>NC_137649.1:17345701-18545701 GCF_963383615.2 Lipophrys pholis
GAGTGGGGAAGCGCGGGCTGTATTGTGAGCGCAGGTCGAGTTACACGTTTGGGTAACGGCAGCCTTAACGTCGCAGTCAGAGGAAGAAAAACGGTAATGAACCACTCTCTCTGGGATCTAATGCCGACTGAGGAAACCGTCAGATGATGTTATATTTCTCTGATCAGCAGCATCGGGCTTCACTGTGAAGTAAGAAAAGGAGTCTAGAGATGATCTCGGTGGCTCCAAGATAAATAGGCGAAGATCTACCGGTTTCACGGCACGGGGAAGTCGGTTCATTCAGTTTGTATTTAAAATCCAACTGTGACCAACAATGTCTAGAGTAGAAATTAAGATGGACGAAGATGATGTGATGCTGCTCTGCTTAAGCTCGCCTGCCAGATGAGACACTTGACATACAAACACACATTCTAATAGGAAAAATCTATTTAAGTTATTCTGAAATGGTGTGATGGTGGCAAAAGAATAAAAAGATATACATGAAAATCAAAACAACTGAAAAACCATCTGGAAGATGAAATTGAATTATAAGTCAGTTTAATTTATGATATAAAAAGAATAAATTCTCACAAACAAACATTCGGATATTGAAGACCATGTAAATACATACAAGGCAAAGACCTCCGTATCTATTTCACTGTTTCCCAGTTGGGGTCACTCAGTGGCACAGTGGTTCGCCCTCTCCCCTCACCGCAGTTCCAATCCAGGGCAGGCCTTCCTGTGCAGAGTTTGCACGTTCTCCCCATGCATATGTGTTTTCTCCAAGTCGTCTGGTTTTCCCTCACTTGTCCAAAACATACATGTTAGGTTAATTGGTGACCCTGAATTGCCCCTCGGCGTCGACGTGTGTGGTTGTCTGTTCGTGTTTTCCTTGTAATGGACTGGTGATCTGTCTGATGTACGCTGCTATCACCCATTGTTGGATGGGATAGGCTCTACACATCCTGCAACCCTGCACAAGACAAAGTGCTACAGATGGATGATAGATTTTCCCAGTTTCCCACATTTCTTTTCCACTCTGAATATTCCCAACATACACTGTACAGTTTCCCTTATAGAACAGGCAATCATCATCATTTGTAGGAATACATTTGGAGGCCTGGAGACCGGAGCCATGCATAGACACCATCTGGCCATGCAGATGAAGCCCCTCCTGGTCATTAGATTGCTCCGACTGACGTGCATCAATCTGGAAGTGCATCTACCATTAAGAGGTGATTTGGATTTTAACAAAGTGATTATTCGCCGGAGTGTGCGCCCTTCCCAGAAATGCTCTCTAACGGGTTTAGAACGTGCTCCAGTCCTCACTCTGCGGCAAAATATAGGAAAATAAACACACCGTTAAATTGATTTTCTCAGTTTTGACAAATTGCGACATTTTCAGGAAGTAGACTACACCCAACACTCATTAACTTTGAGATTTGTGTGGGCCTTAATCCACACATCATCATCATGAAAAAGATCAGAATGCAAAAGGATCCCTATATACAAAACAACTGTTTTTAAAGTTGGAAAATAAGCTTTTACAAACTGCATGGATCCAGGACACTGTTGTGGGAAGGACATGAAGTATTGGCCTCGTATCTGTTGATACATTTCCGAATTTACAGATTCCCCTACAAATTCTTCAAGACTGCCAACTTCTATAAAAGTCTGATTCATGTTCTTTGTATGGTCTGCTTTTTATGAACTCACAGTCATCTATCAGTGGAGCCCCACAACGTAGCGTTGTCTTTACAGGGGAAGCTGAGGAGAAGCTGCAAGAGAAAAGAGAGGAATGAGTAGTTCTCATTCTGGGATGACAGGAAGCAGTGGGCTCTCCTCATGGCAGGATGAAATGTTCAGATTCATACTGCTAATCAACATTCATGTGAAGTGAATTTTCTCCAACAGGCTCCAGCCAGGCTGTCACTACAGTCCTGCTGTGTGTGTGAGAAAGCGAGGGAGTACACATGGCTGGGGGGGGGGGGGGGGTTCGCACAGAGTGATGTGATGGAACAGGACTGGAAGAAGAAAAGCTGCACGTTGAGTCCTTCGTTTCACACGTTAGCTCGCGTGTCCGGGTCATTTTGGTTTCGCGTTTCAAGGGGCGTTTGCCATTTAAATTGCGAGCAGGTTCCAAATACCCGACATCAACTTTCTCCTTCCCTCATCTTGTTTCCCTCCAGTTGTCATGGCAACCTCTTGGCCTCTTTAGCATAAGTTACATCGGGGGTCGCCCGTGATGCTCATCGCCATAGTTACCAGGGCTTTTTGTAAATGAGATTCCTCTGGTGTTACGTAAGAGGTGTGACATTTACCTACAATCACAGACGTGTAGCTGGAGTGTGCATTCACCGACGTATTGATGAGTATTGATACGCACAGAGAAGAGCTGTGAGGAGGCGCGAGCATCAATTCCACGCGCCCCAAATACCAGCAGTAAAGCTGCTGCCAGTCAAAGCCTCGGGGACTTAAGATGGATCCATGCCTCTGCATGAAGGTGTTACGTCGGTCTCCCTGAGGAAAAACCCCGCCGCATGATATTGATTTGTTGGTAAACACAGGATTTACCCTGTTATTCTGCCTGAAATATTCAAGAATGATAGTCTATGCCCAAGGTGCCTGTGTTTGTATTGTACAATTCATATTATTTAAGAGTTTTGAATGTGTTATTTGATGCCTTTGTCGAATGATCGTCTCAGCGATGCATACCCAGTGTTTTTCAGTGTTTTCCCTAACGTATCTTCGTGTGCATGCACAGCGTGTGTCAAGGTCATACGCTGCCGTGAGGGAAGTGTCATGCTCACATGTTGTCAGCATCATCTTCTTGTTGTTTAATGCAATTACAAGATGCTGTTTACGGCTGTGAATTTCTGTCCACGTGGCATACCAAGAGTAAAACTTATAAAAAAAACTAATTAAAAATGCTGCCACTTTTGTCTTTCTTTAAAACTGAGAGTACTTAGAGGAAGTACCAAATAACTGTTCTGTTGAAGTATAATTGTTCTTTTCTTGGTTAAAGTTGTTCTTTCTCTTTCACACATTGTTCTCTTCAACATAAATTAGGAACACAGTGGAGGAGTGATCGATTCAAGTGAAAATGAAAAACTTTTTTGGGGCGTTTTATCCGTTTACACAACAACCGTGCTCGGAGTCAATGAAAACGTTCCGACTCGGTCTAAGCGGGGCGGAAACGCAACTTTTCTGAAACGCTGCTACTGTGCATGCACAGAACGGCCTCAATAAACAGTTCTTCTGCACATGCATAAGTAGATGGACAATGACAACAATGTTTGTCGTAATGGCTTCCAGTCCATATTCTCCTGGACTTGGTAGTTTTATGGGTGAGAGTCAAGAGTAACAGCAACTGTCCATACCAAATGTGTTGGAATATTGTTTTGTTCTGTATTGTTCTGCAGATGCATGAGTGTGGTTTCATTACAAAAGCAACCAACAGCGCCAACTCGTGGCCTGGCATGTTAACTACATTGTTTTCAAAGTTTCTGCTGTTTCATGTACACAGACTTTGTTTTGAAAATGTTGCCATGGGAAACATGTTCAGTGGGATTTTGCTCCTCCTCCGATTACTCTCGATCGCTGCCAGCTGCGTCTTATTTCTCTTCGCTAGGTTTGTGTGTTGTCAGTGTGTCTCAGCTGCCCTGTTCAGTGTCTCATCTGTCCAACTTGTGGTTCTTGACACTTTTTCCAACAGCAGTTTATTTTGGTTTGGACTTAAGTTTTTGTTTCCTTTTTGCTGAAGACGTTTTAGTTTAGTATTTCCCCCTGGTTTTTAAGTTTCTTTTGAGTTGAACTTCTACTCTGTTTTTCTCACCAATAATAGCTTTTCTCACATGGAGAAGAAACATAAAATAAATTATTCTAAGAACCAAAACCGCCAGTCATTTATCAACCCAATTTCACCCAATAAACTGATAATGTATCAATGGGATAGAATATCTATTGACAGTACACAATCAGGGAGTGTTAATTCATTTTATTTTTGGAGATAATAGTTAGTTAAATTGATTCAATAATTCACATTTATACCAGGTTGTAGAATACATTTAAAAACAAAAGTGAGCCTGCTGCATTTGGGCAACCTGTTGCGTATTTCTATATCTGTATTGTATTTTAATTAAAAAACTAAATAACTGAATTGATAAACTCTATGTGTGATATTAGTTGTCATTGCAATAAATATAAAAAAAAGTTTAGCGGACTAGAAATTCAAACTTTATTAACTATCTCGAAGAACTTTTGCTTTGTTCCTCTTTTTATATTAATGATGGTCAAATATCCAGGAGGAACAATTTTACCTGTTTACTTTTATCCAATGGAAACATGTGAATACATAGGACGTCTGAATATCTTTCAGTCTGCAACATTTGTTTTTTTATCTATTTCTGGGTTTGTAGCTTAACAATGAAACAGTGAGACTCAATAGACGCATGGGAAGTTTCCTGCAATCTACATCTGCAGAGAAATAGTAATTCAGCTTCGAGTGCACGATTTAGGTTGTGATTCTTGCTGATCTGCCGCTGGACTCCACTAAACTGTGATGTTCTAATGTGTTGTGCACATCCTTTCCAATCATAGCAGGGGCAAAATAGTTGAAACACCTTTTCAGTATATTGCAGTCCAGAACACCTCCACCCCCCACAACCTTGGTAATAATCACACCGCTGACTCAGCACAGTTTTAATAAGTTTAATTAAATGAACAAAAAAAAAAACCAACAACACTGTAATCTTTGTAAAGGTAGAACATGTGACAAAGCTGGTTGTGTTGGATTTTTGCTGGCCTGTACTGCATTTATCTTTTCAATACAGTCACCAGGGAATGTGCATTGTCAAAGAATTTCAGCCACATTGTACAATCTGCTGCTTTTTGCCTCTGGTCATTTCTGAGGCCAGTTTGTCTGTGGAGCACAAAGAACAAAGTAGCAGAAGCCAGCCGAGCAAATTTCAGGATTGAGAGAGCAAAAGGAAGAAGAAAATTGAGGAGAGTCTGCAACAAGTGGACAAAGAAGGAAGATGATGAAGAGGTGCAGAGAAACAAGAAAAAAACCAAAAACCCTCCTCATATTGTTATTCCTCATAACGGGCCCACATATGTACTGCTGCAATATTGCTCCTTTGACTCTCTTTCAGACGTCCACATTTCGATACTGACGGCTGCAGAGTATTAAACTGAAATAAATTCAATGGTAGCTTTGTAAAAATCAGAAAAACTAACTGGAAAACAACTTCTTACATATTAGTCTAATTTAATCTAATGGCAGCCGAAAGGGAGAGTGATAAAGTGAGTTCAGAGAGATTAGAGCTGCTGCAGTGGCTATTAGCGAGGCAAAAAAAACAAGAGGGGATGGTGGGTGGAAGTGTGAGACGGAGGGAAAGGGAAACAGTGATTGAAGTGATGGAAGGAAAAAAAAACATGCAGGAAAGTATTTGGCATTTTATGTTCCGTTAATTTGATTTATCGTGTTATCAGTCAGGGAGATTGGGAGAGAAACTGACAGCGATGGTGCAGAGACAAAAAAGAGAAAGAGAAGGAGAGGAGGCAGGAACTGTTGGAAATAATTAATCTGTTAATTAGGCTGTCGAAGGAGGAATGGATTGACGGGATGGAGAGTAAGGAATGAGAGGAGCGGACAGTGAGAGAGGATAGTGAATAGAGTGGGTGGGCGGATGTGTGCTTGAGGAAGAGAGGGATGTGATGAAAGAGACCCGAGGGGATAGGAAATGCGAGAGGAGGGTAGAAAACAGTGGGAAGTCAGGAAAGAAGTCTGGAGGGGAAGGAAAAGGGGTGAGCAGACGTACCGGCAGACTTCACTTCGGTGTAGCTCAATTAAAAAGAGCCGTGAGAACAAAGGTGAGGATGGAGGATAATCAAACAGACGGCAGAAAGGGCGAGAGAGGATGACACACAGAGGGGGAGAGAAAGAGAGAGAGAAGCTTTGTACCAGCTAATTCCTGTGACCATGGTGATGATTTAGCATCAGGGCCGGCGGGACGGTTACATAAGACTGGACGGTAGCAGCCTTTATTACATTTACACGCACAAACATGAATACAGCATCATCAGTTCACTGCCTGAGCAGACACACACACACACACACACACACACACACACACACACACACACACACACGCACACGCACACGCACACGCACACGCACACACAAACACACGCACACCACTTCATAGCAGAGAGGAATTTAAAGTTTAATAACACAGGTTTCATCCTTTAATCCTCAGACACAGATCTGTTCTGGTAATCCTGGTGATTAATTACAGTCATGGTTGAGATAAACTGTAGTAATATACCGGCTGTGGAGATATGATGCTCACTGGAATTGTGGATGAGATATGTATTTTTTTTTTTTAATGGATAAGCATATGAAACATTTCCATATTTCTCAGATTCTCTGTTGTGCTGTATAACCTCCCACTTGCTCTTATAATAGAGAAGTATTCTTTGGGGAAACATTGCAGCATTATCTGATTAAATTTAGATTTGTGAAAATGTATAAGTGTGTATTAGTAGCTCCCTTTAATTCACTTAATCTGCACAATTTGTAAAACTTTTTAACGTGAAAAATTGGCAGCATGGGAAGCATTCAAATCCACATTTTTATTGTGCGGGCAGTGATGGTCTTGAGCCCATGATGTCAAAATGTGAACAGCATGATGAGGAGGACTGTTTAAATACCAATTCCAATCGAACTTCTGTTTTCATCCCAACGCTGAATATCCTAATCTTTTTGTGAGTTAGTATAAATACTGGTCAGTGTGGGTTTGTTTCCTGTGTATTTTTAAGTTTTGTGTTTCCATTGTCACTGTGTTAAATTTTAATGTCTCGTAGTGTCTCGATGTGGTTTGAACGCTCTTTATGGAGATGAAGCTCTAAAGAAGATGGATTGATGGACTAACAGAAATAACAGGAGTAAATATAATGAGGAACATGATATAGTTAAAAAAACAAATTTCCTGATAAAAGTTCGCTCACAGGATTAAAGCCAAACTACTCTGCTGGTGCAGAAGTGAGACCTTATGCTCACAAGCAGGATTTACTATGAGAGACAGAGGGCACAGACTCCCTTTGTGATTGCGAGGGGTGATACAAATGCATCTCTCTATGAACATCAGTAGACTGAACATAAAATGTCCTTTTTATGAGGATTGTTTTAATTAGCAGCAGCTTCAAATTTACAACATTCTCAACCTACCACTTTAGCTTTTGGTTCTTATCGATATGAGAGATTTGTCACCTGCACATCGATAATGTGAATCATTGTCCCACTTAACGGAATATTAGATTGAGATGTGATGGTTTCGAAGGCAAGTGAACTCACTGTGCTTCGGAAACTGGTTTTCTATTTTATCAAGCTTTAAAACACGATTATGATACTTTTATCTAAAGTTGCAGGAGTGCAGCCGTGCGGCATTAATGAGTGCATACGTCCACAGGGGAGAGGGCGATTTGGAGTTTTGCTCACGCAACATGTTTCCCCGACACTGATGCGCTGAAGCAGCCATCCAGCTGCACGATCACAGCCTTCCTACTGCTGCCCAGAGAGCAGCGGAGGATGAGCTGCTGTGAGGATCGCGGTAACTCACATGTTTATCTGACACAAGCACTTTGCCGAAGCACCGTCATGACCACAAGCTGTACTTTATGAAGCGCAGAGACGAGAGCAGAGGGAGATGAGGTGAAGGAGATGAAGCCTTGTACTTAAAAGTTTCATGGAATATTCATGAACACTAATTTGAGGGAGCGAGCAGAAAGGTGGCTCGTAATAGAATTCTGTTCTATCAGTTGGTTAGAAATTCCAGCCTGCCACGCAAACAGAGAGAGAGAGAGAGAGAGAGAGAGAGAGAGAGAGAGAGAGAGGGAGAGAGAGAGAGAGATTAAAAGCATGGACTAAAAGGTTATCTCATCCCCCTGATGATGCTCTTCTCCTGAGTGGGGTCATTCAACCTCAGACAAAAGGGAGGAGTTGGGGGTGTGAGGGGAGAGAGGAAGAGATATGGGACAGAGAGGAAGGATGGGTGTTTGGGCAGAGCTGGGGAGGTTGCAGTGAAAAAGGGTAAGAGATAAAGAGGCTGAGGAAGAGGAAGATAAATATGGGATTAGTTCCAGCCGTTCTCAGTTTCACTCGTTCATTTTTACCGACTCCTTTCCCTTCTTATTCACATTTTGAAGCTCTTTTTGAATCTTTCTGCGCTCACTTGCACGACTGTTTCATTTTGAATTGCAGTCACATTATACAGTACTGTGAAAGCTGCATTGTCAAGTCGCCGTGACAAAAGCAGGGATTATCACAACAATAAATATATGCAGTCGTGCTGCAGCTCTGAAGAGGTTGTATTTACACACGCAGCGGTTCTTCGGGCGACCTGCAGCGATCGACACGTTAAACACGCCCAGAGTGACACTGCGAACAAGTCAAGGAAAATAACTCAATTACTCCCCATTTCAAAATCAATGGGTTTCACTGGTATGAGCAGAGAGGTACAAATCTGATAGCTGAGTACTTTACCATGACAGTATTGTGGTGCTCATGAAAGCAGCAAATTCTTCCAAATTAAGCTCAGACAAGACACAAATTTGCAAGGAAAAGTTCAAGCCATTTAATAGTATTTTCTACCACATGAGGGTGCATTGAGTCACTTCACTTTTGAAGAAGAAGAAGAAGAAGAAGAAGAAGAAGAAGAAGAAGAAGAAGAAGAAGAAGAAGAAGAAGAAGAAGAAGAAGAAGAAGAAGAAGAAGAAGAAGAAGAAGAAGAAGAAGAAGAAGAAGAAGAAGAAGAAGAAGAAGACAACAAATAGAACAACAGTTAGACTGAGTTTCAAAGTCTTTTTGATATCAGGACAGTTAAATTCCTTCATGAGCTTGTTTTGCATTTATTTAAATGTCCAGTTTGTAATTGTGTGAGTTGACAAGTGACATTTACACAATGAAACAGAGCAGAAGTCGTGAAAACATGTGTGGAGAGACCTGCCCGACCTTATTTGGAAAAGAGGGAGGTGCAGTCGTGTTGTTATTGATTTCACGTTGGTGCCGTCTCCCAACAGCGCTGAAGCCGCTTTATCGAGCGCACTGGAATTAAATCATGCTTGTTGAGAATAAATTGAAGCAAACACGTCCCAAGCGATACTTTACCGAGGCCCGCAATGTGCTGAATGCCAGCAAATGATGAAATGTCAGCCATTTAACACACACACACACACACGCAAACACAGCTTCACTTTTATCAAAATGTGCTCTTTTTTTTTTTTTTATGTGCACGTACATCATCCTTCCTGGGGTCACAGTGTACACTTTCCTCCTCTCGTCTCTTTGGTATCTGTAAATCAGTTCAAACCAGGCAGGTTTCCAAGTCTGTCTGCTCTTTAGAAGATTGTAATGTGACTTTGTGTAGCTTTGCACCAAACAGTTACAGCGTGTCTGAGGAATGATGAAGGTATCCGCTGAAAGAGAGGCTCTGAATCCCCGCCAAAACACACTCACACACTCACACACACACACACACGAATCCAAAGTTCTCGTTTTTCATTTGGTTTCTCATGAAAACAATAAAACATGAAGGTATCCCATTAATGAAGGTGTCTCTTTAAGAATAAATTGAGGATTAAACCGTGGATCACAGCGTGGCTAATCCTCTGTTTCATTTCTTACTAATTTTGGAGTGGATTTACAGAGGAGGGGGTTTCGGGCAGGAAGAGAGTGAGAAGTGCAAAAAGGAGCAGGTGGAGTGGGAAGATAAAGCGCATGAAAAGATGCGGGGCAAAATAAAAAGAACAACAATGTTCCTGGTAAGAAAATGCAGGTAGGAAAGAAATCCTTGGGAAGCGTTGGACGTTCAGGGGCTGAGTAAAACGGTGACGCAGCAATGAAGTAAATAAAAAATGGCATAGTTAAATTATTTGTGTCGAATGTGTGCCTCAGAAGCGTCAGACAGACGTTGAAAATTATTTCTTTACATAATATGATTTGCGTGCGTTCGTGCGTGCGTGTGTGTTGAGGAGTGATAGATTCAGTGATAGAAATAATCCAATCAGATTGAGGGCAAATCAATTAAATTGCGATAATCTCATGACCCCATGCACGAGTGAACACTGATAGTGACAGGAAGTCTTTTCCTTCTGCATGATTAAGGCTTTTTAATGAAGTGTCATAACGTGATTTTATGCCTTTATGTGACATCGTCTTCCTTATTTTTTAAAATTCACCTTATTAACATGTATTTATTTTCATCCATTATGCTTTTTTTTTTTTTTTTTTTTTTTACAGTTTTATCATTTGTTTTAACCAGTGTGAAGTGATGCTGCTGTCACAGTACAGTCCTATGTTGAATCTTTACTCAACACAGTGGGGACAAATTCTAAATAAAATATAGAAGAAAACAATAGGTTTGTCATGAAGCTTAAGCGTCGGGGGAGAGCTAAAGCTTGCTTTCTAACAGGAGGAAACGTCCTTCAGGACCACAACCAGCCATCTGCCTCCACTAGTTGCTTTTAGGGGATTTTAACAAGACAAACGAACAACAGACGATCAACATTGCACGGGCTGACTGGGGCAGCTACCACAGATCAAAAAGTAGAAGTTTCAAAGCCGAAGATATCTGAAGGAAGGCACAGCAGGGCAGGGAAAAGAGGAGAAATCAAAGCTGGGCGAGAGAGAGACACAAAGGTAAAGATGTTTTAGTGAGCATAAAGAAGAGAAGCGGAGTACATCATGAAAGCAGCGACACAACCAAGAAGTGGCTCAGTTCACCCTGAGTTATTGGTAGATATAAGAATAAAATGCTTTGACAGTGATGTCTTACAAATGACATTGAGGTTTGCCAGGTTTTGCATAGATTTACATTTGACCTTCACCATTCTATGTGGTTGCATAATGTAACTGCACAATGGTTTTATTTGAATAATTAAACAATCAAAGCTCGGTAAAGCGGTCCAGGCCTCCATTAGACTGAAACTCATTTGTTGCATGGGTTTCCCTCCCACAGTCCAAACACTAACGGGCGACTTTAAATTGAGTGTCGCAGTGAAAGTGAGAGCGGTCATCTGTCTCTACGTGTTCGTGAACTGTCCAGGGTGAGATGTGCCTTCACTCATAATAAGCAACCGGACAAGTGGATAAGGTGATGGATGGATTGATGGGTGGTTGTTTTCGTATGTCAAAAAGTTGGTGGGCAAAAAAAAAAGAAAGATTGACTGATTGATTGTTTGGCTGCGTAAATAGCAGCTATACGTGTTGATTAAACTAAAACTCTACACATACATCATCAACTCCTAAATACTTCAGATACAGCTCATATGTCTCTATTGTCCTTATTTATTCCACTCTGGCTCGACATTGCCACCCAGATAACAATATTACCCTTTTTTTTTTATTGCCTTCCCTGCTGCAGTATTTGTATTTCATGATGATAATACGAGTGTCATGTGGAAACCTTCTTCTGTATGGGCAAAGTGCTCACATTTCAATTTCCCATGAACATTTTGCCCGTGGCCGCTGCGCATGCAATTCAAGCTGTTCATCATCATCATCATCGTGTCGCATGTTCATGCAGTTTCCCATTATTAGTTTTCCACTCATGAGGCAGTGAGGGAAACGGAGCAGAACGACCAGCTGCTGAGGGGATTATACAGCAACACTATATTTTTTTAATTGAAATGGCTTTTACCTTAATCTCTTAAATTAGTATTTCAATGTGTTATGAAACGTGGTTAATCTGTAGAGAAATGTACACTTATTCATTTTATTTGTTTCCTCTCAGGAGCAAAGCTAAGGACAAAGAAAGAAAGGAAGAAAGAAATCAGATGATGTAACAAAAAAAACAAACACATGACTGCTTTGTTTATTGTTTAGCTGAAAGTGAAGGTAGACTGTATCCGGGGGAGTCATGCTGGGGCTTGAACCTGAACTTTGTCGTTCATCCGGGCCAACAGGATACTTACACTCTGTCCCTTAGATGTCAGAATCAAAGACTTCAGCCTGCTGTGTGGATGTGTCTGTCTCCTAACACACACACACACACACACACACACACACACACACACACACACACACACACACACACACACACACACACACACACACACACACACACACACACACACACACACATCCTGTACACACACAAACACACACACACTGCGCAGCTTTTGAGTCCTGTGTAGGCTGCTCTGTGTATAATTCATAACTCTGCAACTTCAGATCAAAAATGCATTAATATACCAGTGGAAATGGAACCATGTGTCTAGTGCAACAGAGAACAGGGAGTGGAAACCGTGTAAGTGTGAGAAAAGGTGAAAGGAGAAGCCTCATATTAGATTGTTTGTTAACTTCCCTCCACTTAGTGACCTTGTAGAAGTTCACAGCAGCACAACATAGAAAGCCAGAGGTGAAACAAACTTGGTTGCTATAGGGGAATGAAAATGTAAAGCTGCATCTCCACTAGTTTTATAACTTTGTTTTTCATTATGATGCTCCCCAATCAGCTGAAAAACATGACAAGCACCAGCATTGAAGCAAAAGAAACTAGGTTATGATAAGAGATGTTTTCGATGAAGGTCAGGCTATTTTTGAAATGAACTCGTTCTTCTCAAAGTGTTGTATTACATTATAAAAAATCTTAAAAAATACTGGTCTACATTTATCAGAAAAAAATAAGTTGTTCACATGCACATTACGGTCACGATTAGTTTGATATGCAGTGCTCTGTCTTGTACAAATTAATAAAAAAATTATATATTTTTTTAAAATGAATGGGTTTACTCTATTGATTAAAAAGATATAAAAAATGACTCCTATGTTATCTTTACCGCACTTGTAATATCGTCGTGCTGAACCTTTTTTTTTATTATTATTTTTTTATTTCTCAGTCCTCTAAAACTAATCAACGATTAACCATCTTCCGCTTCCATGAACTTCTTTAAGAAATATTTTTTGTTCAGCATTTTAAAATGTTTTTTAGCGCCAACTGGTTCGCACACAGGCTTTTATAGTTTATTTCCCCTCTCCGATTGTAACCACTTTCTCTTTTGCATGAACATGTTCTGAATACTTTGGAAACAACTAATCTCTGGCTTCATACATAACCTGTATTTCATGAATTTAACTAAATCAATTCAAAGGTGCTATATGTTAAGCCTACAGTGTGTATTATTGCCCTTATTGTGTGGCTTTCTATCAGTGATTTACAGTAAAGATGCCTCATACTTATACAAAAACAAGAAAATTGTGAATGAATGACGGTTAGAAATAGAACACTGACAGAACGTGTAATACTACAGAAGGCATAAAGTAAGAAATGTCCAGGGGTGAATATTTCCAATTTTCTTTGTGTTTCCTGGGACTAATAGGCATGGGTTTATATTGATTGGCACTTTTCTCATAATATTACTGTATATCCACTCTGTAACGGTGCAATGTGGGTGGCTCCAGTATACTCACACGCTGAGGAATGGTCATCGAAGCCAGTGCTCCCTAAAACCTTAGTGGGTCAGTTGATGAAAGAAAAAAATTGGTTTTCACCAATTGGTTGAATTTTTTAGGGAATATTTCAGAGAAAACATTAACAAAATAATATGATTTTATTATGTATTATCCTGATCACCTGCTTTCAATAAAGTTTGTTGTAAATATTCAACCACCCTCTGTTCCAGAGACAGAAATGGACCCTGAGGAACGATAACACTAAGCTCACTGTGTTGTTCTTCACCTGTGTGTATTGTGTGACCGACTGAACCCATCACAAGTGGGAGCAAGAGAAAGACATGATACCTGAAGTGTCACTTGCAAAGATGCACAAATCTGAAATGAGTTGGATTTTGTTGTTTGGTTGCTCACGTTTCATATTTGATCATTTTTTTGGTGTTGCTATGACGCCAGGACTGGGAAGACAAAGTGTGTTTGGTTACATGATTGCGCTCTTTGTAGAGAGCCCGGGTGGAATAAATACGTTTTTCAGTGGTTGTTTAAGGCAGTTCTGAGGTTTTGTGTGCCCACAATGTATTTTATTTATCACGCATGTAACCGTTTTACGATTTTCACAAGAGTTTTTTAAAGCGGTTGTAATTTGAACTGTCTTTTAATGAGATGGAGCAGATTTTATCAATCAGATCTAACAACTGCGGTTGGGGAGGCATTGCTTCTCATCTGCCCGCAAATTGCTAAAGAGTTTTGCATTTCAGAACGACTCTTTTGGTTGGGACAAATTAGGAGAGGTGTGTACTGTAATGTAAAACTGTGTAAGCCCGTGTCTCGTAAAGTCAAATTTGTTTACACTAAAACTAACCGATGCATCTTTGAAGTCATTTTTGTCCATTTGAATCACTATAAAACATGTTGACGAATTTCTTAGAAGCTTGAAATTCTGTTTTCAGTTATAGAAAGTTAATATTGAAAAAACTGAAAAACTGAATTCCATTCACACATAGGAGGGATACTTGGTACATGGTCAATGTATTAATGGCAAAAGTTGTTACTTCATAATGTACTTGTTTTGTTATATTTGTTTGCCAACTGCACTTTTTTTATTATTATTATGTTGTTTCCAGTTACAGCACGGTTCTTTGCTTCTTCATTACATGGACTGCAGCATCTATTGTAAACAGCTGCAAATGTCCTTCGTATGTTTTTTTATTTATTTTTTTTATAATTTCTCCAGTAGATAACATGCGTACGGTGAATGCTGTGGTGTGTGTGTGCGTGAAGCGTATATCAGATATCTCAGGAAACTGAGAGTTAGTGTCAGCATGAGAACAGTTCAAGATGGATAACACATGGAGCTAATTCTGGTTACTGTGTGTGTGTGTGTGTGTGTGTGTGTGTGTTGAACAGTAATTGTCCCAAGTGAAGCAATTATAGCAGACAGATGGAAACATTACATTTTCTCTCTCTCTCTCTCTCTCTCTCTCTCTCTCTCTCTCTCTCTCTCTCTCTCTCTCTCGTTCACCGCTGCCCGTTTGACTAATTGAGTCAAATTCAATCCATCTCACTGTTTTGTACTTGTTGCTTTTTTTCCCCTGCCACAAACTTGGCTTGGGTTTTTACAACCATGTAAAATGATATCACATATTCATTATGCATATTTCAACAGTCATTATCATCACTCTCTAATCAGTTCATATTTAATTTCTCTCTGATCTTTTTAACAATAAAGACTTTTTGCCTCCGAAATCCTGTTTTCTAAAAGAATGTGACAGATTCTATTAAAAAAAATCCTCTGGAAAAAAATGCTGCTTTGCAATTGCCTCATAACCATTATAGTTCATGGCTGTGTTTAGCATCAATGCAATAGAACCGTTGCGAGGATCATTCAAAGAGTACAAATGGAGCTTAAAGCGGTAATTCAACCTGTAAGACGGACTTCTGGCCACCGTCCAATCACCGCTCGTCTCCAGGCACACCCCCATGCGGCAGCCAATCCATACTCTGGATCGTCTCCACCTCAGCCAATCACCACCCAGGCTTCACCTCTTAAGCCCCACGTTCGTGCCTCGATCATGTTACTCGTGTTGTTACCCACCTCCTCCCCTCCTCCACCTGCTCTCGTGGCTACGTCGCCATCAACGCTCATCACGTGGATCTGTCAGGGTTTCACTCCATTTAAAGTCCCAAACGAGGCCTGTAGAGTTTCATCCATCCATCCATCTTCTGGCTCGCTTTATCAATTGCAGGGGCGATTCCAGTTGACTGAGGGCGGTGGAAAGCTACACCCTGAGAAGTTACCAGTCCATCTCACACACACACACACACACAGAGACAATTACACACAACAAACTGTCACATGCCCCTAATAGATGTTTTTGAAGCCGTGACAGGAAAATGGAGTACCTGGAGAAAACTCACTGTAAAGCGAGCCGGCAAACCACTACACCCAACTTAAAGACACCTGATAGAGTTGGAAAAACTGATGGTTGCTGGTTCTGTAGGTTAGTGAGAATAGGCCTGCCCGCTAATGTTGGACATGATTGTTATGTCTCTCCAGATACGACATCACAGACGGGACGGCAGTCTGTGATAGAGGCAATCTTTGCAAACCAGTTTAGATCACATCACTTAACATGGAGAGAAAATAAGACATCTTCTGACCTTTAAGATTTTAACCACGTGAAACCTTTAAACACAGTTCGTCATGATTGATTTACCCAAGATGGTACACAAACATGAAACACAACATTATCCAGACAAAAAAATATTTAGTTATTGTGGTTTGAATCAAATGTTTATGGTGCGTGCTTCTCTGTGTCACATCAATTGAAATCTTTTAAAGTTTTCCTTCATTTTGGGAGCCAAAACAAGTGAAGTCTCCCACTTTGGTTCAGTCATGGATTGATGGTATTTTTGCCAACATGTCAACCCACCATCAGCATGTGAGAACTGAAAGCAGGACTCATCGGTGATGGGACTGTGATGGTTACGTGTTTGCTGTTATGTCATTACTGTATGTTATTTTCAGCTTAGTCCTGTACTGAATCCATCTGCTTTCACATGTGACGCCTTGTTTGTTCAGATTATTTGTCTGATTATCATTACAATGATTGTACCGCGATGTTGTTTGCAAACACGTGTTCCCCCACCTATTGCGTGGAATCATTCGTGCTATTACATGCTGATCTTCTTCATGATTGCACATTTGGTGGTGGAAAATACTGAAGCCAGGGACTTTCAAACAGGCAGATTAATGATTGTTTCATACGATTGAAAATGATCTGCTGCATATTGTATGTCACAGAGAGTTGCCAATTTACAGAGTAAACATTTACAAACTGTCCAAAGTGACTTTTGCAAAATGTCCCTGGAAATGGCTCCAGATGTGCCACAACCCGAACTCAGATAAAGAAAGGAGGATGAATGAATGAAACTGTGGCTGAAATCAACAGATGGAGGCTACTGGATGGTAACTGATTCAAGATGATTCCCGACGGGCAAACAGGAGGAACCCCAAACATGCTGAGGAAAACCACTGTGGTAGAAATAGAACCAACTAATGCAGGACATTAGTTTTTACATCAGCATCCAACAAAAAAGCAACACAAACTTAGGATGTGGTCAAGCTCAGGAAAAGTTGAAGGTTTGAAAATGCCTCAATTTATGGGTTAGTTTTTTTATTTTTGTTTACAGAAGCAACCAACAAGCAAAGGTTGAAATAAAATAACATAGATGATTAGGGGGCTCAGGTCAGTTTCAGAACTCTACATCATGTGTCACTTACCAAAACACAACCAGAACTTTGGATATTAAGATAGTTGTATTTTAATAAATAATATTTTTATTTACTTGACAGCAAAAATGTTTGGCATGTTCTAAGAATGTCTTTTATTTTGTCCAAGTACTCTTGCTTCTTTCCAAACCTGTGGTAGATTTCTGACTCTAATGAGCTTTTAGGGTGGCAGTGTGTGTGACCGTAGGACTGTCTGTCTCTCGGCATAAGCTGCTCGTACAATACTTTTCCGTTCAGTTGTACGTGCCACAGGCTCAAACCACTATGATCTCTAAAAAAAAGCTATAATACAGCTGGATATTTTCAGTCAATACCAACTGGATGGATTCTGAACACCAAACTTTATTTCTTGCATTCAAGGACCCTGCTGACTTCAATGAGTAACGATGCCAACTTTATGAAGCCCTGAGTCCTTTTTGACTCCGTTAGTGTGCATGCTTATCTATGGTGACTGTGGAGCAGTGATCCTGGTCACATACAGAGCTTCATACTGCCAACCCAACCGCTCTGTAACAAGACACATGAGTGACGAGCACAATTAATGTTGTCAAAGCGTAAACTGAGAGTGGCCACAAAGGCAGAATAACAAGGGCTGGAAATGTGCAGTTAGACAGAGAGATACTTGTGTGCAGGGGACCTTTGAGAGGCAAAACGATAAAAGGAGGAAGAAACAACATGGGGGCCGCGGAAGGGAAGATGCCAGGGAGGGAGGAATAACAATTAAAGAGAGGGAGAGTGGGCGAGAGAAGAGGAGAAAACTAGAGGAGCGTGTGGAGCAGGGGGGTGTTTGTGGCCCCAGGTCTTTTCCTTTCAGCAGCACTAATTTAATTGCCTCGTTAAGAGAGATGTGGTTTGCTTCCCCTCCATTGGTTGGTTAGGCAAATGATGCCTGCAAAGATCGACATACAGTGGTTGTTTAAACTTTTAAAACACAACACACACATACACACACACACACACACACACACACACACACACACACACACACACACACACACACACACACACACACACACACACACACACACACACACACACACACACACATACACTCGTTTCAATCTATAAACAAATGTATGTGCTATAGTTTGCCCACATAAACACATGTACAGACCCTTGTATTGAACATTCTCACTGACACACACACACAGATTAACCCATTCACGCGTGCACTGGAGTTGATTAACGACAACAGAGACAAGACCTCTTCCGGCAACGGCTCCGTGTGTCTTTGTCGTTCTCTAGTGTTTGCTTTTGCACGAAGTGTGCAGCGCTTTGTGTCCAAAGAAATGCCGACATGTATTTGTGTGTAGGAAGAGCTTTTAGTTTGCTAACTCGGAGGAGTAAATTGAGTCCCAGTTGGCAAAAGAAGAAATGCCCAAAACACAGTCCAGCACACATACATACACTCACGTACGTAAAAGCAGTTCGCCGTGTGACCTCTCTGTCAGCCAGCCCACGCTCACTCACTCTACACCCATGGCTGCGTCGGTCTGCAAACGTCTACAGTGTCTTAATTTCCCACGAGTCGTCTTCTTTCTGTCTTCCTGCTGTTCTCTACTTTTCATTGACTGTGAACACATCCTGGCACATGCTCTCTGCTGTATTCTAAAATATTGAATATTTGCACTCATATATAAGCTTGATTAAAATGGAAAAAAATAAAACAATGATATCAATAGAATATTAGTTTGTTTGAATTATGTTTGGATCAAATGGTCAAAATGCAACAAATTATGATAACAATTTTTAAATTGCCCATAAGCACAATTTCATCTTTGGAAAAGTAACGTTTGTGATGGGTTAGCATCAACATGTGGAATACCTCTTTATAGAGTAATGCCTTAATGTAATGCCACTACTTTTGATAGTAACACTCGTAACTGCTCAAATTGTTCTATTGCGTTTGTTACTTTAATTATGTACTATTAGTATCAAACTCCAAATCAAAATATGTCCTCCGTTTGTGCTGCATTGCAGCCTTCAACAGGCAAGTTTTCACAAAGTACTAACGCTCGTGGTAAGATCACTTTCAGTGCTGGGTCACTCTGCTCAGTGCCGTGTTGGTTAATTCCTTCTTTGTAATTATACAGGACACAATAGTCACTTTGGCCAGTTTTGTCCTGCTGCCAGTGTGGTTAACACCCCTGTTGTATTCTGAAGCTCCTGATTATTGAAGGGGGAGGGGAGGCATCATTATTTATGAAGTCACTCAATTTACCTGAGATCAACTTGAAATTAAGTTTGCATGTTCTCCCTGTGCATGCATGGGTTTTCTCCACAAAGTCTAGTTTCCTCCCACAGCCTTTTACTGAACTGGTGACGTGTTCCTGTAATGATCTGGTGGTGTGTGTACGGTGTGCCTTGCCTTGCCTTACAACCATAAATTAGATTAAGTGGGATTAAAGATGTATGTATGGATATGAGTCCTGAATAATTGCACCATGCTGATTGTGAGACGATGTAAGAAATGCATAGCGAAGACTATAATTGCGTTGACAGCTGAGTCGTGTGAGGTGAATCTAAATCGCATTCCTTCAACATGATTGCATGCATCAGCATCTCCATGCGCAAACCGCCAGAGAGCAGGAATTTTTTTTTTTCTTCTTATAAACAAAGAATCAAATGGCATGTCTCCTCCATCGCTACATGCAAATCATCTTATTAGGATTTCACTCATCAAATTGTTTCTGGCCGTGGACCTTTTGGCCATTTGTTACCACTACACTAAGGTTTATAGTCATATTCCGCCGTTTTCCTCCACCAAAATGTAACCACATGTTGTAGCAATGCACCGCCACATCTGCAAGTGATAGCGCAGCGTTTTCTCTGGCTTGCTGGAGCTGTTTCCTCTCCAGTTCTCCTCGGAGCTGTGACTATGATTGTCTGGTTTTTGCATTGATTCCAGTGAAAGTAACTATTGTTCAACATTCATCAGCTCCAAGTCCAACAAGAACTGCATAGTTTTGGTTTCACTTTTCTGGAGGCCTCAGTGGTGATCGAACACATAAATCAGGAATTTCTCTTTCTTTGTGCATTTTTCTGTCTCCGTCAGCTGCAGGCAAAAAAAAAAAGAAAGAATAACTGGTGCAAAGAAAGCAATGGAAACCTGTAAATTGTTTTAACAACTCAGTGAGAATTCAGTGTCATCCTGACAGCCGTTTCATTCTGGACAAGTCGACAGCAGAATTAGTGAAATGTGTTTCAGGTGTCTCCAGTTGACTCTTTAAATTGTCTTTAAGCTGTCGTGTGTTTAGAAATAGTAGAGCTACCAACGGATGTGAGTACCCTCTTTAAACTTACTTACAGCTTGTGTAATCAAGCTTGATTTATCCATATCATCATGTTATGAGGAAAATGATGTCTAGATTTCAGAGCTTAGTGTTGATTTGGTTTGTTGGGACGATAATATAGTCATACTCTGACAGACTGATCTACTTCTCTCATTTGCGCCATTATATCCTCAAAGGCTTTTTTCATCAGTGGGTCTCTCAACCTGTCGGAGTGGCACTCGCAGCCAAGAGTGCGAAATATTAACAAAAAGAGGTCCCATGTCCATACAGAGAGATAGAGAGAGAGAGAGAGAGAGAGAGAGAGCACAGAGGGAGAGGAGGTTCCCAGTAGAAGAGAGGAGTAGTGGTGATGTAAAGTGGACGCAGAACACGGTACGGCTGAAAATTCCAACAAAGAAGTGAAAAAAAAGGGGGGCAGGCAGTACAAGGAGAGGGGGAATAATTGAAAGGCAGAGAGGATGATGAAGGTGGCGACGGAGCACGTGGGAAATGAGAGGGAAGGAAATAGGAAACCACAAGAGAGATGAGGAACAGATGGGTGGAGGAATGGAGAGGCAGAGAGAGGCTGGATTTAGAAAAGTTATATGAAGCAGATGCAAAGCCCACCGGTGACTCACCTGGTGCTCAAACTGCTCGTTGTGTGTGTGTGTGTGTGTGTGTGTGTGTGTGTGTTGCTTTTAATGAGCATAGCCGCACAGGCTTTAGGGTTTCCTGTAAAACACTATTTAAGATTTTTTGTATACATCCTGCTATCACTGTCAAATCAGTTTAAAACATGACATAACTGTACATATAAAGGCGGTGGAGCTGGACACTCCCTCTTCCTCCTTGGCAGTATCACCCACATGAACATTCATGCAAATAGTAATGAGCCGATACTTCAGTGAGTGATAAACGTGAAATATGTATTTCTTTTTTTCAGTTTTCTTCAGTAGAACCACAAATTTTTTTCTTTTCTTTTTTTTTTTTCTATTTTAGTTCAGTAAATGTAAAATTATGAGGTGTTGAAATACTCAAGAACAAAAGTGGCAGTTGCTGCGTGCCGTTAAAATGATGAGAGGGCTGCCTGTACATAAACTTACTACCACATAATCAACACCTCTTGTTCAACAGCTCGTGTTTAATGTTGAACTGGTGCAGCGTTGAAAACTGGGAGTGCAAGAGGCATCTCCCACAAGTGACAGAATATCATATTGGATATATTTAGTCTCTGAACATAATACCTTTTCTACATTCATTTATGAAACTCAGTGATTTATTTATAGAGCCGCCCGCTGTCAAAGGATTAAACTCTTTGATCCCAGTTTATAATCGAAATTTCTGGCTGAAACATTTACAAACTGTGACAATAATACTTCACTGCGAGTCACACTGTGGATCAGTTTGGCCTGATTGTACCCGATTCTAGTTCTGACTTTTAACTTGTTTGAGCTTGTTTTTATTACTATGCATGGAGATTATTGACTCGTGCCTTACTTTGATTAGTCTTTCTCAATTCAGATTTTCTATGCTCTATTACTGCAATGTGACCAATTAGCCGAGCTTTCGCAGTGTTATCTATATAATTACTGATTCACCCATTAAATTTAGCTGAAGTTACATTGTGCACAGGAGGTTACCTTGGTCTGTTTCAGGTAATCCTGATTCAAGTAAACTGCAAGCGCTCCCGTGGGCAGGATGCACCGTTAAGCAGTCATGCAGGACTCGCCATAACACCCATTCTTGGAAGAAATGGCTCGATAAACAACATGAAATAGCAAGAAAACAGCTGAGATAAAGCACCAATATGCAGGAGCCCCTTTATAAAGGTAGACTAACAAAAGCATTGGATATATATAGATAACAGTTGGCACATTGAGGACAGAAACAAAAGTAACTTTATCCATTATTATAGTGTTTTAAATCCGATACTCGCAATCAGTTACTACTGCCAAAGGCCTTTGTAAGGATACACAGCTCCATCGAAAACATGAAACAAGTGCAATGTAATGAGCCTTTATTAAGTTAAGCTCCCAAAAGCTTTGAAGATGGAGAGAAAAAGGTCAAAGCCAGTTTTAGAACTTAAAAGCTGTGATTCATGTAAAAGGCTTATTTGCATAATGCTGGTATCACTGAGTACATGTTGATCTCTTCTGCTTCCACAGTCACACGGCGGATGTTTCAGTGGAAGCAGCTTATTTTACATCTTCCATTATCACCGCAGCTCGCACTCTGTCCGTCTTTACTCGTGCAGCCTTTCCGAACAACTTGTCTTGAGACTTTTGGCATATCAACGCAGCGGTGGAACACATGCGAGCACAAGGGACTCGTCTTCGTCTATATTTAGAACAGAATGCATTTCTTTAATATATTTATAGGGGAGTAGTACAGTGCTTTACTTTCCATCACAAGTGCCTGAACATATCCAGGTCAGCCGCATCAGATAAACCTTCAGTGATTTGTCTGTTATCACTGTGGGACAGCGCGGCACGTCGATACGATTAACCCCAGGATCACAGCTCTATTAAACACTTTTTGGGCTTCAATTAAATGGGGTTATTTTAGTTTTTAAAAACTGGGTTTGTATTTGTGTGTGTGTGTTTGCTTCTCAGGCAGGGGTCCAGAGAACATCTTGGGCTGCTATGGCAACTGGGCTGGCACCCCCACTGCTGCGTCATGGCAAGCGCGCAAAATACACACACACACGAACCCTCGCACACTGGCACTTTCACCGTAAAGGCCCTTCAGTGGCACGAACCGCAGGGGGAACTCAGTTTTCTGCTTCATTATGCAAGAGTTGGAACACATAATGACTCGGAGAGGTCAGCATGACACGACGACAACATGGCAGTGAGGTCAGTCTTCGCCCGTCGACGGGACATGAGGCCGGGGCAATGTTCTGGAAAGGAAACTTTCTGCTGATACCGAAAATTGTTGGAGTGATTATATAAATTCACAGAAGCACAGCTGAGTCTGAAAGTGTCCGAAAGACTAATCCACAATACATCATTCTGCCTGAACATGTTCAGTAAAATAAATATTTCCTGTTGAAATGAATAGGTTTTTCCCTGTGACTAAAATAAATAAAAAGAGAGAGAGAGAGAGAGCGAGAGAGATATAGTATCAACTGCTCAGGGATCCAATATGTTTCTGGTTGGATGACTCCCTTGTATCACTAATTCAGCATTGCTCATCCTAAACCATGATGCATTGCTATGATCCGTGACAGCTGCGCCAATGCAGTTCACCCTGCTGGCAGCCATTCTACTAAGCTAATCTGCAAACCATTCAATTTACCCTCCAGATGTGTTGCAGTAATTAGTCTGTTTATTAGCTGATTATGTTAGTAAACTGCCCACTTCACTGCTGTTGTTACTGGCAAAAATCACGAGCCGTGTAGAGCACAGAGCACACAGATCGGCGTTTCTCTGACTAATGAACACACTTGAGCAAAATAAAGACAAGTGAAATTAAAGGCGTTGAGGATTGGGTATGAGGATGGTTTCCAAATAAATAAAATTCAGTCAGGTCGGTGCATTATATGTTTTTAATGTCGCCCTGTTTGAACTATGCCCTGCTATATGGAGTCCAGCCTGCAAGGTCTGTGTAGAGACTCTCTGATATTTGTCTGTGCAGCCTGGGAGGTTTTCGCTACTCAGTTCTTATTCGGTTTATTTAGAAATGCTGCTGCTACCCTGGGAGACACTCGGGAGTCTTACTCCTCTGTAGCTGTTTTCTTATGATAAAACGACTTAAAAAGAGATGTCTGGAACAGCAAATGTTAGAGATTTCATGGCATGAGAGAGCTGAGTAAGAAATTGGTTTTCACACACTGAAGGTTAAGGCTATTGTTGGTCTGCGTCTTTCATATCTTCAAAACACTAGGCCTACAGTCTCTGGGCTTACCTCTCGAAACTCTCAGACTCCATCCTCAGATATCAGATTATACATGCGTACTGAAAGACTAAGTCTTTAAAAATGAAGGAGGCATTTTGCTAGTAGATAAGACAGTAAAAGCTGGTCTCCAGATTCACTTCACCTCTTTTTTCGCAGACTGAAATATCAAAATCTGTTTGTTGTGATAGACAAAGTATTTACTTCTTGTCATCGCTTGTCATCACATAGCTATAAATGTTCAGTTGAATTGAAACACATCAGTTTGACGCTGAATGCGGTGTCCTTCTGTTTTGTACAGTTCAAACAAGAAACAACCTCATTGTTTTTGTTGATGTTATGAGTTAATTTAGTCATTCCAAATCGACATAAGGTGGATTTTTACACAGGGTTAAGGTTGGTTTTTGAGTATTTTACGCTCAAGACCAAAAACCTAGGCCCACATTTCAAGTGAAAAATGTATTGAGTTTGTGATTTTGTTTCAGAAACTTTTGCATTTACATAGCAACGGTTTGAAAACGATGCCCGCTTACACGGAAACGGCAGAAGAAATGAAAACGTTGTAATTTTCACGAAGGACCACTCATATATGCATATATTTTGTCGAAGTTTCATACTTGAGTCTCTTCCAGTTTTGCGGCTGCCTGCAGTGTGCGGTGCAGCTGGGGAGGTGAGGAGGCTCGAGGAGTCATGAGCTGTCTCTCCGTAACACATCAAAAAACCCAAATGATGGAGAGCAATAAAGTACATATGCGTTAGTGCTGCTGTGGTTGGTCAGCGTGGCCCACACAGTTAGGAATGTAAAACGTGGCCACACCGCCTGTCAACAAAAAGTAAGGATTAACTGGGTAAAGGCACTTAGACTTTGACTGGATTTGTTTCAGCAGTTACAGTAAAATGTTTGCAACAAGTTGGTGAATTGGTGTCGTCAAACAGCCATCTGTTTTGAAAGGGTGAACAGCGTGATGCTCTTTGCAGCTAAATCATAGATGAAACTTCTGTTTCGCGTCCACTATTGTTCCCACTTTCAGTCTGACTAATGCAAACACCAGTTAAAAAAAAATACAACTTCAACTCAAAGTAGATCTTGTAGTTTGAGTAGGTTTCTCTTATATTGAATGGATGAGAAAAAAGACAAGGTCAGAAATGTGATTTAATTATATCCCTGTAAAAAGATACTATTACATTATGTGATTATATCCACAACCGTGTCAAACTGCTGAATGGGCATTTGTTTTCCCTTTCAAAAAACAAACTTTTCTTTAGTGTCATTTTTAGAAAACTAAAAGTCCACTGACATCCTCCGACGGGAGGAGGCTGTTTTAGTTTACTTGCTTAATGTTAATCTGATGCGACATCATCCATCTCTGCTGCCTAAATATGTTTCCAGCCTTCAGAATGGGTTAGGATTATCATCTGTTCCCTCCCAAACACAGACAGGGATGAGAGAGCCTCATCAACCTTCTGCTTTTGAATCACATCATAAGTGCGTTCATTGTGTTTGTGTGTGCCTGGGCACTTTTGTGCGCACGTATTTGCATTTTGGGATTATTAATGCATTCATGCTTTCATTTACGTGAAATTCTAGCATGTTTACGCGTGTGTGTCATCCCACAGTGCTCTAGAGTATATGCTAATTGGTGATGACTCATCCGGGCCTTTGTCTGTTATTTTACATGCAGGTGAAGAAAAGTGAGTGAGAAAGAAAGAGAGGAAAGGAGGACAGGAATTAGTGCTGTATCTGGGATATGTGTGGACATCGGCTGATCTGTTGAGACCCGTGCGTGCGTGCGTGCGTGCGTGCGTGCGTGTGTGTGTGCTCCGGAGAGGTTGCTCCCACAACCTCTAAAAGCACTAAACGTGCTCCTCTAAGTGAATCCACCTGGAATCAGTATTGTTAGATGCATCAATTAGGACAAAAAAAAAAAAAAAAACACATTTCAGTGAAAATACAGTTTATTTCGGGAATGGATAAAATTGGACCGTGAGCCACAGACTGCTGGGAATCAGTGAAGCTTTCTGGCAGGACTCCGCTGCACTCTTCAGCAAACATGTGGTGTTGAGTGGAGACCCCCACTACCCCCGGACCCCATCGCTTGTTGGAGTATTAACTCCTCAAATATTGCACTAAAAATAAGCACAGATACTCTCAGGTTCATTTACAGAAGTGCAAGGAGTGAAGATAGAACGGCGCATGAAACTGACAAATTAAGAAATATGAAGGCATCAGATCAGCCCATTCAGACAGCCAAGGGCAAAGTCCTCCAAATGGAACAGGAAACTCTCAAGTTCAGTCTGGAAGTGCTTATCAAATGAGAAGAGTGGTAAACAAAAATATAACAACCTCACCCGCAGGTCAGTGATGCAACGTCCTAGATTCATACAGACTGGATCAGTAGAACACGTAAATAGGAAATTTGTTGAAGAGATTGGCACTAATCTGCAGAATCGAACATTTGCTGGTATGAAAATACAACAACCAAAATCAATGCTACTACTAGAACTTCTTCATACATTTTTTTGTCATTGGGTTGCTTCTGCTTTTGGGGGCACATCGGGTCCCAACCCGTTCTTAAATGAATTGCATTGTGAGATTGAAGTCAGTAATTGATAGATTTAAAACACTGAACACCGGCTTTCTCATACACTGGATACGTTTGTGAAAGCACACTTTATGAAAAACAGATTGCATATCCTGAGAGAACTCTAATTGCAGTTTAATCTGGCAAGAAAGAACCTTAAAGTGCATGAGGCTAAGAACTGGACAGGGACTGTTCTCTCTGGTTTACAGAGGGGCCCATGTGTTGATGGCAGATACTGGCTGAGGGGTCCTGAATCCATCAGTTATTTGTGGTCTTAAGAATGTACTATGGCTCATGGGAATGAGCAGTGCGGCTGTGACTGCAGGGCAGCATGGGTTTCTGTGTGGGCATTTTTTATTTATTTTTTGCAGGCCACCATCTGGATGAAAACAAGCTGAGTTGCATTGATGTTGTGGAAACAGGCTTTGTGAGACTGTGGACCTTTGTGTGGTCTCGAAAGCTTTGACGGTCTCATCAAACAGATACAAACATACAGCAGCCACCATGTAGACCCAAACTATTACTATCTACCATGTCCCGTGGAGCCTCATTGTGACGATATATCAAGTATAGAAATTTACACAACGTCACA
The DNA here is from genome assembly GCF_963383615.2 of Lipophrys pholis. Classification (NCBI taxonomy): domain Eukaryota; kingdom Metazoa; phylum Chordata; class Actinopteri; order Blenniiformes; family Blenniidae; genus Lipophrys; species Lipophrys pholis. Next base: position 17,373,267 of record NC_137649.1, read on the forward strand.
CCTGGCTTCTATAATATTCAATAAAGCCACTTTTGTGGTTTCAGTGGCAGTAGTGAGTGAAAGCAGTACTCATTTGGTCTGTTTCAGTTTTGGCAGTGTGTTTTTCTAGTAAGTCTTCTCTGAAAGCTCTAGTCTCTGTCGTGATCACAACTCGATCAGTAGTTGTTTCTATTGAATTAGATGCTAGATTTTTCAAACTGCCATACTAACTTCATTAGTCATACAACAAACAAACAATCCTACGACATTGTGATGGGTATTTTCTGTCCTAAACCTATTTTCTAAGGTTTGAAATGAAAACATATTACATACTGCACCCTTAAAGTTACAAGCTGGTTGTGAATCGGTTTGGGTTTTGTATCCATTGTCATGTCAATGCTGTGAATTCAGCAGTGTTAAGCACTTTGTAATTAGTTTAGCAAAGTGCCGGACAAAAAAAAGTCTTGTCTGACATATTTTCACAGCTGCCTTTTACTATTTCATACTGTAAAAGATATCGCAGACTTTCAAAATCTGTCCTGGATTTCAGCAGCATAAAACCCTGCAATGCTTTAAGAAGAGCAGATCGTAAAATCGGCTTTCATCACCTTGCATTGTGATCCTTCTAAAGCCAAGCCAGAACTATTTCTGTGTGAAGTCGACTAATGATGTAGTTTATTGATGCCTGGAGGGAGCTCCTCCTTTCACCTGCTTTCTTCCACAGACGTCAAAGGTCCGGGTCAGTCACACACTTCCACCTCTGACCCGTCACCAGAGTCACTTCCTGTCCCGCTGACACCAGGCCTGGACCTCTAACTGTACGAGTTGGTCCGACACCCACTAATCCGCAACCTGCAGCTGATAGAAGTGTCTGAAACCACACTTTAGTTGTCACCCCCCAGAGAGTAGCTGTTAAACTTGTCAGTTTGTTCCGGCACAAACTGTGCACTCTGCACAGTGCAGAGAGCAATTTTACAGATCCGCAAAGAGGTGCCGTCACCCGTCGGCTCAGCGTCGCCTTCAGAATCGAGTCTCAGAGCTGCCTCTCTTCAGTTTGCTGCTGTTAAACTCGTCATGCTCGAAGCTCAAGTTATTATGCGACCGGGATATCATTAGCAGCTTCTCCCGCTTACTGTAGTCGCGCCTCACTGTCAGGGACTGAGACACGTCGAGGAGACGCTCCCCCTGTTCCTCCCGGTCCTCCAGCCTCATGTAGCCTTTGCTGCTCCCCCGGTTGACGCTGCCGCTGCTGCGGCTGCTGTTGCTCCGGTCCAGTCGAGGCCAGCTGGGGTGCTTCCTCTGCTCCGGGCGCACGCTGAGCATGCTCGGCCCTCGCTCTAGGTCCAGAGATTTGGAATGGCTGTTGAGCATGTGCAGTGAGGAGTTGGAGCCAAAGTCGCTCCTGGCTGCTCCGGGAGAAAGCCAGCAGCCTGAGGTAGAGGAGGGAGCAGGCGAGAGAGAGGAAGAGGAGAAGGAGGAACAGCGGGAGGATGAGGAGGCGGAGTTGCTGCGGTGTAAACCGGGTGGCTTGGAGGCCTTGGCAACAGTGGCTACAGGCACCACTAAAGACTCCATGGAGCTGAGAGGCTGTGCCCGCTCTCCTTCCCTCCTCTCACCTGTTCTGCCCTCCTCTGTGATCGCCTCCATCTCCGGTTCATCGATCACACAGTTGTTGAGTTTTATAACAGGGAGCGTGAAAGCAGAGATAGACGAGGAGACTATGGAGCGCGCGTGATGCCCGCCTCTTTCCACGTCTCCGTCCACCGACCACTGGTGGCGAACCGAATCCGAGTGAGTCATGCTGAGCCCGGGCCCACAGAAAGAACGATCCCTGTAGAGCGGCGCCAGCAGCCCTGCAAAGCTACAATCCAACTTTGCCTGCTCTTTACCTCTGTGAGCCTCCTCGTCGCCTAACAGCACCTCCTCCTCTTCTGTGGCAAAACTTCCGGCCCGAGACGAGAACGCCAGGAGGGAGTTGCTGGCTAATCGTGCCGCGGTGTCTCCTCCGAAGCATCGGAGATCCCCTGCTTCTCTTACGCAGGTGCTGTTACGGTGATGGTGCTGCTTCTGCTCCTTCTGCCTCAGGCGATGGATGTCGATGACTGTGGAGTACATGTCTCTCATATGGATTATCTGGTGGATGAAGAGTTGTATTAGTTAGTAGTAGATGGATTTCAGGATGACTTGAAAATCTTTTTGGCACATCATTATGCCTCAGTTTCATGCTTGTTGGATAGACTGCGTGTCTCTAATATGGATTACCTGAAGGGGGAAGGAATGAAGGGCTTAATTGAATCAAGGGAGGAGAGGAAAGGGCACAAATGTGAAATGTGATAAGGGGAAAATTACAGAGATGAATGTTGAAGAAGGACTGGAGACATCTCATCTGCATGTGAGTTATGATAAATATGGATGACTGCAGCCTGGATCCCCTTCATTTTATCCAGAATGGAGGAAGAATAGAAAAGAGGGTCACAGATACAGAACTACATTTAAGGTCAACTTTTAGACAAAAATATATTCCTCAAATATTCCTTTAGATCCTTTTTGAGAACCAGCATTGTATGACCTATAAAATTAATTGGATACTCCAATTTTGAAGAAACTTTTGTTGTTTTAGCCAAACTCTGATATGTGTTCCAATATCACACTGCGTGTGCGACGTGCATGCGTGTCAGAGGATCTGTGGACTTCAACCCTACCTTAGTTTCTCTGTCTCTGTTTTCATGGAGAATGGCATTAGCACAGATGAAGATAAAAATCCCGATGCCCATGGTGAACGGCCCGAGCATCTTCATCCTCTCCGAGTGAAGATGCTGGTCCAGGAAGCGCGTCACAGGCCCGTCGGTCTGCTTTGAAGGCGCACCTAAAATTACAAACGCAGGACGACGACGGGTCACAAGGATTGAAGAACGGCTTTTAACCGTGAGTTTGTGATCACACCTGTTGGCGTTCTCACCTTGCACTTCCTGGCTTGTGTTGGACTTCGCTGTACCTGTACCAGTCTTCGACTTGGTTTCGCTGTGAGGCCAATAACCCAGCGTCGCCATGCAGATTCCTACGGCCAGCACGACTAATCCAAGGAGCAGGAAAAACCCGGAGGCCGAGTAGAGGCGGAGCCTGCCTCGCACCACTACAACATCCGTTCGCCGCTTCCGCTTCCTGAACAACGCAATACAGATAAGAAGAAACAACAGACTTACTTAATAGCATATATATAGTCTGATTTGATCTTGAGTGGGCTGCAATGGTAAGATAATGGTATTTCGAATAACCTTGAATTTCATTTCATGTCTATTGACAAACCTAAATAAGATATATTTTTAAAGAACACTTGCAATTTCATCCATATGCCATTATTTTTTATTGATAATTGGTGCAACGTATCCAAAAAGTACATCGTGTGCTCCATTTGTGGCAGATATTTTCCTCACAGTCCCAAAAATACAACAAATGACTGGACTTTCTGCAACATTTGGCAAATTTGATGAAAGAGCTGAAATCCGGAGAGCCACGGTGTTTTCAGCCAAAATGACTGGAGCAAAAGCCTGTTGCTTCTCAGAACACCGGATTTCTGCAGCCTTCAGTATGTCTGTTTTCACAAATCTCGCAGTATGACTTTGATGCTGATCCCTTTCACCGATCTCTTGGCTCAGGCCTCAGTGTTTCTGTCCACTGCTCTTCGTGAAAATGTGCAATACCAAATAAATGAATTCGAAGCTGCAGTCAATCTTTTTGTAAAACGAAAGTGAATGTATTTTTTGTAATGTTTACTGGGTCATACAGTATGTTTGATGCACATATGTCTGTAAAGCCAGTTTTTACACTTTCAGAACTTGCATTCAATGTGTTGAATCCATACTGGTTTTTATTAAGTTTAATATAAGCCACACTATTCATTAACAGATAACTTGTGCTTCTTCCCGTTGATTAAATGAATTTTACTTTACAGTCTTTTTTCTATTGTACTGGCTAATTTGCAGTTGAATGGAAATAGTTCTATTGTGCTGTACTGCCTTTTGATTTGAAATTAAATCAACTAAATTAAGGCTATTAAGGATTACCTCGGTGCAGGCTCGGTGCTGGTGTTTCCAACCCCTGGAGATCCTGGTGGGAAGGGCCGATGCTGAGAGCGGGCAGAGTCTTGGCGCTTTAGCTTAGCCAAGCCTGTCAGCACACCTGCTGCTGCAGTCATACTTTACCTGCGGAGACACATAAGAAGTCATCACTTTTCACATCCAGCTTATCTGGCCACTAATGTGAAGCTGTAATTTGTTTTTAAATGGCACAGTATATTCATATCTAGTGAAAAAAAACAAAAACATTACAAAGCGACCATATGTTAAACAGCGTAATCAGACTCTTCTGGGTGTTTTTAAGTGTATGAGGTGTAATACGCATATATTAATATTCTTCATGCTGACCGAATATGTTCCAACCATCGCAGCGCCATTTGTTTGATTTCAAGCTTGCATGTCACTGAGACAGATTTTCCTTTTGACCATGAAAGTGTGTCATCTTAAAAATGTGTTACAGTTCTTTACAAGTGCTGGAAGATGCTGTTTACAGTCTGTTGATGATACAGATGAGCACATACGACAGCACACACCCTGCACAACAATCTTCTGTGTTTACTGCTGATGTGTTGTTGCTTGGTGGTTGTAAGCTTTCAGCACAACATGGGCAGCGTGTGTTATTCATGGTTTTTTATATATAGATATATATATTCCTCCTGCAACTTGTGTGTTTGCAGGGTTCTTCCTGAGAGTACGACAAAAGGACTTGATTACTGAGGAAAGTGGATCATCACAGATACACAGAAATGCACATGTTGCCATGTTTATTCCATTTGCATGTTTATTGCTGCTCTTGCTGTCATTACCTACATTGCTTATGCTGTTATAAAATTGGAAGTACAGCGGTGCAATTCTGTCATAATATTCAAATGAATCAGAGTCGCTTTGCTCACCAGCTGCTCTGATGTCTATTAATAGTTATTAAAGGAAGCAAGCTTAAAACAAACACAGGCTTATTTCCAGAGCCTTCATTTGGGTTTAAGTGCCTGTTAATCTGGACTCACATGATGTTAGCATTGTCCGTTTTGCACTAAGAGGATAAAACAGGCTATGTTGAATGTAATTTCATTGGGTTCACCAGTTTACAGACGGCTCCCGTTTGTTACCTCAGCTGTACGGCCGACCCCTAAGGATTGGGTGAAAGTATGAAAACCCGAACAAAATGTGATAAACTGGAGGTCGAGTCTTTGCAGGGGACTGCACCTTCACAAGGATAGTTTCTGTTTAAAACAGTGTTTGTCTTGTTCTCATTTCAATTAAAACACAAATTAAGAATAAAACAAAAAAATCACGCAGGTGCTTTCTAATAAGATTCACTAATGGATTCAACCAATGAACAACCAACTTTATATTCAAGCAAATTAAGGCCACTGGCAAAATATTAAGGACTAAACTTACATAAGAAGTGTAACTAATGACCAATAAACGGATAAGTGATACTTAATAAGTTATGTAATACTGAATTTAAAAGTACCATAGGTTTTTAATTAAAACTCATTACAACCATTATTTTCTGCATGGAAGAAACTGTGATTTTGACTATTTTGCCCCGCAATCATTATTTTCATGAGTTTAAGGTTGTATATAGCACAATATTGTGACGAATTGAGTGCGTGATGTGCTGGGGGGCTTTAGACCCTCATCTGGTATTATTATTATTATTATTATTATTATTATTTAGTGTGCCAATTTCCTCGTGTAGTCATAAAGTTTATAAAATTGAGAATGCATTCTGACACACAGTAAGAAGATACTCTGGTTATAAGAGTTTACACAAGATGAAACAGACGTTAAGATCAAGAATAAATAGAAGACAAGTTCATAAAAAATCCATAAAAGTTCCGTTAAGAGACGGATTAAATCGGGTTGCCATGTTGAGATGAGTGTTCTTGTAAAAGAGGAAGGAAGCGAGTGTAGGTTTGGTGGCAAAGGGTTCAGGAGAGGGGGGCTTGGAGCTAAAACCTGAATTCCAGGAACAGATTTGGTTATTGGCAGATGTTGTGGAACCAATAATCGGAATCCCTGAGGCGATTCAGAAAAGTGAACAGGTGACAAAGCGTAAAGAGCAAAACAATCCATTCATCCATCTTCACGCCTGACTGAGGGTGAGGTCAGTTTTGTACCACGGCCCAGGACTTCACGTCATCAAAGGACACACACACACACACACACACACACACACACACACACACACACACACACACACACACACACACACACAGAGACAGGCACACAATCAGATACACAAACCACATTTAGAGTCATCAATCAACCTCTCATGTACGGACAGTCGGGAGGAGAGAACCCGAGCATGCCCAGTAACATGTCTACTCCACCCATGAAGCCCAAGCTCAAACTCAAACCAGGGATTCTCTCTGACCACTACGACACCATGTGACCCTAAAACAGGCATCTTGAATTGATTTGTAAATCCAGTGACGCGGTTCTAAATTGATGTGAAGCTGGAAAATTTTCAACTCTCATTTTTGTGCCATAAGTGCCTGTTTGTTTGCATGTGTAGAGAGGATCAAACAAATTTAGCATGGGAATAAGAACACACCCATGACCTCCCCTTGTCTATTTTCCTTTTCATTTCCATCTCGCTCTTTCTTTCTTCTTTATTGGCTTCCATGTCTGCCTCTTATCTTTCTTCCTTCCTTCCTGACTGCACTATCTGTAAATCTCCCTCGCTCTCTCTCTCTCTTCCACTCTCACCCTCACTCTGTGTGCTAATGCATTCTTGTGACCTTAAATAATTTCTTCCTTCTCTTACCATCACACACACACACACACACACACACACACACACACACACACACACACACACACACACACACACACACACACACACACACACACACACACACACACACACACACACACACACACACACACACACACACACACACACACACACACACACACACACACACATAAAAACACCCTTCATCCTTTTGAATCTATTTTTAATTTGCCACTGGTTTTAATTCAATCCTATTTGGTCACTTTTGTCCTGGTTGTTTCTGCTGCTCGTGTCTTTCCTTCCATGTCTCTCGTCTGACTTTTAATAAGACAAAAGCTTTAAAGTAATCAAAGCAACTGTGAGTCAGCCACAAAACCAGGCATTCTCTCCACCTACCCTCTTTTCTGCCTCTCACATTTTTCGGATGTATTTTTCATGTCAATCATCTGATTGGTAATGCTGCTCTAGGAAAGTGCTTCACCACAGATGGTGAATCACACAAGGACAAACACAACCCGCCACTTCTTCTCAGGATTTCTCTGCTCTCCTCCACTCCGTGGTCTCTCTACTCGATTCGCTCCCCTGTGAACGTCAATCGGGAACCCACACAATGTTTGGAGACGGGGAGAGCTTTCCTTCGCTCTGCTTGAAACCGGAGCTGAGCATGTCGGCGGGGACCGGCAGGTTAGGAGGAATAAAAACGATATGCGACATCGGGAATCCGCGACCAGACAAATGAGGAGAGGGAATAAAGGAGGATATATTTACATCAGTGCATCTTCCAAGGTGCAACACTGAGTCATGAATGAATGCTGCGAGCGTGTAGAACCCCCCCCCCCCCCAAAAAAAACAGACCAGGAGGGGATGATGAGTGCAAGAAAGAGGATAGGGAGCCCTGAAAACAAGCTCGAGACGAGTGATGAAAGCCCAGTGGCGGAAAACAAGCCAAAGTGCATCTGCAGTTTTAACAAGACGGGAGTAAGAAACGGAGCAGAAAGAGAAACACCGGCGGCCTAATGAGAAGCCACTCAGGCTCTGACAGAATTGGGCTCGCTGCTGTGAGGAGCATGCGGTGACCAAATGAAACAATGATTTAATCAGTAAACAAGCTCAACACCTAACATGTAATCAGCTCATCTGCGGTGGGTAATAAACCCAAATAAATCCCACACTATGGGAGCTTTTAGTACTCAACGGTTTCCCAGGCAAGTTGCTGTATTTGGTGATTTCTTCATTTCTTCCTGTCATTTCCTAAACTCACAATGCAGAGTTACCGACAGTCACAGAAGACATGCAAATCATTTCAAATAGGTGCAAATGATGTATTTAAAGATGTGTGTGAATAATCCCACAAACAAATTCAAGTTTTGCCCCTTTGCCATGAAAAAGCTCCTCTAACTTCATATTTACAAGATAATATGCAAGTGTGGAAAATTGTAACACCATATTTAATCACAGTACTCATACATAAGTGACAATAGACACTTATAGCCCTTGCAAAAACTCTGTGAAAACGTTTTATTAAACATTTTAAGATATAAATTATGAAAAATTAAAAACCATGTTTAATTTCACTCTTTCCCCACAGATTATTTGATAAATGACTTTCATCCAGTGGCTTTAAATTGTTAATTTTGTGCCCTTAAAAATACCTTTCAAGGCGTTCTTAGGATTCAAATTTTCCACTTTCAATTATTCTAACGAGTGTCTTTGAAAGGGATTAAAAAAAACAAAAACAAAACCAACATGTGTTTTCTTCTACAACGTTGCATTTTCACATGTGAAATTAACAAAATTGACTATTAATGTTCCCCCTTCCTTCGGAAAAACCTCATAAATAATTTCCACAGCTCAATTTTACATTCCACTGCTTTAATAAGCACTTTTATAAATTAGTGTTTAATGAATAATGAATTAGCCCTTGTGTGATCACCTTAGTAAGGACTAAATTGCTATTTATCTGTTCACAGTAAAGCAGGAAATACTCTTACAGCAATTTTATATGCCTTGTTTTGGGTTTTTTTTTTCTTTTGCTTCCGAGGAGCTGACTCACTCAGTCTGTGGTCATTTAAACATTAGAAATAAATTCACGCTACTTCTCAGTGCAGCGAGTTCCCCCGTCATTGTAACACCTCCTCTGACATTCCTGCCTGTGCGAGGAGATGCCTTCTGTGGCGAGATTACTGCGAGTTGCCTTATCTATAGGAGACGTCACACGATCCATTGTCCCTATAGCAACTGCTGCTAGGTGAAATGTTTCTATAGCAACTACCAGCTGTGTGCACATAAATGACAGGTATGTCACTGACAATTCCTCCTGTCAGCAAAGTGGCATCCCCCGGAATGTATTCTTTAAATTTATTTATTTGGTTTTTTTTACGTGTGCAGATTATGAATAAAAACAGACATCTATGTGAAGGGGTTTCGGTTTGGGAGGATATAAGTGTGCATCATTTGCAAAGACAGGCGATTGAGAGGGGGAGGACCAGAGAGGATGCTGAAGTGGAATTGAGCAGCTGTATGAAGACGCAGGGGGATTGGCACGTGGGATGAAATTAGTGGAGGAGACGCTGAAAAGGAGACTCCAGGCAGGGATGAAGACCAGCTTGTTCTTTTAATATATCACTTGCATGCAGGCTGGTAATCACATTTTGTTTATGGGATTCAGAATAAAGTGTTCCAAAACTCGGGTCTCGCCACTCCAAGCATTATGGAGGAAAGAAGGGAGAGTTTACAAGAAGGAAAAGTTTTACCGTCTTCTCACTCTTATTACTATAAATCCTCCCATCTTCAATACCCTTTTATCAAATGTATAGTTCTGGGTGACTGAATCAGATCTCAGCTGATACATTACAGGGCACCAGTCTATTGCTGGATGGTAGTGTCAGACAGTGGGATGTACTTAAATAATTATCAGAGTTGCACACTACGTATATGATAACTTGCTTGTCATCACAGTACCTATAGATATAATATCAATGTTGCAACAATCTGACCTGACTGCAATAAAGTCTATAGTCCCATGCTCTTCTCATTCACGCAGCACACTTTATCAATCAGAAAGAACTTGACTGACCAAGGTGTTCAACATCCAAGTCATATCATCGCCGAAACATTCAACATCATTGCATGTTTTCCTAATATTGTGCAGCCTCAAGCATTATGCATATCTTTAACAGCAGGAGGGAAGTCTCAAGTGTGACAGTGTCACAGCGTTTACTAAACCTGTATATCAGGTGAACATGCAATAATCTAAATGACCGTATTATTTCCAATAAATACGAATACATAAATAGCTGATGTTAACGTCTTTGTCTTTTGAGTTTTCTTCTGTCGCACAATTTCTTGTCCCTAATTTACGACATTGTGATTGAGTCACGTTTTTCTTCTGATCTTGTTGTTTTTGCTTAATTTTTGTGCTTCTGATTTCTGCCTATGGCCATCGGTAATGAAATAAATACAGCTGTCAATTGATTAAATCTTTTTTCTCAGCTAATCACACGCAAATTAGTCACACTTTACTTTCACGTTTGAATTATTTTTGGAATTTGAAAAGGATGGCATAATGAGAAATTTCCGCTATATTGTGCTGCCCCCTTTTTTTTTATTTCTGATCATTTAATTTCCTGTTAAAAACCGATGCATCCTGGGAATACGATAGCAATCTGGCGACCAATCAAAGCTGAAAATGAGCGAGGGTAGGGCTCACAATGAACGGGACAAACACAGAGAGACAGATACACAACATGCACATAATCACACCAACAAGCAATCTACAAACTCAAATGCAAAGCCACAAAAACATGCCTCTCTGTGTACTCTGCAGGAGCAGCACGCCCCGCACTGGGGTAAAGATATAAAACCATCAGGGGACAGCCCTGTGGGGAGACATGCCAAAAAAAAATGGAATACAGGTGGAGCTTTGATCAACGTGCAACGAACTCCAAGGAGCTGTTTGTCTTTCTTTGTTCTAAGTCGAGAAGCGTGTTGGGAAAAGTTAGTCTCAAATGAATCACTTCACTGAACTAAATGCTAACAAGTCACAAGGAAAGCCGTGGAATATGGACACAGATCAAGAACGGATGGAGGAGTTGTAATGAGAGAGGGATGTAAAAAAGGAGAGCGAAATCTCAGCTGGTTTTGGTGTGGTTCTTGTCAGAGCTCCAGCCGGCCATTCGTTTTTGTTTCTGTCATAAGCGGCTCTGGTGAGGTTAAGTGAGGCTAACAAACACAGTCTGAAGCATTCTACCTGAAATAGATTTAAATGGGCAGACAGACAACCCCACCACCTGCTGCTGACGTTAAGGTCGCCTGCAATAACATCAGCGAGCAGGAGACATGCACACACGACTACCCTTTAAGGAGCCTCGGGTAAACACTGCCTGCCCCTCTGCGTTGTTTTCTTCTGCGTATATTAAGGCCGAATTTGAATTTTGGGCAAGCGTTCAGCGTATTAAAAGAGAGTTTACTTTCTGCTCAGCCGCAAGGCTCCGTGGAAATTACCTTGCCAGAGTCAAGAGCACAAACAGGGGGAACAACAGCTGAACTTTGCACAACCTGTTCTTGACAACGCTTTGAACTCGAAATGCTAAAATGGAGATGCTGTCAGGCTTTATTGTGCTCCAGTCAAACTTAAGTACTTCGTTTGGAAAGCACACCTACGCCACTGTCGGGTACAGTAATCACAGAAAAGAAAAGTGCTTGTTTTCCGTCTCATTTTATTTTATGTGTGGCACTTCTTTCTTAAAGTAAAGTAAAAGTCCCACAGATGTATCTAACATGTTCAGTGATGTAACGGCCAAAACAAGTCATGGTGCCGTTCAAAGCTTAATTGAATGTACGATATATAAAATTGTATTTGAGGTCATACAAGTAGAGGAAAGATAGGCTGCACGTCTAATTAGTTGCAACTGTTTCTCCTGGGTTGTTTATGTACCGCAGAGTTCTCCACAGTCCACGTTCTCAACGAAGGTTGTTTGTTTTATCGCTCAAAGAACGTGGGGCCATTCATGTTTTAGTAGATGTCTGCACAAGGGGAAATCCAGAGGCTCTTTATTCTAAGAAACTACATTGGGAAGGGCGTCTTTAAGGTCATCCTTGTGGCTTGTTACTTCTCCCTGAAGCGTAACTGTGGTGACAGTGATTGGTCACACACACCAGTGGACCCTGGGAAATCATCTTCAACCATTTATTCCTATCGTCTCTCCACTAAGAGGATTTGGCATTTAAAGAACTCCTCCTAACAATTTCTATGCAGAGAAATTGATCTTTTCACTCGAGCACTAGTCATTCTGGTGGCGTTCTAGAACTTCCACGATACAACTATCCCATCACAGGCTAAATTTAACAGCTTGTCAGGCGACTGTAACACGATCTTTTAAGTATAGGAATGCTGCATTTACACATAGGCAAGATGCTTTACAAATATCATTTTTCTGTCATTCGTGGTACATTCCTGACGTTCAAGATGTGTATAGTCACATTAAGAATGTTAGGAATGTGCCGCACATGATGGGAAAATTCTATTTGTAACGCGTCATGCCTTCGTATAAACGCAGCATAATATTGACGAGTCAGGGGTTAAAAAAAACTCTCTCATTGCAGATTTCTTCACATTTCCTTGCCGTTTGTGTTCTTTCTTTTCCAGTTTACCAATTATCTGTGTGAATACAGATGACAACAGGCGAAATAAGCTTTCGGTTCAGAGGGATACGACTCCCCCACAATAAAAAGATTTAAAAACAAGTCTGTTCCAAGAAAGCCCTCCTATGGCGACTTAAAAATTCCAAAGCATTGCTGTCTCTCCGTGTTTTGACTCAAAGGCTGAAAGCTAACCCTCAGCTGGCGGGTAGTAAAAATTAATCAATAAAGTCATCTCTGCCTAATATGTTGCTTGTCCTTCATGTGACACCCAAACGGCTCCGCCTCTGTTATATCTGTGGTCTCCAAGTCCTTGAAACTCTATGAGGGGAGGGATGTGGATCAGATTTAATCCAGTTCATCACACACTCGCCGGTCTGTGGACTGACATGAAGCATCAATAAAAACATCACTGGTATCTTTTCAGCACATTTGTTTAACATCGCTCACTATGACGGCGGTTTATCTACCATCGACACCAGACATTTGTCATGTCCTGTCCTTAGAAGAAAATTATCGTTTATCATAGCTGTTGTTTGTCAACCTTTGTAGGTGGTAATAAGGTACAGACTCACTGTGTCATTTATCATTTATTATATAACAGTATAGGAGACTAATACATTGTAGTATCATGTTATATGTCACAGTGCAGCACTTGGTTGTGTATTCTTATGACCGTGATCGTGGTACAGATATTATTTGAGCATTCATCTTCAAATAAGTATTTCATCACCTAAAAATTATCATACGCCACTTAGTAAGCCCACAATTTCAAATAATTGATCTGCATTTCTATTGGCAATAACTTTACTCTTTTACTAAATTCCTGCTTAGAATCTACATTTGTTTATAAAACTGTTTTTTTTAAATGTGTTTTTTTTTATATCATGTTACAACTTTTCACTAATTAATTTGTAGAAATTTCCTGGTTGTTTTTCTTCAGATCGGCTCAGAGGTCAGACTCTGCTGCAGAGAAACACCACACAGCTGCTGGTTCATCCTTTAATATCTGGTCTGAATACTGTTGGACATTTCTTTTTTCCCTAATTTTATTCTGGTCTGGGTCAGCTCCAGCTGCATTTGGCAACACTTGCAGGAACTTACCACCTGTCACTGAAGAGCTTCTCTGACAGTCTACACTGAGAACTCCATGTTGCTGACTTTTTCTGGCGCTTGTAGAGAAAAAGCTGTGAGAAGGATGTGAACGCTGACCAGATCAACACCTGTAGAAACAGCAGTGCTGTTCTACGGCGGTAATGACTTCACACTGTGACAGTTCTTTTTTTTTTTTTTTTCTATCCATGGTTCTCAAATGTGAACCTGTGACAGGCTGTTGACCTGTCCATGGTTGAATCCACCAATCCCTGTAATCCAACTCTGGATAAATCACTTCTAAAAGATGAGCGGGTGTCTACAAGTGTAGTTTTGTTTTCCTCAAAATCTCAATGTCAGATGGGCGTTTTATTTGTATTCAGGGCCTGGCTCGCTCGGCCTTTTTGTTATTGTCAAATAAAAAACGCTGTGGTAATGAGAGAAAACTCCAAGTAGATGTTTTCCCCATGAAATAATTCCCATTACAGTCTCCAATTTAACAGAGCTGGCAATGGTGGCCACGAGCTGCGGGACAAAACTCAAGCAGACACAGAGGAAAGCTGCCCTCATAAGGTCGATAGCATTAAATAAGTTTTGATTGTAATTTTTATAAACTTGTAAAATGGAAATGCCTGCAAGCGCTAACTTGAATATATTGTAGATTGAGTAAAAAGACATATTTGTAATTATAATTACATGGCGGTGAATCTGAACATTGTGTGCCAGTCAGTTATTAAGTTACAGATCTAATTACAGTGACAAGACATAAGAGGCGTCCTCATCAAGCTCAACGTGTGGATTAACTGATATTGAGTTCAAATTCAGGCCATAAACAGAGAAAAATGTGACCTGATCAGGCCTCATAAGCGAACCCGCTGTCCGAGGTATTTCTTTGTTTAATCCAGACAAAACCCGCACTTTTATTCCAGTGTTGCCTCACAGGGTTAAGTAATGTTTCCATTAACATTGTTTCATGGGATTTGAAAAATGTTTCGCTGCCATTTCATTGACTCTGGGTTGAAATTCCTAAAGGACCACAAAGTATCTGCAGAAAAAAAAGAGCAGGCCAGAAGAAAAGTGTGTGTGTGTGTGTGTGTGTGTGTGTGTGTGTGTGTGTGTGTGTGTGTGTGTGTGTGTGTGTGTGTGTGTGTGTGTGTGTGTGTGTGTGTGTGTGTGTGTGTGTACAGTGCTTTCAGTTCAGACTCACGGTCAAGGGTGAGTCATCTGTCTAGAGAATATGTCACTTTGTGTTTTCTCACTGACCTTTCTCCAGCACATTTTCTGATGCGAGTGTCACATCCCGCACCGTCTTCACCATCTTGTTTATTTTCTCCTCATTATTTTGATGATACATGCTGCTTTTTTTTTTTTTTCCCCTGCGGTTTGAGTCTCGCACGCCTCACACTGAGTCAGTGTCATTGCCTCCAGAGATAAATTCGGCTCTACTCGATCGAATTAAGTTTTGAATTGAATCATCGGATGCTTCTGCCAGGCGTGTGTGTGTGTGTGTGTGTGTGTGTGTGTGTGTGTGTGTGTGTGTGTGTGTGTGTGTGTGTGTGTGTGTGTGTGTGTGTGTGTGTGTGTGTGTGTGTGTGTGTGTGTGTGTGTGCACTGGAGTGAGGCCCCTGTTGATTCCAGTAAAATGACTCATTCTGTCTTTCCTCACAGTCTCTGATCGTCAGTCACACACAATCACGAGCTGTCGGCATCTGCCCTCAAGCAGTTGTGTCCAAACTAGGGCTGCCCAAACATACCTCAGATTTATCATCATCACAACATCAACATTTGCGAAATACTCATCGCGAAAGACCGACTGAAGAGCAAAAAATGATGCACGTCAACTTATCAGGCCCTGCTGCACCAGACTGCGTTGGTGGTGGAAACAAACCAGGGGTCAGAAGCACAAATGTACTAAAATCGAAGAGAAATTACTCAAAACAACAAAGTGAACAAACTGCTCCACTTCTGAAACACTGTTACGTGGAGCTGCGGACAAATATATGATCAAAAAAAGAGAAAAACAAATACCGCCCAGCTGCATCTGGATAACATTGGGTAAAAGAAAAAGAAGAGCAGTGCTATTTGGAAGTAGAAATCCCCATGTACAAAGACATTAACATCATATACTTAACTATTGTTTAGTTATCATGAGTCAGATCATGATTATGCAGCCCTACTCCAAACTGAACTCCGGGGCTTTTATGAAAAGTATTCAGAGAGTTTGAAGACCGATTCATAACATCATGAGCATCAATTCAATTGTGATGTTTTGCCGTCCTTGAGTTCTTCAGTGTGGTTAGCAGTTCTGAGCCAAATCAGACAAAAGTTTGTTTTCATGCGATCTATTTCCCATAGAAGAACTTTCATCATAATCTAATTTGGGGGGGGGGGGGGGGGATCTAGAGAGCAATAGAGTGAAGGAGCTGTTGACCTTCCAGCGGGCTATTAAAACAGGATTATCTAGTTAGGGTGATAGCTGTGAAGGAGGATTAGCTAAATCTCAAATTAGACAAACATCCAGTAAATATATGGCCAATAAATGTGTCTGATTATCAGTCATTTGGCTGGGTGTGATGCTACACACTTCTTTAAACAACACACCAAGAATTACTCTAAAATCAGCATTATTTGACCATTTCTTCCTTTATTTAAATGTTTGCCCTTCACAGTGCAGAGGTGCGTACCATTTCTATGCCACAAGGCTGTTTTACATTCAGCAAGATAAATGGGATCATTTTGTGACATCACAAGTGGAAACCAACTGTGGTTTGAAAACAATCACAAGCTCAGGGTTTATTATTGGTGGTGAGAAGGGATGTCCTTACAGGAAGTAACTTAATTGCAGGAAAGTAGTATTATTAGTAGTATAAGGAGTATTTTCAATATATTTCAGCACTGAAGCAAACATTGTATGAAGCTCCACAATAAAAAAAACTCTGACTTTAACAATGACCTTTGACCAACCATGCACGCTATTAAAACTGGCAAGCAGGCACACACAAAGGAAAGTCACTCCAAGAAAATGTTATGCTTTCCAGAATATTACAGTAGTAAAACGACTAATAATCCTCGCCATCAGTCTGTCAGGCGCTTGTTCGGCATGTCAAACTTTCCTCTTCTTTAAATATTTAGCAGCCCATCATTAAATATGGATGCAAATAAAAAGATAGACTACAGAGCTGTCAATGTGAATTGACACTTCCTTACCTTCACAAAAGTCGATTTTCCACTGTCACAGTGCCATCAGGCATGCAGGGGGATGAGGCTGTATCCTGAGGGGAGGTAAAAAGCCATCTTCCACTTTGGAGGCTACTTCCAATCAAAATGCTTTGCCGGAGAAAAAATGAGGATGACAGAAGGCGGTTTAGCTTCCATGCAAGCTTTAGGAGGGAAAAGTGGTCTTTATTAACATCTGAGCTGCTTGAACGGAGATGAGGAGATGTCAGAGCGACGTTAGTCCGGATCAGACTGGGACTTTACGCGTTCCAAGTGTCTATTTCACGCAACGTGTGGAGAGTACGCGCACCCAGGACAATGAGCTCCGCGCAACACGCTCAAAACGACTGGAAGGAAACCCCGTTAACGCATTGTGCTCACTTGAATTAGCGTTTAACTCCTCGTGGAAAACATATCCTGTTTAAAAAAGAAGCTGGATTTGAGGTCCTCCCTGAATGTTCCACATTAAATGCGTAAAACTCACGCTATCCTGGCATTTGCGCTCCAAACTTGGTTTTTACATGCGAAAACAGGAAGAAATTCTGAAAGCAAATTATCAAAGGAAAGCTGATGCGCTGTATGAAAAAAAACAACAACGATAGACTCTGCAAACACGCAAGTAAAGTCTGCTTTTATTCCTCAATGTCGGAAAAAGAGAGGGGCAGCTCCATCCTGTTCCTCTAACGCGCGCTGAGGGAATGAGAGAAAGAGAGAGAGAGAGAGAGAGAGAGAGAGAGAGAGAGAGAGAGAGAGAGAGAGAGAGAGAGAGAGAGAGAAAGGAGGGGAGGTATGGATGCGTACATGTGTTTTCCAATGCGTGCGCACGCGGCACTGTGCCACACGCTTCTCCCGCGTGTGTGTGGGGCGCAGATGATAAGGGGAGGACTGACGGGCTCTGAGGGGAGACAGAAGGGAAAAGTCTCGGTGATGCACAGCAAGGAGGATAATGGATCAGCTTGTAAAGTTAATAATGTATCCTAGGAGCAGCAAGCAGAGGCACTGTGGAGACTACACGAACAAACAAAGCACGAGGAGATATGCAACATTCATGCAGGAACAACTGCTACGTTGGGCAAGACTGCTTTTAAATATTCTGGCTGCTACGTTGGCATGGAGGACTCTCCTTGTGCTTTATGGCACGAAATGTAACGGGGTTGGTGTTTTTGCGTAACTTTTCTGCCTCTGCATACATTGAGGAAGGAGAGGGCAGCAAAAACGTTGCAGATGTTGGCATGCAAAACATTTCCTGTGTTTACATGCTGGAAGAGATTCAATAAAAAAAAAAATTAAATACACCAGCTGGGGTGAGGTGAAGAGAATGCAATGCAGACATCCGTGCAGATATTTCCAATAATAAGCTGTAATTGTGAGTAAGAGGGAGAGATGGAAAGCCCATTATTTGCTCAGATGGCTGAGAATAAATCGCTGAGAAATAAAACACCCTGAATGCGGCTGAACATGCACACAGACATCTGACGACTGCACATTCAGAAACCATCCAAAAGGTGTTTTATTCTGGTTTATAGGTGCCATCAACCACCTTAACTGTGATAATGTCATGCATAACCATCACCTATAGGTTTTTAAGCCACTTTTCCAGAGGCTCCATTTATAAGATATTAAAAAGTATTTTATTTCTAATTTTGTTGGCGAGCAGAATCTTTCAAAGGGGCTGAGTGGCACTAAAATCAAAGAATGTTTCAGTAGTTTTCGCAAATAAAATATACAGATGTCTTTCAGTGCAGGCGATCACAGTTGAATTCCTGACCTCAGCCTTCAGTCATCTAACCATGGCTATATAAAACCGAATTATAAAGAAAATTTAAAAAGTCCTTCCTCACTGCTATCCGACTGACCAGAGTCACAGAATACATCTCACTACTAAAGTTGTTCTGTTGTATATAAACACTTCCTGTAGTAATTTTGCACTACCTTCTGCACTATTATAAGCTTGGCATTCTCTGTGGGGAGCAGAGAAAAATAATTCACTGTGCAGGGAAACATGTTTTGTGATGTAGTTACAGTTACCACAGAGAGATTTTCAACAAACCGGGTTTGTCCTAAGGAAAGCACACCACACTCTGAGAAAAGCCCATTTTATAGCCAACAGTACAAAAACTTTTATACTGGCAAAACCAAACAAACACATGGCCCAACACAGAAGGGTTAACTTGTCAGATCCGGACTCACATGTCTATTTACACCTCAAAGAACAGTCGTACTCCTTTGAAGAAAGCAATGTTCATATTTTGGTTTGAGAGAGAGGTAAAGGAATCTGACAAAGAACCTATGAAGTTGAATTACTTGAATTTTGTATGTTTTGTAAGGGAAGAAAGAATGATGTTGTAAAGAAAACACACAGGCTCCTCTGTTAACAGGTTATTCTACTTTCACATTTAGTATATGAACCTCATGTGGCCTCATGTGACCCCAACAACCATATTGGAAGATGTTAAAAAGACACAGCAGAGTATGAAGGATCTGCACCGAGGTCATTGTAGCGTAGGAAGCCTTCGGTGACAGCAGAAGGGTTTATCCACCAGTGCTCCATCATTTAGTTAGACAATCCAGCCAATGAACTTCGTGAACTGATGAAGCGACGTGAAACATTTTCTCAGACATATGACTAAGACGAGTCGACCAGACTCATTTTGGTTTGAGATGACCCCTATCTGGATGAAGAAGAATACGCATTGACATATTAGTAATTATAGTTCTTGAATTTGCTAAATTAAAAAGTAGGTAAAGCTTTCAATAAAAGAAATGTTGTACAAATATATAAGAGAAATATTAGAAATAAGGCAACAAATTCCTCTTTTGGTTGTTAAGGTTGCAGACCTGTGACCTAAACTCTATTTCCAGCACCATTATTGTGCCACATACACAAATGCCAACTTTCAAAGATAAAAATAACCCCAGAGTTACCACTTCACAGACCTTTGTCTTCTTTTTTTTTTCTTTCTTCTGTGTTGACACCCGCAGGCCACTCGACACCAAACCAAGCCTGACACGAGTCACGCCGGAACACATGCTCTGGAGCACAAACATCACTGATAGCAGCTCAGTGCAGAAGTCAAATCTCTGTCGCAGAGGCACGTCGGCTGCTGTATTTACATTCCATAAAGCAGCAAAATGAAAACAGACTGCGTGAGGGCCAGCGGAAAAAACAAAACTCCAGCACGACGTGCAGAGAGTGTGGGAGAAAGAAGGGAGAGGAAAAACAAAGCCTTTCATTGTTGACTGTTGCATTTCTTGTTTACAAGCCCGCTCTGAATTACGACGTCCACGAAAATGTGTTGACTTTTTGTGTTGTTCTTATTGTAAGCAGCTGTGCACGGGAGTCTGAAGCTAAATAATTAAAGGTGGAGTGTAACCGAGAGGAGAGCATATTTGGGGGGGAAAGTGTTGGGAAGAAAATATTGGCCGAGTGAAAGAGGGAAGGAAAAAGGAGAGGAGATAGTGAAAGATGATGTTTTTCTTGGATTGACGTGTGATCCAGAGAGGGAGGGAGGGGTGGAAGTCAAAGGAGGAATGAGGAGGGTTAGTTCACTCTTTGGAGAGTTTGTAAGAGGCTGAAGAGATGCAGACAAATTAATCTGGTAACAAATAATCTGTCACATCATTCACGTATCCTTTTTCCGACCTTTAATTTGCCATTATATAAAAAAAATATCAGGACTGCTTCAAAGGGCCGACCTTTAAACTAAACCCAATACTGCTTGATATTAGTGTATCTCTTAAAAAACTATGTTCTCGGTACTCTGAACTAGAATTGAACCAGTGTTATTCCACCATGCGATTCCTTCACCTGCCTAAACAGTGAAATTAGGTTTATTAAAGAATACATCCACAAGGTTTACCTACATGCACAGAGAGAAATAAAGGAAAAATTAAGGCAAATCAGTTGCATGTGATATATTGCATGCATCATGTGCAGTACTATCTATCCATCCATCCACCTTCTATTCCCCGTTATCCAATTTCAGTATTGTGGGATGCAGGTGTTAATCCCAGCTGACTGAGGATGAAGGCGTCATCCGTTGTTGAAAAGGTCATCAGACAATCACAGGGGGAAACAAAAAGAGACAGACACATGCACTCACAGTCACACCTATGGGCAAGTTAGAGTCGCCAAATAATCAGAAATGCATGTTTTTGAACCGTGAGAGGAAACCCACGCAGGCACAGAGAGAACATTCAAACTCCAAAACATTGAAACTGGGTTAAAGAGACATGCACAACCAAGCACATACATTTTTTAAAAAAAAAAACTAAGCGGCCACCAAAACAGTTGTATTGCATGCATCATGTAAAGTTTAACTTTCATTTTCCATTGGTGGGCCTATTAGTGGTCATGTCGGCCTCATACAGTGCTATTGTTTCTTGCACATGCACATTCACACACAACACGCTGGCTGTGCGGAGAGTTTTCCTGCTCTGACATGCCAACAAGCCTCAATGTTTTCATATCTGTCCTTTCTCAGCATGCGTTGGTATTATTTAATAAACTGAATCGGATAGCGGCATGTTCATGTCTCCGTACAGATTAACTAAACACTGTAATTCGTTGTTCAGACTCCAACTGGAGACAGGAGCCCTCCATCGGTCCAATATTGTTCAGACTCAGGCCACATCAGGCCTGGAACCTGTGCCACGCTTCAGATTGTTACACAAAATGAGCTGCAGCTGTTTCAGTTTTTATGTCTTGATTAACAACAGCAGGCTATAAGAAAGAGTTTATTTTCACTCTGCCCCTAAAACAGGAGAGAGAGAAAAAAAGAAATCCTGTCATTTGCTTTTGAGGTTTGGTTGAAGTTTTAGTGCGGGCTTAATAATTCATAACTGCCTTGAAATGCATCTAAAATGCCTTTAAAGCTTCAAAGCTTTTAGAGTTCCTGTGATTTTTCCCCGCTGCTGAATTTCAGCGAGGTTAAGCTGAAGTGAGTTCAGGTCACATTAATGATATTATGAATGGGAAAATAAATGTTTAATTGTATCTCAGTTGTTTCATATGAATGTTATTGGAGATAAACTTCTACTCATTGCATTCACGTTTGTTATTAGCTTTTACATGTCAAGCCAAATACTGGTGCTTTTTACTCAATATGGTTAGTTCTTTGAAAGATTGAGACTGATTTCAGCTCAAATAAATGAGATAATAGAAAGTCAATCCCAGTGTGCCATCAGTGAATTCAATGCACAGGACAGAGCAGGACTCCATTGAGGGAGAAGACCCAGAGCAGCAACACGTCCTCCATCCATCCTCTTTTTAATAAGCAAAAGTTGAAGATGTGAATTCAAAGCACAGAAGCGGCCTGCAGGGAATTCTCCTTTCTCCTTTCAGAGAATGTATTTTACTTTCAGTCCAGAAAAGTGTTTGAAAAGACCATATCTATTGTTTTTGTACTTTCACCCAAGTAGAATATGCGTACGTTTGCGGACACCGCTAATTTCCCATTTGTTTAATTTCTGAACAAAATGACATATAAACATTTGCGACGTGAGTTAAAGTGCTAAGCCGACCGTCACACCTCTGTTTCAGTATGACTTCTAGTTTAATCTTTTCTGTATAGGTCTTTGTGTTAATAAAAGCAAAAATACATTGTTAATCACAGTGTGGCTCAGTGGTGAAGTGGTTGACACTGTTGAAATGAAGAAAAGAGCTTTAAATATGAGCTCCTTTGTGTGGATTGTTAACAAGTACTTTGGCTTTTAGTGCACATGAAGGTAAAGTGGTAGGTACACTCACCTCACAGCAAGGATAACACCAGTCTGAGCTTAAGGGTCATTCTGTGAGCGTGTGCATGTTTTTTTTTTGTTTGTTTGTTTTTGTTTTTTTACCACTTTTCTTCCAAGTCCAAAGACATACATTCGAGGTTCATTTTAAATCCTAAAATTGTTCCCACACACACACAAACAAACACAAACACACACACGGGAAGTACATGCAAACGACCGTAAACATGCAGCCAGAGCAACAATGGAATGGTTTTAGTTCAAAGTGTATTCATGTGTTAGAATGGACAAGTCAAAGTCCAAGCTCTTCACAGAGCTTGAGCTGTTTTTCAAAGAAGAATGGGCAAAAAAGTCAGGCTCTAGAATTTGGTAGAAAAATGCACTAAAAGACTGATTGCAGATAAAGGTGGTTCTACAAAGTACTACCTCAGAGGGAATGAATACTTTTCCACGTCACACTTTTCAGTCAAATAAAAATTTTCTTTCACAATTATGCAGCGATCTTTCCACCCCAAAGAAATTTACAATTGTGGACCTAATGTGACGAAATGTGGAAAAGCTCCAGGGTGTAAATACTTATGCAAACCACTGTTCGTTACATCAATAAAAGAAGTTTAGTTTTTCTTTGGGCAACTGATGAAGTGATTTACCCTGTTGCCTCGAAGCAAAAAGAATTTTAGGCTAATGGTTTTGTAAAATTGACTGTGGATGTACATATCAGAGTGTGTGTGTGGGTGATTGTCTGTCTCTCTGTGTAAGCAGTACACTGGACTGACAACCTCTCCAGGGTGTAACCTGCCTCCAGTCCTACGTCAGCTGGGATGGACTGCAGCCAACAGCAACCCTTCGATGGATAAATCAGTCATAGTAAAATGCACGAATGGACAATTTTGCTGGTAGGTGGATTTTGGTACTTTTAGACACAGCCAGTCAGACCAGCTGTTTCCTCCTGCCTCCGGGTTTTTAACGTAAAAATAAACACCGGGGTGTAGCAGTTATTTAATTTTTCCATTTGTCTTAAATGTCTAGATGGTGAATTGATTGAGCAAAATGTCATATATGCAAGCTTGCAGGAGTTTATTCCAACCGTTCCCTCATATGCAAGATATAACAACCTCAAGAGTATCAAGATAGAATTCAGGTTTATTGTTGTCTTTTTTGTGTGTTTTTATTCTTTGGCTGAGAAGGACACCGAATTGTTACAGCAAAGACCAGTGTGATTAGTTTCCTGTGAGCTTCATAGTAATAAAATGTACCGGAATACACACACACACACACACACACACACAACCACACCGAAGCCCACATACTCCCTTGATTTCCGTCACCATGGTTACAATGATGCAGGTTACCGTGGCAGCCAAGTCAGTCTCACGCTCTCACAAAAGGCACGTGCGTCCTCAGCTCTCGCACAGGCATACGCAGGCTGTGACGCTGTGGAGTTGAATGTAAGCTATTTCTGGAAGGAGGGAGATAGCGGTATGGAAATATTATCATTCCATGTGTTCGACTGTGTCTGACGTTCAATATCTACACCTAGTTCTTCATTTACATGAACAAACTGAGCACCTGCTATGCTCCTCTCTTTTTATTAATCTGACTTTAAAATAAATATGGAGTAAAATGGTCAGTGTTTTATCTGTTGCTGTCAGTCTTGTGTAAATTCTGTGTGTATTGGGTCTCCTTGATGAGAGCGGATTAACTTCTTGCATTTAGTTAAAGGCTATGCTGCCCCCTCGTGTTCATATTGAAAACTGCTTTCCAAATTGTATTCGTGTAATTTGTAAAGGTTTGTTGGTTTTTGTTTTCATTTAAAAACATTAGGCTTCAAGGAGGATTCATGATCATAAAAAGATATTTCTTAAGTTGCACCTTAAAATATGTTTTCATTTTTTTTTTTTTATAGTATTCACTGTGTTCATTTGTGGGAAAATGATCTCTAAGTGATTGAAGTTATTTTTAATTAATTGCAAATTGATCAATAAAAGTTAGGATGAGGAGGAGTCAAAAGTAAGAAAAGAAAATGAATAGAACAAGAAACTGTAAAATGAAATCATTCATTTACAACATTAAACTGATAAAGTAGGTTTTACTGCGTATGGTTTCATTACCAGTCCAAACATTAATCTGTGACTGTGTCTTCCACCAGCATTAAGAGTTCTAGGTTATGTGCATTTGTGTACATCAATACTACTGTTTGCTTACCTTTATCCCTTTCGGGATCTACTCAGACTTCTTAAGAGTAATCCCATTTGTTCTAATCCAGCCCTCCGAGCCTCCCTTCAACATGCTCTCAACACATTCAGATGTACACATGTAGCCTGCTTTCTCTCATCTAGACCAGCAATCATTCATGTTGTTGGACTATTGCTGTCGCTGCTGTGGATTCACGCTCATAAAACGCCATGGACCCTTCACCCTCAAGGGCACACCCAGTGATACCTGGGTAAGCATGTAGGAACTGTAGGGTAGAGCTTGAGTTGAAGGTAAAAGTCTTTGTACAAGTAGTGAATAGAATAGATTGGCACTTATAGTCATGTACATTATGGGTCTTTATGAAGCAAACTAGTTGTGTTGTTCATGCAGTAAGTGCACGAAAAGCAAAGATCTCTTAGGCACGAGTACTACTAACAACATATTCCCTTAAATTGGCTTTGTATTGTACTTATGTTTCTCTGGGTTGTGGAAAAGAACAACAGCCATGGTTGACTATTATGCCGTTGGTTTATGTTGCCTGAAGACAACATCCACATCGGGGGCGGAGTGAAGGGTCTGGAAGCAGGTTTCTAGGGCAGGATTTTAAGTCCATGTAGTCTGAAGATGACAAACAAACCGTAACAGTGAGCTAAGGTATTATCATGAGCTCAACTTCCTGTGCCGCCTCCCTTCACACCTACATGCTTACGGCTGTGCGGATTGAAAAAAAAAAAAAAAAAAAAAGTTTCCACGTGGTCTCCATATAGTTAATTGCGGATCAAGTTCATGAGTCACGTTTCAAAATCCAAATTGGAGCAAGCATTTTATTCCAAATAGTTTCACCTGCTGTTGTTTTATTTTCTTATCACAATCAGACATTTCACGTTTGGAAGTAAGCACTTAGTCTGCACACTGACCCCATTCATGTGCATTTACAGAAAGTTGCACAGGACTTCTACTGGAAAGTGTTTGTCTGCTACTCTACTGAAAACATGTTAAGGGTTTTTGTTATTTAAAGATATTTTACACACAAACAGTCCCAAAGCAATTCACGAATTAATTGAATTCTGCACAGTGGTGTAGATTTTAGCTCACTTGTCTCATCACAAGAACGTCCCAGGTTCAAGTTCAGACTTAGGGGGCCTTTCTTTGCAGAGTTTGCATAGTATCCTTGTTTGTGAGGGACTATTTCAGGGAATCTGGTTTTCTCATACAATCCCCAGCAAATTGATAATAGAAAATAATTAGCTGCAGCATGAACCTGATAAGTGACGATATCCCGCCAACCAAGATGTAGTGAAAGTTGTTATTTATCAACTCGGTTCTTCGTTGGCTTTTCGCTGCAGGAGAAGCACAGGTGTAACTAATCAGATAACAGTGACCCTGTTTGTGGAAGGTGTGGCCTGTAAGTCCGGGGCCACTCGGGGCCATCCGGGGCCACCCGGGGCCAGCGTGCAGTGGCCAAGCTCCCACACACCCGATTGGACTGGAGCCCATTATCAGTGTAATTAGAGGCCCTGTTTGACAAACTGAAATGTCAGCTGCAGGAAAAGGTCTCCTATCTGTCCTCCCGGGGTGTCACATACAGTAGCTCATTTCCTGCACGGGCTGCAGTCACTCGTCTAAGAAAGGAGGCTTTAGCCGGCGTGTTCTGACTGTCTGCTGTCAGGAGGGTTTGTTTTCTGGGTCATGCAGCAGAAAATGAAGGAGAAACATGTTTGCACTGGAGTGGGGGATGAGCAAAACAAGTAAATACTTCCAAACGAATATCCTCTGATTAAAAATGCTGCTATACATGTTATGGCTCAGTGGATTTTTGCTGTTCTCTGTTATCACCTTATTTGAAACAAAAGGTCAATGGTTGATGGCTCAGACAGCAAATAGCTTAGGATTTCATTCAGTCAATGAAAAATCCCCCTCATATATGTCACAATCCTTTGTGTTTTAGCTCCTGGATGGGGAATCGTTTTAGCTTTAGTGGACAGGAAGCTCAAAGATGAAATAAAGTTGTCATCCCTTGCAGAGAGCCACAGGAGATCCTTCCTTTGTCTGCTCATCGAACTCTGTATAGTTATTTCACTGTCAATCCTTTCCACTTGTATAAGTTGCATTTATTTATGCTATCTTCATTAGTTTTCTTTTCTATTTATTTTGTATGTGTACGTAAAGTTTCTCTGTAATATTGTCCATTGTCAGTGTGTAAAAATATCAGCAGTGTTATTTTCTCATCCTCACCTCGGTTCTCGCCTCAGGTCGTTCTGCAGAACCTGCTGATGTGCATGGTGTGCTTCTACTCTCTCTACTACATTGTGGTCAGTGTATGCATCGGACTGCTCAGGTATACAACAGTCAAACACACACTAACGATACCCGCTGGGCATCAAATCTGCAGGTTCATACTGTAATAGAGCAGTGTTTATTGTTTGTGGACAGATTTTTATTTTGTCTCGTGTCTTCAGGGTTCACGAGATCAACAGCTTGTTGACTCCATTCGACTACACAACTCAACCATCATGGCACAACCCCAAGTATCTGGGTGAGTGGCCGCTCTGTGATATTATCAAGAATAACCAGACATAAAAAAGGAAAAGTGGTTGGGAAGCATGTGGCTCTATGGTCTTTGATTAATTTCGTATTGCGTGCAATCACTTCAGAAATGTTTTACATAAACTATAAACTACATATAATATTCAGAAAACTAAAAGCCTGCCAGGACTTTTGCTCAACTAGTAATAGCAGACCTATTACATAACAATAATACATTTAGTATATATCCAGAAAACAGAGTTTTCAACACTGTTATTTTCATTTGTACCACAAGTTTATTTTAAAGTAAATTGATTTTTTTATTTTCTTTACTTTTCATAAGTGTATTGAACAGGGATGTGCCTTTACTTTATCTACTTTATACAGTCAGTAAATATCCTCTGATTCCTATGAAGAGTTTATGTGATTATCTTTACTCTTTCACAGTTCTTTACCTGCAGCTCATTTTAGTAAAAAAATCTGTGTGTGTGTATATATATATATATGTAAAATATGTGTTTTTATTTGCGTCATAATAAACATTGTATTTGCCGGAAGAAAATTAACATAACTGCACATTTTAAGCATGTATGTAATTCAGTTCCTGCATTTTAAGTGATCCTTTAAACAGAGGAGAGTCATTGTCAATATTGAATGGTCCCTTGTGTTGATTGTATACACACCAACTGTAAAACAAATAAAAACTAAGGATTTCTTAGACTATGACACATCTGCACATACACAGACTTAAAGACACCCGTTGAGTCAATCTCATCCAGTATCTGATGACAGTTTGATAAAGATACAAGGAACTGGCAAATGTTAACTGTTGGAGTTTTTGTTTTGTTTTTTCTTCCACCTTCCAGTTGGAGTGATATCCACAGAGGTGACCTATGTTTTAGGAGGACTGGTGTTCGCCTGGATTGTGGAGGAGTGGGTTTGGGACTACGCCATAACTGTCACACTGCTGCACGTCGCCATGACCATGGCAGGTAAACAAACACAAACACACACACACACACACACACACACACACACACACACACACACACACACACACACACACACACACACACACACACACACACACACACACACACACACACACACACGGAAGTCGATGAGAGAGTGGAACAATTGATAGGATTGGAGACCTGCTTATGTAACTGGTTCCCGTGGCTGCAGCTATACGATGTATGCAGAAGTGCTCGTGCATTATTAGGTTGTGTGTTCACCATGAAGCTGAATTGTCATTTTAGTGTGGATTGGTTTGATGGACAGTAAAAAAAAGTGTTGATGTATTCTTGCAGTGATGTCAGATTTCCCCTCAGCAGAGCACTGGTGGATAGCTCTAGGTAAGAGTTGTACTTTCTTTTTTCTTTCTTCTGCCTATCTGCATTGCTTTTCTGATCATAAACACACAAAACATTATGTTCTCCCCCGTGTCTCTTTCTCAACCAAGATATTACTTTTTTCCCTGGTAGACTTATATCTGAGCTACATTAGGCCTTAAAGCCTTCTTTTGATCGTCTTGATGATTAAATCTGTCTTTCTCTGCAGGTTCAGGCCTGGTGATGATGATATTTGGAGGACAGCTTCTCGCATACAAACTCTTCAGGAGCAACTTCGTCTATCCTGCTGAACTGCAGAACTTCTAATGAAAATGAGTAAAGCTGTTAACTGGCTTACTGGTTAATCTTATATCCGATACATGCCAGTAAGTAGGTTCACTTAGCATTTAAAAAACTAAACAACTAAAGCAGCTCTATATTTTTCTATACTTCAACACACGGACACACTTTACTTCAAATGAATTAATTATCTAGATTTCACTTTGTACAAATGACCTAATTTTGTTGAACAGGACTGGTTTTTTACATAATCTGTACAGTTTAAATATTCTTTTGTATTGTTTCTTTACGCACATCACACTGTAAACCTATGCTGATTGAGAAGAAAAGGAATGTTGTAGTATTTTTCTGACTGATATTTCTTATGTCTGCTGAGTAATAAAACACGTTGGATGATATTTGTGTAGGGCAGTCTTTAAGTTACAAATACCACAAATATCTTCTGAAAAGATGAAGAGATGTAAAGTCTATATATACACAACAAACTAGATTTTTTTGTTGGCCATGTATTTCATTAAAAATCTATTAGAAACTTGAAGTAAATTTCAAATGTGCAATGATGAAAGTGTTGTTCATGTCTGCATTTATCCAGTCTCACAATTTGTTCCAGTGTGTTGATTATGTCTAAGTTGGGATGTCTAGATACTTTATCTGCAGCCAGAGCTGCAAACAATCGCCTTTTTTAGATTGAGAGAGGCCCCCAGTGACAGCTAGTGAATAGAGAGCACTAATTAAGATGACTCTTTTCTTAATATACTTGTAAACAAATACAAGAAGATGCTTCATTGGTCCATTTTAGAAAATTAATGTGTTTTGGGGCTGGTTTACTTGAAACGACGGTCTGAGTTTAGAAAAAAATAAAAGGTATATCAGGTATATTTTCAAACAACAAATCAATCCATCCGCATTTTGGAATGCTTTGAAAAATCCCTCCCCCCCAAAAAATTTCAAAATAAAAAGGTGCTTTTTTAAAGCTCTCAGATTTTCAGTCATTAATAAATATGAGCATATCTAAACATTTAACAAACCTGGACACATTTGCAAAATTCTCAACACAATTCTGTTGTGACAAGAGTTAAAAATCAGAGACTCACCACTTCTAATATTCATCTCAACATCTTGAAGAAACATGCGAGAACAAACCAGACCTGACTTTAAAGGAGACATATCATGCTTTTAAATCCTTCCTTTTTACATATAAATCATACAGTTGTGGTCTATACAACGCGAAACTGCAATGCTTGGGTCTGAATTCCTCATTATTATAGCTCCACAGGCCCCTTTTCAACCCCTTTTCTGATGCGCTTCTGAGAGCAACTCGTTTTGGGGCGGTCTCTTCAAATGCAAATGACACACTTCATACCCCTCCTCCTCTCCAGGTTGCAGAGGTCACACTCGGTTCAACGTCACCCTGTTCGGCCATCTTTGTAGTTTGATAGAACAGATACAATTATCTAGCGGCGCAGAAACTTTATATTCACACATTATTTACAAAATGTCAACAACGGAAGATTTGTCCATCCAGCCATACATGTTGGAGCCAGAGTCGGACCCGGCGGAGCGAGATGAAAATGACGATGATGCACCTTCAGAACAACGTCTTCATATGGATGTAACGCAATGGTGTGTTACTATATTTACACTAACTTCTCCATCCATGCCCACTACTACAATACTGCCTGTATTACAACGACTATTTAACACAGAAGTTACATTATAATCTAAAACGAGCACACAGCGCTAACATATGAAGACGGTGCAACTGCTAATGCTAACAAAACAATGACAGGGACGTCTTATCATCACACTTTTTAGCGTTATATACAGCTTACCGAAGTGCTCTGTTCGTCGTCTCCATAGATAGAAGGAACTGACCGCTCAATCAGACGAAGTCTTTCGGCAAATCCTTCTTTATACTGGCGGAGGTTGCTGAAGCAGTCGTCCTTAAAGTGATTCGCGCACACAAAAATGACCTTACCCACAGATGTGGGTACATTTCTGTGAAAAATAAAACTCAACCAGGCACTTCGAAAAGGTTCTGATGCTGGGAGACGGTGTAACGAAGCTTGTGGGTTACTACATCCAACAACCGAACATTTCGACTTATCCTCTCGTAACTTCGGTTGGACTACAAAATCGCAGCGAGAAACAAAAATGGCGGATTGCTCGAAACGTCGATGTCCTAATTTGGCAGTTCCGCTGAGAATACTGTGACGTCATTGTTCAAAAAACGTAATAGAGAATAGAAAAATCGAAACCGATCGCAAAATATGACCAAAACAGAATATAAAGATATCAACGGAGCACCTGAAGAGACTACTTTGAACTTTTCTGTACTTCTAAACACTCTAAATATACACCAAAATGCATTTAAGGGCTAAAAAAGTGGATTTAGCATGATATGTCCCCTTTAAGCCAATAAATCGCCCCTCGTGCTTGGACACCAAATGACGCTGATTGGTTTAATTTCATGCCAGTCACTCATGGTGTTAATCAGTAATTGGTGAGCTCGCTACGAAACCCCTCCTCCTTGGTGCGTCGTTCACTTCGCCCCAAGCTGCACACTACTAGAGAGAGAGAAATCAAAAAATCCTATCTTTTATTGGAAATTATCCATAGAAAATGAAGCGAATACAGTTCAGGACCCATTGTTAGTTTGTTGGCACAAGTATTACAGTATTACAGTTTATTAATATATTTTATATTTTAGCACTCTGGCGCCCTCTATTGGCCAGCAGCCACTGGGTTGATCCCAGCGGCCATTGTTACTGTTGATGCCGTAAAAATAGTTTACGGCATCAACAGTAATGAGGTGACATCTGGACGGAAAATAAAATACCACAAATAATATCTGCATTTTTTTTATGAAAGCGACATTTGGGATGTCTGTCATGATCAACCCCTGGAATCTGAATCAGAAAGGAGGATTCTGGGTTAATGTTAGATACGCACTTTAATTGGTGGACGGGCATTGAACTGATCACGTGACTACACAAGCCTGCCGGGACCTTTACAGTGCGTGGCTCGTCATTCTCTGTCTCACTGCAAAATACACCTGGAAACAACGTTTTTTTTTCTCAGTCATCTGTCCCGTAGCGTCAGCATGAAGCCGGGAAACGGCTTTGCGTCCAATATTCTGGAGATAATAAAGGCCGAGGTTGCAGGAACTCAGGTGGGTCCACGTGTTCAAGGCTGAGAAGATCACATGCATCTGCCATCACAGTAGAAAAAAAAAATACAGGTCCATGTTCCCAGATAATTTGTTCAGTGATCAGGAAAACGTGGTGCAAGTTGCATGCACTCTTAATTCCTCATTTTCTAGTCAGTCTAATGCTGGCAGTACATTACAAAAACTTTACATTTTTGAAGATGAAAACCTTTAAAAGTGCATTTGCAATTCTATCATGTCAGAAAAATTACTGAGAACACATCTCTCTAGCCCTTGTTTTTGGTAGAGTTGTGCAGAGCTGACAGCATTCATGTTCATTCACATATTTAATTTCGTGAAGAATGCCATTAAAGGATAGTGTTTCTTATAAGAACACAAACATGTGACTTTTCCTGATATAAATATCAGTGTTAACCCCTTTACTTTGGGAATGCATCTTCTACTTATAGCTCATGTGCTTGATCCATGTATTGATCTTTAAAATATTAAATCTATGTGACAAATTGTCATGAACAAACACACTGCTATTGACAAGGAGTTTAGGATATTTAGGGTCTGGGTGAAATTTCAGGTTAAATCTAAAATGCTCTATAAACCTTTGAACACACATGTCCAACTGTTCAATGTTTAAGTGCTTTTTGCACAACTGGTCCTCCTCTAACAAGGAGCTTTATGGAAGAATTTCACAGCAGGTGTTTGACCAATGAATCCACCAATAAATTCCCTGGTTCATTTAGAATTGATATTTATGTTGATGTTCACATTTTCACATCATGAGATCAAGACAACGCCTAACAATTAATCAACAGAACCTCGACATTGGAGGCTTCAAACATTGATTTTTTTGATTTTTTGGGGGGGTGGGTTCTTCCTATTGCAGAGGCCTTTCGACCAGCTACGCCAGGGGATGCATGACGTCTTGGGAGATGGCGGGATCCTGAAGGAGGTGGTCCGCCCTGGAGAGGGTCCACCTGTGCCCCGAAATGCTTCATTAATAAGTATCAAAAAGTTTAAATATCTCCCCGAAATTTTAATGAGCTCTCATAATGTATTATGTTCAATATGCGCTTGTTGTTTTCTTCCACAGTGCATTATTCTGGCTATCTGGAATATTGCAACCAACCCTTTGAAACCACCCAGAACTTCAAACACCCTCCGATGATGAAGTTGGGCAGAGGTACAGTAAGAAGCTCTCTGTTCGGGTTGAGCTGTGACGTTGCTTCTCTCAGTGACTCAAGAGACATTTTTGAACTGATTATGCACACAGAAGTGAGGCTGGCTGGGATGGAGCTGGGTGTGTTGACCATGCAGAAGGGGGAGTTCTCCCGCTTCCTCCTACAGCCCGAGTACGCATACGGAGCCATCGGCTGTCCCCCCATGATTCCTGCTTCTGCCGTTGTTCTCTTCGAAATTCAAATCGTCGACTACTTTGACTCGGGACAAGTTGATGACTTTAATGCAATGTCTCCGGTAGGAAAACTGCAGGGCGAAACTTGTTTGAACAGCAATCAGCCATTCCATTATGACCAGTCTATATATTTATATATATGACAAAGTTATCACTTGCTGCCTTATATAGATAAATTTCTTAACAGATTCCCCTGAAAAAGACACAATCAGTATTATTCTCATGTCAGAGGTAACAAAGAAAAGTGAGAGCTGACTGTGTAAATAACCATGATTTACATTTGAGGTCAACATTTTTTACCCCCCCTATGAAATTTAACATTTATTTCAAATAATTCCCAAGTTCAGATCAGTGAATTTCTTTTAACACAGCTTTTACAAGCTATTATGGGTGCTTACATTATTTTACTTTACACACAGAAACAAAAGTATTTAACAAAAACTACCGGACATAAGCACCGAACCTGGGGTGCTTTTAAAATGTATTCTTAATATACAAGGAAATTCTGTGTGAAATAAGATGTCCATAAGCAGTAAGCAAACCTATATTTACAAACCTATATATATATAGTCAGAATTATGTGATTATTTTGGCATGCATGGGCAAATGATGAAGGATGGACCAGAGGAGACAGACGTCACCTGTTTGTATTAGTCGGGGGGAAAAAAACAACATTTTGATAGTGATTTTTGACTTTTTTCTGTGCATGATGATTTAAAAAGAAGAATTTACCTCCAAATTAATTTTCTTCAGTGGCCCTAATACTCTTCTGTATACCTGTATGTATTAAAAGTTGCCTTTTTTCAGCATGTTTCTGTCTCGTTGGTTCCAAACGGTATCACTCTGCCCTCAGGTGGAGCAGAACGCTGTTCCTCTGTCCACATTTCTGGAGGTCATTGGCACGTTGCGCAGTTTTGGCAATCGTTGCTTCGCCAAGAGCCGATATGACAATGCCAAAGGTCACTATAAACAGGTACAACTTGGAGCATATTAAAAACAGAGTTTCAGGGCACACCTTGTTATTGCAGTTGACGCACAACCGATGAGGAATTCTGTGTTTTGTCCACAGGCACTGGCCCTGCTGGGAAACAGGGAAACCCGGGGTGATGCAGAGAAGGAGAGGATCACGGCGGCTTTGCTTCTCGTCTACCTGAACCTTTCCCTCACCGAGCTCCGTCTGGACAGCCCGCAGAAAGCCCTGAAATACTCCAACAAAGCCTTGGAGATAGACGCAGCCAACACGAAGGCTCTTTACCGCTGCGGACGGGTCAGACGAGGCTGTTGTTTGTTCTTCAGACCCGATGGATGAAAATCCTTGCGGCGTCTGAAAGCACATGAGAATAAATGTTTTGGTTGGAAGCAATTTAAAAACAAGGATTTGGTCAAATGTGCACAGTTAATCAGCTGCATGTTGTGCGCTCTCTCTCTCTCTCTCTCTCTCTCTCTCTCTCTCTCTCTCTCTCTCTCTCAGGCTTACATGGAGCTGGGGGAGTATGAGAGCGCTCAGGGTAGGCTCATCGCTGCTCAAGCAAAGAAACCGTTTGACAGAGACATCAACAACCTCCTGAAAAAAGTGGCTATGTAAGATGTTTTAATTATTTCAAAAGAGGGCAAAACATGATAGTTTCCTTTTATTGTGTCTGCAGTAGCTCCCGGGAATCAAAATCTCTAGAAGCCGTCGGCTCAAATACAAGAGCAGCGTTTTTGTTTTTGATTTACAAGCAGGCGTGAAAAACTTGGTTTCAAAGTAAAGGCTTTTGAAAGACATTCTTTTTTTGTCACCTTAATGTTTTAGGTGCTACAAAGACAGCTTGGACAAAGAGAAGGACATGTGCCTGAAGATGTTCAAACATCTGTAGAGTCCAGCGATCATTCAGTGATCAAGACAAAAGGGTAAGAAATATATCCTGAACGTGTCTTAATAGCGACTCGCATCTCTTTCTGCTCAGGGAATATTGAACACAATGAGAAAGTATTGCACATAACACATGATTCTTATATTTTCATGTGGATGCACATTTAACTGTGTGGGGAAAATTATCATTTTAATCGCCATTGTCAGTCAAAACATGCATAGAAACAAAATGATCAAACTGATGTGCAGCAAGCAGAAAGTTTTTCTGTCATCCTGAGCAGAAATGGGTTCACTTCACACTCGTCCGTAGTTTGCCCCCCCCACAAAGAATTCATTTCCCACCGTTGTTGTGGATAGAAACCTTCAGTGTCACTTTTGTAGTTGACTCATGTGTTTACGTTGCAGGTTTCAAGGTGCAGCCTCTTATCTTTATTTCCTATTTCTGATGTTGGATTCAGATGTTGTTTTCTTTCAAACAGTTTCAAAGGCATTTGAAGAAACTTGCCTTGTTTTCAATTGATAGTTATTAATAAGATGGCACAGGCGCTTATGGTCGTTTTTAATATTTTGTTTGAAAATGGGTCATTTGTTAAAGAATTCAGTATTTGCATGGGACCTCTCCCGTGAGTTGTCAGTATCGCTGATTCAAAAGCCTTTTTCGTCGATATGTTAAGTAGATATGTTTACTCTGTCAATATTTGTTATTTAAAGTTGTTCTGTACTTAGCAAATGTGAGTCATGAACAGTCCAGAATAATAAAAGAAATATTCACCAAGTGAACACCAGTGTTGACCTTTTTTATTTATAGTCCATGCATTGAAACACGCTGGAACAACGATGTCATGTCACATAGACTGCAGTTTTCTTTTCCAAGGATTACGGGATACAAATCATTTTTACATTCAGATTTTTTGTTTTGTGTGTAGTTGAAGTTAAAATGTGCATGGTAGAGCATTACAACTGCAGATGAACCTTATGTTTAAACCGATAAAAGCCCAAATAATTTTAAAAACTCAGATTAGAGATGCGTTGTAACGAGGCTCTTTCATGTCAAAGTACATCTGATTTGACATGATCATTTTTAGCAGAAATTCTGTACCACCTGACAAGGTTGTTTGGCATATCCTTATTTTGAACATTTTCACAAATGAACAAAAAAACAATGCCAGTATGAATAATAATGAGAAAAGATCAATCATAATGATAACAATAATATCAATAATAGTGTATATTTGTTGTCCAAAAAGGAGTAGGGAGAAGAAACGTCCTTATCCAGCCCTACCCCTATTCTGTCTTCAATATCTATCTAGATTAATACATTGTGGTCCAGTAAGCAACCTTTAGTCCACAATCCCACTAAACTATCCACAGAGAGAAAGTCCTGAGTAAACAAAGTATGTCAGACTACAGTAATAAGTAGATTAAAAACTTAGATCGTATCTTTTCTCCTTTGATATTTTTCAGGTATTCGTTATTCTCATGTTATCATCTCCACTATAAAGCATTCTCATGCTTTGCTCCAATTTGTGTACACGGATTAAAGAAAACAGGAAGGCTGTGGGCTGATGACAGGGAGGGATATAAAGCTTGAAAGGTAGCAGAGGGTCTGAAGGAAGGGAGGAGGTGGAATGGCGAGGGATCAAAGGTGGGGTGGAGCAGATAAAACCCACTGACCCCTCTGAATAATCCACTTGCATCGGTGTGTAAGTGATTTACCATCAACTCCCAGCTCATCTCCCGGTGGGTCATGCTCTGTGGAAGCTGGTTTGACTGGACGCACAGACAGACGGACTCGATGGTTTCTCGAATGGCATACTACCTTCATCTCAGGTGAGGAGGAGGAGAATAGAACTGAAACCTTGTGCTTGAATGTACACATTCATACATGTGTTACTTGTTTTTGCTATATCTGCTCTGATTCACTTTTAATATAAGAAATGTGGTAAGGGTTTCCATGTTTGTCTACTTCCAGCCATTAACTTTGTTCAGCACGTTAAGGTTCCAGTACATGTGTTGCCAACACCAGTGCAAACAGGCAGTTGTGTCAGGCCTCCTGACAGGCAGAGCACATTTTTTTATGGATGCGACCCATATATTCAGCTGTGCCGCTCATTCCACAAATGCATGAGCCTGACAAATATGGCACCACTTGAAAGGAAAATTAAATAGTATAAGATTCACCATCAATAAATATTTTATATGAAAGTAAATTGTCAGCGACACTTCTTCAGATTCAATTTCTAGTTTCCCTATTAAAAATTTATTGAATAAGGAATTATGTTGAGTCAGGGAGAACAATAACTGCAGCTTCTCTTGAGTTGGTGCTCAGCCTTCAATATGCAAAGAAGCAGTTTTAAGGAACCACAATTGGCTTCACAAAGAAAGGGAAACCTGGAAAACACACATGCGTTTCACTGAGGCAATCCCGGTTATATTGAGCCAGTACATGTCCCTGAAACATTTTGTTCAAAGCAATATCAAGTGTCATGTTTTTATTTGGGAAACTTCAGGATGCTGAGAAGATATTTGGAGAGCAGAGGTTGACAATGAAAGGGACACGGGACCACCTTGTGGGGCCTGATGTTTTCCCTGTTCTGAGGTCAAAAGCAGGTTCACAAATGTCAAAAAGGACACTTTCTAGAACATATGCCAGATCTGAAAACTACCCTTTATGGGTTTGTTTGTTTGTTTTTTTAATGTTAGTGATGTGCATGTCTGTCATTGTTTAGGTTCTCTGTAATGTAAACAGTGGATTTCAATCCTGCTGGCATGTATGCTGAGTTTTCTTGTATTCAAATAACGAGAAAGGGATCTTGAATGTTTGGGAAAATCACACATCATCAGAGGGTCCACATCCTTTATTGGAGGCAGTGTTGGGGGTTCCAAATGATTCATTATGGAATTTGACACCTGGCTCAAATAGGGCTTTACTGATTCATGGACTCATGACCAAGTAAAGAGAGCAGAATGGCACAAGGTGGTGCAGCAGGTAACTCTCACCTCGGAGTGAGGAGACCATGTTGCTCATGCTGGCGAGGCCTTCTGAGTGGAGTTTGCGTGTTCTCTCTATGCATGAGTGGATTTCCTCACACAGACCAAAAACAGACATGTGAGTAGAAACTCACATGTCTGTGTGACCATGAAGTGGTATAGAAGAATGAAAAGAGCTGCATGGAGTCTGTAGTTCAGCTGCTTTTCTTCAGCAGATCCATGTCATTACAGGCCTCGATATTGATGAATATTATTTGGGCCAATAATGCAAACAGGAAATGGTCAGTTCCCAATGTGGGCACCCGGGGGCGCTGTCACCAGTAAAACTTTGACCTGGAGTTTCGTCCAATCCCCGAGCTGCGCCGTGTGCGTGTCATCCAGCCCCTGTCCTGCTGCGCCTCTCTCTGCAAACACACAGGGACAAGTTGTGGAGGAAGACGAGAAGAGCCGGAGGAAGAGAAGGAGTTTTGATGTCACAATGAGTCCGGGGCCGCACCGTCCGGCACCGGGAGGCGTTCACACATAGAGGGGCTGACGGGTTACCTATCGATCAGAGATCGGATGTCAGCCGTGTGTGGAGCACAAGAGACGAGAAGAAAAGGAGGAGAAACATGAGTCGGCAGCAGCAACAGTCCCAGGGAGTGGTTTTAACGGGTTACCACAGCAACGCAGAGCTGTTACCGACCACCGGACAGCGCGCCCCGAGCTGTACGCCCGCCCGGGACCACCAGTCCTCCCTGCCCAGGTGGGAAGATCTGTGTGTGTGTGTGTGTGTGTGTGTGTGTGTGTGTGTGTGTGTGTGTGTGTGTGTGTGTGTGTGTGTGTGTGTGTGTGTGTGTGTGTGTGTGTGTGTGTGTGTCTTTTACGCACGAGCGCAAAGGTGACAGTGACAGCGCCTCTTATTCCTCCTCTGAACTTGAGCAGTGCCGAATGTGTTGACTCAGCGCAACGATGTATAAAACCACTTCCTCGCTGCCTTAAATGCATCCTGCTGGAAAACTTGAACCCAACAGTAACTGGGAGACACACACACACACACACACACACACACACGATGACGCACAGCTTTGTTTATGCTGAGGGCCTTATAATCTGCCTTTGGCCTTGGGTAATGTTTTCCCTTCACCACATTCATAATCATATCTGGAGCTTCATCTTAATTTAGTCCATGTCCTACAAAGGTCTAATCCAAGCGTCTGCAACCTTAATGACCAAAAGAGCTGTTTTTGTCACTTTTCCATTAAATCAAATATAACTGAACCGCAAAACACATGAGGCATGAGACACAACTCTTAAAGTTTCATATCGAGTATTGATGTATAAATAGAAACTGGGCGTAGCATTTATGAAGTTTCAATTACAATTCAGGATGGTAAATATTTCATTACATTTTCAGTTGGATCTGTTTTTAGAGGTTTCAACCTTCTTTTTTTTGTTTTTAGCATTTGTTGATATTTCAGCTGTTTTAACAATTTTGATTATTTTTTTACTCAGTTTTGTGCACCCCCCCCCCCCATTTTTAAGTTAAATTTTCTCAGAATTCCTACTCATTTCAGGTTTTTTTCCACATTTCTTCTGGTTTTAACTATTTCTTTATTTTTTTAAACTATTTTAGCTATTTTAGTTGCACCCTTTTAAAAGCCCCTTTAATCCAAGAGGTGAAAGTCCTTTTGAAAATGACTTTTAAATAAAGAAGACAAGATAAAATGTTTATGTAGGTTTAGTTTTGTGAAAGGTCCAGGGAGCCACTGCAAAAGGGCCAAAGAGCCTCATGTGGCTCCAGAGCTGTAGGTTGCAGACCCCTGGTCCATCCATCAAATTCAGAAATGTTTTAGACCCTATAATTCTAAATGTGAGGATTCGCAATTTGTAGTTTTCCTAATACAAGTGTGGCATTATGTGTCATATATATTCTCCAGTTTCCCCTTTCCTCCTGTGCAACTTAAACATGGCATCTCATTTTAAATGAGAGTAAAGTAAGTACGCTAGAAAGAAGATGGGAAAGGAAAAAAGGGGACTCATTTGCATACATGCATAAAATATCAAGGAATAAGAGTTGTTGTAATATCCAAATATGCAATGCAAGTTAGCCACATTTCCAATGTTTTTTTTGCTGTTCGACATGTTTGGTCCATCTTGCCTGTACGTCTAAGTAACTGCAATGAGTTAATGTGCATGTGTTGGTGGGTGAGTGTAATTAATGCTCCGATCATCTCCTCCTAACATCTCCCTATATTCTTCTGCTTATTTTCAGAGAAAATACTGCCGGTTCTAATAGTGGGTTTTGCATGATGTTAGTATTATGTTATTATCACATTACTAGTATTCATAATGTTTTATATATATATATATATATATATATATATATATATATCAGGAATTATGAGACAAAAGCTCCTAGGATTTGTAAAGTCAAGTTCCAATTCTGCTTTCTTATACATTTCTTTTCCCTGAAGTAAACCTGATCATTTACCAGAGTAACAGTCAGTGTTTGAGGTTCTAGTTTTAAATGAATAACTATCGTACGCAGCAAGTAAAGTCTCAGGATTACGCATTGAAAATACCAAGTTAGAAATGTAATAGTCCGTGACGTCATTTAACGTTGCAATTAGTCAAATTATTTACGGCGTTGCAAAGTGTGTAAGAGGAAGCAGCACAAATTCCTTCGTTCTGGATTTCTACTCCATCATTAACCATGGCTGGTGTTTTGGTGGCAGTGGTTGATACTGCTGTTGACATGTTGCACCAATGAGAGCCGAGACACTTTGAATCTTTCAGTAAGCTAAAGTCAAATTTTGACATTCTTCTTGTTTTGGCACACATTTATTGCCGGTGATATGTTCTGAGTAATCGGTCAAAATGAGAGACAGAGCCTTCCAATTTGGTCATTGATAAAAGTACTTAAACGATGAAGCGAGACACTCTGTTAATCACCCTGTATCTGTTAATCCACACCTGTTTTTACAGTTTTGGGAGTTTCTTATTCTTGTCTAATCGCAGGTTTCCTCAGTCTCATAGTTTGTCAGCACTAATTTAAACAGATTAGATGAGTGTGTAATTGTGACATAGTAAAGTCGTGGATTGTTTCAGTTCCGGACACATTTGGGAATTACCAGCCCTGCCTAGTTTTTCACAGACAGTAATTATACAGCACAGAGACGAGACCTGGGCATTGTATTCCAGGTCACACGCTGGCACTGACCGGCCTACCGGTAGTTATTGAGAAATGATGATTGAAATGAAAATAAGTGTATTTATACTTACTGTGTAGTAGTTCAGGCAAGATTAGGAATTAAATCATTATCAGACAAAACATGTAGTACAAGAATACAAAGAGTAGATTATGAAAACTTTTGGAAGGAATCTTGATTCAGTATTACTGAAGACTGAAGTTTCTTTGTCACTTTATTGTGAAATAACAAAAAAAAAAGTGTATATTTTGAGTGTATATGGCACCTTTACAGATTCAGTCTCTTATTTATAATACGACAGGTGTGCTTATTCATCCAGGCTGAGCATTCTGTGAGTCCTGTACATGTTTACATCACCAAACTGCTGTCAACAACCGCGGTGTGATAAAAGTAAACAAGCCAGTCCGCCTAGCGCACAGATGGACTCACCTGCTCCGGTGTGTGTGTGTGTGTGTGTGTGTGTGTGTGTGTGTGTGTGTGTGTGTGTGTGTGTGTGTGTGTGTGTTCCAGATGGCTTGTCCAGCTAAGTCGGAGGGGGGGAACAAAACAGCATCACATTACAGCCTGCTTTTGTCTCACCTCCCACGGCAGAGTGTGCCTGTCCTGTCTAGGTTGACTTGTGGAGGCTTAGTTTTGTGGTCATTGTTTCCTTCAGGAAACGACAGACAGACAGACATAGACGTACAAACAGAACCAACGTTGCTTGGCCTTGCACCAGCAGGGGACATCCGACCTAAGGAGCCTTCGGTTACATGCCACTGGAGTTTTGCACGCCGGCGTTGTTATTTATTATGTTTGAAATGAGAGGAGGTTCACATGCTTGGGGAAGGAAGGAGAGGTGCAGTGGAGTGTTTGGTTTAAGCACAACAATGGAGACCCGGACTGTTTTCTAGTGGGAGAAGATAACCATATCTCATGAATTTGTTCTGATATGCCAGACAGAGATACAGTGTTGTACAGTTTTTGAATTTATTGAATAGTGGTGATGTAAAAGGAATGTCATGGAGGCCTGTTATGCTGTTCGTCATATTCAGTCACACTTGTCAATGGTGATGTATGCCATGCAGCCCCCATTGGGAGTCTTGCCCACAGACACTTCAACACAATGACTGGGCGACATGTGAGATTGAACTACCAACCTTGAAATTGGACAACAACCTGCTCGACCAACTCACTACAAGATGAAAGGCAAATAGATAACGGATGCAAAACAGCACAGACACACAAAGTGTAGTCATTCATCACAAACTACAGGAGTGAGTGACGAAGACTCATAACTGATTCCACTAAATGAGCGAGAGTGAGGAAAAAATAAAAGAGCTTATGAAAGAACATAAACTCAAGCAACGGTTTTATAAAAAAAAAAAAAAAGATTGAGAGAAAAGGCTGAATTATTGTCACTGAGGACAGACGATTTATTCAACCTATGTGTCACTGCTGAGACCAGCAACTGTGTGAGCGGGGGAACACAGGCGGTCTCTGTCTTCAGAGGGAGCAGCTGGCATCTGTTGATCTGAATGGGGATACTACACACACACACACACACACACACACACACACACACACACACACACACACACACACACACACACACACACACACACACACACACACACACACACACACACACACATCTGGCTCTCTTCCCCTTTCCACAATTTCCTGCACATTGTTGTCCATTGTTTGCCTAAGTTACTAAATTAATGGCATTTTTCAGATTATCTGCCATATCGTCAGTGTCGGAGTGAAATCCTTTACACTTTTTTGTAATTTAGAGATCTCCTTTATTTGTAGATGTATTTATGATTTAAATTCTTCCTATTAGTCCTATTGTGTTTGAATTGTGGAGGGCACTGATACGAGCCACAAACTGAACATTGTCCTTTATACATCCCTGTTTTTCAGGAATTCAACTCTTTTTTTTAAAAAGTGGGTAAAGCTACAACTTTGCTTGAAATGAGCAAATAAGGAATCTCCACATGGGCCTCAAAGTAAAGCTAGAATTTCCACACATTTTGTTCATTGCGCACATGATCGGGGACCAGAGACACAACATTTGTTAAAGGCAGGTAAATAAATGCATTTATTATTGACTTATGTAAAACACTCATTGCATTAAGCGTATGACAGCAGAGAATGGTGTGAGTAGTTCACGGTTAAACCAATTATAGTCACGTTTGTTTTTCTCTAGTCTTCATCGTGTATTGA
Organism: Lipophrys pholis; assembly: GCF_963383615.2. Classification (NCBI taxonomy): domain Eukaryota; kingdom Metazoa; phylum Chordata; class Actinopteri; order Blenniiformes; family Blenniidae; genus Lipophrys; species Lipophrys pholis. Next base: position 17,416,924 of record NC_137649.1, read on the forward strand.
CACTTTGTAAACCCACACAAAAGTCCATGTGGACTCAAATAGTCACACGAGCCCACTTCCTCAAATGTTTGACTCATATTGAGCTCATCTGGACTAAACTTGGTTATTTTCAGACTGATACGGTTTCCTTCTGCTCCTGTTTGCGCCTCACAGCGTGACATGTGTTTTTGCTTTGCAGGCTACACACACACACACACACACACACACACCCGTGTGTGTGAAGCTTTGACCAAATTGTTTGCATTGTTGTGTTTCTTGTGGCCTTTTATAAACGGGGCTAACGCCACTCAAAAGCAAACAATGGACGCCTGCAATTGGGATTTTCAGTTACAGCAGCAGATCGGCAATTTGCAAACTGTGGTCAACAGAAGAAAAAAAAGCTTGTCATCGTTGAATACGCAGGCTTAATTTTTAACAAGGTTGTAAACATACGGGACAGGAGTTGAATGGAAAACAAGCCAGTCGGATCATTAAGAGCACGTGCCCGTTACATCAGAGGCTTCAGCGACGTCATCTTGTTTGCTTTTGTTGTGTGTTGCTGAAATGTACGAATCCGTGGTCATGTAGAAAACCTAAATAAAAAGTGGCACCTCCTGATATTTAGCAGGCAGAAACTTTACTATCTGAGCAGTGCTAAAGCAGGTGCAAAACACAAAGATCATATCAGTTTGTTGTGTGACAAAAGAAAAATGAGCACATTTCTAAATCACATGAACGATAAATGAAAAGCACAACATCTACAATGGATTCATTTACCGACACTGAAACCCAAGGTGTTAATACACGTCAGCATGTGTTTGGTAATCTTTGATTTATGGTACCGTCGGACTGCTGCCCATGCCGAGCTCAGGATGAATGATTAACTCACCGGGTGAGTTCAAGTGTGTGTTCGCTGCAGTTGTCGACATGGACTGTATCATAAAGTCAGCTCTGACACTGTTGCATTCCTCACAAATGAGAACATTTCAGTGGTTGAGACATTTAAGGCAACTTGGAAAGTCAGGGAAGCAGTTTTGCAACTATGAAAACAGAGAAGAGAAGTCGGTGTTATCACACTTGACTGAAAGCAATGGAAAGAGACAGAGGCCGCGTGCGGAATGAAAACAACATAAAGGGAGGCCATATGGGAGGAAAGAGCACATCCCTGATGTTCTGGGTGACTAGTTAGGATGGAGGACAGGAAGAGAGATAGAAATGGGGCTGAGGGGAAAGAGAGAGAGAGAAAGAGGTGCAGGTCAACTGTCGGTTGAAGCAGTCATTGTCGAAGGCACATCAAAGTGGGTGTGTGTGTGTTGAGAACTATGCTGTGGTATGTGGCTTTTGCCCAGCGTGAAGCCTCTGCATACCTCTCGTCTCATAATGCCAAATTGATTAATGCAATAAAAATCAACTTGAGTTTTGTTCAGGCTGACGTCACATGGCTTTCCTCAGAGGAGAAAAAGTACTTTCTTTACTTCAACCTTGCAGGTTGTATTCAAGAGTCAAGCTTCAAAGTGATCTAGATTGGTCAAGTAGTGGAAATTTGCTTGTGCCTGTGTCAATTAAAACTGTCTGCTCCGAAGGTCATTAAAAAGCCAGTTTGTACACTTTCTGATTGAAGTCCGTCCTGGCTGTGATTAGCAGTTTCATTGTCTCAGCTGGGCGAGGCTTAACAACACTAGTTTAACTGTGTGCTGAACCTTTTTAGCCGTGCTCATTGAGCAAAGCAAAGTCCAAAGTGTGCAAGGGGAAGGGTTATTCTTAGTGCCTGGCAGATGTTGACCTCATTAGTCGGGCGGTCGGGAATTCAACACTTTGTGGGCTCGTCTTCAGATGGAGCCTTTGGCCGACTTCTGTCCATCTGACTCACTCGCAGGCTCGTGTCAAAAGCTATCTGTCACGGCGTTTGTCATGCCATCAACGGAAACAGGCATGGATGCTGACCGAGGACACCAATCAGCTGCGTTAGAGGAGGCCCAATACATCACAGTGCAAAGAGCTAAAGTTAAACTTTCTTTATGTCAGTCTTGTTATTTGGTTGCTCTGGTTTCCAGTCAGCTTTTAACATGTAAGCAGATATACTGTTGAAAAGCCAGCTGATCGCCAGATTTGATAATTTCCTTCCTTCCTGATTTAACCGCCTGTCCTTATGTGTCTCTTTTGCAACAGCAGAACCGGCCACTACTCTATTCAACCGAGCACAGCAGATAGAGGCAAACATGGACTCGCCAGTACCACAAAAACCAGCAGCGATGACCTTTCACCTCTCACCCATCCTAGCTCTGCCACCATGCCCAAGCTTAAACTCTCCTCCAGCCCCAAATCTGGCTCCATCCCCAGGCACAGCCCCAAGCACAGCCCCAGACCCAGCCCCAAATCCAGGTCCATACAACAATATCAGCGCTGTGCCTCTCAGGTAAGAGGATGACGCATGTTAAGTTGGGGGGTTTTTCTCGCCTCTTTGGTATATCAAATCATGTCATTAGTTTGAACAAGAGACTGTTGATTCCAAGTAGCATATGTTTTTTTCTTTCTCCATTGCCATTCCTTCAAACATAAATGTTACCGCACCAATTCGACGCAGGACATGCAGATGTTTTAAACCAGGCTGCGGAAGTTGTTGTTCCCATGCGTAACCTTTTTACCAACCAATTTATCAACGCAAATTGCCAATCAGCACTGAAATGGGACCAACTCAACTCGTGAAGTACAAATCCTCATTTATGTGCGTCTCCCCAACTTGTAGGACTCCCTGGACGAGCTGGAGATGGACGATTACTGGAAGGAGGTGGAGCACATCACGAGCTCAGGAGAGGGAGCGGGGAGGGGAGAAAGCGGTGAAGGAGAGGTTCAAGAGGAGGAGCATCAGAAAATATCTGAGGGTAAGATTCATGGTATCGATGGGCAGCCATAAAAGGGCATAACTGTATGTAGGCAACAAATCGCTCTCTTCACATTTCTGTTTGCTCATCAAGCCCGTGACCATATTTGGTAACTTCTTCATAATGAACACAAGAAGTTGATTACAGCCACATATTCCATGATTCATTAGCTGCTATATAATGAGATAGCTGCTGCTTACTGCGTTGCTCATTGATCCGTTCTTTTAAAATATGAAAATCTAATTTGATCATAGACTCTGTAGCAACGGTGATAATATGATCAATACTTTTGAGTGAAACTGATTTTGGTACATTAATGAATTGAGACTGACCAATAAAGGGTTAACAAGCTTTTCCAGTGATCTATGGTATGCCCTATGCCAGAAGAGAGATATCTGTGAAACACCACCAAACGGCTATAAGTTGCATTTATACGTTCACTTTTCTTTTTTTTTTGTCAATTTGCTTAAATTCTTTCTGATTGAAACATCAGATTGTCTTGTTTACATGGACATTGAATAAAATTGATGTGCAGGTTTATAAGCACCAAGAACTGACACATAACGTTCCAACAGGGTCAAGTCAATTTCCATCGTATCGGGCCACTCTAATCAGATAGGAGTGTTTTCATGATGCTATTTTAATCAGCATTTATTCAGTTCACTGATGCTCCATGTAACAACACCTATTTGTGTATTATTTCTGTCCAGAGCCATCTACTTAGAGTCAGCATACAGTTTGATCACAGGCCATGTTCATCATGCATGTTCAGTTCCAGACAAGGAAAGATTACAATACCAGTGTTGTGACAAAACCCATGTTACAAAGAACATGTGCAAACTGATGCCCTTCAATTAGTTGTCTGTCTCTATGTGTGTAAAAGACTGGTGACCTGTCCAGGGTGTATGCTGCATCCATCTTTAGTTATCTGGGATTGGCTCAAGTTTCTTGAGAGTATAGATGAGTTGTGAAGATGAGTGCTTGATTATTATGACAAGTAAATTTGATAGCCGCCCATCAGAAATCCCTGCCAGCTCTGACTTGAAGTTACTCGCTCTGTTTCCCGTCACACAAGGAATGCAGCTCTTGTTTAGTCATCTTCAACTTGTTAGTGGAGGCTATTGTTCTCTCGGGTAAATAAAGTTTTCCTGTATAACACGAGTGTTCAGTTCTGTCCACGGTGACTCCTTCTCTTTCCCGTAAATGCAAATGCAGGTGTCTTCAATGCAAAAAATTTAAAAAGTTTTGAATCTTGTTTAGGTTTTTATTTTCTTTAATATTGATCGTGAATCATCTCGCAATCAAAACGGAATGCTGCAGTTAAATTCGTCAATCATATGATATTTTGTCACTGTGTTTCTCTTTCAGAAGGCGAGAATGAGGAGGCGTGGCTGAAAGAGGCGGGGCTAGCGCGACTCTTCAATGACTCACTGGCAGCTGACCAGGAGCAGGTGTCTATTATTCATGTTTTAAAAATTCACAACACGTGAATCTAGATTCGGCTGTAGTTGATTAGAGTTATGTTCTCATGTCAGATCCTTGAATGAACGTACTTATGTAACACTTATGTAAAAAGTTATTAGAGGAGCATATAAATGGATTCTGTATATTTTGACTCATTTCTGGTCCTGACTGATTGACTGACAGGAAGAAGACAGTGCAGCGTTTCTGTCCACGCTGACCAGAACTCAGGCAGCAGCTGTGGAGCGCCGGGTAACGTCACTGCAACAGACGCTACGGCGACGCAACCGGCAGCACCTTCCTGATGTTCGGGATATATTCAGACCTCCTGAGGAGGTTTGGAAATAAACACATTCCTGAAATCACACTGTAAATACTTACCCATCGTAAATACTCACTCAGGCTCTCATTTGAAACGAATGCAGAACTTGTCTCATAGTCAAAACTTTCGTTCAGCATTCGGCTTCAAGAGCAGGAAGTGAGTAATCTGGTTCTTTCTAACGGCCACAGTCATTAATTCTGAAGCTTACTTATTAACACATTGTGTCATACCTGTTTATACAAAAAGAAGTCAAAAAATAACTGATTGCAGTGTTAGAGTAGGATTGGTTTATCTATTTGTGGAACATTTCCCATCATTCTGTTGATCCTGATTTTCCCTTTGAAAACTGTTTCACTCAAAGTTTCTCAATCTAAATAACTAGCCTTTATTTTGAACATCGTTTTGGATAAATGTGGCCACACATCTGTCAATGAGAGCTAGAGTTTATCATGTGAAAGTGTTTATATTATCTTAAACAATGCAAATTGTCTCAATCAATATGTCAGTTTTTTTCTTGTTACATCGTTAAAAACTAACTAACTGACTGTCTTCCTCTTGGGGCAGATGTATTATACTGTTTACATCATAAAGAATTTAATGCGACCCAGACAGTAAAGTGTGGTCCACCCTATTACATAATTTGCATGTATCATGCACAGTCATTTATGTGGCCAACGTGAGTTAAAAATAGATCTATCATGTTGCATTTACTCATTCTGTTCATGTCGGAAATTTAGAAAACAGGCCAAATGAAATTGGACCTTGTTCCTGGACACGGACTTTAGACACATCTGACTTACATAAACACTTGATTTGATACTGACTCAGTTACCATCTCATAAAGTTACTGAAATTCAACATTTCCTTTTTGAACAGAACCACAAGGAAGTGGTTGTCTCCAGAGTGTGGGCATATTCTGTAACCAATGACCAATCTTGTTATGTTACATGACTGGATTTGTTGCTTTTTTTTTTTTTTTTTTACTGATAACTTTATTTTGTCTACTCAGCGACAGAGCAAATAATGTGTAACAAAGTGTTCCATCAATTTGTGACTTATTGAGCACATGGAGCTCGGTGTGTAACATACTTTCATGTTTCTCTTAGCAGGGTGAGAAGCCGAACAAAATCAAACCAGGAAGTGAGAATGGACAAAAGGATACGTCTCCAGCCGGTATTGGTAACACACACACACACACACACACACAGGCGCCGCAGTGACTAATGCACTCACTAGAATAAACCACAGTAAAAAACACATTTACTTGTCTGTCTCCATCTGTTTGCACGGTCGCACTTTACCAGCATAAACACATATGTCCCACACTACTTGTGTGGTCGTATCTTACGTTCTTTTTTTTGTGTATGTGTGTGCTTCTCAGCAGAAACAGAGACAGAACTAGATGTGGAAGTGGCATTTTCAGAGCAGGCGCTTTCCTACAAGGACCACCATCCACGGTTAAGCGTCACGACCAGCCCCAACTCGCCGGACGACAAGCTGCCAGTGAGTAGCTCATCTGTACTGTCGCTTTTGAACAAAGGTTTCACAAACTCAATCAACTCATTACAACATATGGCTTGTAAGTTTAAGTGGGTTGAAAATCTCTGGAATTACTGTACATATGAATGTACTCACATAAGTGAGACCCTGCAGATCATTTACTTGCTTTTTTATTTCCCCTTTTTTTCTATGCATTTTTGATTGTCTAAAATAGATATTTTAATCAGATGAATTAAAGACATACTTAAGTTATTAGATGAGGTGATTTGTTGCTTTGGCACATTAGATTAAGGCTGGTTGCAGCAGAAAAGGGCATCATGCATGGAAACTAGCTAAGTCTATAAATCATTACTGGATGTAAGAAAAATTTGAAAAGGAGCAAATTAATAGATTATTATCATGTAATGTTTGCTTGCTGCAGTTTAGTGCTTGTTGTTTATCCCAGAGCATTGTTGGTTTAGTTATATACATCGTGACTATAGAATGTAATCATGAGCTTCACCACTGTATTGTCCAGCGTTGCTTTCGAAAGCAGTAGTTGTTAATATGACGTAGGCTCAGTGCAGAGCTGTGGGGACATCTGGTGGTGTCGTTCGGCATTACAGGTTGATTCTAATGCTGCACGGGTTTAACAACAGTAAACAGTGACAATATGGCAATTTCTCTGCTTCCTTATGTCAAGGTGAATGTAAAAATAGAGGGGGGAAAAAGACACAAAACAATCTACAATTTTGTAGTTTTATCTCACAGTAACAGATATTATTTTGTACCCTTCTGTAGAATTTCAAGCTGCTCCGAGATAAAACAGGTCAGACCAGAGTTGGAGATCTGTCTCCTCTGGATATGAAAAAGGTAATGTGTTTGTAAGAATATGTATTCAAATCTATGGAACAATGGTAATCAGGTACCAATTTGTTTTCAAAATTGTTTAGTAGTGTTTGTTTGTAGTGTCTATATTGTCTCTGTTTTTTAATTTTCTCTGTCAGGTGCGTAGGTTGGTGCTCGTGGAGATGACTGCTCTGTTTGACACGGCTGGAATTGACCTCAAGGCACACAAAGCTGTCAGGGTTAAAGCTAAAGGTAACACACACACACACACAGGCATACTTGTGGCTTTATCTCTTAGGGGCGGTCCCTACTGATGCAACACAGTCCATTGCCTCTGACCATGACCTTTAACAGACCACACCCTGAAGCCCTGTCCTGACCCTAAAACATATTTAACCCGGTGGTTGACCCTGCATGTAGGGCAACAAAGGCAAGCCACACCCTAGAAGTGCATGCTTTGTTACTTACAAAGTAAGAAACGCTATCTGAACGCTGGTAGAATATCCTAGATAAGCGCAAACAGAATCTGATCAGACATACAAAAGTTACAGTCTGATTGATTCCCAGTCAGCCCACAAAGTTAATACAAGTTAATTTTCCATGTTGACACACGAAGACAAGGGGAAAGAAGTATGTCTCTGCATTGCTATATCATGTAGATATATTTACTATGGCTAAAACTAGAAAGCACCATTTACTTCCAAGCCAGCTGATTTGCCCCGACATCTTCCCACTCCCTTTTTCTTGTGTTACTCATTATTTTTGCTCCTGTGTGCAGAGAGTGGTCTTTTTGGTGTTCCGCTGCCCATGTTATTGGAACAGGACCAGAGACAGATTCCTGGGACCAAAGTGCCATTCATACTGCAAAGGGTGAGAACACTAACAAGCCCCACTGACACTCTGCAGCGTTTTAAAATCGAAATGATTCTCGGAGGACCCCTTGTCATTGTAAAGACTCAGTGCTACTTACCATACCTATACCTCACTATTACACTGCAGTCCCCTCATGGGACTACCACTCACAGCTAGTTTGTCCACATTAAACCCTGTACTTGAGTTATTTTTTTTCTAACGGTGGAGTGTCTGTCTTATCGCCAGCTTATTAATCACATTGAGGAGGAAGGATTAGACACGGAGGGTCTGCTGCGGATCCCTGGAGCAGCTACAAGAGTGAAGGTGGGTTGAAGTGATCACATTCATCTAATGATAATAGCCTAACTTTTTTTTTTTTTTTTGGGGGGGAGTTGATGAGCTTACTTGTGTGTCCGTGTGTCCGTTTCAAATCCAGTCCCTGTGCCAGGAACTCGAGTCCTCTTTCTATGATGGGATGTTTCCATGGAAACAGTTGAAACAGCACGATGCTGCCAGCATTTTGAAGCTGTTTATCAGGGAGCTCCCCCATCCTTTACTGACCGTGGAGTACCTCAATGCATTTATCGCTGTCAACAGTACGTATACCATCTCTCCAGGAAAAGTATTGTTTATTCCAGGAGCTTCACAGATGCATTTTGGGTCGGGTTCAATTTGTGAAGGAACTGAAAGGGAGGCTCTATTATTCCCAGCAGAGATTTTCTACAAATAACACTGAAGGTATAGCTTGTTCTGTTATGCTCATTCTATTAAAACATACATTTTTCCACTTTTTCAGAACATTTAAAAAAATTATAAGTGAAGCTTTATTGGAAAGCCATAAGTGCAACAGGTGCAGTACTAGCAGGCCGTATGTTTAGCACATGACAGCAGATTGTATTCCTTCTCTATGGGTTCAAATAGTGGTCATACTTTTCATTGTAAAACACATAGGAAAGTCCATCTTCAATGAGAAACGACCATCTGTCATTAGCTCAATGCAAATTAAATCAGGTCAACTGGACTTGGTCATGTGTCTTTTTATGACACAGTCCAGTTGATCTGATTCAATTTGCATTTATGCCTCCTGCCTGCACAAATGACAATATGCATAGACACGACCTGACATACCTTGTGGAATAAGCTTCAATGCTGATTTTCTCTTTCGACGCATCAAGAGTTTGTGGATTAGACTTTATTGTGCGATATAAATATTTTAGCCCGAGGAGTGATACACAGGCTTAGAGAGGGGTCTTATATTACCCCCGTCCCCATGCCAAATCACAGCTCTGATTTTGTGGCAGTACTTGACACAGTCTTATTATGTGTGCTGACAGAGCTCCCCACAAAGAAACAACAGCTACAAGCTTTGAACCTGTTGGTCCTTTTATTACCCGAGGCCAGTCGGGACACTCTGAAGGTAGACGCGCATTCAGTTTGAAATGTTCACCTCTTTTGATCATTCTCTCAACGTGTTTTCATGGCGTGTCAATCTTCTCTTCGCAGGCCCTGGTGGAGTTTTTCCAGCGTGTGATTGACCATCAGGCCAAGAATAAAATGACTCTGAACAATGTGTCTGTTGTCATGGCTCCCAACGTCTTCATGTTCAAAGGCTTTCGATCCAAGGTCACAGAGCAACAGGAATTCTCCATGGCAACCAGGACGGCCAACATCGTCCGGCTGCTGATCAGATACCAGAATCTCCTATGGACAGTAAGCCCACAAAAACTGTCTTGGGAAACACGATCACAAACTAATTGTGCATTTCTGTCAATGTCATCCTTTTATTAAGGAAGCAGGGGCGATTTTCTAGCTTGTGTGGGTCTCATGAGGTCACATTTATTTTTTGTGCTTCACTCTAGATACCCAAATTCATCGTGAACCAAGTCAGACAGCAGAACATGGAAAGTCAGCGGAAACAACATAAGGAGAGAGCCGTACGGAAGCTGCTAAAGAAGATTACCACTGACAAATCATCCGATAAAGCTCTCCACGAGGTAGGAGCTTTAACTTGAGGAGTTAATGTTTGTTAATAGTGTACTTAAGATATGTGTTTGTTGATGTTTTGATGGTTTTTAATTATTGAAACCAACAAAAAAAAATCTGCATATTGGACTGTAGACGACAAGCTCGTCGATAAATAACTTTCAAAGGCAGGTTCAGAGCGGGGAAGAGGATTTCCTGCTTCCTTTAACTGATGACCTTATTCAATGATGCAGTAATATAGCTTTAAAGACGTAATGGTAAAATGTGGTTGGTGCAGGTTTTATATTATTGTGTATGGATTAATAGAGACATCTAGTGGTTATGTGAGGGGATTTGTAGTTCATCCTTAGTAGTTATTGTGCAGTTCACACATGAATTGTGGGCATCTTTTAGCCGATGAGCTTCACTTCTATTTGCTGATATCTGATAATGACATTGAACTCTTATAGAAGCTTTGCGTCATGTTGATTGAATGTGGTCCCATTGCGAGTTAATATTTAGGTTTCTTTTTAATAGCAGTGAGGAACAGTTAATCCAGAGCACATATAAAGATGCTTTAGTTCCTCTTTAGCAAAATATTAGCGAATGAGTAACCAAGGGAACGTTTACACCGAGAGCTGCGAGTGTCGACAGCGACACGAGTTTATTAAACAGAGGAGCAGTAACGTCAGTCGGCATTCTTCAGTTGTCTGCGATCCAGGTTTTATATGTGTTTGTGTTCTAGGTGGAGACCGCGTTTCTCCTGACGTGTTGATGGTTTTTGTGATTTACTCCATGTTTCTCTTCTCTGACTGTGTGCACGTCTGTTTACAACTAGGAGAGTTCCCAGGGATTCATTCGAGTCCAAGCCCCTCAGTTTAGTAAAGTTTCTATGGCGCTGCAGCTGACTGAAGAGCTGCAAGCTGCTGATGTATTAACGCGCTTCCTCAGCCAGGACGGGTAATGTGTAAACTTTAAGCCTTACAAGCACATGTATGCTATTTCTCATGGCTCCATAACACTTCATGCTCATTATGCTTTTTATTTTTTTTACTTTTTTCCCCTCTCTTCTCTTTCTTCATGCTCTCAGTTTAGTGGAAATGAAAAAAGAAGACTTGTGTCTCTATGAAATTGGTGGAAACATCAGTAAGTCCTGCTGCCATTTCAAAAAACGATTTACATTTTCAGGTCTTGTTATAAACCCTTTTATGAATAGATTTACAGGACTAGTTTTTATTTTTTTGGGGCTTTAGAATTATCATAAATTGTTCAATATAAGGAATATTATTGTGCATTTTTTACAAAACTGAGAGCTTATTACAAACGTGTGACATGCTTGTCTGTGATTAAACGATTGCAGTTATGTACAAAAGCTCTATTTCACTGCTTTCTATTTGTTTTGGAATTTTCTTGATATCTTGATAGGAGTAAAAGGCTAAATCCAGCTTGTGCCAAGCTGTAAAATGTCTCTCTGTGCTTTCTCTTCTTAGAGGAGAGATGCCTAGATGGGGAGACGTATATGAAAGACCTCTTCCAGTTGAACCCGACAGCAGAGTGGGTCATCAAACCTGTGCAACGATAAGCTATTTTCCTCCATCTTGCCCAGCTGGATACTCTGAACATCGGTGCGTCGTCATCCGGCTCGCTGGTTTCTGCTGATTCCGGATTCACCTGGGTCGTTATGTAGCAGTAAACATGCATTTAGTTCATCCTGAAATCTTCCACGAAATGCAATATTGTAATGGTCATTTTTATAATGAGAGTCACAATAACTTCTTTTTGTTTGTTTGTTTATTTTCTCAGTTTTTCTACATTGTCACACACTATCAGGAGTAACACGATCAGCCTTGGACCTGCGAGTTATTGAAGATATAGGCCTCAAATACCACTAGTCTCAAGTCCAGGAAAAAGAATACCACTTACCACCATTTTTTGTGTTCTTGTGCACTTGTGGAAACACTTCCTTGGTTTATAAACTGTGATATTTTTCACCCCACTGTGTTAATATAGAGACAAGCATTTGTAACAACACAAATTAGTCACATAAGCAAATTAAGGTCCTTTTTTGTTTTGTTTGCTATTCTATATGTTTCATATATTCTTTTTACCCCATTAAAACTATACATTTGAATTCATTACATGGCAATAGTAGTATTGTGTACAGTATATATTGCAGTGATTCACTGGGAGGAGCACTTTTATTAGACCATAACTCAGTGAATGGAGGTGGAAAAGTAACATTTTAAAGTACGATATGCACCAACAAAAGCTGATCAAAATGTATTTACTCTTTATTGTCTAAATCATGTTGTTGCTGACTTTTCAGGACACGCTATGACAACACTGTTGATGTGGTACATTGTTGTGTACGTTAGACCCTTTCAAACTGCAGATGTTTGAGTGTGTTAATGTGTTAATCCATCTTGAAAAACTGCTGGATGTCGGTGTGCAAATGTGAACAAACCGAATTATACTTTTTTTTTTTTTTGTATATATACATACTGGTGGATGTGTGTGCGACTTCACCCACATTATGTAAAGTCAGGTTTTTCTAACAAACACTTGATCATTATAAAGACTCTGAAGTGCACATTATAATGGTATGAAAGGATGACTGTATAAACATTTTGACATGATGCATTTGCACAAAATGTTTTTTTGAGTGCGTCTGAACATTATAACAATTAGCAGTGCTTGTTTTGGTTTCTGGCTCTGCAACCTGGTATAATATTTCCATTTGAATCACCACTCTCCACCCACATATTAAAAAAAAATATATAATTTTTGTTTTCTGTCTGTATTTTACTCAGCTTTCAACAAATCCCTAATCTGAGTTTGTGTGGCTTTTCAATTTCTGCAGCCTGTGTACCACAATATCTGGACTATGTCTGTATTATGGAAAGCTGTGGAGTGCTCATGATTTGAAACGATGCCGGTGAAATATTTTAAGTGTTCAGATATATTTTGTTATGTCTTGTGTTAACTGTGAATGTCTTTTTTTTTTTTTTTTTTTTTCAGATAATAATGAGGCCTTTTTACCTCTGGAATGACCACTAAGACTATAAATAAACATGCGGTTATTAATTCAAATTTGCTGGTTGTAGTCTTTCTCTGGAAATGACGTGGCATATTTGTCTCATTTTGACATTAGTCCTTCTGATGGTTAAAATCTTCTCCTGTTCATATGTCATTCAAACTCTGTTTCCTACCATGTTGAATAGAGTAGCTGTCTTTTTTGTGTCAAGTTTTACAACATCTACATCGTTTCCAATAATGAAATTGTATTTATAAAGTACTTCTCATATAGCGGCATTCAGCACAATGTAATATAGACAAAAAAAAAGGAAGCAGTATGAGGACAAAAATGGAACTGAGGAAATGCTATCATACAAGAGGAGACATTAAAGAGGCAGAATACAACAATATAAAATCAAAATGCAGCAATAAAGAAACTAATAAATAACGTAAGATACAATGAAACAGGTGGTGGTGGTGGTGGACTGCACTCTCAGCAGTTAGTCTGTTCTACCCATCTATTTTTCTCTGAATCCTCTGATTTCCTCCCACTTTTCCCTGGGTTTTCAATTAAATACAGAGTGAAATGGTACGTGGGCCATATGGTAATGTAGTGGTAAGCACTTTCAAGTGATTATATGGTGTTTGTATGTTCTCCTTTGTGTGTGTGGCTCTTCTCTAATCTATACAGTCCGAAAACATAAAGCAGATGTCAATTTGTGACCCATAGGTGTGAAAGTTTGTATGGATGGTTGTCTGTCTCTCTGTGTTTTTGAGTTTGATTTTAAAAATATCAATGAATGTTGATGAGTTCTTGTAAGGAACTTGTCTGGTATACTACAGGTCCAATACAAACAATAAATGTAACAACACAGTTGAAGATGGACACAAGCTGGACATGGGTCTGAATGAGAGTCAATAGAGGCTGCCACTGCATGTCATGGTTCGGCAGTTTACGAAACTTGCAACTGAAAGCACTCAGTGTATCCTTGAGAATGATATGAAATATAACATTACTTTGAAAGTTGCACTTTTATGTATTTATAGGAGTTTCACAGAGAATAATCTATTATAAAGTAATATCACACACACACACACACACACACACACACACACACACACACACACACACACACACACACACACACACACACACACACACACACACACACACACACACACACACACTCGTCCCTCGATCTCTCAAGTCTCACGCCTACCAGCTGGAAATATAACTGTGTACCCAGCTCATTGGCTGGCACATCTTTGGTCGCCGCTGATTGGCTGTCAGTGAACTACACGCGCTCTGATTGGTCCAGCCGCGGGAACAGGAAGTGTCGTGGAGTAGTAAAGGCTTAACATAGGGAGCTAAAGTAGTAATGTGTTGAAATAGAAATCAAGCTACCGAATATCCTCCGCGAAACTCGAATGTTTTGAAGCACCACCCCAGCATCTCATTGTTGGTTCGAAGGGTTGCTTGTTGGAGGACTATTACGCTGCGTCGTAGCTGTATTTATATGAAACTAGCCTGTTAGCTGCACGGCAGCTAAGCAGGTATTACCCTGCTAGCTTAGCTTTTTCATTTAGATTTGTCGGCTTGTTTTGACAGCTAAAATTAACCAAGTTGCGACCCGGGGCGAAGAGGGTTCATTTCAGTTTGCTGGCGTGCGTTAGTATATTCATTGCTTATTATAGTGCGGCTCCAGTGTAACTGAATGTGTGACGTTAACGCTAGTAGCAGCTACTGCTAGCAGACTGTTAGTTTGTCAACAACAACAATGGGCTTTATGAGGTGTTTGAAGACTGCGAGGACGCGTTATTGTTTGGCTCTTCTCCTCATAGTGCTCATCCAAGGATTCGCGGCTGGTGAGTATGTCAGTGTTTCTAAAGGAAAGCTTGTTAGGCTGTATTCAAAGCAGCTGCTTGTGTCCAAGTCCATGTCAAGGTAATTTTGTCCTAACTGCTTGTGACTGCTTCCCAGATGAAGAACTACATGAGAACGACGGGGCAGAGTTGAAGGTGAGCTTGTTGTTTGAGTAGTTGATGTATGAAAGAGGTCAGTGTCCCGTGTCATGTATCTGTCAGGTCGGTCTGACACGTGTGGAGCCTAATTTGCCAACACTACAGGCTGAAACAGCAGCAATGAAGACAGAATATAGGACTATTAAGCTATTTACTCTTATCAGCTTTCATCAAGTGACCCTAAACCATTGTAGTTTTTTTTTGCATATATGTATTCAACATTAAGATGTTAAGACATTTTCCCAAACATAGCAGATAATGTTTTATTTTCATGAAGAGCTCACTTTTTGTGTGCGTGTGTGCGTGTGTGTGTGTGTGTGTGTGAGATTTTGCTGCATTCTGTTGCATGATAAATGATTTTAAATAGTTGGATTATTAGAAACTAGTTAAATATAAAAGTTGCTATATGCAGTGTGAGAGTGCGTTTGTGGGTATGTGTTATAGTGAGAGAGTGAGTTTTGGTGTGATTGTCGTACTTTTTCTTTCTGTTGCACCACTTTTTTGCTCACACTTGCAAAGCAAACTGGCAGAACCACTTTGTATGGAATATCAACATGCAGGTGTGGTGGTGAATAAAGCCAACATGTTTTGATTTTTAATTATTCATTTTCATCATACAGAAGGCCCCAAAAACTTGATTATTTCTTTTTTTATTTATGGCTTTATTATTATTATTATTGTTATTGTTATTATTATTATTATTACTATTATGCCACTAAAACATACAGAAGACAAGAACACCCAGCTGTGTCGCAAGCAATGTTAAAAAAAGAGGAGCATAAATCTCCTGAATATCTCTTTGGAACAGATCTGTTGGACCCATGTATTACATGAGGGTTGGTTTAAATCATAGTGGTGTAGAAACCTGATTGATCTTATCCAGTTGTCAGCAACAGCTGTCGTCTGCTTCCAAACAAATATTGTGTTTCTTGCATGGAAGGGAGCTACTACTTGAGAGGTATAAACAATCATTGTCATTGTTCATGACATCACAAGAAAAAGAGTGGTTATTATGAACTCCACAAAGAGGCAGTGAGGAAGTATTTTCAACATTCTTTGAACGTCATCTCAGCCATATCTTTGCATTCATCTTATCTTTATTTCTCCAGTCATACCATGACTCAGAAACAGAAGAGGAAGATGTCCGTCCTACATCAGAACTTGCAGCAGGTTCCTCGGTGATCCTCGATCCTGACGTCTCTCAGTCAGAAGAAGAGAAACTGTCGTCTTTCGAGGGACTTGAAGGAGAAGAGAAGGAAGACCTACCTGAGCAGCCTCCTCCAGTTTTGGAGAAACCAAAAGAAGGTAACGACCAACATTTCCATTTTAATGCAGTAGAGACATTATACTGATTAGATTGACTTCCCTTGGGAGTCTTTCTCAGTCTATTGAGGTACTTGAAATTCTGAAAACGCATCAAAATCAATAATAGGAATTGACTTTGAGCTTCTTTGAGCCTTGAGTCCTGTGCTTCTCTTTCTGTCATTGGCTTTGAGTTGTATTCTTGTGGTTGGGGACAGTACCTGAGAGACGAGTTGGATCTCATGTTTACACTCGGAAATGTGGCACCAAAATATCCTTGTGATAACTATGCTAGTTGATTATACCCGTGTTAATGGGGATCGATGAACTCAACTTGATTCTAACTTTGGTAAAAGTGAGGGGAGGAAAAAAGTCAGATTTTCCAACATCTTATATGTGATCACTGACTGTAAAAAGGCTTTGATGTTCAGAAAATCCAGAAAGTTTATTATCTTGTTCTGATTTGTTGAAATGACTTAGAATGTTCCTTGCTGAAGCTCCTTTCTAAATAGTTGTAGCGGTGAGCAGCAGTGCCCTGCCCTGGAGCAAAAATAATTTGTCAGCAGCTTTGCCTGAGGTTTTCTCCCCCCTTTTTTTTTTTCTTATTTTGAAAGCTGTGTGGCGTCTCTGCATGTAGACCTGTATTTGGTTTGTTGATGTCTAGAAGAAGTGCGTGTGGTTTCAGGGCATCAGCAGTGAAACCCCCATGAGAAATTAACGGCACCTTTGCACCTGTGGCTCCTCTTGCAGTCGGTTACATCATTCGACGTGGGGATTTTTAGTATTGTTTCAGCTGGCTCGCCGCACCAGTTTAATCATGCCGTTATGTGATGGTGGAGGTTCATTTGACTGATCATCTTTTGAATCCACCAGTGTCGATCTATTAAATAAAGAAAACAGTGTGACATTAATTTGTCTGTTATATTTGTCTTTATTTTTTCATTTTAGTTCCTGTGGTGAATGGCGGCACAGCCCATGGAGAGCCCTGCATCTTTCCCTTCCGCTTCCAGAAGAGGGAGTACTCGGACTGTACCACTGATGGACGGGGGGACGGACGGTTGTGGTGTGCAACAACCTTCGACTATGACCATGACAAGAAGTGGGGCTTTTGTGAGAGTACGTTTTCAAACCTGCTCTTGGTATTTCATTACATTACAGCCAGAGAGCAGACGACAGTTAATCAATCAAGACAGTTTATTTTGTTATCGGTTAAAATCGGTGGTCTGTCTCACTACATTGCGCAGCGTTACTGCTGCTACGAGCTTCAGCGACTACCAGCCGATAGAAGTTTTCCAAGGAAGTGAAATCCTGGCGCACATCAACATCCCTCACCGGACCAGAACAACAGTTGCTTGGTCCATTTTGTTTATCTCCTGAAGACATTGATGCCATACGTAGATTATGCAGAGGATAACGTTGTAATTAATTTGTAAAGACCATCATAGCAGTTGTCACTAATGGTTTAATGGAAAGAATGTTGTGCAGTCAAAGTTACTGTCATACCGATGTTTATAAAATCCCTGTTGCACATTTTAGCAGCTTACAAACCTGTACAGTCGTTGACATTGATACAGAAATCTTACAAAGTGTAGCAACTATAATACAATAGTTTATTAACTGATAACTTAGTCACAGTTTCAAACAAAAAAAGTAAATGCCCTAAAAAGTTACAAAATGAACATTGTTTGTTCTTAAAAGACAAATTGATATCAAAAGCTTTTATTTATTGCCAGGTCACTAAAGCAAACACAACAAATTGGCCTGGTTTTAATCCATAATCTACCGGTTTTTAAAAACCTTTTCATTCCCTCTAAATGTTACTTTCTGCTTCCTCCACTCTCTCCCTCAGCGGAGGAGCAGGCTCAGCAGAGGCTTCAGGCTGAGGAGGCCGAGGAGCAGTATCAGACTATCCTGCGCATGCTCAATGCCACCACCAGGAAGACTCAGAAGAAAGAGTGAGCTTCTTCTTGTTGATTTTCTAACCCTGTGCTTTTGATCCACTGCTATGTTCTCCAAGGCTCATGTTACGATTTTAAAAAGGAGTTATTTTCTTTATGAGCTTACCTAAATCCACTTTTTAGCTCACAGATGCTATTTGATATTACTGTGATTCGTGCTTCGTCAGCTCCCACCCGTGACTCCGCTCAGCATATCCTTGTTTGCTTTGGGTGTTGCCCGAATGTGCCCTCCGTCTCAGGTTATACGAGAAGCTGCTGAAAGTGGCAGAGAAAGGCCACCAGAAAGCCTTGGAGAAGGTGGCGTACGCCATGCTGTTTGGAGACTACATGAACCAAAACGTCACCAAGGCCAAAGAAATGTTTGAGAAGCTTGCCATAGACGGCTCACCGAAAGCTCAAACGGTAAAACAGCGGCTCAAAACCTCATATGTCACTTTAAAAAAAAAAAAAAGTGTTGAAAGCTATTTTGACCTGCTATTTTATTATATACTAGGTTCATGAAGAATAAGCTCTGCCACTCTGTTTACTTTCTACAGGCTCTTGGCTTTTTGTACGCAGCGGGACTCGGTGTTAACTCGAGTCAAGCTAAGGTACTTTTCTCTCATGTCTTTGATGTGTTTTCTTAGTACTTACACAATATTTCTCTTGGTCATGTAATGCACACGCTCTGTTTTCCAGGCCTTGGTTTACTACACCTTTGGTGCTCTCGGTGGAAATTTGGTAGCTCACATGATTCTGGTGAGTCACACTTTCATGCTCCAAAGGTAACATGACCATATGGCTTTAATAAAAAAACAACAACATGACACTTCCTTCTGTTTTATTAGGGGTATCGATACTGGGGAGGTGTTGGAGTCCCTCAAAGCTGTGAGTCGGCTCTCACGCATTACAGGCTTGTGGCAAATCAGGGTAAGCTTTCACTATAGTTTTGTAATATTCAATCAAAGTACTCAAATCAAATACTGAGCATGTTTCTTCCATCGCTGTCTCCAGTGGCCAACGACGTCTCGCTGACCGGTGGCTCAGCGGTTCAGAGGGTCCGGCTGCTGGACGAGGTGGAGAGTCCAGGGTCCACCAGTGGGATGTTAGAGGAGGACCTGATCCAGTACTACCAGTTTCTAGCTGAGAAAGGAGACGTCCAAGCTCAGGTAAAAGACACATACTTATAACCATGTTCCCATGAGTATTACGAGCTGATATGACTTTCTGACAGAAGTAAATATATAAAGATGCATAAATAATTATTTTTGTAATAAAGGTATTAAGTGTTAGTTTTGATGTTGTCTTTTTAAAAAAAAAAGATTATTATTATCAAAAGAATTGTGATCACATCAAACAATGCTACAAACACTTAAGTAATCAATCTCACGCTCCTTGATAATGATTAGTTGTTAGTTATTGAAATTACTATTTCTAGGAGTTTGGGTAGAATTCAAGAGTCTTAAAATTAGATTGTTATTTTTTTTATTTCAGTTTCACACTAACAAAAACATTGTTTGGACTCATATTGTCATTTTGGAAACTTTACAATCACAAATTGTGACGTCTAAATTATTGAAGTGTTTTGTTTTCATTTCAAGGTGGGGCTCGGTCAGTTGCATTTGCACGGAGGACGTGGAGTCGAGCAAAATCACCAGGTAACGTTTTGACATTGAATTAAAATACTATATCTCTGAGGTTGTTGTTTTTGTTGTTGATGTTATAATGGTATTTGTGCTCACTTTTCACCGACAGAGGGCATATGACTATTTTACCCAGGCTGCAAATGCAGGAAATACGCATGCTATGGCATTTCTTGGCAAGGTGAGTGAGATGAAGTTCTACTTTATTCTCCTTTTTAGTTTTTTTTTTTGTAATTTTTTAGTAATCACTATTTGTTCTCCGTACTTTATTTTAGCTATTCAATGGCGGCTCTGGTGGCCACCTTGTTACTGGAATAACAAGTAGCTGAAAGATGGTTAAACATCATGACCACTGTGTTGTTGTTACTCAGCACATCATTTAAGCCGAATCCAGACTGACTGAAACCAATGACTTTGTGTTTTGCACATATTGAGTCGCTTCAAGTTTCCGGATGTCTCTTTCTGTCTATCAGATGTATTCAGAAGGCAGCGAGTATCTCGCGCAGGACAACGAGACAGCTTTTCAATACTTCAAGAAGGCTTCGGACCTCGTATGTATTAAAACCTTCAGATAAATCTGGTCCGGGCTATTTAACAAAATCAGAACGCAATTCATTTTACTTTTGCTTTTTGTTAACTGGCATCACTTTGTTTGGATGTTGTTTTCAGGGCAATCCAGTGGGACAGAGTGGCCTGGGTATGGCATATCTATATGGAAGGGGTGTTCCAGTGGTAAGAAATATTTTATTTCACACATATTGAAATGATGTTCTCTAGCTCTACGTTTAACTTCAGGTGAGAGAGACTAATTATGGCTGAAGGCGTGCAGCCTGCACCGATTGTTTCTCATATCAACCTCAAACACACATTTTCCGACAGAGGGAGGAAACTGGAGTACCCAGATACACAAACACTCAACATTCAAACGCTTCAAAGAAAGGCACCCAGCAATAATATTCTCAAAGCAACACCACTGAGGAACATACACAGATATGTTGGATGCACGAGGCATTTATTCCGAACCCAAGCTACCAGTGTCCATCATGTTAAAATCAGAGCAGCCGTTAAAGTGTTCTGATCTTTTCTTGTCTTCAGAACTATGAGTTGGCGCTGAAATTCTTCCAGAAGGCAGCGGAGCAGGGCTGGGTGGACGGACAGCTCCAGCTGGGCACCATGTATTACAGTGAGTTCTCAGGGGCTTTACTGTGTCTGCACAGCTGTGGGAAATATCTCCTCATACTTTTCTTTAATATCTCCTCATCATTTGCCTCGGCTTCAAGACTTCCACATTTTCTCTTCATTTTCACATTCATGTGTCTCCTTGTTTTTAAGTTGCTATATTTCTGATTCTCCAGATGGCATTGGTGTGAAGCGCGATTACAAACAGGCGCTGAAATTCTTCAACCTGGCCTCTCAAGCCGGCCACATCCTGGCCTTTTACAACTTGGCCCAGATGCATGCCACTGGGACTGGCGTGATGCGCTCCTGCCACACCGCTGTGGAGGTGAGCCAACCTCAACCTGCTGCTCCTTTAACTGTATCTCATCTGAAGAGATCAAGAAACGAAGAACTTGAAAAATACAGAAGTAGTCACGATTAAATAATTCAGTTCGGTAACGGATCCAGGTATTTATTGTCTGGGTCGTATTTGCAGCTTTTCAAAAATGTGTGTGAGCGCGGCCGCTGGTCGGAGCGACTGATGACGGCCTATGGAAGCTTTAAGGATGGCGAGACGGACGCTGCGCTGGTGCAGTATCTGCTGCTGGCTGAGCAGGGCTACGAGGTGGCCCAGAGCAACGTGGCCTTCATTCTGGACCAGAGTAAGAAAAACTGCATAAATTGCACTTTAAACTCACTATGTTTAGAGGTGTTTTAAAAACACCACTTATGGTGATCGATTCTTAAATGGTTTTGTCGTTTTTTGGACTAATAAGCTGGAGGAGCGAGAATCTTCAATGAGAATGAGACTTACCCTCGTGCGTTACTTCATTGGACAAGAGCAGCTGCTCAAGGTAAGTCTGTATGAGCTCTCAGGTCTACGCCCATTTTTACACAAATATAACATATTTATAATATTTTTTTTCTTAGTTTGTTGCATCATCCAGATCAATATGTGCAGATAGTTTTTTGTTCCAGGCCACTCAGACAGTTTATGAAATGGTCTGCAATCCCCCTGCAAAGGAGACATAATGTGACATTTACCATGCTGCTTTTACTGCTCATTAGATTTTTCACTGGGTCTCTGCACAGCTGGTAGCCTCTGGCTGCGAACACAGCTGGCCTGCCAGGCTGTGGAGATTGAGATTCATCAAAAAAAAAAAAAAAAAAAAGTGGTTGAAAATGTATTTATTTTTCTATACTGACAAGATAGCCTCGAGTAGAGTATGTTTTAATGATTCACAGAATATTGGCTTTGATCATGTACTTGCCCTTTACGTAGCTCATCAATATGTCTTCTGGATAAAAAGTTGCAGTCTTTCTTAAAGCGGTTACTTCTCATGAAACGGGAACTATCTAGACATCCTTTTAATGGCGATAAGGAGTTTTTATTACTCAACAGGTGAGTTCTAGAAATCCGGTGTATTGTTGGTAAAACCTCAATCTGCCTCCGTTTCTATTCACTGCTTACACCCACAGTTGCTTGTGCTTCATGTTAAACTCCAAAGTGCAGTCATGGCCTTAAAATCCAACGCCATGGCAACCGTCACATTCACAGCTCCAGTCAGTCACATCAGCAGTCAGTCAGACGGCATTAGAATTAGTTCTACTAGTTACTCATCTGACTGCAGCGGTACCACTGAAGGTGAGCAGACCTCTGCAGTCTACTTTAGTAAATTACACCGTTGAATAACTCCGCTCTGATTTAAAGGGAATGCAAATATTTTGCGTTGGTGTAAAACCAGTCCAGGAATAACATTTCCCAGCCGGACATGATTAAATGTAATGCGTGTTCTCTTGATTCAGGTTACACTGTGGCACGGATTAAACTAGGAGACTATCATTTCTACGGCTACGGAACCGATGTGGACTACGAGACGGCAGTCATTCACTACAGACTGGCTTCAGAGCAGCAGCACAGTGCCCAGGCCATGTTTAACCTCGGGTACATGCACGAGAAAGGCCTGGGTATCAAACAGGTGAGCTGTGATGTTCACAAGCGTCTCTACATGATGACATCGCACATCTACACCTTTAATATCTGAAAAGTTAATCCTTTTGCCAGTTATCTCTACTCTCATATGAGATGAATTCAAAAAAAGGTTTTAAACATTCTCCTGAACTTAGATTGTGACAATTTTGGCGTCTTGTTAATTAGGGAATACATTTGGTTGTAAATTTCGAGAATCTTTCTTTTGGATTTTCTTGACTTTTCCGTTGTGTGCAGATTGTTTGAGATGTGCTCTCAGAACAGCTCCATTTGTTAAAAACAAAAAAGACTTCAATCTGAGACCGTGGCTGACTCTCTCTGTTTTGTGCAGGACATTCACTTAGCCAAGCGTTTCTACGACATGGCAGCTGAGGCCAGTCCTGATGCTCAGGTCCCTGTGTTCCTGGCTCTGTGCAAGCTGGGCCTGATTTACACTCTGCAGTACCTGCAGGATTTTAATGTAAGTAATTTCTTTCTAGATGCTTTTGTTGGAACACTGACAATATGGCTGCAAACCAACTGACTTGAAAGCTTCTTTGTTTGATGGGAGGATGATATTGATCATACGTTTCTCTGGCATCCGTCCAGCAGCTGAAGGAGCTGATGTCTGAGGTGGACTTGGACCAGCTCCTGGGTCCGGAGTGGGACCTCTACCTCATGACCGTCATCGCCCTGCTGCTCGGCACCGTCATCGCCTACAGACAGCGCCAGCACCAAATCATTGTGCCACCTCGCCCGCCTGCCCCGGCCCCTGCACCTCCTCCCAGACCGCCTCAGGAACAGCCTCCAGTCGCCGCCGAGCTGCTCCCTGCCACGGCCCCTACGCCTCCTCCCAGACTGCCTCAGGAACAGCCTCCGGCCGCCGCTGAGCCCCAGCCCACGGACGAAATGCAAGCCCAAGGCCCGGCCCAGGAGGACCAGGAGGACGAGGAGCAGCAGTGAGAGGAAGCCAGACGGAGACAGAGACGGCAGTGAAAGACAGACCACAGGCGCTGCCAGCCCACTGCGCGGAGCAGTTGGTGGCTAGTAGCTGAAGAACCTGCTACTTCAAGCACGTCTCCCACTCTGCCTGCTTCCCCTCACATGATTTCAAAAAGAAAAAGAAAAAAAAAGAACACTCGAAGCCTGCTGAAGTGTTCAGTCTCACAACTCTTCCTTCTTCCTTTTAATATATGCTGGTCCTGTGCTGGAACCGAGGCACTTGGGGGTGTTTTTAGACGAAGCTACAGAGTGTTGGGATTAAAACACAGACCTGAGACTTGTTAGTCTGTGACTCAGGACACTGCCAGAAGACCCCCGTGTCCTCACTGTGGAAATAGTCTTACGTTTGCCAGATCAAAGGCTTTACGAACTTTGCTGATTAGCAAGATGGGATCTGATGCATTCATTCATTTCTTCTCACTCTGCCTTTTTCTTTTCTCTTTTTTTTTTCCTCCTGATAAAATTACTCTTAGTTGAACGGCTTCAATTCAATCCTAGTTTTTGTGCAGTATATAGGAAACACTCATCGCTCATCTTTGTTTCAGACCTTTTAAAGAGTGAACGAGTAATTGTTGCCTCCACGTTTTCTTGATGACTTTAGTTTACGAGGTGTCTGGTCAGTACCTTCTGCAGTGCTAAAATATACTGAAGCCATGTGATGTTGTTGGTGAACAAACAAGGAGGCTGTTGGTAAGTTTCTTTTAGTCGACAGAAGTTTGACTGCCTGAATAAATAAGTGTGTGGAGTTTTTGAGCTGTCACCCGAATCCCTCATGCAGATCCCGTCTGAAAGCACGTCAAAGCATCGTTCACCCCTCCAGGACAGTGAACGCAAAGTGCACAGGCTTTTTGAGATTTCATTTTAAGAAGCGAGCGAGCGAGGGATAAAAAAGAAACACAGACAGGAAGGATACAAATCAATCAGGAAGAAAAAAGGTTTGTTCTTTTTTTTTTTTGCTTTTTTTAATCTGTACTGTATGTTGTAAAATGTAAAGCTTTTCCAGAAACATGCTTTGATTTGATCCTGGTTGGTTGTTTTGGAAAGTAGCGCTATAATACAATTAATCTTTGTTTAGTTTTTTCCAATTTCGTTTTGGGTGTACAATGCCAACTGTGAGCTGAAGCAGACATGGGAGCAGCCTTAAAGATAGCAACACCTCACACTGCTTTGTTCGTACATCAGAGAAAGATTAGGGGGTTTTTTTTCGGGTTTTTTTTCAAAATAATTCTTTGGGTTATACAACTTCAGCTGTTGTGAGAATATCCACCCCCTCACCAAAGTCTGAGTTGGAGGTTTGCCCGCACTGTTCAGCTCAAGATGGCCATAAATCTGAGCCTGAAACTGGAAACAAATGAAGCCATAGTTCGGCCGTACAGTATTCATCCAAATACTATTTGAAACCTTTATTTTTATTTTTTTTTTTTTGCCACCTGCAGTTTTTTTTTTTTCTAGTCAATTTGTTCACTTCTACAATATGTGCTTGTTGTAAGAATGTATCTGCCAATACATCTGCATGAGTAGGATCTCATAAAAAAAACAAAAAAAAAAAAAACAGGAGAGTGAAGTGTCGTTTGCAGGAGGATTCGAAGTGTTTCTTGCATTCACATGTCGATACTCACACAATTGGGCAAACACTGGTCGTCACCATCGGGAGGATTCACATTTTTTCCATCGCAAATACGAGTTTATAAAGAAATTAATAAATGATATATGGATATTTACAGCTTGCTTTAGGTGTGTGGTGTTTATATTTGTCACGGTTATGGAATCAAAAGTGGTGGGAATGTAGGAGGAGTAAAATCAAGTTATCGCCGGGCAAGAAGTGATTGGTAGATGGTAATCCAACCTATCGATTCCATTTGCCACCATTTTCATATTCAGAGGCTGCAGAAGTGCTCCATCCTCAGCATCCTTTTCCCCAGAATCAATTTACAGGAATCCACAGATACGCATACCATGAGTCATGAATAACTCAAAAACCGCTTTAAAAAAAATGGTCCTTTTCCCCACATTGGTCTCCCTGATTACCTGTCAGATCAGCT
Source organism: Lipophrys pholis (assembly GCF_963383615.2). Classification (NCBI taxonomy): domain Eukaryota; kingdom Metazoa; phylum Chordata; class Actinopteri; order Blenniiformes; family Blenniidae; genus Lipophrys; species Lipophrys pholis. Next base: position 17,442,800 of record NC_137649.1, read on the forward strand.
TTTATTGGAGCAGCAGTTTGTCACTCAGCTTTCCACGGAGGGGGCGGTACAAAGCAGCAGCGCTGCGAGTGACTACACATTGTGCAGTGTGTAGGGGTGACCCATTGACTGGTCCATACGCAGTACTATGGAGTGGCTTTGGATCGCAGTGTCAACATGTGTGCTGGTGTCCTGCTCTGTCAAAGGTAAGTGCTAGAACAAGCAGGGGGGCAGAGCGCAAGTGAGTGTATATTTATTGTTACAGCACCCTCTGAAATGGAGCCTTTTCAGAAACTAACTCTAAAATATGTATCACAATATTAACTGGTGACATGAAAAGTTTCAAATGGACTTAATTCCTCTCTGAAAGGCGATGACTGGTGGTGGGAGTATGAAGAGGGGATACGACACTACAGCAAAGAGGCCCTCAATCAGGTACTGGACATGAACGTAACTTCATTGTTGAGATCTAAAACTTCAGAGCAAACGTTTGTTTGGCGTGCTGATTTTTGTGTTGTTCATCCTTCAAAAACACACGGCTGAACTCAAAAAGTTTTCAACTCCTCACGCGAGGCCTCAAGCAAGAGATTAATCGAAGTGACGGGATTGGCATATAACAGTGTTTAATATAAGTTTAGGATTAGGAGGCAGTCTAGTCTGTGGTAACAGCTGAGCACACCACATGGACCAGCAGGCATCCTGAGTATGTGCAGAACAATCACAGGTGACAGACTAAATACATAAAGCAGAAGCAGGGTCAGTGAGTTAACGGAGATGCAGCTCAGTCATGTGCTGAAGACCCCAGTCGGGTCCATAAATATAGAGGCATTGACAGTTTTCATCTTAATAGACCACCACATAGGATTAGAAATAAATTGATTACTGTTTTTAAGTGCTTTAATTTGTTGGTATTTCTATCTAAAGCGGGTAAACAGCAGGAATTACTACAGATTTTATATTTTCCCCAAATTAATTTCGTTACACATCCGATGAGGTGAAATCGCAATTTGAGAGAGACGCCACGATCCGTCATCATCAGGCTGAAAATCTATGTAAAACACTGAGGTGAGGTTAAATCGACAGTTTCCTCATACAGAGTCTTACAAACATCCAAAGTCCTTCAAAGTATTGTAGATGAAAGAGGAATTATTTCTCCAGGAGGTCGGTATTTCTGTGTCAAAGGACACAAGTCAGAGAGGACATCACCAGAGTGAACACAGAGGATTCACCACATTGGTGAACCTCAAAAATAGTAAAGCCACATTAGAGTTGGCCACACACACAAAAATAACAAAAAAATGAGAGATTAAGCCGTTCTGGAACAGCATCCAATAGACAGATGAGACAAAGATCAACTTGAACCGCAATGATGGGAAGAGTACGGAGAGGGAAACGGACTGTCAAAGATCCAAAGCAAAGCACCTCATCAGTGAAGTATGGTGGCGGTAACGGAATGGCACGGGTATGTGTGGGACTTCTGCTTTTGTATTTATTGACGATGTGACTGCAGACAAAAGCGGCAGGTTTTATTCTGAAGAGTTCCTGGTGATATCCGATTCCTCGTGGGGCAGACCGACACCGACCCAAAGCATCCTGTAGAAGATATTGTAAAGGGGGAAAAAAAAAGCAGAATGATCTGCAATCTGAACTCAATTGGATCAAGCATTTCCCTGTTTTTTGTTAGTTTTTTGGGCCAAATTCCTTCAGTTTTACGGCTGCATTGTGTGTATTCCTTGTCCTATTTCTAATCCTCCACAGCATAATACCAACAATAGTGAAACTAGGGTCACTTTTGCGCAGGACTGCATTGGAAAACTGTTCCCTTTAATTCCTCTAAACCAAATACAACTTGACTCATGTTCAAGCCTCCCTGTCTTCTTGTTCTCCGTTCAGGAGTTTCCAGAGAAAACTCGGCCGGCGACCTTCAAACACCCGGTGTTCCAGTGTCCAGACATGAGCCCGTCGGCCTCTGTCCCCTCATCAGGTGTGTCCAGATCACAGTGTCCAACCTCAGATTATTGTGCTCCGTCGCACTCAGGCCCCGTTGCGTCGTTTTAACCTCTGCCACTTCTCTCTGTCTCCGTCTCCTCTCTGTGGTGTAGTTGAATTTGTGAAGGCGGCGGATATAAAAGTCATCGCTGCCTTGGGGGATTCTCTGACAGTATGTGTTGATTGTTTTTCATTTCTGTTGCTGCGGCGGTGATATTGTGTCCACAGTCTGATCATTGACATTCATTCACATCTACCACACATAAAGAGGAGATAAAGGAGCCATGGTCAGTTAGTATTATCGCAAACATGGCCTTTTTTCGGGGCCTTTTCTTTCACGACTTTTGAATGTGTGACATACGTCATTCTTTCTTTTGTCTAGACAGCCATAGGTGCCAATGCCACCACCGTCCTCGGCATTCCCATTGAGTTTCGGCATGTGTCTTGGAGGTAACTGACGTCACATGTGTTTATGGCAGATTAGTGCTCACTGCTGGTCTTGGAGGGTCACACTGTTTTGTATGTTTTCAATGTATTCTTGCATTAACAAACCTCAAGTGAGCATTCAGTAAGCCTGGGGGCTCAGGGCATGTTGGAACAGACTGCAATGCTTCATACAAACTCTGGCTTATAGAGACCTAAATTCAAACAATATTCCATAAAGCACATTAAACCTGCACCTGTTAGAATATGGTTTTTATTCTCTCTTGCAGTATTGGAGGCTATGGGACATTTCAAGATGTCATCACTTTGGCAAGTAAGATGATGCCGGCTGTCGTTTTAACATTGTCGCCTCATACAAACAGAGATCAAAAATCAGCTTCTGTGCCTTCTCCAGATATCATCAAGTTGTTCAACCCCAACCTGCTGGGTGCTGCTCCTGGAAAGACAGTTCACGGCATGCAGGCCCACATCAGTGAGACGGGCTTCAATCTGGCTGTGACCGGACACAACACCTTGTAAGGCTTCGTGGGTGTGACCGACGCAGTGAATGGAGGAAATCCTCGAGGCATTTGGTTTAAATGAGAGGGAACCAATTCAGCGTGGTGCTGTTTTATGAAAACCTCAGCTCACTGCAGCCCGGAATATTTTAACCTTTTCATCCGGGTTTGGCTGCAGGCAACTCCAAGTTAAAAAAGTCTCAATCTAAATGCTGGAGTTTGACTTTCCTGTTTCTCATGAGTGACATTCAGAGAGATGTTATTCTTTCTTATCCAGCAATCTCCCCGACCAGACGAGACATTTGATCGACACTTTAAGAAGTTATGAGGTACAGTAAAAAATAAAATGAAATTCTTCTAAAATGAGACAACAAAAGAATGAATGAGCCAACGGGGACTCAAGTTGCCCGTCGCCGTTTCTTCCTTCAGGGTCTGAACTTTGAGGAGGACTGGAAGCTTCTGACTATTCTCATGGGCATGAATGACATCTGTGACTACTGCAAAGATAAGGTTTGTCCTCTCTCCTGTTTTTCAGTTGAAGTTTTTAATTCTATCTGATGAAGCTCCGCATTGTTTCCAGGCTCTCTTTTCAGTGGATAACTTCATCCACTACATGACGGTTGCACTGGAAATGCTTATGAATGAGGTAACACTAAAGAGACAAAGGAACAGGTCTGATTCAGATTACTACATAAATCAGACATTTTCAAAGTGTGGGAGGATGAGCTGCCTCAAAGTGCTGGAGCCACATTGTGTCCAACAAAGTGTAACAGCACACATTGAATATTAGAATTTTAAATTATTATTTTTTTTTATATATTATCATCTATTGGGATCCATCGGAAATAAAAAGTATGACACTTATTCGACTTGATGCTTGTATTTGAAATTCAAACATATAAGTCTTTCTATGAAGTTTGCGTCCGTCCCGGTTAAAAGCTTCTTTTTATTATAGTAATCCATCCTCAATAGTAATCAATAACGTTTTCCTACAATGATTTATCTGGTGCCCCACCAGGGGGAGCCTGCCACACTTTGAAAACCACTGATATATAGATGGTTCAGTGGAGTCCTAACATTCACCACGGCAGGCCTTATTTCAGGTTCCTCGTATGATTGTCAACGTGGTTCAGATCCTGCCCATGCAGACTCTCCGGGAGGTGCAGAAACCCACCCCGGGGTGTTTACTTCAGCGGTGAGCTTCTTTATCTCAATATAATTGTTTATTTGAACTTTTAAGGAGTGTCAATCTCAGCGTTCAGGGCCCACATACAGCTCAATTTCATCTTTACTGGGCCGGACCGGTAAAATAGGGAAATGTCCACAAAACTTCTCCTAGAGTTGTTGCATTATGCAGGTTTTTACGAACTCACCCTGACAACATGGCTTTGAGCAACAAGGTAGCTCGTGTTGCGCTGCATCCACTACACATAGGAAATTTGTTACAATAATCAATATTTTCATTGAAATTTGTCCGATTTGCTTGGTGGTTTGGCGGGCCAGATTGGAGCCTCTTGCAGGCCAGGATTGACCCACAGGCCTTATGTTTGACACCCTTGCACTACGTCTTCCCGTTAAAAAAACCTTTATCCTGAATTTTTTGGAACCTCGACATGAACCTAACATGTGGTTTTGATCCATGTTTTTGAACTGCGAAATGGTTTCTCGTCATAAATTAAGCACAGCTTTGCGTGACATATTCATGCTGGTTGACATATTGTTTATTTCTCAGTCACATCTGTAGACAAATATATGTTTCCCTTCTGTTTCTTTCATCCAGTTCTTTCTGCTCCTGCCTGATAGAGCCAGTGGCCAGGTCTCCTGAACTGCAGGAGCTGGTCGAGGTCAATCTGGAATTTCAGGTGGACGTGCAATTCTTCTTTAATGATAATTGAATGGTGTATAGCTTTGTAATATATATTATGATATGGGTACATTGAGAAAAAAAATATTTGAAAAATCATCAGAAAAAAAAGGATGTAAGAAAGGAAAGGTGTACAACACTGCAGCCGACTCTAAGCCCAGAAAGTGGAGTGTATTACACCAGTTCGTTAACCTCTGCACCAGCTTTTGGTCATCTGGAGCAGGTAACCTCAGTATTCTCTGAATCAAACCAGGGGATTAAAATGCAGCTTGCAAGTCAATACATGACTTTTCTGCGACATTTTGTTTTTGGTTTAATATTTGTTCAATATATTTGTTATTCTTTTTCTTAACCTTGAATGCATTTTTTTGCAGCATTTCATTTGCTTCTTGCTCCTCAAAGATCTGATATATAGCATTTTTTGTTTATTGCCACTGATTTTAATCTCAAATAGATGCCACATAAAACAAAATAACATTAAATATGTCATTTCAAATATGATTTTTATGAAGTGTTACCAGTTTGCCCATCAAGCTGAGCATGTTTTTGCCAACTTGCACAACTCCCGTTTAGTCTTGCCCCACAAGTAGGCGCAGTAAGACAGATTTAACTTGAGTTAGAGTTAATTCAACTTTGACTGAAGCTCCTGGCTATTACACAGTGTTTTAGTCTTGCCTTTGCTTTCACCTCTTGTTTTTGTTGAACCTTTAAATGCATTTGTTTCTCACTTCCTGAGGTTTTGTTTAAATGCTTCTCAATGTGTTTGGTAAACACTCTGGGCTTCAAAAAATTATTATCAAATTATTGTTTCTTATTGTTTCTTATTACTTCCACCCACAGAAACGACTGGAGAAGCTGCTGAAGGGCGACCGTTTCTTCAGGGAGGACTTTGCGGTTGTTCTTCAGCCCTTCCTGAAAAACGCTGACCCCCCCCGCCACGCGGTAACCTCTCGCTCTCCTGAAAGCCTGCAGTCGTATCCATGTGGGATAAGCTGCTTTGCTCTGAGGAGACGCATCAGTGTGAAAATTCTGCACCTTGAAGCAGGATCTCAAGTTGAGAACCTAATGAGTGTGACAGCCTTTTGGCTTCATTAACACGCGGCCGAGGAGTCACGCTTCACCACATCGCAACAACAAGCGCTCGATGAGTGGAATCATCAGAAAATAAATAAATAAAAATGTACGTTTTGTGTCTCCGAGCAGAATGGGAAGATTGATATGACCTTCTTCACACATGACTGCTTCCATTTCACCATGAAGGGGCACGAGGAGCTCGCCAAGGGACTGTGGAATAACATGGTGAGCAAAAAAACACATGCTCATTGCATTCACTTTAAATGAGCTGAAGGTTAAAGATGCAAAAGAGAGAAATGTGAGAGAATAATGTCAATTGAATAATCCAATTGCAAGAGAAGCAGTAGGCTTTTATTTATTTTTTTCCACATTCTGATAATTACCATATATACATGAGAAAGAAGTAATTTTATTCTCCTCTTATTACACAGGTTAAAAACACCAATGATGCAAATAACTACGATATGTGTCTGTGTGCGTTTCAAAGTTTCAGCCTGAAGGAAGAAAGATGATTGTGAGCAGTTTCTCTGATCCTATCAGTCTAATCTGTCCACCGATGGTAAGAGAGGGTTTTTTATTCTTTTTTTTGCATTTGCATAAAACCCCAATGTGAATCTGAACTTGAGGAGCTTTTCTGTGTAAAGTTCCTCACGTTACAAACAAAGATTTATTCTAGATACTTTAGTTTCCTCCCACAGTCCAAAAGCATGTTTAAAGTTGATGGTCATCCTTAAATTGCCTGTAGGTGTTCTTTAATGGACTGGCAGCCAACACAAGTCAATATATTGCTTTATAACGTCAGCTGGGATCAGCTTTAGCCTTTTGGAAGCCTATGATGGATAAAACACTATCAGATGTATATTACCACAATCTATTATGTTGCTGCATTCAGGAAAGCTCAGACCGTTGAGACCTACTTAATTTCGCATAACCTTCCTAAATGCTGTTATGCTTTGTCAGAATATCTGTTTATAACAGCTTGGGTTTGCAGCTGCCTCCTGATGCTACTTGCATGTAAATGAGATCAAAATAAAAAATACATGAATAGCAGAGGAAATTACTCATAGGAAGCACATAATTTAAATTAGGCTTTTTCGCTAAGAAGTGGACAAACAATTCAAAAATCCAAGTAAATATCACTGCACATCCTCATTTGGAAGATGTTTTACAGCGTTATGTAACTGATGTACAAATTGTAATTAATCTCATTTCATTATTTGCTTGTCAAAGATATTATTCTCTCTATCCCGCCTGCAGGAACACCCATACATCTACACCCGCCCGGTGGCGGCCAAGTCAGGCCACTCTCACCTTCGGTGTGATGCTCCATCGCTGGCAGTCATCCTGCTCCTCCTGATGCTCCTGATGAGTTCAGCGCATCTTCAAATGATCTAGCTTTCACTTCACTCCTCAAATTACTAAACACAGGGGGCTGTTGGTTATGACCCAGAGGAGTGAAGCGGTGGGTTTGCGAGCCCCTCTGCGACATTTAGAATTTGAGGCCCCAGAAAAACAGAAGCAATGACATGGCAGCATTTTTAATGTAGTGACAGTGAACGACCGCCTGAATATTTAATCATGAGATGGAGATGTTTGTGATAGAGGCTGTAGAGTTTTTAGCTGTGGCGGATAAGCACTTTCCTTTTGGATACGAACACTGCTGCTCTTTGCAAGAAATATTTGTATTTTGCTTTTTGAGATGAACTATAATCCATCAATGAACCATACAGAATCATCACAAAACAACAATCTCGTTCTATTTCTCGCAGGAGATTCGGACCAATACCATATTTCTATGTTTTATAGTGTTGCAAGACTTGAAAGTGAATATTCAGATGATTGATGGGAGGTTTTGGAAGGTTAGTACACAACCATACTGGAAGGCAGCTTGTAGAGGCGGATAATGTGGCTGCTGTGGTGGGTTGTCTTTGATGCCCATGCTGCCCTGCCTACATGAGGAAGTGCCCTTGAAGAAGACATCAAACGCTGAAGATTCTGTGTTTGTTTGGGTGAATGTGACCAACAGTGTGAAGTGAATTGAGACCGCTGAAACGGCTGTAGACAGAGTCGACGTGTCATAATGACAATTCACTATATTTTTCCTGCCTTACTTGGTTATCAGATGGCCTTTACCAACAGGATATTACAAGCAACCAGATTCCAATGACAAAATAAACATTTTATTCTTTTAACCACAAGCTTTGGAAGATTAGATTATTTGCATTGTTATATCACTTCGGTACATTGACACTACAGCACACGACACCAGACACCGTGATATCACATTTCAACGACCTGAAAAAACAAAGCAGTTGGTAGATGTCTACCATGTTTATGCAAAACTCACGACTTCATTGGAGCAGGCAGTGCCAGGAAGAACATTGAACTTGTGCCAAATCAATCAAATGTAAAAATCTGATTCATTTTCTTGTCTGCATGATTACCTTTTCTTCAAGAGGCACCTTTACCATGTCCTGGACTTTTAAGAAAGACAGCATAAATACATCTTCCTGTTACTGAATGGTGACCTGTCCACTGTGGCCTTCACCAATATCAGCTGGGATTGGCTCCAGCCTCCCGTGGCGCTGAATTGGATAAAGTTGATGAAGATAGAATGATTTTACGGCGAAATGCTGTTTATATGTGCGGTCCAACACAGAAACGCTGCTGGTAGGGAGCCACAACCGGCTGAGAAATTTCCAGATGGAAATCTGTCTCTAATCCACTGAAGATTTCTGTGACTTTTCAAACCCTGGATGGGTTAAAAACTCATCTCATCCTCAGATCTGCAGGCTGCTGCTGTCCCACTTTCCATCTGTAAATTCTGTATTATCATGCACTGAGCAGTCGAGGATGGAAACTGAGCCACCAAAGTGAGCACGCCGAACAAAAACACAGAATATTGCTCATGTTATTGTCCTTCCTGTGTACACACACAAAAGTAATGATTCAGTGTGAGTAACCGGGCTTTACAATGATCCTCTGCATTTGACTGCCGCGGCCGTGAGTAATAGTAAACAGAACGAACAGGACAGTACGTATTGACACAGTTTAACCAGTATAATCACAAAGACAGGTGGAGGCTCTATAAGCCTCAGCTCATGTTACTTGGGTTTGTTCAGAAATGGCATTCACCATCTTGGATGAAAAGAAAATGAATGCACTCTGTGAGGTAGAGCTGAATTATATTGATCAGAAATTGATTGTTTTCTTAGGCCTGTGTCAAGTTAAAACTCACTTTCGGTGTACATATGAAACAAAATGTCAGTCAGCGATGAGGACAAAAACTATTTTATAATGACGATTTTATCTCCCAGAAAAGCTATTTTGTTTTCCTGATAAGGATTGGGTTGGAATATTTGGTTGCTCTGCGTCATTTTCCTTCCATCTCTTTTCAATGTTTCAACAACATGAATCCAATATATCTCGCCTTAGCTTTTGGATTGCATAATGACCTTCTTATTGTATTCAAAGAAAATACCCTCTTCATGTTTAAATAAATACGTCCCTCACTTATGCAGAGCATATATGGAACTGGCTGTGACGCGTAGCCTCTTTTATTGTCTCTCAAAGAGCATAATGAGATCTTTGGGATCTCGTCGGACAATGAAATGCAACAGCAAACAGTCCAGCCCCTCCACCAAGGAAAACTCTTTGTCATTTAATTTGATAAATGTGTCACAAACAAAGGAGAGAATGACCTCAGAGAAGCGTGTACGTCTAAAAAGTCAATGTTTGTAAAGGTATAAGAAAGATGATGAGCGTGGCGTATACATCTGTGTATACATCCGACCCTTATGTAAGTGATGCTGTACGTCAATTTAAAAAGAATCCATGTGGATAGGATTTCAGCCTGTCCTTTATTTATTTATCTTTATCTTAAAAGCCTCCAGATATGTAATGCAGATTTATGATTTGTTTCAAAGTGTAAGAAATAACTCGTATAGTAACTTTATTAGTTTCTTTACAAAAAATAGCTTGAAAATGTATCAATCATTAATTTTCAGTTGTTAATCAGGGATAAATGACATTCTCTTAAAATACCACATCAGCCATATTAGGCTGCACTTTGAATGAAATGTGAAGATAAGAAGTTAAGACAATTAACTGACATAATATCAATTTATCCTGATAATCAATCTCATGGCACCGCTGCATTAAAGCTCCTACTGTGCTTCAGTCAAACACATTTACTATCTTAGGATATTCCATAAATATCTGCAACCTATTTTCTCCCAGTCTGACAAGCACAAGTCGAGATATTCCACTTAATGAGCACAAAGTCTCGCATGCTGTCGGTGCCACCGTAAAATCTGATTGTCATCAACAATCATGACCCGCAATTGTTCAACATGGATGGACGTAAATGAACCTTTCCATAATAATTGTCATTATGTATCTTTATCATCTTTTATTTGCTATCGTCATGTACAGTTTAATACAGCTTACAGTATTTCATTGACAATTAACTCTGCATCTTGTTTTGTCGGCGATAGGGCGAGTGAATTTGAATGGATGGAGATGAAGGGAAAACAAATCTATTGAGGCAACCTGCTCACATAAAGTACAAACACACGTCAATCATGGTAATCATTTTCAATAAATTGTTGCCTAGCAACACATCCAGGTCACCTAAAGACAAAAATCAGTGAATACAGTGTGTGGATTGAAGCTTTTTTTTTTTTTTTTCTTCTCTCTCAATGGGAATACAGCATTACGTGGACAGAGGCGCAATCTAATCTCAAGCCAGCCTCTATGTCAGGTTTTTATGTTTGTGTATTTGTTAGCAGAGCTGGCTTGGAGGTTAGAGAAGCAGACTTGGGATCTGAGTGATTATGGTTTGATTACCACTGCTGATCCCAAGAGACTGGCTTGGAATTTGGAGTTCTCAGGTTCAATTCCAAAAGCTGGGCAAGCCGCTACTGTGGGGTCTCTGAGCAAGACCTTTGACCCCCACCGGGCCCTCGGAATGCTAATATGGCTGCCAACTGATGAACCAATTTGGTAAAAAAAGGGATTAATAATGTATAATTAGTTTTTATTAGTTCTTTTATCTGCACACTGCTGACATATGAGCTGAAGGTGCACTGTGTACAATCTATGTCATTCCTGTTTTATACATTAGATAGTGATGTTGTATCCTTCTTCTGTCTTTCAGTGTTATGACTCGTTTGTCTCTTCTTTTGGTTGGTAGACACGCTGGTCCAGATTTTACCTGTTTATCAGGTGAACTGGGTTGACCGTGGCTCGGTTGGTAGAGCAATTGTCTCCCAATCTGAAAGTTGCTGGTTCAATTCCCCTTTCCACGTGTCAAAGTGTCCTTGTGCCAGACGGTGAGTCCCAAATTGCTCTCAATGGATGGATTAGGTGCCTTGAATGGCAGCCACCTCCACTGGTGTGTGTGGATGTGACTCATGATGTAAAGCTGTGCAAGCAGTTGAAAAGCACTTTATAAGTGAAATCCATTTCCCATAGTCACCAAGAGCTTTAAGTATGGTTATATTCAGCTGCTAGTATGAATGGCTAGTAATAATGACTCAATACAATATCTTACTGTGAGACAAAACAGCCTGGGGCTTGTTGAGAAGCTTGAAATATATTATTTAGATGAGATTTGAGGTCTTGTTTTTTCTCATGGTGCCTGATATTTGAAATTACATTGATTTGCATTAAACTAAAATGTTTTTCATTGAACTAAAATGTAAATGTTTCTCATATTCTTTTATCACTCCAGTCTGAAAAAGCCAAATATTATGGCTCTTTCAAGTACTGGAGACAGTGTGGTGGCCTGTGGCCAGTCACTTTCATTTATTCTAGTCTTGGTCATTCGTGAACTTTGTGTGAAGCATTTCATATATTCAAGTAAAATCAATACGTTTTTAACAAAGGTTTTACCTGAGAGCTTAAAATGTTTTATCTACTGATAAATATTTAATTCAAATTTTACATACAGATATGTGATCATCAGAGGGTGGACTAACGTCGTCCATCCATCCATCTTCTATACCGGGTGTGCTTTAACCAATCCCAGCGAACTATCGTTGAGGGTAGAATACACCCTGGACAGATCGCCAGTCCTACAACATTTATGACATTTTTAAGATGAAAAGCATCACCCATGAATTTAAGACAGGAATACACCACCCAAGGTTTAGCGCTGGTTCATATTTAGTTTAGATTCAAAAATGTGCAGCTGTTTGTGTGTGATACAGTGATTCTGGATTCTCACAAATAATACAAATGCAAACTGTGCAACGGACAAATAGAGACCCATAATTGAATGTATGCAATCTGTAAAAATGGATGGAGGAAGGGCTGCATGGTGGATCAACGCATCACATCCTTTTATGTAGGCAGTGTGTGTGTGTGTGGGGGGGGGTCTCCTAATGCAAGTAGTTTGACACCTGGCTCAAGCTGTTTTTCACTGATTGAACTTCAGACTTACCAACAAAGTACAGTTGAATGGCCTACGGTTCCACCAAGGTTAACTCTTGCCTCAGAGTGAGAAGGGCATGTGCTAATGCTGGTCTGACCTTTCTGTGTGGAGTTTGCATGTTGCCCCTGTGCATGCATGGGTTTCCTCTCACAGTACAAAAACGTGCCTGTGAGGTTAAGTGGTGACCCTCAATTGCCCCTAGATGGATGGATGGATGGATGGATGGATGGATGGATGGATGGATGGATGGATGGATGGATGGATGGATGGATCACTTCATCACTTCATGTAACATCTATTTGGGCGACAAGGACTGACTCTAAGGATCATATTGTCCATTGGATGAATCGAGAATGAGTCATTTTCAGGTGCACACATTTTGTTTCGATGTCAATGTGCTCATGACTTGCTCACCTGAAGAGTTTGTAACCTGCGCACGCCCTGGCACCACGCGGAGCCGTGACGTCACCACGCCTCTCCTGCCGCCTATAAAGAGCCGCCGCTGCGGCGAAGTCTGGCCGGAGAGAGAGACCGGAGAGGACGGAGGCTGCCGGGTCACCGCTGCGGCACAACATTTAGCTCTCCAGAAATACCGAAATCCAGCCAAGTTTTGTTCAGAATGCGTCCGTAATCCACCGGCCGAGGAAACTAATCTCAACCTTCTGACACAAGCTTCGCTCCTATTTTATTATTCCTGGAGAGCTTCTTCTTTTTTTTTTTCTTTTTTTTTTACAACAAGCCTCGAACATGATCGGAAGCGGATTGCTCCTTCTTACAACGCTGTCCAGCTGCGGTAAGGAAACACAAAAACCTCCCTGAAGTTGATTTTCGTGGCTCGTTTGTGTTTTTTGCACGGAGACAAACGTGAAGCTTTCAGCACCAAGGACAGCGACCGTGAGCCGCGATCGAGGCGGAGGAGGGAGTGAACTCGCCGGAGCCTCGAGCACATTCAGTCCCGATACTAACACAGACAGGGCTTCACGCACACAATACACACAAGTCATCTGGATTATTATTTGTTTTCCAATTATTTCCTAAAAGAATAAAGTTGCAGATAATTAAGTGATCATGGTTTCTTTTCTTGTTTTTGCTGCAGTTCTGTCATTGCCAGTGACTTCAAGTCAGCTGGAGAATGAAGACGTAAAGGTAAATTCTTTCCTATCACATTCATATTATTTTTATTGTAATAGCTGTGGAAATACCAGTCTCTGTAGGGAAACCTTAAGAATTCACCAGGGGCATTTTCTTCCGTTTGAAAATATACATACTAAATACAGCACAGTGCGTTTAAACCTTCTACTTACTGCACTCCGCAGACAAGCTGTAGAGACTAGAAATGCTTAATCTGAGCAATTTAACACGTTTAAGCACTTTTTTCATTGGGGGCAACCTCAGGCTGACTTTGGTTAAATCAATATATACACATTTGAAGCAATGAAGAGCCTCAACCTCTCTCTCTCTCTCTCTCTCTCTCTCTCTCTCTCTCTCTCTCTCTCTCTCTCTCTCTCTCTCTCTCTCTCTCTCTCTCTCTCTCTCTCTCTCTCTCTCACACACACACTATTTGGAAAAGAGTTGTGAAATTGCTCTGCGTAGCTGAGGGCACTAATTCAAAGGTCTGAGGCAGAGAAGAATAACGTGGGATTGGGCCGACACTGAAAGCACGAGGGGAGTTGGAGTGATTTTGATCTCTCATCTAAAGAGTCTCACATCTCAATTAATGAGCAAAAAAAAAAAAGCACATGAGCTGTATTCAAAGAGCCACAGAAGAGTATAAATGTATGGAACTGGGTGACAACATTTTCCTCTCACAGTCCCAATACATATCCTGAAAATAGCATTATGGTTTGTCTGGTCTGTTAAATTACAGTGTGCCCAATAAACAGGTGCAGAAATACAAGTGATTCAGCCATTTTAATTTCCCATTGCTCAGACTCTGTTTTCAGACTCTGTCTCACAGAAAGGGGTGTTTGATCTTGATTCTGCATTTTCTGTGTCCACAGGTGATGAAATGCATTGTGGAGGTGTTGACTGACGTGCTATCAAGGCCACAGCTCATGCCTGTCAGTCAGGAGTGTTTGGTCACATTGAAGACAGGTAAGAAAATCACTGACGGCTTAGAAGCACTTAAACAAGGGAATGGTAATCTCCAAATATACGAAAAGCAATTTCCTAACTGGCAGATGTGACTGGAAATACATTTACAGCAGAAAAGTGTCCGTCTAATGCATGGGCATCCTTTACAGCCTTTCTCAAGGTTAAAAAGATTATATGGCTCCTTTCATAAATGGATCTTGCTAAATGGATAATGCTCAGCCAAATGCATCTAAAACAGCAGAAACCACAGCAACTGCTCTGCAATGGAGCCTGGTTTCACTCACAGCAAATCAAATGAAACCATTAAAAGCATTTTGGTTTTGGATTAAATGTTAAATTATGGGGTCATGTGCATACATGATTGTCTGTTATGAACCCCCACATTGACTTAAAAAAAGATAATTAATACATTTTAACACTTTACAATGATACTAATATTTCATTCATTCATTCATTTAGCATGACTGATCAAAATTTTCTATTGTGAGGCATCAATTGATGTTAATTAAACTCCGATAATGTTAAACAAAATTTGTAACTATTAAAATACAACATTAGTTTGAGTTTCATTCCTGTAATCCAAAGATGTAATAGGGTATCATGTGTGTCATAACTCATAAGTTGAATGTCTAAAAGCAAGTATTTGTTACCAAAGGAGAACTGGTGCATCTCTTTCAATGATACCTTAGTGTTGGCCATACAGAAAGAGCAGAAAAACCTTAAAGGCCTATATGAAATAAACAATAACCCTTTATCAGTCAAGCCATCCTTTTTGGTAACTTCCACTTTCAGTCACACGTTACATGATTCAATAGTTGTGGTATATGTTGGGATATGTGGTGCTTGTGTGGAATTTCTGAAATATTTAAATGCATTTGCCACTTTCTTTTTCAGTGGTTTCTCCCTTTGCTTCGGCCAAACATCTCCTCCTACCAGTCTATACATCTCACTGATGCTTGTCACTTCACCATAATAATAATAATAATAATGAAAGAAAAAGGACACAAACTTACAAAATTGTGTGACCAAATTTGATCAGTTTACTTGAAAAAGAGACAGGGACAGTATTTAGATTTCAAACTCTCATATTCAAAAGAATATTTGTGCACAGATTGTTTGCCTTTGGTTTTTGTTTTAGTTTTTTTTACTGTTTTCATCACTATAGTGACTGCATGTCCACGTGGAGACTGACTGTAAATCTAATGAGCGTCAGCTCTTACTTACTGGAATAGTGCAGGAAAGCCACCACACACACACACACACACACACACACACACACACACACACACACACACACACACACACACACACACACACACACACACACACACACACACACACACACACACACACGCACACACACACGCACACACACAAACACGCACTGCTGTTTGATCACTTGTGCTCAGTCCTCACATCATGAGGTTAATGATTGATTCAGTGACTGCTGAGTAAAAAAATAAAAACCTGCAGCAGAGGGTTACACACAGCGAGGTCACTAGCGCTCTGTGAGAAGTACTCGGTTACACTCCCAATGTTTTACCTTGATGGTGTCCTTGTAAAACCAGGGGTAAGAAAATCTATCGTGAGGAAACTCAGCGAGCCACTGCTACTGGGAGAGCGGGAAATCGTACACCACCAGATGGACGTGTGGAGAGGGCGAGGGGAAGGAAAGAGGAAAAGAGAAGGAAACATTACCAGAAAAAATTACACAATAGCAGAACAGCACACAGAATGCAGCAGCTACGGCACAGTGCTGGTGCTGCGCTGTTAGTGGGTCAGCAGAAAGTCCACTGCTTGTACTCACGAGAGAGAGAGTCTGTGAGCCAAATGATTAATTGCATTCTCGCTTTAAAAGCAGTCAATTTCTGGGCAATTAACTCTGATGAATCCACCCGAGCAAATTGCTGAATCCTGTGAAAAAGTGAAGGGAGAAAAGACATATACCTGTGTTTTGTCCTCTGTGGGATTCCTCCATGGCCTCTTTTTGTCCTTTTATGAGATACTTGTGCTCACATTTCAATATGTTTTCCCTGTTTGTGCAGATGACAGACTCATTAAAATCCTTCGTCATCACAAGTTTCTGAAGGAGCTGCAGGAGATCGCAGTTCAAGGTGAGTCACAGATTACTCAGAGTTGGTGTGAGTGTGCACAAGGACCAGAACGATGAAGCTTGCTCATCTAATTGTTCACTTTAGGGGATCATGGGAGAGCTCAGCTGCAGAGAGACGTCGGCACACCCACCTTTGTGACACAAACTACTCACCCTGCAGATATCATCGCCGGTGAGTTTCTTTACCGTGTTGGACTCACGGGAGACTGTTCTCAGCTGGACCTCCTTTCTTCACATTGTTCTGCTTATCGTGGTTCAGCGAGAGGCATCTAATCAACATGACACAATGTGCCAGCTGTCAAAATGATGCATTGCTTCCATTATTTCTCATTTTATGATCTCAACAAAGCAGCATTGACAAAGAGAGAGATATTGCTGACCCGAATTCAAAGTGTGCTGATGCTTTCAGTGGCAGTCAGGCCTCACATGAGGTCCTTTCACCTGATGGCACACCTGGCTTTTTTTTTTTTTTTTTTTTTAAGTCAGTGCCAGAGTCCCTGGAACTCGCACAGCAGGCCAGTGGCCAGGCAATCGCAAGTACAGTAATAGCAAATTTATGATGGCAAATGCAGGAATGTATGGATCATGGCACAACTGACAAGACACTCTATCAATCAAAAGCAGCCAGATGGGACACCAGCATCGCAGACAAAGTCCTGTAATAAACTGTAGTGCTTTTCTGTAAGCATCTTCTTTTTAACGTCGCTGGAAAATCAATTTCTGCCGGTGAGTTAAATTCCAACCCGTCCTTGTTTTTAGATCGATCCATGCTGGAGGCTTTGGGAGGCCCCGGTGAGAGATCCATCCTGTCCCAGGAGAAGAGGACTGGAAATGGAGACGGAAAAGAAGGAGGCAATGATAGCAGCGAAGGTGGCGAGCCGCGGGATGACAATGGAGCTCAAGAAGTAGAAGTGAACAGAGCAGATGACAAAAGCCCAGGAAGTCACGCTTCTGAGTCTGTAGACAAGTGGAGCAAGGCCAAGGCTGAAAAGAGAGAGGAAGAGGAGGGAGAGGAAGAGGAGGGAGAGGAAGAGGAGGGAGAGGAAGAGGAGGGAGAGGAAGCATCTGACGAGAAGCGAGCTAATTCAGAGGACTCAGAAGAAGGGCATTTCATGAGAGATGAACAAGGCAAGCAGATATATCTTCCATTTGTTTGTAAATAATGTGTTTTTTATTAGTGCAATTGAAAAAGTTCAGGCCACAAAGATGAAAGGAGAGATTTAAATCTCGCTATCGTGTCAGATTTGTTTCTATTCACGGACAAACAAAGCTTGTCTTTGTAAAAACAAAAGCTACAAGGTCCAGTAACTGAATGCAAAGATACGATGAGTGAGGCAAAGAAAAAAAAAAAAGAAGAAGAAGAAAAGAAGTGCCTTGTAAATGAAACTGGCTGCCACCACGGCACCGGCTGATTGATAGAAGTGCTTCCATCTGCATGATGAAATCCGGCCCTGCCCCTCACAGGGGAATCAGGCTGCCATACCGACAGCACACAAAACAGATGATTAAGCCTCTCCCGGTTCCCAAATCAAATTCAAATGAGCTCCTGTTACAGGTGAAATCATCCCTCCAAATCTCTAAAAATCCTCCTCGGATTTCAACTGCCAATCAAAATGTCCAACCCGTGCCTGTGTTTTACTTATAAGTACAATGAAACACTTGCGCCTTTGCCAAGTCATCTGATCACTCCAGCAATGCTGTTAATTCTTTTAAAGCTCGGCTGGACGGGCCGTAGCTGCCAGCTGGCACAACACGTTTCATTACACTAAAAGGAATCTTGCTGATGGTGGAAAGTGTTTCAGAGTTAGAGGTGTCTCAGTGAGACAACAATAAAACCAGATCTCATTCTGTGTTCCTCCCGTTCCCAGGTGGTGAATCTGAGGAAAGGAGAGACGCGCACCGGAATAAAAAGTCCGGGGAAGAGGGTGACGATGAGGAAGACATAAAATCGGCACTTTTCTCTCACAAACACAAGAACGGAGAGGAGGAAGAGCAGGAGGTGAAGAGAGGGAGCAGCGAGAGCCTGAAGCGCTGGACCAAGAGAGCCAAGTCTTTGTCCCTGAAGAGGAAAGCAGCGGGGAGGGAGGCGCAGCAGGAAGTGGCTCACCATTCCAAAGAGATCATGGAGGAAGATGACGGGGAGGAGAAAAGAAACATTCAGAGGAGTCCAGAGGAGAAGGAGCTTCAGATGATTGCTCGGAGGACACCGCAGGAGAGGAGGGTGTCGGAGGAAGAGGGGAGCGCCAGCAGGAAGTCAGAGGTGTGCGTCACTTTCTCTTCCCAAAATCTGTTCACATATAAATGTAAATCTCCCCGTCTCTAACCACTTACTGATATAGAGTACCAACTTGGCTGCTTTGTCAGACTACTTCGTCCCAAAATAATAATATAAGAAACATATATTTACCGTGTCTGAGGGTAACACCAGGAAACAACAAATATAAAATATATCCCAGCTTGTCTTGATCTATGTATTTTTGATGCTTAACTAGGTTTAAGTGCAGTCTTGGAATCAAGTGATTTTAAGTACAATTCTATACATAAGAATGAATATGAAACTAAGGAATAGGTCAGGATATATCACCATGAGAGCATAGTGAAGGATTTGATCACGTCTAAATTTTTAGACTGATGATACAGACATATTTCTTCCTTGCAATTCTAACTTCATTTATATTATGTTTCCATTTTTGTGTCTTGGCATATTCACGTATTAACACCAAGGCAAAGCAGGAAAAAAAACACATGTTGAATAAAGCATGGTGCTTATACACATTCATCCTTCTTGTAAAAGGTCAAAGAATTCAAACATTTCTTGTTATTAGAATGAAAATGGAACATTGGCCTGAACTGTCTATTGATATCTAATGGCGGAAAAGACAGTTTGATAACCAAGGAAGATAGCTTGATATAATCTAAACTCAACAAAACTAAGATTATGAGAGGAAATAGCATTCTTTTATAGCATTCTTTTGTGTGCTTGCCCAAAATTTTAGTTTTTTTTGTTTTAACTGTATGAATGCAAAAAAGAAAAGAAAAAAATCTTAATTTGGCTTCACTCCTGCAAACACACAGAATGGTTCAGCTGTTCATTGGCAGATCGGTAAAAGGAAGTTGTTTTTTTTTTGTTTTTTTGTTTTTTACAGTGTTCTAACCTCAGTGCCTCCAAGCTGTTACATATTTGTTATAAGTGTGAACTTAGAAGAGGCTATTCAGGGTGTAATATGTCCTCACTGACAGCCGGCATTGTAAGTATTTGAGGCCGCGCTGATATAGGATGTAAATGTTTACGTTACACCTCTCATTATATCTGCAGGAGCCTGAGATCGAGAGGCTGGCAGCCATCGAGTCGGAGCTTGAAAGTGTTGCCCAGAAACTCCATGACCTGCGGCGAGGCTGAGAGAGAGCGAGAGAGAGAGAGAGAGAGAGAGAGAGCGAGCGAGAGAGAGAGAGAAAGAGGGAGATACAAGTTTCTGACACTGCACTGCAGCCTCCTCGTCCTCTTCTGCTTTACCAGCCGCCTGGTTTCCACAGATAGAGCCTGTGTATGTGCGACATGGTTTTCCCTTTCCCCGTCTTTCTCGGGGTCGTCTTTCTGCTGCCGCCTCCCCATCAAGATGCGTCCATCACATCGAGTAGCATTCGGCAGATGCACATTGCAGCCTGACAGTGTGAACTAACAACATATCAGTGCACACCTACTGTACATCCACACACACACACACACACACACACACACACACACACACACACACACACACACACACACACACACACACACACACACACACACACACACACACACACACACACACACACACACACACACACACATCTAACACAGAGAAGACAGATCTGTCAATTCAAGGATGACAGTAGATTTCCTTCATTTTCTGCAACAATCATCGCTCTGTTTCTGCAATTGTATCTTGCCTGCTTTCTGAAAAAAAAAATCTTCCCATTGATTCATGTGAAAGGTCGAGATGAATCCAGGTGGATACACACCGACAGGGTGAGGTTGTACAGTGACGGCATGTATACATGTACAAAGTTCTTTCTGGGATGTTCATTTACTTACAGAGTCGACAAATTACCTAGATGCTGATGTTTTGTTATAGATACAGGTTACACTAATCAAGCCAAGGCAATAAGTGAACAGTTTTAGCAGTTTTCTGGCTGGGTTTTAATCTTAAATTGTACCAAATTTATGTAAGAAAATGAATAAATTGGATAATCTCAGTGGAAATGTCTGTTTTATTGAATCATGTCATTGCCTCGAAAGACAAATGCACGTTTGCATATTGACATTTTTGTATTAAATTCAATAATTTGTATATTTGGAGGTATTTTCAAATAACATTTATGTAGTTGAGCATTTTTCCATTTCTTGCATTACAAAAGCCAGATAAGATAACAAGAGTGATGCATTATCCAGTTTATTAATTTCTGTATGTATTTACCCACACAGTCCATACCAAGCTCATATTTCACTGCAGTAATCCTCACTGTAGGTGCAGTTTGCGCTTGTTTGTGGGCGATGGATCTGACATGAATCATCAGTGTGACACACAGGCCACTGACACAGTGTAGTCAGCTTCAACACACTTTCTAATGTGTGTTTCTTCTTCCTTTTTTTTTTTGCATTAATATTCATATTCCCAAGTTGTTACTATCAAGGAGGAAGATTGGTGTAGCTCTGAATAATGCAGCGTGGTGTTGGCTTCTTCTTTTTTTTTTTTTTTCTGGCTATATTTGGACAGCGGCTTGCTGAGAGCTGTTGGGCAAAAAGCGTGTAGCGAAGAAAAGAGCAGAGTGTGGGCAGAGGAGAAAGTGAAATCCAAAAGTTCTGCTTCCCTTCGGCAGCTCAAGTAATTATAAAGCCCATGGACGCAGCTGCAAATGCAAAACTGGTTAAAAATGAAAAGGCTATATCAACACAGACAAATAAGGCTGCAACATATGCAAATACAGTGAACAGCAAATAACGTACAGCCTTGGAGGAATTCAAACTGCGAGACGAGCCAAATGTCACGGCTGCTTGAATTTAAGTTTTTTATCCATGACAGTTAAACACAAAAAAAAATTTAAATTTCCCACTAGATTGCCACCAGGTCCCTCACATAGACAACCACTGCACTACTACACATTAAAGCCTAAAGAGCTGTTACGAGCAGGGATCACCTTCTTCACTACATCTTACTCTTCAGGGACTATAAATACAGTCATAACTTTGAGGTTTAGACATGAAACAGAAGAGGAATTGATTGTAATGGAATAGAAAGGGCACCAGATGGCGACATTATACTGTGTTGGCCTTTTTCTTTTTTCTTTTTTTTACCCCCCCTAAGGTAAAACATCACCGCAGTCTCACATCACAGTACAAAGTTGATTACAGGAGGACTTTCTGTGTGGAGTTTGCATGATCTCCCTGTGACTTGTTTTAGGGTACTGATGCTTCCCCATACAGTCCAAAAACATGGCTGAAATCACTTAGTGAGTCTACATTGGCTGGAGGTGAGTTTTTTGTGTGTCCTATGGTGGACTGGGAACCTGTCCAGGATCAGCTCCACCCCCCTGAGACCCAAAGAAGACCCCAGACGATGGAGGTCGTAACATAATTCAAAGTCATATCACTGCAACTTTTTGCTCTTTGCTACAAAAAAGAATTTTTCTATCTTACAGTCATTGGGTATAAAATGACATCTTAGAATGCGTTTAATTGATGCTAAGTTGGCGTTAATGTATCGTTTATTTTCTGTTTTACTGTCATTCCTTTGAGGAGAATAACGACAGTGACATGATTGTATACAATGCTCTGAAGAAAAGAAGAAAAAAAAGCTTTCAAAAGCCCGTTGGCTGTCACATTTACAATATTGCTTATTGACCGTAGTTACATAGTAAACATCATCCTGTTTTTGGACATTGTTTTTGTTGTATCGGCCTTGACAATGTTGTGACTTCATTAGCTAAGCCAAAGTTCGACTAATTGCAGCTGTGCACTGCAGAAAATGAAGGAATAATAATAACTGAATGACAAACCAATATGTTAAATGATCGTCATGAAGGTGAAGTTTGAATGTGCCCTATAATGGCTTGTACGCTCACCTCACAGTGTGTGGAGTTTGCATGTTATCCCTGTGTATGTTTTCCCCGGGCCCTCCAGTTTTCCTCCACACTTTAAAACAATGCACCGAAGGGTAATTGCACATTGAAATTGCCTGTAGGTTTGCGTGACTGTGTGACTGTTTGTTTGTCCTCTGTTGGACCATTCAGGGTGTAACCTGCTTTCACCCAGCTGGGATCCAGTCCAGCACCACACGACCCGATTCAGATAAAGCATTATAGAAGGTGGATTTTTTTCCAACTTCCAGTTGATAATAGGGAGCAAGTGAAACTGTGTTCATCTCATAGAGAGGATTTGGTATCTCTAATTAAACATGACTTGCGCTCACTGAGAGGTTGGGTGAATCATGCATGAGAGCCCCGTCCTTCTTCTCACTTTCAGTAGTGGATGTAAAAATCTTTTTACAGTTTTGAATGTAATGTGTGTTGTTTCGTTGAACCTCAGTCCGATGAACACAAAACAACCAGAGATCTCGTGTTTGTATAAAAAAATATAACATTTTATTTCCAGCTACAAAGTGAAACATGTAACATTTTTGTCACATTTCTCAATAAAATAGTAAAAAATACAGTTGACAAAAAAATACACTATTGATACACTTTGAAGCACAGAACAAATTTTGCTTTTTAAATTAACTTAAACTGTACAAATTTATACAATATTTACACATCAACAATTTTAAAAAAGGAATGAAATTACAATTCTTCCAGTCATTTTGTTCCTCTAGATGCTTGGTTTCTGCTGTCTGACCTGAATCAGCAATAGTCAACACATTTTTTTTTTTTCTTTTCTCAGTGCCATGGCAAAGTCCACTGTGCTCCATATCTAACCTGAAACTCTGCGTGCTGCTTGCGTTCTCGTCCACATGTCGGGCGGAAACTCTGACCTTTCCTCCACTCTGTGAGCAGGGCGAGCGGCGTGCACACAGACAAGGCAGACATTCAGACCTGCGCTAACAGACACACACACACACACACACACACACACACACACACACACACACACACACACACACACACACACACACACACACACACACACACACACACACACACACACACACACACACACACACACAAGGACACATTCAGACCTGTTTGTGCAGGGGAACACTGACTCGCTGTGGTCTGCTCTGCTCCCTGTACAGCTGCTTGGAGTTTGCAGGTCTGGTCTTGGACTCAGAGGGTGGAGGGACTTATTAGACACCTCATTTACAGAGGAGGTCAAGGTTTAGATCAGGTATAAAACAGTAAAATGGACGGGAGGGGTTTCAGGGGGGAATGGGCGGAAACCTGACAGTAGATTTGTCAAAAAAAAAAAAAAAAAAAAAGAAGTTATAGTGCAGGAATCTCTTCGAGCTGCAAGGCAACCCTCTGTCTGAGTCTATGAGGCTGACGTGCACCAGCCATACAAAACACACACACAGACACTACAAGTGTCTGAGCTACTTTTACAATGAGAAGATGGCAAATAAAACTTTACAAGTACATATACTGAGCTGCAAAATGAGATGGAGTTCTGTTTTAGTTTTCTTTCAAGTCGTCCGCTCTAATCGTCCCTCGAGTGGTTCACGCCATGTCTCCCATCATCTTCTTGTAGTACATGGACTCAAAGATGTCGTTCTCTCCGGGGCAGTTGTGGTGGCAGGCACAGGACTTGATGAACATCATGTGCTTCTTCATGACTTGTCCATCTGGGCATTTGAACTCCATGGGCAGGGTGGTGGTCCTGTGGGGGGTGCAGCAACGCCCATCCAGGCAGACGCCGCAGAACTTTGGCCTGTAGGACTTGGTGGTGGTGCAGCCAGAGATCTCAAACTTCATGGGTTTGGAGAGTCTGGGTGTACGGATGCACTTTTTTCCTTTCTGTAGGAATGAAATAGAAGAAAAAGGCACTTTAGTGGGCATTCTTTGTAGGAGTTAAGTGTCGATCTATCCTATCTGAAGTGATTATGAGAGCGGTGCTTTTAGCAAATACTCACCCTGATGCTTTGCTCCAGCTGTGACTCACATGGTCGCACCATACACAGCCGGGTCTGTTTCTCCAGGCGGCAGTTGCGGTTATCATTGGTGACCCTGGTGGAAATCCCAAGGCCACAGGTCTTAGAGCAGGCGCTCCATTCAGTAGTCTGAACCAGGCAGTTCTCCCTCATCATATTGGGGTCTGGGCCGTAGGTCTCCTCTTCTCTGTATGCTGTAAACACAAAACACCAGATTTAAAGAAATGTTTTGTCGTATGATTCAAGAAAGAGATTACAATGTGTTTTCAGAACCATAGCATGGTACAGGTGAGAGTCACTTACCGGCCAAAGCAGAGCCCATGAAGCTGTGTCTGTAGGGGGAATCACACTCCCACTCCTCGCAGCACTTTCCTGGCACCTTGACGCGTCTTGGCATGGGGCAGTCAGGGCTGGGAAGCCGGATGTCCATGGAGCAGAGAGGAACGCAGCCCACCGCTCCATCCAGGCAGGTACACTGGTACTTGCAGCTGCTCTGGAAAGTCTCCCCGCTCTTGTAAACCATGCCACCAAACACACAGGTGGCTCCCTCTCGAGCTGAAAAAAGAAATACAAAAGACGAAATGGTCACAATTTGATCCATACTGAGAGACATTCAATTTCTGGAGTGACAGAGCGTTAGAAAGCTTCGGGCTGATCAGCGGCTCACCTGTGCACACTCCAATGCGTCTGTTGATGGGGGCACCGAAGTCACAGTAGAGGCCTTTATGCGGGTCGCAGACGTCTTTCTCGGTGCACAGTTCCCCCATCTGTTTGGCACACACCCTGCAGCAGCCGCAGCCGTCCAGCACCAGGCTAACTCCTGGGGGACACTGAGGAGGGCTGGAGGGGCACGAACACTGGCCGCTGCACTCCTGACCTGCAGCCTGAGGACAGAAACACACATGGTCAGTATCACATTAGACACAACATTGCCAGAACACGTCTTTCACAGTTAACGTCTTGGTCAAAGCAAAGTGCATCAACTGGACACTTGAAACTAGAAAATCAAGTTGACTCACCATGTGTGATAGCACAATGCACAGCAAAGGCAGCAAAATCATTTTCTTCAGTCCAGCAGACATCTTTTCTTCTATTTAGTAGATAATGTAGATTCTTCCAAATGTCTTTGTGGCAAAAAAGAAAATCTTCCCGTTGTCTCAGAGTTTGAGCTTGAGAAACTTCCTCTGATCAAGTTGATCTCTTGTCTCGTCTTCTTCTTGTCGAGTTTCAAAACTGCTGCTCTGGTCACGCTCGTTTCTTCGTTTCTTTCTGAGTGAAAGCTAGAGTTTAGCTTCAGTAGTAGAGTTGATCTGAGTTCTGCCTGCAGACTGCAGCTCCCTTTATACTCGCTGGCCCTCGCGGCACGTCACTGGGGGCTGAATGGAGAGCCAGCCCTGGACAAACATGGACATACTTGGCATTCTTTCCTCGCTTCCTGACCCCCACTCCAGACATCCCACATTCCTGCTGTCTGAAGGCAAGGCTCTGCTGCTCAGCCAAACAACACCATCTCTCTCTCTCTCTCTCAGAGCGGCTTTCATCTGGAATGGAAGGTTAAGTCTGGTTAGAGGCTTGGGACCCCACAGTGGGAATTCCTGAAGACTGACTTCACAAACAGACGGTACCTATAAATATTAATTTCATGCAAAAAAAAAAATGGAGGAAAGAAGAGGAAAAGACAGCTAAAAAAATAAAATAAATAAAAATTGTAGCCATAAATGACTTTCCATGAAAGAAGAACAGTCTGAGAAACAACAGGTAGGAGCTCATAAAAAAAAGAAAAAGCACAAACATACAGTGATTAAAACCAACCGATTGATGTGTAAGAGTGGTTAAGACTTTAAGCCTGCAACACATTCCTCAGCTTAGGCTTCAAAGGCGAATAAACAGCCTGTGCTTTAGTGAACGAGCAGCAAGTCATTAGAAAAAGGAAATTCATTTGTGTTATTACCTTGAGCTGTTTGAGCTGTTCATTCCTGCACAGAGGCTTGGGCGACTGACTACTGTAACCTTAGCTGCTGCGCGCGTGCAGGTACATCTGGGGGTACTGAGGGGGCCTTTTTGGGTCCTGACATCAGTGGCTGAGCATGAAGATGGAGTATTAGTCTTTTAAACACATTGTGATCACTTTAACATGGATGACCCATTTCGTCTCGTGATGCACATGATATAGCGATTATTCTGTCTTGATCTTATTTCCTTGTGATTTTGAATTTGTTCTGCAGATAGAGACTCGTTTTGAAAAGAGACAAGGTTTGGAGGTTGAGTCGGCAAAACTCAAAAGTACTCCATCCATCTTCTCCATCACTCGGTCCGACACGGGGTCGCAGGGCACCGGAGCTGATCCGAGCTGAGTGTTTGTAAAAGCAGGGTACATCCTGTACAGGTCAACACAGAGAGACAAACAGTCACACACACACTCACACCAACTGGCAATTTATAGTCGCCGCTGCACCTCAAGCACACATTTTATGACTGTGGGAGGAAACAACAAAACTAAAAGGAAACCAGGAAGAACATGCTAACTCTGCACAGAAAGGCACCCACAAGCCCGGACTCTAACCAGAGGTTTTCTCACTGTGGGGTGACAGTGCTTGCCACTACACAGCACATAAACATTTTTTCTTTTTTTTTTAATGTTAATTAAATTTGAACTTTATGGTGATTTTACTGTATTATCATGATGATCTTTTAACATTGCTTATTTGTGTTTCTGTTTATTGGTGCGTGGTTAAAAGAGGACAACAGTTCTCCACAAGTAGTTTTTTTTATTGTTGTTGTTTTGCCGAATTTTGTTACAAATGCTGTTTCTGAGTTATCTGAGCTGGACAGACAGCCCAGCTAAAGTATGCAGGACAGGTAGTACAGAAACAGCCCGTCCCAGTCTTAATGGTTCTTCCTGAAATTTACGATTAGTCCAATTGAGCATAGATCTGTTTTCTCAATTTGTCTCAAAGAGGCAGCCTTTTTTTCAGAACATTCTTAAATAGAGATGTTATTTCACTCTTTACAGGACGTTTTGACTTCATATGAAGTTAAATATATCGAGTCTAGGTCAGCATAAATGATGATTAAAAAATCCCAAGTCAGCTATATTAAAAATACAGCTTGGCCCATGAACACACGCAGGACAGATAAGATGAGAACAAAGACAATCTCTCAGATTTCTCACCTGCCTGATGAGGTTTAGTCTATGATGGACATGAACGTCCAGGTGGGCCATGTCCCTGGTCGGGTTTATTCTATTACATCAAACCTAAAAGTGGAGGATTGCAGGAAAGAGGCTAGACGGAGGTTTGTGTATTTTTTTTTCCTGCTCCTGAAACGGGCGGGGGATCACACACCAGGCGAGACTCTTATGAGAGGCGGCCCTGCTCTTTCTTCAGCCAGTGAATCGGAAATGAAAAAACTCCCAGAAGAAACCTGGAGCTGCAGGAATGTGAGCGAGAAGCCAGCAGGCTACTACAGAGGAAGCGTCCCCATATATGGACGGCTGCTCTTTCCCTAATATGGATATGTTCTCTCTCTGTACTCAGTCAGTACAGTAGGAACTCCTTCTAGACCGTCTGACCACGGCTGTGAGGAATACTGTGTCTGTCAAAACAAACCACAACTAGTGTGTGTGTGTGTGTGTGTGTGTGTGTGTGTGTGTGTGTGTGTGTGTGTGTGTGTGTGTGTGTGTCTGGTGTCAGTCATTACATCCTGAAGGACCAAAACTCAGGATATCTAAAGGAAGCAGATTGACTGAGGAACACGCTCCTACCACTCGGCAAAACAACTCTCTGACATTGTTATCTTTACACGCAACTCAAATTACTTTCTGAAGTTGTTTATTTAGATAGTTTATCTCCCATCACTGGATATCTTTGGTATGCTTTTAGGACATTTTTTTTTTCTTCTAGAAGACACAGTGAAACATTCATGATTTAGATGACGAAGCCTTTAACAAGTCAACTGAGTAAAGCGTTGGGGTTTTATTTGATTTTTAATACAATAAGTCCACTCAACTCAGATGATGATCAAAAGTGCTCAATTGTAATTATTCTTGGCCTCGACCATTTCTGGAGGTTTTTCTGTTGTGTTGTTGTGAATTCTGCACTCAGCTCAGCCTGTAAGGTCTCAGGGTTTTCATTACTGAATATCAGCGGGCTGACTGGGCGAGTACTCGCTGTTTTGCAGATCTGGATGTGTGGATGGGATGGATGTGGTGGCCAAAGGAAACATATGGTTCTGTGTGCGGTGGGCTCAGATATGTCAAGGCTAAGTATAGATTGCGATATTTGTCTAGGAGAATCCCTGCGGGTTAAAATCAGTGATGGAACAGCGGTGGTGATACAATGTCAGGGGAGTCTGTTCGGCTTTGTACTCTTTGGCACGCGTGTTATACAACACGTCTGTGTGTTAACTGTCTGACCTTAAATCCTGCACACTTTCACACGCTGGAAAAAGCTGCTCAGCATGCTGTGCACTCTTGGTACAATTACAGTAGTTTTGAATTAGATTTACCAACATATTGGAGATTGTCTTGTGCTCAAGTGAAATACCTGGTGTTACACAATGTTTTTATACAAATATTCAACATAGCCATATTATATAAGGGGCCGCACTTTTATCATACTAACTCTAAATTGTGCCAAAACACACATCCGTGTTTGACAAAGAGAAAGACAAAAACAAATAAATGATAGAAAGACAAATGACGTCATGCAAAGAAGACCAAGAGTCGACCTACTCGACAAAAAAGCTCAGCAGAGGCACAAGGCTGATTAATGGAAGAAAATATATTTAAAACTCTTGTAGAGTGTCCATGGTAGTATTCTGCATACATTGATTACATAAGTGAAGTCGTGAGTGTTGGCAAAGACAATATCCTTCACTTGATGCCACATAAACAACAACTGTGTATGTGTTAGAAATAGCAATGACAATGTGTGTCCTGTTTGAATGAACCTGAACAAAAGACTAAACTCAAACAGTGGTCTTCCTGATTTAGCTCACAGGTCATAGAGACGTCTCAGATTGTGCACCGGAGTAATTCCAGGTCGTGACCTCCTCTTCATCTCGAGATTTGTTCCTCTCCAGTTATAGCCCTGTTACGTTGGTGGGCCCTTCATAGTTACAGTGTGACATCAGAAGGCCACAGGAACATGTCAGCTGGGATGATTCCAACTTTAGGAGCTGTAGAGGGGACAGTCTCCGTGTCTGACCAGAATGCATTTTTAAACCGCCACGTCAGGTTCTGGTGACAACACTTTCCTCTTTTAGTCTCTCTTTTCAGGCACAGAAAGTGGAAATTACATGACATGTGTGTCTTTTGACACACGGCTTGTGTTTGCTTTTCATCAAATCGTGGTTGATGATGTCACACCCGGCGGTGATGTCACAGAGCAGCCCTCTGTGTCCGGTGGGCCGTCACGGTTCCCACACACTGCCTGTATTCAGCAACACTGCAGTCATCCCTTCCCAGCACTTTCAAAAGTGAATGGGAAGACAAACATCCAAAATAAAAGTTGCACCAAGCACCCTGTTTCGAGGGAGCATTTTTGTTCCACACTGGGTCAGATGAAAAACTTTCATTTCAAAGTGAACATTTATAGTACGCACAACTTCGAAAACCATCTGTCATTAATTTGCTTTCGTGTTCTTTCCATTTCATGCTCGTTATAAAAAAAAAATGAGGGAGGTTCCGTGGATGGATTTATCCAGACCATGCAGAAGTACTTAATGGGGTTTATTTATGCCCCCTGTTGCAATTCTGGTAGGAACAGCGAGTCAAAACTAATGTCTAATACAGAAGCTTAGCAATATATCCTGGGGTTATAAATTATGTAAACTAAATGTATATGTGTGTGCGTGCGTGCGTGCATAAAGTCTGTGTATGTGAGTGTGTATGTACAGTAGGTGTTTATTTATTGCAGTTTTTGAATGTACTGTATGTATACATGTAGTTCATACATAAACTATGTGTGCATACATGTTTATATACATAATGTGCATTTACAGTGTGTGTATGTCAATGTACAAGTGTATGTGTGGCGAAGTATGTTTGTAAGTATAAGTACTGTGTGCGAGCGAGCGTGCGTGCGTGCGTGCGTGCGTGCGTGCGTGCGTGCGTGCGTGCGTGCGTGCGTGCGTGTGTGTGTGTTTATCAACAATGTGTGTAAGTTTTTGCATTGTTTATGTATGCATAGATTTGCACTGTATGTGTGTATGTTTGTGAATGTGTAAATAGAGTATGTGTATATTTGTGTGTACAAATACACTTTGTGTGTGTACCGTATCTGTATATGTACATACTTGTAGTCTCTGTAAAGTATGTATATGCATAAATGCCTGTGCATGTGTATGTATATGTGTAAATGGATAATGTGCATTTACAGTGTGTACATGTGTTTATATCTGTACTCTGTGTGTGTGTGTGTGTGTGTGTGTGTGTGTGTGTGTGTGTGTGTGTGTGTGTGTGTGTGTGTGTGTGTGTGTGTGTGTGTGTGTGTGTGTGTGTGTGTGTGTGTGTGTGTGTGTGTGTGTGTGTGTGTTTTTCCAAAACTAGGCCCACATTTGAAGCTTGGGGTGTGCTACCTGCACTCTGCTGTCTATTAAACTGAATTCCATTAGTGGTAGCTGGCAGACTATTTGTGGAATGTTCCATGGCTTAAACCTTCAAACAAACCATCCATATACCACAGTGTCAACTGAACAAGAAACCAAGATCTCAAAATGATTTTCCTGCCTGCATTTTTTTTTTTTCTGCCTCTTTGAACTGCTTGGCTGCGCACTGCTGAGTGAAGAGGGGAAAAAAACAACGCGGTTGCTAACACGACAGACAATCGTGTTATTTTGTTATTTAGTAAGAATTTGAACATTTCGGCAGTGTCTCCAAAAGCACGGCACACACATTTATTAAATTACCGCTGCACACAGCCACTAATGACATAATTGCAGAACAAGGGAACAAACCCGCCAAGACAGTAGAATAAATACATAACATTCCCGTGTCATCTGCAGCGAATGTGCTTCATCAACAAAGCAAACAAAGAAGTAAAGTCGTGGTGGGAACGCAAAATGCAGCGCGCTTTCACATTTCGGAGCCTGTCTGCAAAAACACTCACGCGGGGCAAAGTCTTAAATGCATTGGATGATGATCTGTTGACATTTAACAATGGGGAAGGAGCGGGTGAATTACTGACACATGAAAGTGTTGGAAACTGATGGAAACTTTTTGAAGCCTGTCTGTGAAGAGACGAGCAGTGGAAACTAATAATGGATCTGGTGCCTGGGATGATTTGTTACGATTTAACAATGGGGTTGGTGGGCAGATGAACTGTCAAGATGGAAACCGTGTCTATTTAAAGCCCGGAGTGGTGGAAAATGTTTAAGCTGGAAACATGCATGAGACCAAATCTTTTTCAGGCACGGCCCACACGAAATAGTTGGGTTTAGGATTACTCGGTGTAATGGGCCGAGATATAATATATTGACTGTTTGATGCCAGAGGGACATAGTTGGGAGGTGGATTACATTCTTTTTTGTCGATATTTCTCATAAATCATTTGGTGAGATAGGAGAGAGAGGGAAAAATACATTTCTTTCATCTCCTTTGAACAAAGCCTTTTTGACTGGCCATAAAAGAAGCTCGCAGGTGGAAACTCGCAATAGACTGAGCGCCTGGGAACATTCATGCAGATATAACAAGGGGAACTGATGGCTGGCTCAACTGTCAAAGTCGGAGGGAGAGTGGAAACTGTCTATTTAAATCCTGCGTCCTGGAAAGTGTTTAGGCTGGAGACACTGATGAGAATTTCAGGTTGTAACTCTTTCAACAAACAACCGAAACTCATCTCAGCTGTGGATTTACTGCCACACACATGGACGTGGAAGTCAGGTGGTCTTTACCTAAACACAACTGCATGTGTGTCCAGGACGGCCTCTGTTCTGTTTCCCTGACCTGTCGGCTGGAGGTTGAGTGGGTTTCTAATCTTAGGCATTGGCTCTGCCTCGGTCTGTGTGAGAGTTTCACACTCCTTTGAACCGTGGATTAAACAGGGCAGAGTTTTGGTGATTCCTCCTCACTCCACCTCCTCATATCGGACGTCCAACCCTGTGCATAATTGGGATCATGAAGTGTCAGCGACCCTGTGGGGATGGTTTATTCTTTACAGACGAAGGTTTTTTTTAAAATACGGCGTCGGTTCGGCCACACACAGCGCTACACCTACAACAAAAGGGTTTCACTATGGCTTATTCAGTATGACCATGATGAAGGGCTCTGTCGTTATTCATTGGGACATTGTTTTGGCACATATTCTTATTAACTTCCTGCTCAGAGTAAGAAGCTTTAGATTAGGAGGCCATTCACTAACTTGAAATCGTATTGAGCAAGACTTGTGAAGCCTAATAAGTTAAACATTATACCGTGATGGCGGATGTAAAATTGATTTAGAAGCAGATACAGTAAGAATCATTTCTATTATATATAGGATTTTTTGACACTGTTGTTAACACGCTGCATCTCAAAAAGCTTTGGGTGGCAGCAGCAATGACGAGCGGTGGGAGGAGCAGGTGGGAACCACAGCATGAGAGCAACAATAGCTGGAGTGAAACCAGCGAAGCAGGAGGTCTGTGTGAGGAAGTGACCAATAAAGACTGTATTAAAGCGTAAACCAGGAAACATCTGAGAGGTTCAGAGAAGCTACACTGTTAACTGTGTGGGTGTCCATGTATCATTGCCGTAAGAATATGAACAATATCAGTCCAGTTCTATTTGATTTAATTACAGAAGGAAATGTCATAGCAGTGTCGAAAAGTTGACTAATGGTACACAGAAAAGTAATCGATATTATTATAATGACAATCATTGCAGGGAGATTATACAAGGAAATTAAACAAATCTCATGAGAATCCTGCCGTGTCACTTATTACAGCGAATTCCGCATAAAACCTGTAAAGTTCACATCAGCCAGTTGAATGTTATTTATACTATACACTTTTAGAGCAATATGAAACGAATACAGAAAAAATATTGAAGACAAATAGGCAGCTCGAAAGAAATTCAAAATAAGCGAAAATACAGGTAGGGAAATTTGAGGGTTAACAAGTTAACTTTGGGAGGTCCAAGTAATGCTAAATTGCAGCTCATCCCCTAAAAGTACCTTCTGTATTACATGCTGCAGCTATAAGCAAAGGGGGGGGGGGGGGGGGGGTATACATAATGAAAGAAATCAAGAATCTGACCATGTGTACTTCATACAGTATTGTTAAATTAGTGCAATAGGACTACAGGCAATATATATTTTTGTCTTCATGACACATACTGGGAGCTTTTTTTCTGATTCTGTCACCTGATCTGTTTCACTTTATACTATTGTTTTTATTTCTTTCTCTCCTCTCTCCTCTCTCTCTCTTTCTCTGTCTCTCTACAGTAACATTATATTTCCTGCTGTTTTACATTTTTCTTTGGGGTGCATGTCCCCTCCATCCACCCTGGTTCCTACACCAATGCCACAACCAACCACATGGCAGGAATGGGAAGAAAATGTGTTCTGCGTGGTCATGAATGAAAGAAAGTTTTGACAAAGTCAGCTGAGCACATTTCAGGAAATAACACGAAATGAAGTTCCACATTTTGTGTGCACTCTACTTATTTATATCAAAAGTTGTGTTTTCGTCCCACTACAAAAGCCCCATATTCACTGTTTCCAAAACTCATTCATCCCGAGGTACGGAGAGTTTGACCACATCCTACCTTTTCAACAGTTCAGGAGAGAAGTCCATGCATGGACCAGTTTGAACTGAATGTGGCTCACACAGAGGAGGCTGTGAATGTAAATACCTATTCTGTAGCTTTCTGAGCCCACCGCTTTCCCTGCAGGAACGGTAGTTCCCCCCCTTTTAGCTTGGCACACGACTGCATACCTCAGCTAATTAGCTTCCTGTAAAAGCCTTGAATAAAAACATTGGCTTTAATCACACGCTGCTGCTCTGTCTCATTCGCTGCCAAGGTAAATGTTGCTCAGAGCAGAGAGAGAGAGAGAGAGAGAGAGGGAGAAAAAAGAAAAAAACAAAAACACATTTTTCTTTGTGGGTTTCTGCTGCCCAGACAGGTGTTTCACTCCGTGATGTGCAGCGATCCAGGTCAAGATGTTACCCCTCACATCACTCAACATCAAACACAGCCAGAGTGTTTTTCTACCATTAAACTTTTTAGAGGCTTTCATTTAAATTCATGTGAATTTTCTTCTCTCACGCTGAGGGTGCTTGAGATGTCAAGCTGGTTTCTCCGAGTGTTTGTTCAGTGTCTGTTTTGCTGGATTGTTATTTACCAGCTGTCAGTTTGGTGGAACTGGGCTCTCTCGTTAAGTTCAGCAGATACTTTTACAGTTTGTTTACCATGAGGAAAGGAGTTCCTGCCACTAAGTGTGTTGATTCATTTCTGATCATTTAGCAGATGTGTGTCAGTGACACACATTTCTATTTATTACACCTCAATCAAACAAACAGTCCGGGTTGATCATAGGTGCTTCTTCAAGTGTTACATGACTGATGTTACATTTGTTTATTTAGATAAAAAAGAGAATGTAAAAAAAATGATGGATGGATGGATGGATGGATGGATGGATGGATGGATGGATGGATGGATGGATGGATGGATGGATGGATGGATGGATGGATGGATGGATGGATGGATGGATGGATGGATGTCAAATCACAGTGATCTTGACCTTTTGGTCTTTTTGAATGTGTTTTACATGAAGATACTTCCACAGTGCTTTAAAAGGTACAAACAGATTAACAGGTCGAGGCTTATTGCCAATCATCGGTCAGTTTGGTTCTGGAGTAGGTTTCCATCTGGTAAAACACACATTGTTGAATCTTTTCTGTCATTTATTTTATCTGTTTTGTATGTGTAACCTTTGTTATGTCAGGCACAGTGGTGACAATGGTAGATCCCCTCAGTCAATCATTTTTCATACCATAAATATTGAAGTCAATGGAGCCAAACCTGGCACACACATTAAAATCTACACTTCAGAGTTGTCCGTGAACTCAAAATGCATTTCTTTGAATTGTGGGAAGAAACTGAAGCATCCAGAGAAAACCAATGACAACATGCAAACTTCACACAAAATGTGCCAACCCTAAAGTGAACTCGTACATTTTCAGACTGATGATGACATAATTATGTTATTCTTGTGTTATATTATGTTCTTCAGATCTTTCATTTTTGTTTTTTGTTTTGTTTTGTTGTTGTGGGTTTCTGTAGGTTGTACATACTGTAGGTTATTCATAGAATCGATAGGAAAGGCATCGATAAGCCTCTGGCTTCACCTCATTCCCTTTCTTGGTCATTTAAAGTGAACAGTATTTGTTGGTGTTTGTATTTCCTATATGTTGAATTATGACCAGAAATAATGCATTCATTCATTCATTCATTCATTCATTCATTCATTAAATTATATAGTTCTTTTCTTGCTGGAAGCTGCTAATATAACGTTTTCTTCCTGCAGCTTCAGATCAAACATGTCAATATACACAGCATTCACCTAATCCTGAAATTATATAAATTAATTAAAGAATATATATATATTTTTTTTTATTCCAATTGACAACGTAGAATGTAAACAAAGAGGGGGCAAAAGGTTCTTTTGTGTCCATCATGCGACTAATAATCCTCACGTTTTACATCACACTCCGACATCACAGCTCCGTGTTAAGCCTCTTGGTCTGATTCACTGGAAAACAATGTTTCTCGCTGTCTGCGCTGAGGTAGGAGAAAGGTGTGAAACCTGGGTCGTCTGCTGCCGGCGTGACAGCTCGCTGAGTGATAGCTCCTTCCTGCGTCATCACTTCCTCCTCACCTTGCTGAGGAATCCACCTTTTCCACCGTTCCAGCTGGGGAATAGTACACGTTGTTGTGAGGAGGGTGATGCTATTTTCCACTGGTAGTCTGCAGTTGGCAGACGTGTTACGAGATAAAAAGGCCTAACTTTTTTTTTTTTTTTTTTTAAATTGGACGCGTCATCCTGGCCTCAAATTAATCATTTATCAAAGCATGGACACATTTTGGAAAAGCTATCCATCTTCTGGAGCACTTCACTCAGGTTATTATGGGCGAGGGCAGGATACACCCGGGATAGATTGCCAGTCTATCACAGGGCAAACACACAGAGACAGACAACCACACACTCACATTCATACAGAGGGGCAATTTTTAGGGTCACTAATTAACCTGGTAGGAAACCGGAGGGGTAACATGCAAACTCCACACAGAAAGACCTGGCCGGTATTTGAACCCAAAACATTCTCGCTGTCTAACCACTGCGGAGTCGTGATTTAGAATTCACGAACATGAATAGATGTAGCGTTGAAAATCCGCTTTATTCAAGAGAGTGTACAGATGCGTGTGGGAAAAGAAAAGTGAATGAATTAACTTTAGTGAATGTATAAAAGTATAAGTGCTAAAATCTACAAAAAGAAAATTGTTAAAATTCATATTTTGATTTTGATGACAATAGAATTCTGTATTCTGTTGAGGTTGTGTATATACACCATGCACTATAATACAACATGAACATTTGTATGTGAAAGCCAGTTTGTCTTGGATTTACTCACTCGTGAGCTTATATCATGTTTTTCGGTCACAAAATCTAATAATTTCAGCAGAAAAACTGGTCAAATTAAATAAACACACAATCAGATGACAGATACCCGTAAAATCTACTTAAGTACAGTAACAATGTACTTTCCTTTTCTTCATCTCCGGTAACACAAGACCAAGCGTGACCTTCGAGTAATAGCATAGCAGCCCAATCAATGAGGGTCCGATTGCCACACGACAGACAGACAGGCAGACATGGAGCAGGGTGGAGGCTGATGTCTGACCTTGCCGCTCGCAGACAGATGAGGAGAGGCCTTTTTCGTTTCCAGACGCACACACAGACAGGGAGGGGTCCTGGTAGCCACTGTGCAGAAACGGCATATCTGGAAACAATTAGTACAGATGGGAATCACGACCGGGACGTTTTCTATACAGCACAGCAATAAAAATCTGTCGGGACTTTTTTGGGAACACTTTGCCTCTCGGTTGTTCTCGAGGTTACACGAGCGTGTCGATATTCCAGAAAAAAAAACCTCCCGAGAAGTGGCCGTTCACTTTTCTCACAGTTAAACGAGGTTGTTTTCTAATCTCTCCTTTCATCGGGAACACCGTGGCGTTTACACAAACAGCTTAGCAGAAGGGGAGACCCCCTCAAAGCGATATTTTCACAGCCGTTTGTGAATCAGAAGTGAACTAATCTTTCACCTTCTGTCCCGTCACGTCCGAGTCCCCTTCTGCGTTGATCAGCACTAAACAACCCCACCAAAGAGCAAATCTATTGTTGACTTTGACTGTTCTTTCGCTCCAGACATCACACAGAGGCCATTTTATTTCTGTTGATGCTGCAGGGTTTCGGGGCCAGGTTTCACTGGTGAAGCCAAATATGCAGCAGTGATGAGACGCAATCATCTTTCACTCCCCTCAAAAGAGCCTTTGTGACCTGAACATTGTTCTTTCAGACCGCGGAGGTTTTTTGTTTTTTTTTCTTTCTTTCTTTTTCTTCTTGTTGCCAGTTTGCCAGGATCGGCAGTGATGTTCGCAGGCGAAACCACAAGTTTCATTAGTCATTAGTTATGTAACTACCAAGAATCATACAGTGTTATTAATGCTTTGTATTATATAAAGTCTGCAGACAGTGTGTGCAGAAAAGCAACCCGAATGTTGCCCATTAAATTCAACGCTTCAACCTCAACAATCCGTCATCCTAAAAGGGCCAATCCAGATTTTTTCTCTTTTTTACCCCAGTGTCAGTTTTTTTTTTTTGGGAGCGCACTGCCCAGCATGAAAAAAAACCAAACCAAAAAAACCCTGTATAACTCAGTGTTGTTAAGGCCTTGTTTACAATGTCTTCAGGGACTCTTTCGGGAGTTTTTTTTTTTTTTTCCAAGTTTCAGGGAGTAATCTTGCATCAGGCATCAGATTTGGGGTTTGGAGCAGAGCTTGGTAAAGTACTCACATTCTTCACTTGAGTAGAAGTGCAGATACTACAGAAATGAGCCCAATGCAGCTTATTTACAATTCAAGTTGATAGATGATGCCTCGCTAAAGCATCTTAGATTTGCTTCTTTTTTCTCATAACCTGGCTGAACTTAACACAAATCCTATGAATCTAATTTAAACATTTCTTTTTGAAGGGAACTTACTTAAATTTAAACTCTTGGTATTCAACCAATATTCTTAACCTCTGGACAGTTAGTCACTGTTACCTTTAACCAGATTAGGCTATTTAAACTGACATATCTGCGTAAACAGAAATCTTTGTGACGTTTCATAGCAGCACATTGATGACTGCTTTATCATTTTAGTCAATGTATCATGAAAAATATTCCTAATCTTGTCCAGGATAGTTGTAAGTTGTAACTTTAAAATTTTGGAAGACTGCAACGACCAAAACAGTGTTGTTCTTTTGAGGAATTAAGTGTTCTGTTCATTTGTTCATCCTTTAAGCAACAAGGCCTTGTAATAACAAAGTAATCACTAAAATATACACAAATAATAGTCTGCTTTCACATGGTCCAAAAATACTTGCTTATTATCAGAAAGTCACCATACGAATAAGACCACAGAATTGGCACCATTCATTTCAAAGTTAGCGGTATGACTTCCTGTTTGCTCATGATTGTATCACCAGTTGTTCTGCGTCTTTGCAACAACCAATTATGTAGTAATGGCCAAATACATAACACCTTGGTCTTCTGTCAATGTAATAAAGATCATGATAATGTAATAACAGTAGTATAATAAGTTATTACATGATTAAAAATAGTCATTAATGTAATAAGGCATACACATGGCTGCATTTCTTGGAAATAAAAGCCTTTTTTGCAGGATTTGTGCAGTTTGCTTATCAAAAATGGGTAGAATGGATGAGATAGTTATCATAGTCATTTATTGAGGATACAAACTCTGCAACAGACTCTCTCAATCATGGGTGTAAAAATGTTCTACGATATTCTCACATTACTGAGAATTGTTATGTCATTGGCCATTATTACATTATTGGTTGTTACATGCCTCAATCTCCATACAATGAGAAGTGCTCATGGTGAGCACTGTTATAAATGGTAAACAGATGAGACACCAGTTCAGTAAAGTCGCACTCAAGCAGACCTCCAGACATGTCGCACCCAGGCCCTTGAAGGCTAAACATCACTCTTCAGTTTTGTCTCTTGCGGGAGCAATCCTCATCAAACGCGAAAGGCCACATGACAACATCATACTGTAATGTCTGCTTTGCAGATTATGTCTTTGTCCCTTTTATAAATCTTAATCCACTTAAAGACATCAGCATGACCTCCCCCAAGCGTGTTGTTGAGCCTCATCAGCTATGAGCTCAGTGCTTTCTCTCCAGCTGCATTCAGTCATGGACAATGTTTAAATCCATCAGCAGAGGAGCTGGCGGAGGAGATGACGCCGGGAGGAGCCATCATCCTGGTGTTTGTCAAATCAGTGGCAGCAAACAGGGATTTTTAACAACTGATGTAATGCATTTTGTGCATGTGGCTATAGAGAAGCCGGCTATGTTTTATAGCATGGTATTTATGGCCATTTGTAAGTGGACTGGCTGCATTAAATTGGTGTTTTCGACCTCTGTC
The DNA here is from genome assembly GCF_963383615.2 of Lipophrys pholis. NCBI lineage: Eukaryota > Metazoa > Chordata > Actinopteri > Blenniiformes > Blenniidae > Lipophrys > Lipophrys pholis. The sequence continues at coordinate 17,483,103 of NC_137649.1, forward strand.
AATCCTTTGTGAGTTCCCTGTAATCTTTGTTGAAGGAGGTAAACAGATGTGTTATTCACAGTTGCCACTCCAAAACTAAGAACACAAGACCAAAAGGTGGACTTGATTATTTATTGAGCATCTAGAATGTGACAAGATGAAACACGGAGGCTGAAACTGAGCCTCTCGTGCTATACAGCCGTGCAGGACGTATGACCGGGGCCCCTCATGCGGTCTCACTTACAGCACAATGATTCAAGGGTGCGACAGTTGCGTAACTGCGAGGTGTCGCGTAATGCAGTGTGAATATGAAGCCTTGTCCTGGTGAGAGGAGTCGGTACGGGACACATCGGACAGGTTGATGTTCTGTCTCGGTGGGTCAATATGCCACCTGTCTCGGGGGCTTGTTTCTTACATGTTCTTTCCCTTCACCCTTTCATATGCTCACTTTACATAATTACCCCCAGACGTTTCCAAGTTGTTAGTGTCACCCAATTTGATTTCCCATTTCGCATTTCGTTCTTTTTCGTTTGTCCACTCCACCCATCTGGTTTCTGTGGGACTGATAGCCAAAAGATCTTTTAGCGGCTCCTTGTTTTATATCATCGTGCTCTGTTTTTTGTTATCCTTGTGTCCATACTTGAAACGTGCTTGGCCTACTGGCTTTCATTAAGCATGTATAAACTAAAGGTTGTACTTCTTTTACCCCCTCTTTTGGGCACGACCCTTTGTGGTTTATTGTAGTATGTGTTACCTTTGCTTCTCACGGTAACTGTTCCCAGGTATGTTATTCTCCTGCCTTTTGGACATGTGGTTTTGCGTGCCTGGCAGGGCGGCGGGCTGCTCTCCTGGCTCGGTGTGTTTATGCAGGTGCGGGACATTCGGGACAAACCGCCCTGAAGAGTATTTTGGAGGTGCTTTTCAGAGCAGCTTACCCTGCAGTATTAACAGGGGCCGCCTATATGTGGCATTTACTGGGACAGCCCAGAGAAGGCATTTCCTCGGGTTACTGGAAACGGAGCAGTAAAGGGTTTGAAATGGAGTCAAACACATCAGAGCGAGAAATGTTTTAATGACAGGAGAAAGGTGGACTCCTTAAAGTACAAAGTCTGAGCACCATCATCCATAAAAAAATAACAGTACTGATGTATTTTGTCACCCATCCATCATCCATCCATCCACCCATCCATCATAAATCACCACTCTATCACAGAGCACATGCAGAGAACCACTCACTCAGTATCTATGCTTTTGGACTTTGGGAGATAAACAACACATGCAAAGGGAGAACATGCAAACTTGCATAGAAAAGCCTCGAGCTCAGGCTTGAATGAGGGTTTTCTCCCTGTGAGGAGGGAGTACTTATCACTACACAACTCCGTGGAGGGAAATGATTTATAAAATGTGCCCAATTCTTCAGAATGAATCCGAAAGCATTAGAGTGCTCCTGTTCAGTATCACAAAATATTTAATCAATCAACTATTGGCATTTAACACTGCAATGTTTTCATACCATTTTAATCATTTAAACTGATTCACCTGCATTATTATGGAGCGCTTAATGTCACACATAAAGACTATTTGCCACATCAACCTTTCTTCGTCATCACGTCTGCACAGGTTTCCTCTGTGAGCTACACAGGTTGGGTAAATTGCCTCGTCTAAATTGTCTGCAGGTGTAAATGTGAGTAAACCAGCCCTCTGACAGTCGGGTCACCTGCTCATACTCACAAGATGGGATCAGTTTTTGTCCAGTTTAACAGAATAAGTGACCATAAAAGAAGTGATCATGATGGAACTTATGATTTATTGAAACACTATGGGACTGATCTACCAAAGGTTTATTAAACTGATCTACTAATGGGAGGATCACTTTTGATAGAGAGTGAATTAAAATAAAAATAAAACACGTTATCCGTCCTTTCCATGTTTTCATTGTTTCTTACTTTGTACCACATATGATAAGATGGTGGAAACTGGCTCAGGTGCTGTCATTGTGATGAGAAGCATTTCCTCAACTGGCTCACCACAACCTTTGTTTGCAGACTTCATCATCTACTTCATTTCTGTGCAGTACCCTCAAATGTTTTTTGTTTTTTTTAAATATACTGCTTTATGTGTTCACTATGTAGTGACCAAGCAAATCAACTTGGAAGTGGTTTTATTTCTAGCTGATCATCTAAAGCAAGCAAACCTCATCTGTTCCTGTTTGCAAGTTATGTCCCTCGTAGTGTTATTTTTAGTTAATCACCAGCAAAAGCTACAAAAACTGAAAGCACAATCCATATACGTGAATTTGCAATTCAGCATGCTTTATGCAGGGATTCAGTAAAGAGCCTATATGTTTTTATTTTCAGATAACAGGAAGTTGTTGCATTTAAGCATTACTCATCTCTCTTACGTTTGAGACCGTTTAAATAATGTACACATCCTTGTTATTCTCTGCCTCTGGGTATTCCTTATTTCTTTTTACAGTAAAAGCCTGAATGATCAGAAAACCTTGCTGCTTCAAGCAGATCCAGGGTTTGTGAGATAACAAGAGGGTTTCCTGACAGCCAGGGTTACAGTTCACATGGCAAGAAAACAGTGGTCATCAGCAGAGGTAATGACAGGCTGACTGTTTGCCTTGCCTGCATTGTTAGATAGAACAGGAAAGAAGAATAGACTTGCCCTGTTTGGCTCACACAAAAGTTTCTGGGATAATGAATTCCTTTGGTTTGGTCAGCCAACAGTACAAATGAGGATAAAGGGGGAGGAGGACTTAACGAAGGAGAGGGGAAGCATGTTTGTCCAGTCAGCATGGAGGGCGTTAACAAGCCCCTCTGTATTGTGGATAATTGCAGATTATTTGTTTGATAAGTGGATTGACCAGAAATGAACGTTTGTGAGTACAGACGTGCAGAACAACAAAATAAAGTCCAGTTTGTTTTCCATTTTCTCTTCAAGTTGTGTCTAGCCATCTGCTGCTGTCTTTATCGTGAACCCCATCGAGTCTTCAGAAACACTGGTATTACGATCAGACATATAAAATGACCAAAGTGAATTCTTTTTGGGGGGAAAGAAAAAAAATAAGTATTTCAGTTACTGAGATGGATTAAAAACCAGGCCTGTTGGCCATAGAGAATCGAGTTTGGTCCAATAGGCATCTATCTGTTACTCCTCACATTAACAACCCACGCAGGAGTTGGCTGGCTGCTTACAGGTTCAAACTTTATAATATTTTCACTCTCCAGTATGTTCCACTTTAAAGCATGTGAACTTTGGCACTGGCTTAAAATGAGCACATGCTCAATGAGCCATACTGTTGCAAACACACTTCGCACACGCCTTGAAACACAGTAAGCGCACACACAGACACACACAGACACACACACACACACACACACACACACACACACACACACACACACACACAGCGCTTCCACATGGCAGAGAGCTAGTTTGAGAAATTTGAAAGAAAACAAACAGGATTCCTGAGCGGTGCGGTGTGGCGTGAGGCTGCTGGACTCAAACACAAAGAGAGGCCTGTTTCGCGGCGTGCAGGAGCATTCCAGCTAACAGAACAGGCTCTGGGACACTGTTGACCTAAGCTACTTTAGAATGTTTGTGCAATAGCTTTTGACCACTTGATTAAAAATATCGTTTGATGCTGAAGCGAGCCGTGTCCTAGCGAGGGGCAGTTCAGACTGGTCTGAGCAGGGCAACACGCTGCCGCACGAAGGCAGAGCCCCTTTGAGAAGGTGAGCACGGACTTGTTTGCCCGGAACACCGAGCCACAGTCGGACCACTGACGGTGGTCATCCTTGCTGTCGCTCGATTTTGAAATTATATAAGGTCTGTTCTCCGCTGAAAAAAAAAAAGAAAAAGAAAGTGCGGTTTTAGACGGCTGACCATGCAGGCTCAAGACTAATTAGCCGAGATGTGGGTCATCTGTTTTCACCATACTAGCAGCAAAGCTCCTGGAATAGGAATGTCAAACTTCTCCAAACCTTGAAGTTCTCCTTCAGCCACAGCTTAATGATACAAAATGAGGCATTGTGAAGACTGATGGAAAAACTGGGTTTATCCTTCTTTGAACAAACTTCAGATATGTTAAAACGGCCCTCAGGACAAGGATATTTCTTCTAATTTGGGTTTACAGTATATATCTATAAATGATTCAAACTTTTGTATCTTCACTGGTATTGCACAGATTTTTGGAAAGCGCATAATGAATACTATACAGCAGAACACAACACTTCAGCTTTCTGGACAAAACTATGTTCACATTGCTGGTTTTCAACAATTATTTTTGAAATTAGTAGATATTAGTAGATTACAATGAAGCCAATCTTTAAATCATTATTGATCCCTTACTGGGAAAAAGTGCCAATTGAAAATACAATTAAATCTCCAAAAGTGAAATACTGTAGAACTAATCTAGGCCTTTGTGGTCTGTTTATTCTAATGTGTTGTATCTATGCATTGCTTAAATCTTTATAACACGAAGAGTATAAAGCTATTCTATAATGTATTTATCTGTAGATTAATGGATTATAGATTAATCTATCTATTAATTGATTGGAAATATAGCAGGATAAAGTATGTGACAATTATTTATTTCTTTGGTCAGTATAGCCTATGATTCAAAGATTATATTCCCATCAGCCTCAGCTGTAACTTAAGTGTGACGCTAATTAACTACCACATTAAACAAAGCTGAGCGAACATGGTGAGCATCTTCATCAAAAACATCAGTGGAATAGCAACATAATTGAGAACATTATCGAGCCGAGTAGCAGTCCTTGCTTCTTTCTAACTGAAGGAAAGCCAGAATCACATAAACGTGCCATCAACGAATAATAAAACTGACTATTATATTTAGAATAACCAGATGACAAAAAATTGGCTCAACAGAAAAACAGAACCTGGACTGGAGTTATATGCAGCTAAAGCAGACGTTACTCAGAAGCACTGGCCAAAAAAAATGGAGTTCAGGGATACAAACGCAACAGGCTCTCCTCTCCTATAGCTAATATCATAGAAATGCCCTTGAGCAATTTTCTGAAAGTCTAAATTGCTCTGGTGGAGCTGCCCACTGGACCAACAGTAGAAGACTGTGGTTACGCAGGGCAGCTGCCAGCGATGGATGTGTGTAACTTTGTATGTGTGAAGCAGTGCGTTGATGAAAGGGAGCATGTGTTGCTGGTAAATATTCCCAGGGTGACTTATGGCCAAAAGCAAAAGTCTATACTGAGATCTGAAGAGAAAATGTTTGATGTGGGGACGGATTTGTGCCTTTGAGGGTCGGATTGAACCGGTCAGAACAGAAACATGGGGATGGATTTAGTTGGAGATCTTCTTGATCTGATATAGCTTGTTTTGTGTCTTCGGTTGAATTAAAAGCCACAGAGAACATTTGTGTATGAATAAATAAATGAGAGCATCAGCAAACAGATTGATTTATTAAGCGACTTCAAAGGAAATGGGCAGATTTCAGTTTGTAGTCTTTCAGTCACAAGGTTGGTGGCTTGGTTGCCAATCTCAGCCTGGCCATATCTCAAAGTGTCTTTAAAAAAAAACTCTGAATTGAAGGTTTCTAGCAATGGTGACCAAACGGGCATGGAAGCCGTCACTATTACTGTGTGAGCTGTTGCATAATTATTGTTATCCAAGCCGATACCAACAATGAATTCAATTAAATGTGCAAAAAAACTGTCATTTATCTAAATTTATTCTATATTAGATTATTGATCTTCGAAGTTTCTTTCACAGAAAACTTACTTTATATTGATTAGAAGGTGGTGGACCTTAGAAAATAAAGCATGTGACTAGAAGTTTGCTTGTACAAAACCCCTTGCTGACACGTTACCGTCAAGGACCCCCGGGCAAGGGACTCTGACCCCCCACAACCACCCTGGGGCTTGCTTTAGAGTGGACAATGAATTCAAAATGCATGGGAATTGTTTCCACAATAAGCTATTATTAATGAATAATAATAATAATAGAGTTTCTTTATTTAGTAAAATACGTCCATCCATCTGACGTCTCCACTGACAGTGAGGCTTAAGTCAACTGTGATTGGATCCCATCACACACACAGATTATGTCTAATAAAAGTAGTACAATTAAAATAGCGTTGTTCATTCTGACATTAAAGTCATTTTCTATTCAACATGGTGTGATGAAAAGTAACACTTCACACTGAGTTGGATATAGTAACAAATCACACTGCCGTCTATTATACCATAATTTGTCATAGTGGAACATACTGAATTGCGTCATAATGCAATATGCTGTATCATATCATATTGTATCATAGCTTTCTTTTTTTAATCACCCAATATTACAATGTGATGGATTGCAATTCATTATTATCTCTGTTAAAAAATAATTAATGATTCATGAAAGTTCATTACTTTTGTTGCACACGAGAACAGCTTTGAAGATGCTGCGGTTGTCTTGATAGTGACACTAACCTCTTGTTTACTGCAAGAGAAGCGCCTGAATCCTGGACCAACCTTTGTCAGAAACACGTCTCTCTGTAATATTACCAGCAAATAAAAATGAACATGTATCCACAGTAGCTGTGGTTTATTTCCAGCCCTGGATAAACATGCCTGCTGCAGTCTCCCTGCTGGTGTATTCAGCTGTTGTTGTCACTCATTCATTAATCTGTGTATTTCAGGAAGCTTTGTTATGCACAGTTTTGCCTGACTATTGAAAAGCGCATCCATCTCCAGGGGAGACGGATGAAGACTTAGAAAATATTTTATTTGTCAAGTTTTGAGTTTATCAGGAATCAAAGGCATAATCCACAATCACTTTGGAAAATAATTGTTTAAAATTACAAACACACGATGTCATGTAAACACCAAATGTTGACAGGCAATACATATACTACTATTTCTTGTCAAATTATTATTTAATGTGTTGCCCAATAAATGTATGCTGCCTTTGGAGTCAGTACAGTTTTGTTTTTGTCTTCTCCCCACCCTGAACCAAACTGAGCAAAGTGGAAACAAACAGCCTGAGAAACCCCCCGGCGTGGAAACGTGACGAACATATCACAACACTGCGAGTTAACCGAGGTCGTCCCTCCTTCACGCGTCCCCTCCTGCGAGCTCACCGTCCACCGTCCACAGTCCCTGCCCTCCGCTCTCAGTCCGTCCCACTCATGGAGCTGTGGCTCTTCACATACGTGGTGTGTTTGTGGCAGCAAGCTGTGTTTGCCGGTCACCTTTCACCCGACCACCGCCAGTAGCCCAGCCCTCAACTCCTCTTAACCTTTGACCTCCACAGGCCCCACCTGCACACTCAAACACTGTCGAGAACACGCTGTACATTATTTTTGCTCTGTTAGCTTTGTTCACTGCTGACGTCAAACTCCTTTCAGTGAAGTTGATTAACACGTATAACTCATCCAGGGCTCAGGGCTTGGGTCTGGAAATTATGAACGTGCATTCCTGCTCATAGATGATTTTCTTCTCGTGTGACAGCTTTGGACAGATAAGTGAAAACTAAATGATTTTATGTTTCTCCATGTTTTCACAGTTTCTCCCTCTTGTCAGCGACTAGAAGATGCAAACAAATGCATACCAGATGGATATTATGACTTTTATCCTATTTAATGCAATCAAAAACAAAACCGTGGAACAGATTAAATGCAATTCAATGCAAGTTGGAATAATATTGTTGTATTTTTTTAGTCAGAAAAAACCTTGTAAGAAATGTCAAGGGCGTCACTGCACAGTAGGAGTTTCTCCTCTGTGCATCAATTATGATCTTCTACAAGGACACTGTTCTTCTGAAGCCCGTCATAATTGCATAGTGAATCAAATTTTGCAGTTTGCGAGGAAGCCTCTCTGGCTTACTCTGCTGGTATGTTTTTCCTGCTCCATCCAGATTCAATAAGTGTACCCGTGGTTCAACAGGAACTTCTAACCCAGAGCCAAATTCTTCTACTCCCTGCACGACATTTAGCCACAATTTATTACCGACCGTTATAGCAACCGGGAATCAAATAGCTACCAACGCACTGATCCAGACTGGTCCACTGTGGAGTTAAATCTCACTGCTGCGTACAAACAAGAGCGGGGAGTTTGGCGAGGCCTTTTCTTCCCGTGTGCTTGTGTGTATGTGTGTGTGGTCTGACCGGTGCCCACATCCTTCCAGAGCAACAACATGGCCACCTAGGAGACACACATCCATTCCTCAGTTACCTCCCTTACTTCCTCCATCCTTCCTTCTACAACCAAACCGACTGCCGTTTGTGACGTCTGTTGTGTCGCACAAATTTATGACAGTTTGTCTCCCGCGTGTTTTCTCAGGGTTACATTCCTCTGTGCAAACAGGCTCTGACATGTATGAGAGATCATTTGAGCTGAGCAAACCAGGATGGCATTTACCTTGTTCAGAGCAAGATGTAAAAACCATTAATGGGGACGTTTAGGAAAGCCCCCTTTACTTTCTCTTTGTTGCAAATGAATAAATCAACGTACTCCCGGTTTAGCCCCACCTGATGAGGGAAGAGTGGCCTTCATGAATCACCATCCAAACTCAGCTCATACAGAAACAAATTTACGGTCACCACTTAAACCACCAGCCTGACCAGAAGGATCAAGTTTCCGAGGGGCCAGGAAAGTTCTCTAATTCAACGTCGAGGAGAACCAGGATCAAGGTTAGCGTCGATGCCCATGCTGGAAAACGCCCAACATCTTAAGGATGTCATGATGTCCTGCTGAAGTAGGCTCTGGTATGTGACTTATTTATCAAGAATTCACACAAGGAGAGAGACTCCATCGCTTTAAAGCAGCGTTGAGCATATTAACATGATAAAAATATGTTTTCTTGGGAAAACAAACACTTGTGTGCTTCTTCACACGAGGGCCGGTACAACAAGAGGTAAATGCAACACTACAGGTGGACAGAAATGAGGCAACATTTATTAGTTCCGCTTCCACCTCGAGCGAAATGTGTACCTTTTTCCTGCTATGCAACACTTTGTTCGCCAGCTTTACTCGGTGTGTCTATCTCTTTATGTGCCGTGTGAAGGGTAAGATGATTTTAACAGAGCTCTTTCATTGAAAACAGCTGTCTGCTGCAGGTGGAAACAACATTAATGGGACCAGTGGGACAGAATCATCATATATTCATCGATTCAAACCACACAATACCATAGTAACAAAGACAAATAGGAGCAACTGGTAACATCATCAATAGTGCGATTTAATATTCAGTAGTTCTTGAAATTGTTCAGGAGTTGTTGTTGCGTCAGGGAGAGGGGTTGTCTTTTGATTTATTCATGGGGGTTGAGTATAAAGTGATCTAAATAACCTCAAACAATATAAGGGGCTTCTCTTATATGATCATTTCAACCATTTTTAAGACACAACACATTATTGTATGAATGCAACTCCATGCGACCAAATATAGGTGGATGGCGGAGAAAACTGCACCCAATGAAAAGTATCAATACTTCAAAGAAATGGTTTATTCATGAAGCTATTTCAGTGTTCATAGATAAGGTTAAACTGAAAACAGTTTGAAAAAACAACAACTCATCAGTGCATTAAAGGAATTACACAATGACCTCTATACCTGCCTCCCTCTTGAAATGAAACAATAAATAGAATCCCTTATTTCTACAAGCAATATGAGAACCAATTTTCCTCTTTAATGTGCTATTACATTATGAATGCAAGGTACAGATGCTACAAATGACAAATATTTTGAGATTAGTGTTGTTCTGCATAAATTAATTGGATGCATTGATACAAAAAAAAAACCTTGACGTATGAGGTTTTCTGACTTCACTTCATATGGCTTCTGGTTGTTGCAGCTGTTTGGACACCAACTGCTGCCAGCTTCCAGTGTAATCAGGAGTTCCACTTATGTCTTAAATCTGAGAAGCTGTCAGGGTTGAAAAACACAGAATGTGCATTCACCTGATGTCAGTTATTTCCAGTGCACGAGGGTGAAAACGGTTTTGGGCACATGGTGCAGTCAAGGTTTCTCCTGTGAGCGAGCGTGGGGTTTCAACTTTGAAGGAGCAGGTGAGAGAAGTGGTTTCCTCTCAGTGTGGAACATCCTGTCTCATACCTGAGAGCTGCTTCCTCCTCAGAAAAACATCAATATTTACCAGAATGCACAGAAGCCTCTAAATCCGAAGAACCTCTAACCCACTGGCATGTTTTCTGTTCTTGTACCAGTTGTCATCCCATCAGTGCCAGCTGTACCTCATCTTTATTTATGACTTTTTCCTCTTAATATTCCTACACCACAGAGAAGACATTTTAACAGCAAACACTGCATTCCTGCAGCCGAACTCCAAAGTAAAGTTTACATTCCTGGACTGCCGGGAGGAATGCTGCCCTCTGGGGCTCTGGACCCCATGAGGACCGCGAGGAGATGGAGAGAGGGAAGCTCAGTAGCGGGCTCGTTTTCAAGATGTCAACAGCACACGCTTGGCTCACCCAGATGTTCCAAACAGAATTTGAAAGCATGCATCCATTGACCAGATGTGTCGCAGTGCTACTGTACAGCTTCAGTGTCGGAATGAGTGACGGTGTTTTAATGGTCTTAGCCCGTCTGGGACTACAAGTACAGACAAAACACAGGCGAAGGAGACAAAATGTATGGAAAAAAAAAGTGGGGCACATTTTGACAAATTCTTGGAAAAACCCAACGGGACAAGTACCTGAAAGAATGCATGTGTGTGCCCAAGAGAGATGGAGCGGTTTTAAAGGCACGAGGTGGCTGCACATCCCGTACGCACATTTTCTGCTCATAAATGGACCAACGCAAGTTTGTTTCTCCAACTAAAAATATCAGAAATGATAATATATTTATTCGTATATCACTTTTAAGAACAAAATCGACAAAGAGTCTGACTATCCATGTACATGAATATACATTAGAATACCAATTATTACCTAATTATTTTCTGTATTATAACCAGTCCTTTGATTTCTGGACAGCTCTCTGAAATGTTTATTATATGAAGACCTCAAATAAGTTCTAATTTTGTTAATTATTTTTGCTTTCTTTGGGTTCATATTGTGCAAAAAATACAACTAAAAACCAAAATCCAATACTTTGGTTTATTGCTTTCTGAATGTTTATGTAACTGATGTTGGGTCTTTGTGAGTGAATAGATTAGTTACATTCTTAGTTACATCCTCAATGACGTGCTATTCTTTATAAATGTACTATTTAAAGCTACAATTAAAATACATCAAAAATGTTTGAAAACATTAAAATAATGTATGGATGTGAGAATACTAAATTGACCTTCCCATGCAGTAGGTGCACTGTTTATCCCAATGGGCTATAGGTATAGGCCTAAAAATAGTGACGCTGTGCAGCTCCAGACACAAAGGTACAAACAGGAGACGAGAGAGGAGACGAGAGGAGAGAAAAATAATGATGATATGCCATTCTCATGCCTTTAGTCCGCAATCAGATAAGAATCCTTTCTGATTTGGTCCCTGGAGAAAACAGGGATGCATTGTCTCACTCAAGGACACTTCAAGTTCAGCATGACCCGCTGAAGGACTTGAAACTGAGCAGCCACATTGAGGGAAACTCTGGACTCTGATCGGAGGCATTCCCCCTTAAAATTGTGAAAATTCACATTCAAAGGGAATCCTGTTTGGCTGTCAGAACAGGTGTATTCCTGAAGGACTTGTGTTGTTGTTATTCAGTCAATGTGTGTCAGTCAGGAAATAAATACCTGCAGTAAACAGTGATCAACAAAGTACAGTCCCAGATTTCCATTCTGAATACTTTATAAAAAAAAACATGTTTTCATGTACATGTATATATGTGCATTGTCAAAACAGACAACAACAATAATAGTGTGGAGAGTGAAAGGTGAAAACCTGCGTAGTTGGTAATTCAACACTGCCCCCTAATGGCAACAGAGATCACCTGCTTTCGAGCTGATTTAAAAAAAAAACAAAAAAAGAAAACATCAGCTTAAAACATATTCAACACTGTGCAGTTTTGAAAAGTGCATTTCAACATTTGGCTCACAACACTACATATTCAGTTTGAACAGTTTGTCAAAGGGATTCTATGATTCAAATATGAAATATCTTTATCTTACTGGGGAAAACTGCTTAAAATTGAGGGCGTTGAGTTTGAAAATGCATCTTTTCTCATCCAAGCAGCATGACTTTAACTGATATACTCAGAGGGTTAAGTATCACTGCAGTGTAGTGATCCATCCATCCATCCATCCATCCGTTCATCCATCCATGGCAGGATACACCCTGAACAGGTCACCAGTCCATCACAGAGCGAATAGGGAGATATTCACACTCTAGGTTTTGTGTCGCTTTCCTTTTATCAATACAGAAAATACAGTAAAAAAAAAATACTACACAAACATCTCATATGTTTGATTCAGAGACAAGAATGGACTTGGATCTCCAATTGACTTTTTAATTGCTTTTGTTCAATCTACCTTTCCAAAGCCACTCAACATGATGCGGAGAAGTCCAACACACAGTGTTCCTCTGAGACTTTGAATTATTGTTGTCATTTGTTGGCAACATGTAATGTCATTTAAGCTGCTCAAACAATTTTTTTTCAACATAGAATTTCTGGGAGGCAAAAAAGAAGCCAGCACTTAAAGTGTCAGCTTTTATTAAAAACTGCAACTTACTAATAGAGAGCAAAAACAAGAGCAACTTGTTTTTTTTTCTCCCCTTCTAATTCATATTCCAATGACGCACCAACAAATTTGAGTTCAGTGTGCTCATCGTTTGCACAGATGAGTTTTTTCCTGAGTAATTCCCATCATAGCAGACTTTTAATGGCTGAGCGAAGGAGAAAAAAAAAAATCCATGTTAACACCTGGTTAGTCAAATTCCTGTTGCTTTTTTTCTGCTCATGCAGAAACCTTCCCTGTGCCTCAGGCATATCGAGCTATTAAAATGAGGACACCTTGAGAAGTTAGGCAGAGTTCAACCTCTATTCTTGTGATTTCAGACACTGTATAATAATGAGTTGTTATCCGAAAAGCATCCTTAATATTCAATGTCTCCCCGCCCGAGAAATGAACACGCCATTCTTTCTTCCTGCATCCACTTTTCACCTGGTCAAACTTTCCTCCACCACAGTGGCATCTCTGTCGGGAGGGAAAATCCTGCTCTGCTCTTTGCAGCAGCCTGTCACTTTCTGTGTGTAAGCAGCCCAAAAATACCTGCTGTCCCACTGACGTTGGGTTCAACCCATTCCTCGCAAGCCTGAGTCCAACTAAGTTCCCCCACATCTCGCTCGCTCTGCCAAGGAAACTTGCCTTCTGCGTCACGGCAGTGTGTTACTTCCACATCGCCATCCAACGCCTGAGCTGTCTGCTGTGACATGTAAGAGCTAACTCCTGTCTGCCCGCTGAGGTCATTCTCCCGTGGATGTTTTTTTCCTTCAGTCGACACAATAAACAAGGAGATGACTCACTGCATTTGCAGGTGAGATGTAAAATGAATCATTTGAACCCAGAATATTTAGAAAAACCCCACAAAGGCAAAAGTAGAACGTGCAAAAAAAACAAAAACAAACCCTACTTTATCAAGTCGAGCTTCTGTTGCATGTTCACTCAGAGTGTGCGTGCGAATACACTATTCAAATTCAAGCAATTTTTTACTACTTTTACGTTTTAAGCTGAATCTTCTATATCGAAGTAGAGCAACAATATAACTTCCCTGAAGGTGAACAAAAAAAACTCCAGCCAAAGCTCTTTTCTTTCCTTCTGTTTCAGCAATTTATTCAGCAAGTAGCAAACAATTAGGTCTCAGTATCAAAAACATACACGTGATCGTTTCACATCTGCGTCAAAGCATTTTTGTCAAAAGCAGTATTAGTGTTTGCTTCAATGAGCAATACTGATTATCCTCCTAACTGTGCGTTGTGTTAGTATGTTTTGGTTTCTCTTCTGGATTCTTTGTAGGCTGTGACAGTGCAAGCATAATAATATCACCAGTACAGTAGCTCCTTTATCACAAAAAGCTGTGTCCTGTTACACAAATGATTGACACACAGCTTTCAAATCGATTTGCCTCATTGGCTCGATGGACCCTCCCCATCAACACAATCAATCTCTAACGAAGTTTAACCAGCAAGAATACCCGCCGCCATCTCTGATGTCAGGTCTTCTCAAAGAGGGAATAAAAGAAACACTAAACTCTTTCACCGTCTTGTCCGCGTATTTGATTATTTATGTCATGATTGCGTCGGTACAATAAAAAGTTGGTTCTTCACAAACTGAAATAAACATCACTTCATCAACTTTTAATTCCGACATCTGTAATGATTGACAGCTGGAGTGTAATTTCATGTCTTAAATGCACTTTTTAAGAGAAACAGAAGTTCTTCATTGATAATGAGAATACAAACATGAAGAGAAGGCAGCTCATGATTTATCAAATGCTTTTAAAAATGAATGTATCTTACAGTCTGCATTTTGTTTCTTTGCAGTCGAGCGGATTTGTCAGTTTTGACATGATGGACAAAGAAATCGGCTGTAACATAATGAGCAAAAGACTGATCAACCTTCACATTCACCTGCACACATGCTGCTCCCCGGAGCTTCGTCTGTGCTGCACATTCAATATTGAAGCTCAGCTTAAAAAAGGAGTGACTCAACATTGTCACGACTGCCACTGAGGACAGTGATGCGGCAATTGCGTTTCCTCCTTCATCTAAACAACCAGTCGAGCATGAAGTGCCTCCTTCAAACACAGATCATGTTAAAACTGACAATAACAATATCAAAAAACACTACCTGTGCTACTTTCATTCAACAGTGAAGGATGTCCAGAGCTTCCAGTAATATTGACAACAGATTATAATCAAAGACAAAACAATCTCCTTGATCTCTCTCATGACGTGGGATTCGGAAAAAGAGGACGACAGAAGAGGTGATTGATGATTTGTGCAGGTCGACGGTCAAACGGGAGACGTGGAGGTCAGAAGAAACCCTCATTGTTTGACTGATCCCCAGATGATAAGTCCGATTACAACGCAAGCTATAGCCAACGCTATCATAATGATGCACATCTTCTTCCGGGAGCTCCGCTGAAGGAGGAAGAAGAATAAAGTTGGAATAAATGAACTGCATAAAATACTACATGCAGATTCTGATGGATGCTGGTGTTGAGTGACTCACACTCCCAACCAGAATCCCATCGCATCCTTTGTAAATAATTTAAATTCATTTCCTCTACATTTCTATTACAATCATAGGCTATACACGTGCTATATTTTGATAAAGAATAGTGTCGAAGCATTGCTGTACTTAAAGCATGCCCAGAGCTTGTTTGTACAAAAAGATGGTATCCACCAATAAAATGCAGTCTTTCCATGTCGGAATAACTGAAAACTCAGACCATTACACTTTGTGGGAGCGGGTCATTTTTGATGCAAAACAATAGAAGTACACAAAAAGAAAAAAAACAAAAAAACAAAAGTGAAACTAGTGTTGATTTGGTTAAATTTGAATAAGTCAGGTCATGCGCAAAAGATGAGCAGTCAAGCATTTTGTAAGAGAAGCCTGAAGGGACCCGACTGCAGAAAACACTGCTTTGCTCATTCACGCGTTATAAGCTTCCAACACTTGTACAACCGAGTCTCCTCCTCCTCCTCCTCCTCCTCCTCCTCCTCCTCCTCCTCCTCTTTACTCCATATCATACTTCACCTGGTAGTCTGCGGCTCGTGCAAGCTGCTGTGTGGCATTCTGGACGTGCACGTCTGCATTCTCCACATTAGCTTCTATACTGTCTGTGTGAGAAACACATAGGAAGAATGTAGATGCGGCATTAAAAAGAGCAGGCAGTGGAGCTCGTATTTCACTACTCTGCATATTCTTGTTCACCCAGCCCTAAACCAATAACAGCTGGGAGGGAAAGTACAACTTTTTGAACGGAGTAAAAACTCCTTTTAGACGTATTCCAGGACTGAAAAATAGATAGAATTTTTTTTTCCATCCAAAACATAATGTCGTTACAACAACCACGAAAATTACAAATATTTTTCACTATGGGGATTTTTTATTTTTTTTAACCATGATTATCACTGAAAAAGATATGAGGCTGTGATTAAATGCATTGGCAACCGAGGAAATGCACGTGGGAGAAACCAGGATCACATCACATCCAGCTTTATAGAAAAGCAAACTACGTATATAATTTTAAAAAAACAAACATATTTTTTTATAGATGTTCCCTTGAGTTTGAAAGTCAATTGAAAGAATCAAGTGAAATACAGAATGTCCAAATACAAAGTCTCTTAAGTTGTTTTTATGTCTGGATAGATTCCATGTAGATAGAAAGCCTTAAGACAGTTAAAGATATAGTGATAAAACCTCACCTATCATGTCTCCCTGCTCATGGACCATCATTCCCAGATCCTTGAAGATGTCATTTATGTCCGTGATATCAGACTGATTAAAAAAAAACATGAAGAGTGTCAGTTCATATAAAAATGCGGCAGTCTTTGTGCTTGTGACTTTGCAATGACACACAGCCTTGGAGCCACACATGAGCACAACCGTGGGCCATCCGATTCATATTAATACCTCTAACTGTATGATGGCGGACTCTCTCTCCTGGATCAGCCTCAGGTCCTCCTCAGTGATGGCCTCAGCCTGGGCCTGCACTTGAGAATCACTGCAGGGACATGAGGACACAAAAAAAGTAAGTGTGTGTATATATGTTTGTGTATAGATGAGGAAGGATGTTCATGATCACAAACAGTGGGCTCACCTCAAAAACGGGGGAGCTTGATGTTCTAAGCGGTCTTCAGCTTGACCTCCCTGTTAAAGATATTTACATCTGTATTTTTAATAATGTCAAGCAGAAGAAAACCTTTTTTTTTTTTTTTTTACATACAGGCACAGCAATGATTCGGTAGGTATGGGTGTTATACCATCTGTGCGCCTCATTAAATAGAATTTGATTCAGTGTATGCTGAACAGTCAAAATGAACGTATGACAGCAAACAAAACCGGCAGCTAGTTTTTTTTTTTCTTGTTTTTCTTTTGACAGCAAAGATATGTTCCTGTCCAGCTTTTTCCAAGAGAAAAGTCACAGTTCCTGCTTATCAGCATGGACGCAGCAGATACAGAGAGGTTTCTGAGATAAGTGGTGAGGGAGCAGAGTTGCCAAGCAATCGGCTTGTCATTTGGGAGTCAGTCAAAAAACGGTCACAATTAAAAGGCGCAGCTATGGGATCATGTGAAATACTGGCATCTGATGATGTTACCACTTAAAAAGAAAGAAGGACGATTGCACTGCAAATGCACAGTTTTATAATAATAGAAACAATATTGAATGGAAATGGTTATCTCCACAGATGAGCAACAATTCAAAGGAACAAATTGTGCTTTAGCGGGAAAAAATTTGTAATGTTATTAAGCATATAAACATTACAGATTTCTGATCTGCCCTAAAGTTTGCACTACATTGATTGTTATCTCATTTATCTTGCTTTCTCTGCTGTTCCTTGTTTTCTTTTGCAGTCCAGTAACCTCTGCTTTGCACAGTCTATTTAGCCACGTGAGGACCTTTGACTGTCCTCGACAGCCTGTGAGGGGTCAATATAAGTTAAGAATCAATAAAAATGTGTATACATAATGCATTTAAGACAACTGCTATGCTTTCATTTTGGAGATTGTATTCCAGGCTGGTGTATGTAGCTCCACTGTGTCTTGTGAATCCCCATGAATAGACAAGTATGGAAATATATACAAGGAACTGGAATGGAGCAGCAACAGTAGCAGATAAATATTGTGTAACATATTGGTGGTCTAACAAAAGCACAATATACACAATAAAATGGCCATTTTTAGTTGGTTTTTTTCCCTTATCTTGGTTGAAGCTGATACACTTTAGTTATATTATACATCAACTGAAATATTTCACCGTTTCACTTAAGAAAAATCTAAATACCATTTCAGAGGATCAGATGCGACTTTGTTTTCCAAAAGGAGGTCATATTTATCACAAATGAAACTTTTTAGTTCATGTTATGACCTCATAGCGGGCATTCAGGCCTATTGGGCCTTATTATGAGGGGTTTGCATGTTCTCCCTTTGTATGGATGAGGGCTTGTTTTCTCTAAGTACTCCAAATTCTTGTCACAGTTCAAACACATGTGTTTGAGGTCAATATGTGACTGTGAAATTGCCTATAACTATGTGCATGTATGTCTCTCTCTCTCTCTCTCTCTCGCTCTGTTTACCCTGTGGTGGTCTGGTGGAGCCGCTGATCGGCTGATCTACCTGCTGATCTACCTGCTGATCTATCTGCTGATCTATCTGCTGATCTATCTGCTGATCTATCTGCTGATCTATCTGCTGATCTATCTGCTGATCTATCTGGATGATGCCGGCTGTTACTCACCAACACCCTGGAGTTGGCTCTGACTCTAGCCACAAAATCCTTCTCCTTATTGGCCGCTTGTCGCTGCGTTGTCTGGAAGCTGTTCAGGGCGGCGGAGAACTCATTCAGCAGACGTTCTTTCTGCAGCTTTCTCTGCCTCTGAAAAAAATAAAATAAAATATGGTCAAAATATCACCTAAGTGCATGTTGAGGCTGCGGTATTGGTCATGTAATTAGTCTCGTGTGGTCCATGTATGAGGAAAGGGGTTTGACTGATAGTGACGACAGGAACAGGGAGCGCAGTACCTGGTCAAGGCCAACAGGAAGTGCGCTGAACGCTTTGATCAGCCGGTCAGTCTCTT
Source organism: Lipophrys pholis (assembly GCF_963383615.2). NCBI lineage: Eukaryota > Metazoa > Chordata > Actinopteri > Blenniiformes > Blenniidae > Lipophrys > Lipophrys pholis. Next base: position 17,501,806 of record NC_137649.1, read on the forward strand.
TAGCCAGCTGGTTGCCTTGTTGCTGTTTCTGCTGACTGGAGTCAAAACACATCACCATGAGGTTTTACTTTTTTAAATTTTTTTGGTGGGGGGGTGGGTTGGGGGGGTGTATTGCAGAGAATTACCATCACTGAGAGGGGATGTAGTACTTGCAGTCAGAAAAGATAAATAACATAATGATTGGGCCCCGATTACTCACAGTGTGTGTAGTAGCTGGCTGCTGTCCTGCTCCGTTCCCAGCAGAGACACGGCCCTTTGAAGCTCAGAGGCTGAAAGCACAGGAAAGCACTTATCGGTCGTTTATTTGGATTGAAGCATCTCAAGACATGTTTCACACAGTGGACTCCATCAAGTGGGTGGTGTGTTGTGTGTATTACTCAGTAGAGTGAGTCTCTGGATGTTAGCACTGATGTTGTTGACCAACACGTTGGGCTCCTCCGGAGACCCGGCATGGTAGGCCATGATGAGAGCTGTGAGGAGACACAAAAACACGGTCTGTCACTCCATTCACAGCCATTCATGACGCACACTAAAATGTAATTACTATAGTTAGTGTGGTTAGATCACCGGTCTCATGACTTGCATGTGAAAATGCCTCTGGGCATCCAGGCAAACATCACTGATTTAGGGACGTAGCTTTTTTCAGAACACTTTAGCGGGGTCATTTATTTCAGTATTGGCTTGTCACAAATTGTGACGGGTTACAACAACAGGCAGGCACACTGAACACAATGCCACAAACAATTATCCTATTGCCATGTTTTTAAACCTAGCTTTTAAATGTGCTTTGACATTCACAGTGCTGCTATGAAAATGGATGAAGGTTTGTCAAAATGAGCCACATTTCACTATATTTTGTACAAGAATACATTGCTAAAAATGACACAATGGCATCTTTAAAATGTCCAATTTCGTAAGGTTTTGTAGAATAACAATAATAATTTATCAAATACTTCAGAAGGAAGCAATATTAGTAGACCAAAAACATTTACATTATTATGCTTCAATTTTCCCAGCTAAAGTTGAAATTGAGCTGTATGTGGGCCTCTTGACTAAAATGATGTTGACACCATCGACTGGCAATTGGAGTCAGGAGTTAACAAACCTCAAGTCCAATCAATGAAATTATAATCGAGCCATCCGCAGAGCCACTTTTACTTAAAAACACTTCAACCTTTGCACGTGCTGTTTATAAGAAGAATCAGCTTATACGAACCATACGCTTAACCAAAAAAAGGGATTGTCCATCAGAATTCCTGATTTGCATAGAAGATGTCACACAGTGACCTGTATGAGCTTAGTTATCCTCCGGTCCATCGTTACATGACTGTCCTCAAAGAGGCTGATTTAGTCATGTTAGGAATATTTGTTCCAACTGTTCTGCACAATGTTCAGCAGCTGCTGAAGAAGCTGGTTTAGGTTACCGTCGCTGCCAAAAGAGGTTCAACCAACTGAAACTATTACTCTTTTCAGTTTTCTAATCTCGTTTAAAATGCTTTGTTACAATAATGTTTTATTGCAAACTTCTCAGCATCACAACTATGCGCTCCATACTAAATAGATACTCCAAAATATGTTATGAAAGATGCCATAATCATCACTACACTATTACAGATTTAGTGTTTTTTTTTCAGCCTATCCCAACACTGGACACATGAGGCATTTCCCCCCCCCCCCCCCCCCTTATTTACAGCTTAAGAACCAGCAGGGCTGGGTCAGGATTGACTACAAACCAGTCATGCAGACTTCCTGCGCAAACTCACAAGAGAAATGAAAGCAAGCCCACATATGCAAAACATCATCACCTGCCACTACACACATCTATCCATGAATTAGGGGTTGTTATTTAATCATTTGTACAGAATGACAGTTAATCATGCCTATTATAATCAGACCTGTTGTAAACCCGAACGTCTGCCGTGCGTATTTGTGCCAACTGGTGGGGGAAAAAATGCGGAAATCACAGGAGTTACCGAATGACAAGAAAGTAACCGCAACAAATGACCACCAGTCACGAATGACATACGCATTTTTATCCGTTTAAAACCTTTTTTTTCCCCCACAACTCCTCATCCAAACATGTAGCGAGCGCAAAAGTCAATAATTCCAACCAAAGTCGCGGCGCACTTTCATGGAGCGAGCCTCTCTGTTTACAGGAGCTGAAACTCTCTAACAAGCTCACTGACATCCTGAGGAAGAGTTCATCGTGTCAATGCGCTAACTTCGGATGGTGGATAAAAGTACATGTTTGCTGTGTTTAAAAGTTTGAACGTTACCTTTTTTTTTTTTGAGAGAGCGATTTGCAGCCGCTGTTGTTTCCTGATACTGAGCCACTCCTCCGTCACATGATGCGCTGCGCCGCGCAGAGGGCAAGATCATTCTGCAGAGGAACAGAAAACAGGCCAATACTACTAATAATGTCATCATGATCACTCATTTGCAGAAGTGGAAATGGTAGTGAAAGGTACAGCCACTGATGCATAAAGTGTACTCGAATACATTTAAACTAAATTGAAATACAAAATATGTATGACAAAAACTGCACAAATCAATTCTAATAAATCTAATCTAGGGGTCTGGCTCCTAAATTCCTCTGTATTGGCTTTCTAAAGCCTTCCGAAAGTTATATGTAGAACATTTTTCACTTTATAATTTTATTTGCATACCTGGCTTATTTTCAAAAAGACCCTCCTGGCTAAAATGGCAAAAAAGTTTTTGGTTTTTTATTTGTATTTTTTAAAGGCAACAATCTCCTACAATTGCTAAAAAAAAAAAAAAAAAAAAAAAAAAAAACCTAAGAGAAAAAAGTGTTAGAAGGAGGTCTGTCTAAATATAAATAAATAAATAAAAAGTAGCCACAATGGTAAAAATGGTCATCGTGACTCAAAACAAATGGTGAAAAGTCTACATTCATCTAATTGGGATGGTTGATGGTTATAACCTAATATAAATAGGTAGAAATCTCATCTTATACTGTGTTTTTAACATTTTGATTTTCATGACTTATGAGCTGAAATAATGACGTAAAACCTTACAAAAAAATATAGAAATGTTTATTTTTATGCCTAACTAACCCAAAAATATGAAGGTTTTACTGTTTGAATTGAATAATAGGAAAAAAGAAATGGGGGGGGGGGGGGGGGGGGGGGGGGGGAAAGAACCTACTATTATATGTGGAAGTGGAGACAGCACTAAAAAAATGTGCTGGATTACAGTTAATAAAATTTGATAAAGACCATATTATTTATCCCTTAGGCTACACTTACAAAGCAAGATACTGGATGCAGATGAACAGTCTGTGGCATCGACTCATGAGTTCTATTTAGCACCTCTACAATGACATCTAACCAATTGAATAACAAAAAAAAAAAAAGAATACATAAAACAATTCCAGGATATTCAAATTGCCAGAAACAATGATGCAACCCATCTATGTAAAGATAAGATAACATTGTCCCCTTTATTTGTCTTGGAATTCATCCATCCATCCATCCATCCATCCATCCATCCATGTTTGATAGCGCCACAGTTTGGGTTGTTGCAGAGTTCTGAAGCCAATTCCAGCTGACTATGGCCAAAAGCATGATTCACCTTGGACAGGATGACCGTCGATCGCAAGACTGAAACACAGAGACAGACAGTCGCGTACATTCAAATCTACAGCACACATTTACAATAATTCACATTCAAGCATATGTTTTGGACTGTGAGAGGAAACTGGGGTGCCTAAATAAATAAAATAAAAACAAAACAAGCAGAGGGAAAACTTTCACAGTCCACACAGAACAGTACCCAACACTTCACACAAACCCCGAATAGTCCCACTGCACAGGCCACATACTGAAGGTTGAACAAGATTCATACACAACCAATTAAAATACCATCAAGATCAACAACACATTCATGTAAAACATTGCAGGCATTTAGGATTCTGACTGAGATAAGAACAAAATGAATTACTCATGCGATTCAGCCCGCAGTGAGGGCTCTGTATCTTCTACACAATGTTAAGAAGTAATACTCAGAGAAGGGCATGCATCTGAATATAAAAAAAAAAATGAAATGGTTATTAAAAAAAACCACTAAATGTTCCGTCAGAAAATGCAAGCTATTAAGAAACACATGCAGACAGCGACAGCAAGATAACAAGAAATAGACAAAGATCAAAAGTAACGAAAAAGACTCCAAAGACATGCAAAGAAAAAACAAAACAGCCAGAAATATGTGCAGAGTCCACAAAAAAAAAAAAAAAAAGGACTGAAACAACCCCAAAAAAAGAGAGGAGGAGGAGGTGAAGAGAGGTTGCAGGAGGCCAAAGGTCCCAGGAGATAGAAAACCACTACTTTACAGACACATCCATCCATCCATCTTCTCCCACTTAACCACTTCCGGGTCGTGGGGGTGGCAGCCTGAGCACTGTCACCCAGGTCACGTTGCACCAATTAAGAACCTTTCCTGCGAGTGGTGAACCCACGGAACTTTACAGACACAAGTAAAGCAAATAGAAACCCAAGAGAACGTCAAATAGACACACATTGATTTTAAACCTTGTGGGAAGAGACCGGGCAGAGGTCGTGTGGATCATGGGACAGTGGTGGTGAGGCAGTTCTGAGTGCAAAGGTCATGGTTCCAGACTAAAGAGTTTTTGTTGTTTTTTAATTTTGCCACTAAGACTCAAATACAGTTAATAAAAATTTTTTTTAAAAAAGTGTTGTTCGGCAGTAGACAGCAGATGCTAATTGTCTTAAACTGAAAGAGATAACACAACAACAACAACAACAACAACAACGACGACGACGACGACGACAACGACAACGACGACAACGACAACGACAACGACAGGTGCATTGGTGGATATCTGGAGTGAGGACATCAAGGTTCACGTGGGGTCAGTAGATTCTTGTGTCACAGCTCATCTTATCCTGAGAATAGTCTGCAACGCTTCATGAGTTCGTTTTTGGGCATGCACCATCGGTTGAGAGGAATGGCTGGATAACGGAGGGGTTATTTCTTTTTATTTATGGGTGTGGCTGTGCAAATGCTTCTAGAATCACTATAATGAAAATACTAACGAAACAGAAAGTGTGCAGAATGGAGCAGGGGGAGTCGATATAGTGCATGTGGCCACATGGTGACTTATTTAAAGTTCTTACATCGACATGAGACTCGATCAGTGTCACACAACAAGAGTTGTTGAGAAAAAGTATGAAACCTGGACAGATTTGTACCCTGGTCCATAGTTATTGGGTCACTTCTCTTACATTTCGGGGCAGGATATTTGGTCACAATTCATTTTATACCAACATGTTGGTAGTTTCTAACATGCTTCCATTACATCCATCGGTACGCTTCTATCATAGAGCAAAGAGGCAGGCGAGATCCCCACATCACCCTAATAAGCATATATTTGTATTGTGAACGAAATCCATTAAAATAGTCAATAATGTCACACTGGGACAGGGAGACATCACCCCACAAAAATGGTCCCAACCTGGAATTGAACTGTGAGGATAAAGCGCTATTACCACAAGAAATGTCCTACAATGTGTTGAAGCTTTAAGACTGTGGAGCTACTTTTATAAACGGATACATTCTAATCAAAAAATGTTTTCAGTTGAACTGAATTCAGGCTCAGGGGTTTTTCCTACTTAATCATTTGTTCTGTCTCTTCATGTGTTTGGGGTCATTGTCCAAGACCTGCACCCTCAACCCAGTGTTGGACAGCACTTTTTGGGCATCCAAAATAGATAAGTACTCATCAGATTTCATTATTATTCATCCCATACAAGGAGTCTCTCTGGTTTTTCTGTGGGTCTTTTACTTATTATTATTCCTATTACTATCCATATTATTGCTGCTAATGAAGGAATCATTGTTGCATCACTAACGCAGGCTTCATATGTCTATAGAACACTATTCCAGAAAGGCCATGGCTTATCTATGGCGGTTTATGTCAACATTTGTATTTACCTTTTTTTTTTGTCTTTCTTTGAGTAGTGGTGTCCTCCTAGGCATTCACCCAACACGTCCCACCTGTTTAAATGTGCAGCTTATGCTATAGGTTTATAGCACTAATGTTCTAGTCATGTTTTGATAGGGCACATTTCCATCTTTGTTTTTTTCTAATTTAACAATAGATGAGATTTTTGTGTCAAAACCTTGACTCATTTGTTTAATGATATCATCATCAAACAATATTGGTCAATAATTGTAACAGTATCCTGTATTGTGTGTAGGACAGTAACAGTCCAAAAAAGGGCTTTTTTGTTTTATATTTTTGCTAAGATGTTGATCAGGTTTAAGATGTTGATGGGTTCACACTTTTGAAGTTACTTTATCCCTATTTTTGTTTTAATTTGTTGTTGTTGTTTTTTTAGCAGCCCTCCTTATTTTTACTGTATTCCACTTTGTGCATTTTTCCAATATGGGCTTATTGGCTTGTATGTGTACACATTCTCTTATCTGCCTGTCAAAGAAGGTCCAATCAATCAAAGGTCATTATGTGTGCGCGTGTGCATGTGTGCGTGCATGTGCATGTGCATGTGCAAGTACGTGTGCATGTGCGTCTGTGTGTGTGTGTGAGTGTATATAACCAGTCCATCTCTGCTCAGCCTTCAGTCCAGTACACGTACTTGGCTCGGTTGTTCCCTGCAGATCCAGTGAATCAGCTATGCTGCGACCGGCAGTCCTCGGCCTTCTCCTGGCTTGTGCAGCCACCCTCGGTAGCTGTGCTGTGGTCTTGGAGAATGGCATCCCCTTCCTTTGGGCACAAACATTTAGCCAAGTGGGTGAAATTCCGAAGCAGGGTGAGACGGTAAATCCAAACCCATGGCTCTACCTTCACCGCATGAGTTTGTACCGGCTGATGATCGCTTCAACAGATCCCTTCATGGGAAGCATGGGCTCAAATCCAACAGACAGTCCGATGTGGGGATTGCCACTGCAGCTTTCTTGGCTACTAAACTCAGGTGGGAATTCTTTTTTTCAAAGCAGTAATACTTCTGTAAACATGTGGGGGAGGAGACGGACAGTAATTATTATTGTCAGACTCATATCCACTTAATCATATTTTTATTCTTTGTATTTCAAAAATCCAAAATACATTTCTGTAGCTCGTCTGGCTGATCCAACTGGTCAAACAACCTGTGGGGTGCCATCAGAGGACCCCATGTGTGTTTCTCCTAATAGCTGGTGGGCCTGTAAGTATGACAAATCAACAACAAACATATACACACGCATGCAGCACCCATTGAAAAAAACAAAAACAAACAAACAAACCAAAAAATTATATATATATTTTATTTTTTATTTTTTTTCTCTCATCTCCAGGCGAGAACTACTATACCTCTGTTATACCATTTCTGTCTGCCGCACAGCAGGGCTTCCTGGGAGATGGAGTTCAGGTACGTGTGCAGTCGGATTAAACTTTAGACTGTTTTTGGAGAGAAAAATACAATAAAAAAAGCAGAAGAAGATTGGGAAGAATTCTGTCTGCTGGTGCTACATAAGTCATTAGTTTTAATGATAATGAGGATGTCTATAATGATGAATCTTCCAGGTTGAGATGCAGAAACCCGCAGGTTTCGAGGAGTACTGTACTACCTATGCTGACTGCTCAACTAAGTACCCTGATGCCACGGCAAAGTGGGATACCTTCTATCAGGTATTTAAAACTCAATAGACACAGTTGTAAAGGGGGGATTTAACTGATTACATAGAAGATGATCCGCTCATTTTTTTTCCGCATGGCGCTGACCCAAGGCCACATTTTACCTGATACTTCCAAGTGGGTGTGGGAAACAATAGAAATCCACCAATAGGCAGCCAGAAGACTTGAACCACATTGTTTAATGCTAAGCTGTCAATACTTGTGTTCAAAGGGTCTCAAGGCTTCAACTGACTCTCCTCTTCCTGACAACGAGAAGAAAGACCTCATCCTTGGGCAGTTCTGGGATGCCCAAATGGCCTCAATTTATGCTTCTGCAGCATGCCAAGCCAAGTACGGAGTTGACCTCTTGACCTATGTCCAGACTAGGGGCTTAAAGGATCAGTGTGTGGGATTTCAGAAGATTGCATTGCAGGAACTGATTATAATACATATAGCTGTAGTTTAAAACAATTATAGAAAATAATATTTCCTAAAATGCTGAACTCTCTGGTGAACCTGTCCTTTTCTCTCCTTCAGGCAGAGCTCCTATTCCTCTGTGGAGATTTCTTTCGCCACCAGCTGGATGAACTCAGCCGAGTATGTATCAGCGGCGCATTTCCTGTCCAACCTGGAGAATGCTGCCATGTTTATTGCTCCACTGCCCAGTCGAATTCTTCAGGTAAATAATCCTTTTCACATTCCTAAGTTCGGGGTTGCATTTCTACAGCCTCTCTACCGTTTGAATTCCTCTCATTCTGGTCTTCTATGCACCTGTAGGAGGGCGATAATCCACCTGACATTGCGGATCTTTCTACCGAGGAGAACCACACACTAAGTACCTTCTCCTGGATGAACAGTATCAACACGGTCCTTGGTAAGACACACGCACACAAATTCTCATAGGAAAAGGTAAACACACTATTTAGTGAGAAAAATGTGTGTGACGGTGTCTTTGTGGGGAAATAAAAGAACATACCACCTAAAAAGCTTTACAGACACTTGAATTTGACTCTGATTTGACTTTTGGTCCCTGTAATGTTTGCCGTTCTCACTACTTAACTGTGTGAACATGTATAAGTCCCCATAAGTATAGATATACCAGCACACACACACACACACACACACACACACACACACACACACACACACACACACACACACACACACACACACACACACACACACACACACACACACACACACACATACACACACACACACACAAATATAATACAATTCAATGATCCAATGTGTGATAATTTATTGATATCCGTGTCATCTCCCAGGTGGAACGCTGGTGAATATGTGGAAACGTGCCATGTGCTCTGTAGGCACAAGAGAGAAGGGCAGAGAAATGCTGCAGCAGCTTCTGCTGAACCCCGGATTCGCCACAGGCACTTTCTTGACCATCATCACTGAGATGACAACAAGCTGCTGAGAGAAACACTCATAAACAGTTAAACGGCGTCTCTTCTTTGATAGTGGCTGTCACTGTCTCCTTTTGCGACGTGTCACATACTTGTCATCATTTCAAATTGATGTGGTTCAATAGTACACCTGCTTCTGATCCATGTGTGTCTTTTCACCTTGTCTTATACAATTCTGTGCCAGTAAACAATAAAGAAACCTCCACTATGTTTGTCATCATTCACCTTTTTGTGGAAATTGTTTCATATAATTTTCATATGATTGTAAAGGGCAAGTAGAACTGTTAAAGTGGAAGTAATCAGTTTCGTACTTCTAATCAGTCTTAGTATCTGAATAACCATAGTACGTTATTCAAGAATATGCTGCATAGTCATGGTGCCTCCTAAAAGTGTTTCACCCTCTGGAGGATTTTTTTTCTACTTTCCTCAGACAGACAGGCACCTGGTGCTATTCATCCCAAATTCTAGAAGGCCCAGTTTTATTCAACCACTTTTTAAAGATTCAACTTGTAACTGTAATCAAGGACAAATGTTCTGAAACTTTGGTAACATGGCTTGCAACAATATAACACTAAAGACTGCACAACAAACTGATGATACAGACTTTTACTCTCTTATCTTCTTGAATGAACCTTATTCATTTACAAAGAATATATCAAGCATTAGTTTGAACCATCATATAAATAATATATATATATTTTTTATATTGGCTTACATTTTCGGTAACTAATATTCAGAAGTGTTGTGAAATAACACGATAACCAGAACACACGTTAAAAAAATAATAGCCAATATTGTTGTAAGAAATTCAGAATAACACTGTGCTACCGCAGTTCTGTTTTGATGAAGGTAATGTTGGCAGTCACTTTACTCACATGGCAACGTTGTGCATGATCCTGCTGCACACATGCTGTTATGTGACGTTTGGTTCAAAAAGGATAACCAAACATTTGCTTTTGCAACTTCCAGGTCACGGTGCCTTCGCCTTCACTTAGTTTGTTCTGGTACATCAAAGAGCTTGTCACTCATTATCACATTCAATACATGTGCCGACAGACAAAGCCGGACTTAGACTGGACACCACGTTCAGTTTCTTGAGGTTACTGGAGAAAAGAGAGAACCAGCCACACTTTATTCTGCATAAAGACCAATGAAACGGATTCAACTTGTAGAATAACTGCTTTATATATCAAGAATACAGTTCCATCACAGTGGCTGTTAATAATCAGTATTTTGTCGTTTCATACTACTGACAACAATTGATTGTTGCTAATAAACAACAATAGATGTTAATGAACTGAATACAACGTTTACATGGTGTGGATGGTTAAAACTCATTTAGATGTATGATGTTAACCCTTGTATTATGTTGAAAAAAATGTAATTGATTATGTTAGTGATTATTTTGACCCATACTGTGTAAATCCATTCAAATCAGTGAAAAAGCCAGGTTGATCCTTGTACTATGTTATCGGTCAATTTCGACCTGTTTCAGTTTTAGTGTTGACTGAAGTACTAGTTACCCTTACTTTTCCTCCATGTAACTTTGTGACTATTCCTCATCAAGGGTCATGAACAGTTGTGTAAAATTTAGACTCTCTGAAGGAATGTCTGTGCAGAGTTTGTATAGAAAGATAATGCTTTTGACATTTTTAACTCGCATTCCTTTATTTTGACAGTGCAACACAGCTTCCTGTCAAGTTAAAGAATTTATATTTAATGGTACTTTTCCTTTTGAATACAGATTGTTTAACCAGCTGTCATCTGAAATACTGACTTATGTCAAAGTATCCAATAAACTATCAGGGGAGATCCTTCATTCGTGCAGTGCCCCCTAGTGCTAATAAGGTGTAATACATCAGCCTTTTCAGACTGGACCACCAATGTAACAACATGCTTTAATGGAAATAAACTAAGTAAATTCAAATTGAATAATGGCATGTGTATAAAGAGTATGCTTTTCAGTAAATCTAACTTTATTTTATTAGTTTTTATTAAAATATTTGAGTTAAATTCAAGAGAAACTGCAAAAGAGTTTAAATTACTTAAGAGTGAATGAGTTTTAATCTTGAATTCCTCAATGGAAAAGTGAAGTTCACATCAATAGCATAAGTTTTATTTTGTTTTAAGTTAATAACCTCAGATGGTTTAAGGTAAACTCAGGCATCAAGTTTTACAGGAATCAAGAATACCGGGAGAAAATGCACCCAGGGACCGGAGGAACATGCAAAAAACTCTGTGGGCCACTCTTTGAACACAGTGTCAAATATATTAATACACAGATTTGAGGGAACATCCACACAAAGCAACTTAAAAAAAAAAAACAGAAAAGGAAAGTCATGGCTAACCTAATAGACATATCATGCCTATTTCAAATAATACGAAATACAATATTTCAATGTAGTCCTTTAAACATTTAGTGTCACTACAGTTTTGTGATAGTATTCTTTCTGACTTTTGAATAAAAACATTTTTTAAGAGCGATATCTGAAAACCTTCTTGTATTTATATTAAATGCAGGAAAACAAGAATCATAGACGTGTTTTTATTTTCAACATAAATTGTAACATTTACCTTAACAAATACAACACACAACAGGCATCAAATAAAAAAAAAAAAAGACATGAATTTCAAAGTAAGGCGCAGAGCCATTATACCCACCATAGAAAAAAAGCACAACAAAACCCTTGTGTGTTATTTACAGAATGTATCTATGCTACAGGCAAAATGATTGTCGATGAAAAAGCAATATCAAATACAAATTCACAATAGCAAAACATAAATGCGGAACGGGACATTTTATCAAGACTCGCACACGTTGTGTAATCTAAGGTGTTCTGTTTGTGTCACCTGAGCTTCTTTTTAGGCTCAAACCCCTTTATGAAGTTTGATGAGTAAGTAACAAGTTAAGCAAACAAAATTATGCGTTACATTAATGGATTTTCAAACATTTTAGAATTTGGTTTTCCACCAAACCTCTCAAACATATCAACCTCCTTCTCTATAAAAAATATAATTAATCAATTAAAATGGCCAACTGTCCAGCTTATGTTCATAAAGAAACTTTAAGGGGAAAACACAGCAAAATAATACTGCTTCCTCAGGTGTGTGCCAAAGAGACTCGCATGAAGGATTGAGATGGGTAGCAATGGGTGTTTTACAATAGTGGTTCCCAAACTGTGGTATGGGGCCCTCTCCTGGAGTACTGAGGTATTGCATGAATGTGTAATGAGTAATTTAATACATTAAATAATCATGTTTTTTAAATAATCATCGGAACTAGAGACAATTTCCAGAGCAGATTAGATTAAAAAACAGGTGTGACTGACAACATTAACTGGCTTTCCTCTTTTTTCATGTACTAATGATTCATTTTGTTACACTGAGCATGACGGTGAATTAGGATTATGGTTCGATTTGTAAAGAAAACAGAAGATGGGATGTTTTTGACAGATGCACGGGGGGGGGGGGGGGGGCAGATAAAAATACATTAAAGTGTAAAAAGAAAATATCAAAACAGAATGATTTAGAATGAATTCTATAAGAAAACTGAACGTAATAAATATAATGATGGAATACAGTCGAAACAAGATGTAAGAACATAAATTTTACAGATGCACCTTTTGCTATAATTTGCTGATGGCGAAAAGAGTGTGAGGCAGGAGTTTGCCTTTAAGACATTTATTTCATGTTTTTTTTGGATCAGTCTGCTGGTGAAGTACCTATAATGACTGCAGGGAGATGAATTTGATCCCCTACCCAAAAGTAATTCAGCAGAGGGGATTATAAGTAGACCAGATGAGAGGGACTACAAACCCCCAAATCCCTCCCTGCAAATCGTACCCTGACTAGGATATGGAAAAATACACAGGCACGGAGGAAAAATTACACCACGCTACAAAGGAAATGATAGCCAGGCCTACTTTATAGTCCCATTTCCTTTTAACAGTGGCGATAAATTTCACAGGGCTTGACAAAAACCTTTGAAAGATGGCATAACTAACACGGAGTCTGTCCAGATATAAAGAAGGAATGTCACTGTAAAGTCTAAACACAGGAGAGGAGCAGAGCGGCACGGAGAAACTCAAACAAACATCAGTCAAACTCGCTCGCTTTCTCTCGCTGGAAATCTTACGAGAACTAAAGAAGGGGAAAGTGTTGCACCTTAATAATCACACTTGGATGATTTCCAATCAAGGTGTGGATGTGTTTTAAAACAAACGTGTAACACATACACGTGTATCACACAGTGTTGGCCGATATCAGTCTCGCTTTGGCTTTTTTTTTTTTTTTTTTTACATATTTTTTTTAGAATTTTTTTTGCCGTCTGCTAAATGGTGAGGTAGAGAAATGACTGAATGGCAAACCTGCTGTTCGCCGACTTACCGCCAGGATTTCACACTAATGACATTTGCATGTGTTTTTAGTGTTGCGCGGCTTTATGAGAGGTAGTGGATGTCTGTGCCTCACACAGGAAACTGCCCTGAGCCTGTTAATGCACTGGAGCATGGGTGAAAGTGTCCGCGAGTGTTTGAGGGTCTCAGAGAAAAAGTCTCTGCTGATGGCAAAGAGTTAATGTAGAAACATATATACGTGTGGAGTGTGTGTGTGTGTGTGTGTGTGTGTGTGTAGAGGTCTTTCCAGGGTCTCATTAGGCCTCTCCGTAAGCCGAGGCCTTGTCTTTCAACAAGTCCAGACACAAGTGGCAGCTCCAGCTCCCTGCAGAGAGAAAGACAGAGGCTCAAATCTTTGCTTCTTCCATATATAGCCTTCGTCTGTAGTCATCCTCACACTTACAGAGCGCGACATGTGTATATAGTGTCAGTGCAGCGATGTTTAATAAAACCTCTGCGCTGTGGTACCTTCGGGAGGCTGGTTCATCGGAGGTTTCAGGCAGTACATGTGGTATCCTCTGTCGCAGTCGTCGCAGAACAGCAGCTGGTCCTAAACGAACAGTACGGGACAATACAAAGTACAGTGAACGTATCAGAATCATGTGAGGTGTGACAGGCATAATGAAAATACTTGCCTGAACAACTTTGGTCTTAACATCAAAAACTCACAGATCAAAAAACTTAGTAAGTCGCAATTCTCACAATAATTAATCATGATTCATCACTTATTATGCAAACGTCTAATTTCAATGTACAGGAATTGTCTTTTTTGGAACCTTTTGACCGAAGCGGACAGTGGAGCACCTTCTGTGTCTGTTACACCGAGTTTCTTTCATATCTAATTATTCTAAAGAAGCAGGTCTGGTTGTAACTCATTCAAACTAGGAAATACACTAACCACTGTGAGAAATGATCATGGTGGGATATCCGAGTTTGAGTTATTCTGAAATATTGATCGGTTTCATTTGACATCAGTGGATAAGACATTAACATCTGATCTGAATTCATTGTAATTACATTTCTCTCTGCTTTGACAGGAAGATCTCTATTTTGGATTTAATGTCAAAAGAAATTGAGACGTCGTTTTAAACAGAAAAACCAGAATTGACGTCCTATATGACAAAAACAAATTCTACTAATATAGAAAAGTAGAAAAGCTCATTGTCATTAAAATCCACATAATGATGAAGAGGAAGATAAAAAAACTAACTGAATTAAATCTGCATGACAAAAACAGATCGGCTCTTTAATTGAGCAACAACAGATAAACATTTTTTATGGTTTCTTTTTGCTGGTTGGTTCCCGGGCTAATCCAAAGTGAGCACTGACATGATGTGAAGGACCAAACAAGACCTCTTTGTCTGATACGTACATCATTCTCTGAGGTGCCGCACAGACTGCAGGACTTGCACTCGATGCACTGCCACTGGTACGTCCTCACTGCCTGCATCATGTTGTCTGTGAACTGCAGACAGGTAGGGTGTCCTGTGAAGAGACGAGGTGGGAGATCTTTAACACAGTTCATCCTGCGACGGTTTAAATGCTGCAAGCTTATTAATAATATCTCAGGAAACATGTTTTTTCGGAAATATTCCCACTTGTCAGGAAGCATTTATTCCCCAAACCATTTCAGCCTCCATTTGAATTCCTTCTTTCCAAGGGCCAAAGTCATTGCCCTGGTCATATAGCGAAATGCATGAGTGTGTACATCTCAATTTGTTTATGTAAATGTAGATTTGTGTGCGCACAATAACATTTGTGTGTCTGTGAGGATGTTCGTTGGCGTATAATCACAGCCGTGCCTGCACAAATTGTGATGTGCATGTCCAGATTTGAATGTCCCATTTGCATTTGAATGTCAAGTGTGTGATTTCACTCATACGTTTATTATACTATTTAGACGTGTAATGTGGTTGGTATGTGTGCCTTCGATAAATGTCTCTGCCTTCACTTTCACCCCAGACACACGTCTCAGTTTGCTGGATTTTGTTCACGAGGGTGTATTGACGTGTCCGGGACACTTTGGTCTCAGTCTTGTCAGAAACCTTTTTGTCAAATCAGGTTTCATGTTACGTTTGACATCACAAAGCTATTTCTGACTATAGTTGTGTTTAGTGTTATGAAGGTTGTGTCGCTCAGGAGAAACCGTATGATGCCTGACCAGAGTGAGCCTGCCAGTCAACATCAAGGGAATACAAAACCCTAAGTTACAGACCAATCTGTAGAATGGCAAAGAAATAGCAACAAAGACCTCCCTGAGGTGGCGGTGAAGAGAGGACAATTACAGGTCCCAGACATATTTGTAGTTTATGGACTGGCGCACACGTATCTAACTAAATAGGCAGACTTTGCATTGCAAATATGAGTACTAACATGACTTTCGAGGTAGACGCCTACAAATCTGTGGAGGTTTTCTAATCTACAAGTCAAAGTATACACAAATAACCTTCTGTAGAGACACACAAATCTCAACCACAATTATATATATATGCGTATACAAATTGACACACAACAATAGCAAACACGTATATAATAAGCGGTTATATACGATCTAAAAACTGTGGCAACACAAAATGACACTTATATTGAGGTAAAGACGCAACATTATCTTCTTCTATTTCATGTGTACAACAGCAACACAGCGCTGTCACCACAGTTATCCCAGTATTGACATCAATGGGAAGTCAATGAGCCGTGAATGAGCCACAATCAACGACTCATGTGTGGAAAGAAGCCAAAAAACACTGATCAGCCTCAAATGAGTGAATAAAAACAAATGGGAGAGGAGCACAATTAGAAAGCCGAGATGGTCAAGCTGCTGCTTGCAGGGATTACAGTTGAGAGGAAATCGGTTGTGGCAGTTTTAACACATTAACTTGAATTGTTGTTCACGGACAGCAGGCGACACGATGAGCATTTCTCTCCAGCAACTCTGGATAAAAGTCATCCAGACAGACAGAGAGGCGCAATGGAGTGGCGACTGGCTCTTACCTCTCGGCTCGGAGCCAGTGGGGTGACTCAAACATCGCTTCCCCTGTCATGCCTTTATTTGTTAGGGGAAACGTTTTGGTTGTTGCTCCTTATTTTGTGGTCCACTGTGCAATGTGCCTTTCCAGTCCAGACACAACTGAAATGTGGCAGCTGTGTTTAGTCTGTGAGCTTGATTCTCTGACGCAGGCAGAATATCTCTGTTTATTATTGATGAGGACAAATTTAATATTATTAAGCATTAAAGTCTTTGAGTCCAATAGAAAAAATAAATCGCTGTATCCAAAGAACATCCAAGAAGAAACTTCATGTATAAACAAAAAAAAAAAAAAAAAACCTCCTCCACAGGATAAAAATAGTCAGTTGACTCTTTAGAAATGTCTTCAGGATGAGTCCCTTCAGTCCATGACGTGTCTTCAAAGTTTTGGTTCCCTCGATAATAACCTTTAATGAGAGAATGACCCTTCTCGCCACCAGGACGTCCCATCATCAGCTGTCTGATAACCAAATGTCTTCCAGCTCCGCATCTTCGAAGCCATGAAACGTGGAGGCCTCGCTGTCTGACGCGTCGCCGAACAACTCTTCGAGAGCAGTCGGCTTCCTCCCATCCTTCTTCACTCCTCCTCTTCCAGCTACCATGAAAACATCAGCGTCAGAGCAACACAGACACAGTCAATCCAAAACATCTCGCTCAACTGAACTCCCTGTGATCTGACTGCTGGTGATTCAGGAGAATGCTCTGCTGAGATTTCCCGTTGATGCGTTTTTTTTGGCAAGTGCGCAGAGAAAAAAAGGGGGAGGGTGAAAAAAATAAAAAATAAAACAAACAGGCAGTTGTTCCGTACGGTGATGCATGAAAACCGAGCAACAAAAGAGTGAAGGCATGTCGTCTAAAGGCAGAGGTCCTTAACTGATGGGACGAGGCAGACATGGAGAAGCATGCAAGATGGAAGCAAGCAGCAGATTCTATGAAGTAATGTCATAGATTCACATGGGAAACTGGAAGTCTGGAAGTCTTATGATGTGCGAGGCTCATTGAAAACCCATTGAAAACACATGGAAGCAACCTGGATGTTTTCTTGATTCAACGCCAAACATATCCGATAACATCCATCAGATGAGCTAAAGACACAGCATGGTTTAGGTTTTACAGCATCTGGCTGATGTTTAGACTTTAAAGATCCCATTACATGTTAATAATTCCAAAGAATACTCTCTGTGATTATTTTGTGAGTGTATGTTTGATACAAAAACTTCAATACATTTATAGCAATTTCAGAAACATGGTAAAAACACTGTCGGAAAGCAGAGAACACAAAAACAAGGCTGCGGATAAAAAAAGAAGTAAAGAAAAACAGAAAAATGAGATGAGTAATAGACACAAAGTATAGTATCAGTCTGGCAGACTTTTGTTCTGATTTCATTTGGTTTGTTTTTAATGGAATCTTCTTACAATACCGTTGTTTCTTTACAGGTGTGAGGACCCCGATACAACTCCATGCAACGTTTCCCACTTACCTTGTCCACAGTCATATGGGGTTCGAGTTGTGTGACATTTGGCTGGGTTCGCTGCCATCCACTTACTTCACATAATACTTTTGATAAAAATAAGTTTGTGAAATAGTCTAATTTAAAAATCAAGGATTCAAAAAAATTAATAAATGCTTTTCCGGCTCTTTAAAGTATCCAACTCCTTCCAGCAGCTCTCTAAAGTTTTTGAATAATGTGCAAAAAACCTCAAATGAAAACCAAAATTATTGTTAGTAGTTGGATGAAGCTAAACGAACCTGCTGGTTGACGTAGTTCTCTTAGCAATGCTGTGACAATTCATATGAGTGGTGTTGAAAGTGAATAAATACACGCATGTCACATCTGTATTCTACCACCTTTCTGAAGTGGCATCTTGACTGGAAAGAAGACGTCGCCACCTAACGCAGAGACAGTAACATGTTGCAGCAACTGGGCACTCACCAGAACGTCCACAGTCAGAGCAGGACACCAGCTCCTCCGCCTGCCCTGTTTTTCTGTTGGAGTCCTGGTCTCCCAGGCAGAAGTCACAGTAGTCATTGGGGATAATGGAGCCGTCTGGGCCCTTCTGGGCTGTGAGCAAGAATATGAACATGTAAAAGGAGGTACTGTATAACACAAGCCGCAACCATGTTTTGGACAGTTTGAGGTCAGCTGGGCTTATACTTAATAGGACAATGTCATGGTGTGGAGTCTCATTTGTGAGGAAAACCATAGGATACGATGTAGATGTTTGCATTTGGCTGAAGAACTTACAATCGACGGATGAAGTGAACCTTAAAAAATAGTCATTACATGAAGACAGTAATGTAATAAATGTTATCTAAAAAGAATATATTTCAATGTCTATCACTCACATGTATCAAATGTATTAGTATCATTTCACCACTCCATTCTCACTGAAAATTGCACCCTGGAGCCAGCATCATTATAGGCTATACATTAATGATTAAAAAGGACAAGATCTTACGCTTGTGGTTGTCGGAGCTCTGTGGAGGAGATGGAGTCATCTCAGCCTCCTTCTCTTCCTCACCCTCTTCCTCTGCCAGGTGAGTGTGGGTGTAATGGTAGCTCAGGCCAGGCCGGTTCTTGTAGCGCTTTCCACAGACTACAGATAAAGCAGCACACGTCCATCACGGTCACGCAAATCGTTTGACACAGGAATCATTGATTTTCTTGTTGAGAAGCTCAAATTACTACTGTACGTTAAATGATCTCCTTCATGTTTGACAGCAAGTGGGAATGAATTAAAATATAACTGATCAAGACGATACAAGAGACACACAGCAGAACGTAAAATCGGGCATTGTAATTGTCTAAAACTATTCACCAGCCTATTTCTATTTCATGAGGAAATCTTGAGTAACAACCACTCCTATTGACACAGTAAAATCACAGCGGTCACAATGTAAAAGAAACTAAAAGGAACAAATGCGTGCTCAGGAGAAGAAACTCTTGTCTTGCTTCGGTTTAATTTAAGTACTTCTTACAGAGAGCACACAGAGCTGTAGCCATTATAGAAGTTCTCCATCACACAGCTCACCGGCGCATTATTGTAGCTGTCACTTTTGTCAAACCCCCACAGAAAAGCAGCTTATTTTGATTCAATAAGTGTCGAGTTATACTTCTGAAAGATGAACAGCGAAAGCCCTCTCGGTAGAAACACTTCTACAATGGCTACACATGAGAATCACACCACAGAGTGGCCTACGGGACATGCACGTCTCACTGCCGTGTTAGCTGAACTGCCGCTTAAGCGTCATCCGGCGCATGCTTTGCGGTGCGAGCAAGCATGGAGGCACGTAGCGTAGCGTTAGTGTCATGCAGTGCTTGCGCTGTATTCCTGGAATAGCACCAAGCATCTAAAGCATTGCACAGATCCAAAGAGTTTGCATTCAGCCAAGCCATTCCAACAACAGGCGCCCTGTTTGCAGAAAGACAAAATGATATATTTCCCCCTAAAAAGACAAGATGGCGATAGGTGCAGATACCTTCTTCAGTCTTTTTTGAGTTAAACTTTTGTTTGTATCTATCTGGAACAGAGAAGACACAAAAAGCAAACAATAACGGAAAAAGACAGATCGAGACACAAAATGAGGATGAGATCGGTTTGTTGGCGGCTCAGTCGTCTAGCATCTCTATCACATCCCCATGGCAATCCATTCTTATTGGATTCTGTCCAAGTACATAAGTGGCATGCTAGTCAGGGCTGAAATTACAGCAAACTCTTTCTTCATGCTGCAGAGGACTGCAGAGGAACAGACAGAGAGAAGGCTGTCACTGGAAGATGAAAGAAAAATACTTTATCCTCGCCTAACCATCAAAACTGAAGAGTTCCTTCCCTTTCAGGAAACTCTACGGCTTGGGGGACACCAGGCAAAGAACAAACTGAGGACACTGATCACAGCCTGGCACTGTAAACAGAGGAAAGTGAGTTTTGCCTTACTGTCACAGACATAAGGTTTATCCTGGTCGTCCATGTTAACAGGTTCCGTCCTTCTACGACTTGATCCTCTGTTCTGGGAGGGAACACAACAATGAATATGTCTTTAATTACACACTTTCATGAATTCTATGGTAATTAGTTTTTTTTTTCTTCTCATTCACACAAAAACTCTGGTTTTGGTGTTTGACACTCACTTTGCCTCTGTTTCTGTTCTTTCTCTTCGGAGTATCAACTTCAAAATCGTCCTCGTCGTGGTAGCTGTCCCCATTTTCTTCTGCCTCCAGGACTCTCTGAAGAAAGAAAAATACAATTACGCGAAGGTATCGGGCCACTACAGTGGTGTAGTGGTTAGCACTCTTGCCTCACAGTAGGAATTCATAAGGTTCAAGTTTAGGCTTGGAATGATCAGTGGCAAGAGAATCAAGATTCACTTTCTGATTCTTTTGGAGGACATGTGGAACTGAGGTGTCGATTAATAAAAGGACGTTGTATGTTGTCCCTGTGAATACATGGGTAGTCAGATTTCCTCATACAGTCCAAAAACATGTGTTAAAGGTGAATCTGGGACTCTAGATTGCCTATAGGTACGCATGACTCTTCATCTTTCCATGTTTACCCTGCTTTTCCCAATGATGGATAAAAGGTATAAAAAGCTATAAAGATTTAGTGATTCATTTTAAATTTAGTTTTAACAGAAAATAAATAAATCGAAAATGCTAAGAAATTTATATTATTCAAAGACTGGGACGGTGCTCACAAAAGCCCTGTTTACATGGCAGCGATCGACTGGAAACGGCATAGTTTTAAAAAAAAGAGTTGTTTTCAGTGATTCTGAATGACGCAGTTGTGTAGAAAAACAGTTAAAACGCGACAAACGTTTCCCATTTTCACTTGAAAACTCATATAGAATGGGCCTTAAGTGTATTCTCAATTTCCTAGTATATGTGCCTCACAGTTTTAGCGTAGTGATGGTCATATGCTGGGATATGCTGCAGCTTACTGGCCCTGGCTTGATAAAGCAGGGATGCAACATGGATGGATGGATATCAGTATACTATGTTTAGTTCTGATATTATGTGACAACTTTCCAACCAATTAGGCTCTAAACAATATTCAATACAGTTTGATGCAAGTGTTTCCATATAACTAATATGCATATGTACAGTATATATATATATATATATATATATACATACCTGTATTTCAAGCAATGTCTCCTCGTCCTTGGTGATGCTGTTTTTTTTCTCCAGCAGACTGTCGCCCCTCAGCAGGGCCTCCAAGGCTGTGGCCTCCCCTGGTGGTCCCTCGCGCTTGGGGGCCAGCTCTGCTTCTAAAGAGAGGAAACGAGAGAAAGTAACAGAAAGAAAGAAAAAAAGAGCACTTGAGGTGTGTGTGTGTGTGTGTGTGTGTGTGTGTGTGTGTGTGTGTGTGTGTGTGTGTGTGTGTGTGTGTGTGTGTGTGTGTGTGTGTGTGTGTGTGTGTGTGTGTGTGTGTGTGTGTGTGTTTGTCTCTGTATACCGCAAGCCGAATGTGAACTTTTCAAAAGCTTGTGAATCGCAGAGCTTAAGATTGTTCAAATCAAACAGACGCTGCTGAAGTTGGACAATGAAAATACCTGGAAATGAACTACTTTCACACTGGCACTGCACAAACCTAGGACGCTTTTGCTCTTTGATACACCTGAAGAATAAAAAACATGAGAACAATCATGCAGAAACCTTGTTTTAAACCGTGCCTAATTGCGTCATATGATTCTGCATTACGTTGTTAATTGAGCTGCTCTACTTTCCAATGCAGTTGTGTGTGTAATCCTGGTTGCTGCTGACAGAGTAACACCTACATTTAACACCCATGATGAAATGCTTAAATGCTACCTCATAAATGAAACACATGCTTTTAAAACCTTGCAGAAAACAAAGAGGCAGTAAGTGACTATCTGACATCACCTCCGGACTGCAGATTACTGAGCTTGCTCATGACAAGTCGGCCTACTTTTATGGCTAAAACTCTGAGCATATGGGTTTTTGCAGTTCCTCTATCAAGAAAGTAATTTCAGAAGTCTCGGTTTTTCATGAGCGGCCCAGTAATTTAGACATAATTACCATAATTTGACTCTGCCAAAGCAGCCAAAGCAGAGCCAAGTTATCAGCCACAGTGTGGACATTGTATAAATGTTTCCCCTCCATGGGTAATATGGGAAAAAGGGGAAAGTCAGGAAAAACAGATTCAACCTCAGCAAAAGCAAACATCCTGTCAGGTGTAAAGCAATATAGAAATTTTGATACATTTTTACTTGTTATTTTGAATTCTTTATCTATTTCATACTTCTGTTCTCCTCTTTTCATTTCCGCAGAGATGAACAGGCTGCAGCTCTCACTCTCTTTCCTCCCCTTTGAACTCTACTACCAGGATGAAAACAGAATGAAAGCGCAGATGAGATAAGAAAGGCAGCGAGCAGCAGCACGTCCGCAGAGAACAGAGGAAACTTACTGAATACAGAGCAGCCTCTTCCTCCTCCTCCTCTTCCTCCCCTCATTTCTTTGTGGCTTTGACTTCTGTACTTTGTCAGTCTTTTTGCTCTGTGCACTGAATCCCACCTTCATTTACATTGCTCCCCTGTGTATCCTCTCCTTTCACACCCATGAAATGCCCCATGTTTTCTTTGACAGTTTTTTTGTTCTTCTGTTTTTCTAGAATAGCATTTGAAATTCTTTTTTTTTTTTTTTTTATAACAAATAAAGCTCATAACAACCAGGCTGCATCAAACCTAGAGTTTGTCTCATTGTTCATAGCGTGCTGCTTAGTGGATAAAGTAGAATCTGCTTAGAGTTTAAAGTAGAATCAGAGTTTCCAGATATCAGGTTTCTTTCATGAGGAACCATTTTCTAGTTGAGCTGCTATAGGTTCAGGCTGCTGGGAGACCTTCTTCATTCCACTGAGCTTCTCTCCTTTTGCCACACGCCATGCATTCCTTAGTCACCAGATATCACTAATATTCTGTCTCTCCTGTAGCCTGTGCTCTCTCCTCTCAGTGCTTCCTCTGTTTCTTCCCCACAGGTATCTCTGTTTGTGGAAGTGGATGTTTGTGTTTTGTTTTTTAAACTTGCTAAAAAGTCTAATGAATTGAAAACATTTCCAATAGGAATTACTCAGCATGTTAAAAACAAAAATACAACACTGGTGATGTCATACTTTTGTTTTTAGTGATTAACCTTCTCAGTTTGTGTTTTAATATTCACAATAATATGGACTTAAGCTAAGAATCTGTAGTTTTAAAGTTCACCTTTCAGAGAAAGATACTTCATCGTCATCAAACGTAGACTCACGACTCAGCTGATCATCTGTTATTTTCAAAATGTGTTTATTGTGAGTCCTTTACCTCTTCTTATTCAACAAGGGCAAACATAGGTGACTCTCTAAAACATGCATATGTCTCTTTCCTTTATCTTGAATTTAATGCAACTGCAACAAGCAGCTTTAACATGCTGAGGAAAGCAAAATGGCTTCTGACAAGCAGCTCCTGAAGTGAACTGGAACATGGAAAAAAAAAAAGCGAAAGGTCTATGAAAACAAGGAATCCAATCGTGGCATCAGATTCTTTCAGTGTAACCTTGTGGCACAGCTTGAGCGCACCCACATGGAGACAAACCTCTCTATTCAGGAAGCATTAAATAAACATAAAGCATTTACTGAAGCCAGAGAGGACAGAATTCACATTCCTCTGTCATTCAATGATAGATATCTAGGCCAAACTGCACAATTGGAGGTCTGAAAAACAAATCTGAGCAGTTCTTTTCTTTTTCACTTTCAGCCTTTTTAACTTTGGTCGACTGCTTAATTTTTTGTTCCGCCTTTCGCTTTCTAGTAGATTCGATAGTTGCCTATTTTTCAAGGGACCCAACCCCATCTGTTTAAAGTGGAATTGGTCTTAGCAGGAAAACTCGGCAGTATTATATTGCATCTGGAAGACAGTGAAAAGGAAACAATAGAGTCCAAAAGCAGAAACAAAGACCAGCTTATATTTCTCGCCCTTATCAAGTTCCTGGGGCATTCTTTTCCTAAAACCACCCCCTATGACACACATACTGTATGCATACACTTAAAAAAAAAAAAAAAGCACACAATCCACCTCATAAGACTCACTTACATTGTAATGCCTCATGGACAAATGATTATAGAGGCCCAGTCAGGGTGCTTCTGTGCTGCAGCGGGGAGCAGGAGTCATGTGTGTGTGTGTGTGTGTGTGTGTGTGTGTGTGTGTGTGTGTGTGTGTGTGTGTGTGTGTGTGTGTGCGTGTCTACAGCCACAGAACAGTGAGAAGGGGCATTGATTCAAGGAAGAGAATGAACCTGGAGACCTGGCGAGAGAGAGACTGGCTAACCAGAGCCAGATGGCCAGATAGTGAGCATTAAGCTCTGTGCTGCTACACAACAGCCCCAAACAAAACACATATATCAGAGCCACAAGTAGACAACTGGAAACTTAAAAGTTGAAAAGGGAAAAAAAAAAAAGATGCATTAGTTGCAGTGACTTTTATTGTGCAACTGTGGATCGATACTGCTGTGTCTGCTGTGTTTGTGACGCTGGGCTGTCTGTGTGTGTCTGTGTTGTTTGTCTCACCGAGTCGAAGCTCGCACAGACGGAGCTGTGGATCCAGGGGTGGGTGGAGTCGCCTCTTCTTTCTCCAGCATCGAGAAGGGTAGGTATACATCTGTCCTGCTGCTTGACCTGGACACAGACACATACACATACACACATGTATAAAATATGGAAAGACACACAGGCATACAGGATGACTTTTAACAACCATGCAATCAGCCCCTTATACGCACGCACACACTGACACAGAGGCCTCAATTGTTTTCCAGATTTCCTGACACCTAATGATCTGATTTTAGCTGAGCACGAGCTTATGGTACCTATATGTTCAGAGAAATCCTGCACTTATGGCCGGGTTCCCGTTTATCCCTCATCAGCTGGATTCTGATGTCTCCAGGGAAACAATGTCAACTTTGCACGTCATCGGGACAGAAGACATGTCAATATTCTGGATAATCACAAAATGTACGTTTACTCGGTTGCAGTGAGTGCCGTGGCCTTTAATCATATTCCATCATTAGCTTGGGAGAAGACAACGATGAGGGGAAAGGGGAGTTTTTATGTCTGCATGAGCAGAGAAAAAAAGAAAAAAAATCAAAAGAGGGAGGGGGCAGGGATAAGCCCAGAATAAATGCATATAATGTGTGTTAGGTCTGCCACAAAGTATAGGGTGTGGCCTGAAGGGCTTTGCATACAAGATGGAGTGCAGGCTATTTGTGTCCAGCTCTCGGTAAAGAGCGGATTGTTCCCTCCGGCTGTACAGACAAACCAGATGTGCATAACGCATTCTGACTGCTTGTTTCAGGATAAATCAGCGAGTGGTAGCTCATAAAATATACAGAGGAAGGGATGGCAGGCTTTTTTTTTTTTTTTTATTGAGGAATGATATTCAGAGAGTTTGTCCTTCATATCTAATGAATGCTTGCAATAACGGACCATTTTCTAAATGTTGTTATTTACTATATCCTCCTTTTTTTGGGGGGCTTGGAAGGATCAATACCAGTATCAGGTCCATGCGGTGCGTGTAAGGCACTAACCAGCACCTTGTTGGCTTAGTTTTGCTTAACTTTAATGCAAAGGGAAGCAAAGGACGTGGTTGGGTTCAAAGGGAAAACTAGGCAGCTTGTAAAATGACAGTACTTAATATGTCCCAAAGTGACTTTCTGAAGTCAACTCTGGTTTCCAACCGAGCTCATAACATCTATAAAAAAATTACTCTGTAATTCTAAAAAAATCATATAATGTTTTTAAACAGGTAGATTTTCAGTTGCGGCATGAAGAGCATCTGGCTTAGAAAGTAGCCACAATGACAGTGGAAGTTGCAAAAGGAAGCAGTAAACAGGCTAAAAATAGAGCCTGGTAAAAAACAAACCTGTGCAAAATACTAGTCAATAATTAGTATTTTGCTCCTTTCGCTTGTATGTTCATTAAGGACTCAGTAACGGAGCCACACAATATTAGTTAAACCTGTGAGAAGCAGTAATGTTGTTGAGCATTGTGATCTCAATACGACGAATAAATAAACACTTGAGTATATGATGTTAAATGCTTTGTGCATTGGGATTTGTACTTGCATATTTTACCAGCTGCAACTGTGCCGTTTCACTTTTATTTCACATCCGTCTGTAGTTTCCACCTACTGCAGTGTTTCGGAAACTGAGTAGTTCCTGACTTTGAAGAACCAAGGTGACGCTAACTTCCAGTTTAGAATACGGTATGTTGACCAAACATCTGCTTTTCCCATATTGTCCAGCACAAACAGCCTTTTTTTTATTTTTTTTTATTTAAATTTATGAAAATATCCTGTTTTTCAAATAACTGTTCACCATGCATTTTAAGTGACAGGAACTCTGCACTGAAAACAATGTGACTTTGTTGCCTTGCTCCACTGCTATCACAAACACAGAGCAGGCCCCGGAGGCTTGTGAGAAGCCGTTTGAGCATTTAAGGATATGGAATAAATGTTCAAACAGCTTGCCATAGAGGCTCGGAGCAGGACTGCTTCTAATCTGCTCACAGAATGTCAAAGCACAAATGTTACAGTTCGAAGGAACTGAAGAAAAAGGCGAGAGTATACTGAAAGTAAAATACTTATGTGTTGGTGGATATGGATTCAGAACATTATGTCGCATTGTTTATTTGTTCATTTGCTCAATAATACTACGTAATAGAAGAGAGAGATTAAAGAGCCCTAACTGAATGTTCTACTTATAACTATACAATAAGAGGTGTAATTTGAACATGTAAAACTCATAAGGCATTTGAGGAACCTTCAAGTATCATTTAAGCATCCAGAAGCCAGTACAATAGTCCTCTTTTTAAAAAATCAAAACACGGTGAAGAAGACTTCTAACCAAAATAGCATGGGAATAGTGCTGCAATTATTCCATTTCTGTTAAATTCACAGTTTTTCATTCATAAATATGGAAACAACTCCAATACCTTTGATGAATAAATCTTATGTACACCAATATGAAAGATATGCAACATGCTAAATTGGTCTATTTTGTCAAATATGAGCACCATCTGGCTTTTTCTCTCCACTCCAGGCCAACTGCACTAAGCTAAATAGCCACAGTCTCCTAAAATGTTTGTCAGCTGTGTTCAGTAGGGTTTCTCAGCCCTTGCCGTGTTTCTCACCTGGCTGACGGTGGCGTTTTTCCATCCAGATGTAGCAGTTGTTTTGGGCCACGCCGGTCTGCGAGTCCAGGAAGGGCATGCGCACGCTGCGTTCGGCACAGAGTCGGGCATTGTAGTTACGACAATGTTCAATGGCTTCCTTGTAGAATTGATCCCCAAGCCTGAGCACAGATAGAGGACGGGAAAATGATCATACGGAAGGTCAGAGACAATGGCAAGGAAACTGTGGGACGCACCAGAACTAAAACGGTTGTGATTTGAATATAATGCGTCCGAATTGTTATTTAATTCTGCAACAACTGTTTCACTAATTCAACACTTGAACTAATGCAACCCGCAATACCGTGCACGTCAATCATCTCACAAATGAAGATATCATATTTTTTGGCAAGAAGTGTTATTACAACTAGGAAATAATCTACCAAGCACAGTTTTTGCGCTGTTTCTAATGTTTGTTGGAGTGTTAATACCAAAAACAAATACAAGTGGGGCAATAATTTGACATGATCTTGAAATCCTCTCTGGAAAACACAAACTCCCCACGTTTCAACCCCGACCCTTGTTTAAAGTCTGATGTCGTTGCATAAATCAAATGGCAGCATGAAAGCTGCTGAGCTGAAAAGAAAATGCCAATACAATATGAGAACAATGTGGGCAAACCCTACAGGAAATGATGATGATGAATCGTAAGAATAGGAGAATTGCTTCATCCTAACAAACTGATAGATGAGCGCGGGCAGCCGATCGAAGCCCGTGTGACAAATGGGGAGCACACAGTCGCGCACACACACACACACACACACACACACACACACACACACACACACACACACACACACACACACACACACACACACACACACACACACACACACACACACACACACGCTGTCAACTGACAAGGTGGCATAAATCAGGAAGCGAGCCGTATATAATCTCAGCGGTCTCATTCCGGAGGCAGGATTTTGCAGCTTAGGTCATTGGAAGCAGTCAAAACAACCTCAGATTAGCTCACTTTTACAAAAGATTAAAAGCCCTTGCAAATGAGACATACTGAAAGGGGGACATTCTTGTTGTGAAGCATTTCTTCAGTGATAAAAAGGCTGAACATGTTTTACTTCTTTCTAAATACCAGAGGGGCTGCAGTTCACCCAAAGCAATAGGATCATGTCTCATTCTCTGTTTATGTGTTTCCCTGCCCATCACCCGTCTCTTTCCCTGACTGGGCGGTCTCCAGATACTCCACACAGATATGTAAAGAATGCCAGGCTGGACAAAGACCGGCACTCTGGTCATACTGAATCTCACAAAGATGTGCAGTGTTTGGAGATGGCGGGAGCAGAGAGTGGATGGAGTATCATAAGGGTAGGGGGAAGGGTGAGGGAGTGAGAGGTTGAGCAACAGGGGAGTGAAACAGGTAGGGCATGTACAGGATGAAGGAGGAAAAGGGGTGGAGAGTAAATCCACAAGAGAAGAGGCATGAAGAATGGTTCCCAATTTGAAGGAGGAAGAAGGAGGGTGGGGGGGGGGGGGGGGCATTTGAGGAGGAGTTTAATTTCTCCATCTAACTTCTACATTACTTTTTAATACTGAAGTAGTTTCCTCTGTTCTTAAACTCACATGATAGCGTGACTCTTACAAAGGATTATATCCCTGTTAATTCTTTAAAAGCTCAACTGTATGAACATTTGGAAATGAAGGAAACTCACTCTGAGGCGTTGTTCAAAGATTAACACACATGTAATGATAACAAAATGTGTTATTTCCAAACAAAACTGACCAAAATCATAGGTTTGTTTCATCATAACTTACAAATATTTCTGAATAGAAACAATTTCTCAGTTTAGTTTAGCCTTCTTGTAAGCAAATTGTATTTTTTCAGAAAACTATTCCTCACTAGTCTGTGACAAGGTTTGGTTAAATGTATGTGATGCTGTATTTTCTTTCTAATGCCACAGGGCTCTGCAGCAGCATTGCATTAATCTGATCTCCAGTGGAGCACAAATGACTTCAGAATGATCTCAGAGAGAGTCGCCTCTTCAAAGTAAAAGCCAGCCAGGTGAAACTCACAGCATCTGGATAAAA
The DNA here is from genome assembly GCF_963383615.2 of Lipophrys pholis. NCBI lineage: Eukaryota > Metazoa > Chordata > Actinopteri > Blenniiformes > Blenniidae > Lipophrys > Lipophrys pholis. The sequence continues at coordinate 17,531,560 of NC_137649.1, forward strand.
AAAAAAAATTGTTCATTGTGAAACTCCTTAGAGGCATTAGGAGATATTGGGTTGGCCCGTTTGTACTCAAGGGCTGAACCAAGCTAGTTCCTTTCAAAACTGCTGTTGTTTTTCTTTAATTGACACTCAAATCTACTTTTGACTTGGTAAGAGCCTGGGTTCAAATCCCGGTTGTAAGTCCTGACACTTAAAGCCATTTTATTCTATGATACACAACCCGGCTATCCAATCCTCACAGTGGTTAGAACAGCAGCAGAGCGACAGCAACTGTTGTCTCTGCGTGCACCTTTAGGGCCAGAGGGTAATGTATAATGTCTGCGCTGAAATGCATGTGGCAGTGCTCGCAGAGGTTTTTGCCAAGAGACCTACAGAAATGAAAAATGCAGCTGGTGCTTTTTGGTAACACGTGTTTTTACAGACCGGGAGTCGTATTAATCCAGCCAAAGCCAAATCTCCAGAAGAGACTTCCTGTCACATAACTCACATTCCCAGAGGTAGAGTCCTATCTCTGCTGTCACTATTTGTTGCTTGAACTGGAGCGTGTATGTATGCGTGTGTATGTGTGTGGACCTGCAGGCATTTGTCCTCATCTTTCTTTCCTCATTTTCTTCCCGTCCCTGTGTCATCCTGTATTGCATGTATGCGTCTGTCCCACTTCCAACAACAAAGCGTCTGCATAACGTCCCCGAGCAGCTTTATAAACTCTTACATAAGTGCGTGTTTGTGCCTCCCTGTTCGCCGTGCATTGGTCTGTGCGCCGTATTCATTACGCGAGAGTAAAGAAACGGTCGATACGAGTGTCTCGAAGACCACCGGTGCATGGCAAGAATGTCTTCTGCACCAACAAGGCCATGGAGGCAACCATGGGAAATGGTACTGTGCTCCTGTTTGTACCCATTAGTTGACTGTTCGTCTGATCTCATTGATGGAGCTTACATAAGTTGAGCTTTGCATGTCGGGCAAGGGGGAACGCATTCCTGTTGGACAACAGCTTCCTGGATACTGATGGAATCTGCAGTTGCTGCGTGCGTGCATGTGTGTGTGTGTGTGTGTGTGTGTGCGTGTGTGTGTGTGTGTGTGTGTGTGTGTGTGTGTGTGTGTGTGTGTGTGTGTGTGTGTGTGTGTGTGTGTGTGTGTGTGTGCCTGCATCTGTGTGTGTGTGTGTGTGTGTGTGTGTCTGAATTGCTCCCATACTAGTACAGAGGAGCTCTGTGTGCAATAGTTAATCACAGGACTGCAAAATGAGGCTATGATGGGAATAAGAGCATTTTATCAGCTCAAGAGAGGAGAGGAGAGGAGAGGAGAGGAGAGGAGAGGAGAGGAGAGGAGAGGAGGGTCACAGCATTTCAGTCCCATCATTAGCCCTGTTTTTTGTTTCTTTTGCCATTATTCATACAGCTGTTTATGAATCATTTATCAAAAGAAAACACCATCACAGTGTGAAAGGCTAACCTCATTTGCTTTGAACTTCAAGTACTTCAATTTAGTTAAAAGAAAAACCCACAAAAAAACATCTTCAATATTCAAACATATATTTCTTCATTATGCCATGAATCCATAATCTATCAGGTTCACACCTTTTGGCTCTCTGTCCATAATTCACAGGCCTTCCTCTTACTCCTTACCCAGGAGAATAATTAATCACTAAGGCCCACAAGTGGAAGCATAAACCAGTGTTATTTTTTTTTTAATCTTTTGCCTCCCTACTTTTTCCTTCCAGTTGAGTAAAGTTAATTCTGACAAGTGAAACAGGTTGAAAAGAAATGGCTGATTGATTAAATGTAAAACGGTGCCCTTTTTCAAGCATAAACACTTAAAAGTGATGTCTTCTCAGATATCCAGAATACCCGCTTCTTTTTAGTCCATCACAGCCGAGCTATTAAAATGTCATATTTAGTTCCTGTCTGAGACTTTTTGGCAGACAGACATGTTGTGGCATTTTATATCTGATCTTCCAGTCTCCTCTGTCTCCTGTCTCCTCTTCCTCACTCCAATCACCTGCATCAGTCATGGTTATCTTTCTTTATCGTGTTAAATAAAACCTGATAAAACAAAACTGAAAAGCACTTTCTGTTACGTCCTTAACCTAAAAGCTTTTTTTTCATTCTTCATCAGCTAAAAGTAAAGGTGAGGGCTCTTTCGAGAACATATTTATCTATTTGTTTTGTTTTTCCACGCGCCACACACACACAAACTATACAACAAATAAAAGAAGACACTACAAACTGTATATTATTTTTAGGGTGAGTATTTTGGGAATTCAACTTAGATTACACCTGGTACATGTCAGTGAACCACAATGTTTTAGGTGCACAAAACCCAAGATATAATTTAGTTTCACATGGCTCACCACAAAGTGATGCCACTAATTAGAGTAACTTGGCTTTGAGTAGAGCGCGTGTCTGGGAGCTGGCATGTGGGGGTTAGTGAGTGTGGAGTTTAACTAAGCAACTGTTAAATTTTGCTCTCTGTTGCTGCAATTACTGGCATTTTTCCACCAAAAAGAATCATATGGTAAAACTATCCGTATTGTGTTCGCACTTTGATTAAACACTTTACACTTTCTCCTTTCCTTTCTTCTTTTTACCATAACAGCACCATAATTCATTTAATATGGCTAAAGATTTGTTCATTTTAAACCTTTTGGACAAACACGGAAATGCCCCATTTTCAAAGTCGTTATTTTCATTACATTTTTGAAATAAATGAAAAATAAATATGACACTTGCACATTCTCAACAATGGAGAGACACAATAGCATGAACTTTAAATCTAAATTATATCCCTTATTGTAGTCAATCATATTGAGTGTTTTGAAAAACTGCACAATATTATGGGGTCTCTCTCTCTTGCAGTAGTTCTATTAATGCTTCTTTTGCAATGTATTGTCTTGGCCAGTGACACCTTGTGGTATTTACAGGGAGACAGTCACACACTCACATTTATTCCTACAAGACACACCAATTAACCTCAAAAGCATGTAGCTGGAGTAAAAGAAGATGAAGTGCCTGGAGAAAACTGACATGCACACTAGGAAAATGCACAAACTTCACACAAAAGGGCCCCCCCGACTTGAAGTAAAACTGGGAACACGAGACGAGAGCACTTAACTAAAACTCCACCGTGCAGCTCTAGCAGAAATATACGATTCATATTGAAATCAGAAGAGTTTTCTCTAGAGACTACAGATTAAATGCAACATTTTGACCGCTTGTTTTGATGTTGACTGTATGACCTCATTGTGACCGCTGAGCACGAAGTAATGGAAAACAGTATAAACAATTCAGTCTTTCTCCAAGCAGCAATCTGGATGACATGAAGGACTTCCCACAGATGCTTCTTTTCTGACAAAGCCTGTAGATCAGCCAGCTGCAAATACAAACATCTCAGAAGGAAATGTAAGTGTCATAGAATTCTGGGGTTTGATGAGATATTTGACATAAGATTGAAAAGAGAGATGCTGCTTGGCTTCGGCTCGGATTAAGTAGAGAGGCCTGAGAGGAAGCGCAGGGGAAGGGTAACAGCATGTGGGTACTGATAGGCGTCATTTGTGGCACTTTGTAGGCTGAGCATGAAGCAGAGCGGGGTTAGACGAAAAAGGAGGAGAAGGAGGAGGGGCCCAGGAGGCAGAATGGGAGGATAGTGAAGAAGGAGGGGGGGGGGGGGGGTCGATATGTCCTGGGGCACACGTGTTCCCTTTCAAACCCTGTCACACTCATTTTCTCTCAAACACACGGGTGTGTGTACGCACGAGCGCACTCACACACACACCCTTGTCTGTGCACAAACAGACACACAAAAGGGTATAAAAGTGAAAGGTGCAGAGTGCAGCCCAAAACAAGGGGGAAGGAGAGAGGTAGAGCATGCAGCTGAAGAGGAAAGGGTGCTGCGGAGGGGAAACCCTGATTCAGATCCTCTTGCTGTTGTTGAACTGGTGGAGAGGGGGGGGGGGGGGGGGGGGTGAAGGAGTAAAAGCTGCAGACAGGGGGGCTGGCAATAACTCATTTCAAGTCAGCAAGAACAGCAAAAAAACCAAAACCCTGCACAAGATCATGTTTTATAGATGAATGACATATATGCTTATCTATCTACGCTTCAAATGCAAGGAGTGCACATCAGCATCAGTAAATAAAGGAACACTGTGCCACTTCCATGTGCAGAATGGAAAATAAGATTGATCACTGCATGGAGCTTTGCGTTTAAAAAGAAAAAAAAAATGTTCCTGGCCATTTAATTCCCCATGCCTGGAAACCATTCCCGGACATTCCCATTCTTCAGGCTGAGACAGACAAAGGCCAGGGTTCGCTGCTGTGTTGAAGCTGGAGTATAAACGTATGCAGTCGGCCTAGAAGCAGCCAGACAGACACTCCTCCTTCACCCCCCCCAACCCACCTCCATCATTCACTCATGCTCACTGACACACAAATTGGGGGAGGGGTGCACGTCTATGTACGTCTGCAACAAACACATGATTGAAACACACAACCTCAAATACATCAATAGACCCCCCTCCCACCCCCCCTTCTCCGCATCTCCTTTACATTCCCCCTAATCTCAGCCCACGTCTTCCTCATCCTTGTGCAAACACAAGCAAACCATTTCCCACCTGAGCTCTCATTCAACATGAACTCAAACCTCATGATAGGAAAGAAGGTAAGTGGGCGTGTAACATATTAAGCACGTCTCTGCATATGAATTGCAAACGCTTATTTGAATACCTCTCATGTCAGCTTCTCATTAGGTCCCATCGCACAACCCCCCCCCCCCCCAGGTTTCAATCACAAAGAAGTCTTTGCAAAAATGAGTTTTAAATCATTAAAGTAAATATGCCTGGCCAACATGAGCAAATAGGACCAGAAAGCCAGACGTATTTACTGCCAGGTGCTGATAGTTATAATTCATCTTTCAGAGCTGAGCACTGGCAGCAGAGCAGGGTTAGATTATTACCATGCCCTTATTGAGTGCATATGATTTACCGGCCACATCCTGAGGACAGATGAGAAGTCAGGCCTATTGTTTCAAACATAGTGGATTCAAACAACTGAGCCTAGTGGAAAGTAGACCACAACACTTATTCCCATGGCTGCAAGTCATCTGTTACACGATATTGGCTCTTGCATTCCTACGGTATTTTATCATACAGTTTTCATTACAATTCTCTCTTGTTTTACTTTTCTTATTCTGTTCTGGGTTCATGCACATGCATACAGTATGTGCCTGTTTTGGAGAGTAGAGTGTTGCATTCAGTTGATACACATGCACATTGTTTTCCCTTTCCGGAGATATGAGAGGGGGTCTGACTGAGAAAGCCCCTGCTGCACGTGAAGGGCAGATGGGACTCCTTCTATCCCTCCCTCTGTCCCAGCATCAGTCTGCCTTTCTTTATATGCACCTCTCTCTTAACAGATGGACCCAGGAAAAATACTGGGACACTCCTAATCTGCTGCTCTACATGCACAGCAGCAGACACACAAAGGCAAACACATATACCTACATTCTCTCCAGCCTAATCTGTTTTGATATACAGCGGCTTAAATCCCTTTCTCCATCAAGTGTAGCTGTACTGTAAGATTTTTGTGTGTGTGTGCAGTCAACAAAGGCTTTTTCAAAATGAGAGCTTTAAAAGCACTGTGGACTAAAGGAAAAACCATATTTTTTAATGCTGAAGTAGTATTTCTAATCATATTGGCACAAAAACCAATATCATGGATGCTCCGCTGATGGATGCTTGATGTAATGTTAAGAAGAAAATGAAAATACACATAGAAAAAATATACTGAAAATTAAAAGAGTTCGAAATTGTACGTGCTATTTGCCTTATTTATCAGTCTGATGTGTAAGATGAGCATCATCATAATAAAAGCATGTTCCTTTGCGCAAACAATTGTTGAAATAACTGAAACACTGCACATTTCACATAGCGGATGGTAAAATCTGACGTCAGGCAACATGAAAATGAAAACACATCCTGGAACATGTTCTGAAATAAATGTTTAATCAAGTAATCCCATCTCGATTCCATTAAGATCCCATTGCAGAATTAACAGCAGGGGATCAGCTATTATACTGGATATATATTTATGTGTCGATCGTACAGTAAGGATTTAAAGTAGAAATGTGTCTGTACGTTTCATCTAACGTGTATGAATCGGGGTCATTTTATAACATCACACACAATAACCTGCTGTGCATTGTGTACACGAATTTGACAGACGCGCAGCAGCAGCGCGCGTTCAATGCGCGCTTTGTGGCACTACTTGCATGAAAAATATCCACGCAAATCGACGGGGTCGAAACTGACAAAGAGCACCGCGTGCAAACTTCTCACACGCGTATTTCCAAACTCGATTGTTGACAACTTTTGTGGTTGAGCGAAACCTATCGCACAAATGTGAATGTGGTGAGATTTACGCGCGGAACCGGAGACGTTTTCTCTGCACACCGTGCGCTCTCCTGCGCTTTAATTGTTACCACTTAACAACACGGCGAAAGCGTAGCGATACCTGAAGATACAGTGTCCGAGTGCAATTGAAAGGTGTTTGATTAGTGTTTCCTTTCCAAAAGCGCGTTCAACTCCACATGCACTTAATTCGCAATGGCACAATCAAATACACCGCGACGGTAATTATACAAAGGAAAATGACTTACGATTTTAATGGATTATGAATGACAGTCGCCATTTTCCAGCAGGACTGTAACGTAATATTCCAAATCTCAGCGTAGTTTTGAGACCCCTATGAAAAAAAACACAACAGCCAATGCGCTCCTGTGCACTGAGCTGCCTGCCAATACAACCCCAGCATTGAGACATTAGGCGTGGCTTCAGTTAATCTGTCAGAATTACCTTCCCAGACCCCAGACTGTCATATAATTACACATAAACCTAATTTGGCTTCAGTTCTTTCATTATAAGCAGAGCTAAGTGTTTCATACCAATTGGTCATGGTTTTGGGGGGTTTTAATGGACACTCAGATTAATGTAGATTATTTATTTCTCTTTTTCATTCAAACAGCAGGTGATAAACGTATTGACATTTTGTTTCGATGTTATTTTATTAAAAAATAATAATAATTCGCCAATATTCAATATTTACACGAATATTTTACGCTGCTCTTGAAGAAGACAACAAATGAACGTGTGCTACGTCACGAAATGTGGTTTCGCATTGACCAATGAGCGGCTCCTGTAGGCGGGACAACGGTGCAGCAACTATTTGTACTGCAGGTACCTCACGAGGTTTGGATATTTTAACTATACTCTTTAGTATCAGTTCAAGTCGATAATAAAGTTTTAAATGGGTTTTTTGGGGGGGGCCCGTTAAGCCTTTGTTACTCGTGTTAAACGGAAAGCATAAATAGAATACATGCTCCTGAAGATGTGTAGCTAACATTAGCCGCAGAGTGCTAAAGCTAAGTTGCTAAGTGAGCCGAGACGTAAACACACTTCAGCGAAGTGGATGAAAGACAGAAAGACAACGTGATCTGAACTTAAAGACGGAATGAGGAAGTGGAACTGGCGAGAAGGACAACGACCGCACAGGCGACAAGGTGCTGGCCAACGCCAGGGATGGTACAGAGGCTCCAGGCAGAGATCAGCACGGGACGATCAGTGGTAGGTTCAACAAGTACCCACACAATATAGTGCTTAAAACATACACCAGGCTCTGTTTCAGTTGCGTGGATTTAGTCTGTGGTCTGAGAGGAAGTCCTTCATTGTCGTTGCTTTTAAATATAATATACAAGGAGTGGGGCTGTTTTAACAAACACTGACACAAACACATGCAGGCTGTTAGTGTCTATCACAGGCTATGTCAGTCCAGTCAGAAGAATGTTGGATACTGGGGGTGACGGATGTTACAACATGGGGGGGGGGGGTAGAAGCTGTGCATCAGTCTGTTTGTCCTACTTCTTTAGAAAGAGAGCAGGGAGTATGCTGTCTTAAGAAATGACACTGGCTTTCTTTTTTATATCTGTTAGTGTAAATGTCTGTGTGTGCTGGCAGCGATCATTTAAATCCTGTTTGGAACATCGTCCCTGCAGAGTACGAAGGAGGACAAATGCAGTGCGGAAGGCGAACGGTCACCACATACGGACCTTCCCTCTGTTCATTCACCTTGCCTTTTGCTATTTGATTTTAAAAAAGAAGTTATCCATCCACCTTCAAAACCACTTTTACCCTGTACGAGATTGCGGCGCACTGGAGCCAGCTCACTATGGGAGAGGGCAGGATATACCCTGGACAGGTTGCTAGTCCATCACAGGGCAAACACACAGAGACAGACAACCACACACACCTTCTTGCTATGAAGCAAGAGCACTAACCACTGCATCACCATGCGGCAAAATGAAATAATGCCTATTTGTTTTGCACAGTACTGTAGATGAGTTTAAGTTCAAGAGTGCTTTATCGTCCCTCATTCTTACTGAGGAGTTTATATAGCTGAATGAAAAGCAATACGGACAATAACAAAAGCCCACCTGACTTTAGTCAGCAATCTCACCTTGCAAAGGTGAGAAAAGTCCGGTAGAATTACCCCAGTTATTTTACTGCTCTCCTTCACGATCCTCTGCAGTCTGGTCTTATTCTTGAAGGACAGTGTTTCTGTTACTAATCGAGGTCACTTACCTTGAGTGTTCTTTTTTGGATCACAGGTATGGACACGATGATGCAGGGCCGTCCCATAGAACATCTCAAAGGAGACATCATAACCCGTCTTCTGCTGCATCTCTTCCCCCTCCTCCCTCATCTTCCTCAACTGCCCCATCTTCCTCATCTGCCTCTAAATCAAGCAGTGCTGCACCAGGTCAGTATTAGGCACCACTGCTCCTCCAGCTGCTAACTTCAGAACCATAAACCTTGATAACACAGAAATTGAACATGGACTCATTTTCTCTTTGCAACAGTTAGATGAATACACTTAAAGGTCATTTGTACTTCATTGTATTGCCTACTGAACACACAAAAATGATTCCATTCCATTTAAAACTGAGATCAATGTTGTGGACTCAATTTTGGTCACATTCTTTCTGCCAGAGCTGCCAGGCTTTTACTTTGACCCTGAGAAAAACCGGTACTTTCGCCTTTTGCCTGGACACAACAACTGTAACCCACTGACCAGAGAGCAGCTGCAGGAGAAGGAAAGAGAGAAAAAGAGAAACAAAATGCTCGAGGAGGATGAAAAGCCCAGGAAAGTAAGTTTTGCCATCCCTCTTTATTTCACAGCATTCTGCTGTTTGTTAGTGTTCAAGTCATAGAAAGTCATTTTGGGTAAAGGGGAAACTGTAATAACTTCACATCTCACCGTTCTGAGAGGATAAAAGGTCTACCTGATGTTGAGAAACACACAAGAAAAGTCACCCTCACATCTTCATCTACACCAAATTACACAAATTAATGCCAACGTTTTTGTTTGCTTTATTTCAATGCAGCAAAGGTTTTGCTTCATTCATTTCAGCATCTAGTTTCTTCTGATGGAACAGCTGTCGTCTTCTGTTCTAGAAAGCACCACGAACCGGACTAAACGCCTCACTGCTGCTGCAAAAAAGACACCTTGGCCTGTTACCCGAGAACTCCTACTGCAGGTACTGCATGCTCGTGTGTAGTTGAAACTGTTTTCCTTGTATCCTGACACTTCAGTTCAAAACCCACAGCTGTCATGCATTACAAGAAACAACCTCAGCAAAAGAAAGACCAACTTCAGTGCTAATGAGTTCTGTATGTTCACAGTGTGTGTATTGGGGTTGTTTTATCGGAGCGTTGCAGTCCCCTAATAATGATGTTAATCAATTTTGACATTGGATTGTAAGTGGTCATGAAAACAGAAGAAAACAATGTTGTCAAAATATCCTGCCTGACCTCAGTGTATGGACTCGACTCGTTTATTAGGCCAGGTGATTTCTGTTCATCCTCGAGGGAAAAAGAAGAAGGAATATCATAAAAAACATGTGTCAGTTGTTATATGAAGTACATTGTTTGTGGACGATCATTACTGTTGTTTTCAGGCTCATCCATGAGGTGAAAGTCGGTGGGATGAGACGCCACAAACTAGAGATCCAGAGCACCGACAACAGCAGCCCGAACACTGACAACTTCAGACTCATAGTGGTGAGAACAGATATTTTACACGCATAAGCTTACGCATTTATTCTCAATATCAGTTGTAGTTTAACACGTGTTGTTTCGCCGCACCTGCTGTTGTGTAGAACTGTTTTGTTGACTTCTCTTCTGACTTTAGGGGGATTCGGCGTGTGAGCGGGTGTTTACTGTAAACGACGTCTATCACGGTGGCTGCAAGTACGGCATCATGAACTTCAGCAGCAGCAGTCGAGGCTCTCTGTCGGTGGAAATGTGCGACAACCTGTATTTCACCAATCGCAAGGTGGCCGACACTTCACCTTGTGCACTACGCTGGCAATGTTCAACTATTTGTCTGTCCATGATTTTAACAGCTTTACTCTGCTTGTGTGTTCTTCTAGGTGAATTCAATCTGCTGGGCCTCGGTCAACTATCCCGATTCTCATGTTTTGTATCCTTCCTCAGCTTGTTTAGAGCTGTAAATCACGAACCTGACAGCAACTAAATCAACAGTAGGATTTGCGGTTGTTTCTAAAAAAAACAAAAAAGCCCCCGACAGTTTTCCATATGCAGATTGTTTTTTTTGTTTTTACAAGCGTTCCCATAGATTGATTGTTCCTTGACTGAAGTGGCTGTCAGGCTCTGTCTGGTGGGAGTGGCAGACACTCCTGGCTGCGTCAGTTTGCTTCCTGCTTCCCTTTTTAGCAACTCCAACCCAGGTTTGTCCCGCTCGTCACACTGCTTGTAAGACCCATTGTGCAGTTCATTGCTTCAGGTCAGCTAAAGCAAAGTGCTTAAACATAGTTTCAAAGGTTTTGTGGTCTTACTGCCGAAATCCTCAGAAGGCTGTTGTTCTTAAGACGTCTTTTAAAAGCAACTTTATCAGCATGAACATGATTCTCTGTAAATGCTGAGCCATTAGTGGGTTGGTAGTGTTTTCATTTGTTTGCCGACTGTAATCAGACTTCTCATTTTATTACTTATCCTCTTATTTATATCCACACCCTCTCCCCTCAGATCAGCCTGGGATGCTCTGCAGCTTCAAGATCTCCACAGCTTGGTCGTGTGCCTGGTGTCTCAACCCTCAGTTTGACAAGACTTTCAGCACTGGTCAGTTTCATTCTAATCAAGCCACGTGTTCAAGCGGAATAAGCATGAGGTCACTGATAATATTATGGTAATTAGGAAATCTTTGACCGTTTTATCCCATCACCACTGACGGGATTCTCAATAATAATAATTCCTACACTGTTCATGATTTCTAGAAAGTTTAAAAGCTATCAGAAAGCAGACAAACAAGGCTTTGCATACTGGTTTTTACAGCGGCTCACAGGATTTCTGCTGTACGGTCACAGACTAGATTTAAAACACAAGCTTCTCAGTAGCATCAAAAACACACCGTAATACTTAAGGAACCACCAGATATTGAAAGTTGAAGTTATCTTGGAAAAGATGGCAGAAGGACTCCCTCAATACACATTTTGTACCAATATCTACAGCCTCAATGTCAAAATTCATCCAAGTAGTGAAACTGTTCATTGCTCTAAAATGATGTATTTGTGCACGTGTGGGCAGGCCTCTCTCGCAGGGTCATTATAAAAGATGCAGAAACGGGCCGAACACAGACTTACAGTGTCGGCAGCGATGTCTTGGCTCAGCAGTTTGCCCTTAGGGTGAGTTATTCTTCACTTCAGAAACCTCTTCGTATGTTCTGTTTAGTTAAGAGGTCATTGGTAAAGAAGAGCACAGAGTTCGAGGAACTAAAAGCACTTTTAACGTCTGCAGGTCCCCGTCCTGTTTAACGGCTGCCGATCGGGGGAGATATTCAGCATGGACCTGCGGCAGCGCGGCCGCAGGGATCAGAGCTGGAAGGCCACTCGCTTCCACCAGGAGTCGGCCATCACTTCTGTGCGCGTCCTGCAAGATGAGAACTACCTGCTGGCTGCCGACATGCTGGGCCAGGTCAGCTTATTTCTTGAAGCATGAACGTTTAAGAGTAAATTGTTTTGCTCCTGAGATGATGGATGAAAGTGCAAAAGTAACATTCAACTCATAATCAATCCATCAATCAATGAATGAAACATGACAAACTGGATCAGGCAATCATTTCAATATTTACCAGAACACCATCGGTTATTTTTAAAAAGCAACTAAAATCATTTCAACTTTCTCTTCTTAGTCCCTAATCTTTAATCATTTTTGTTTCCTCGTGAAGTACTTTGAGCCGTATTAAAGGTGAATCAACAAAGTGAAGGTTCAGAAATTCAAACTATTCTCGCAACGTCATAGTATGCGTTCTTTTTTCATGTGCAGATCAAGCTGTGGGATGTGCGAGGATCCAAGCCAGTGCAGGAGTACCAGGGTCATCACAACGAGCACGCCTACCTTCCCATCCACGTCAATGAGCGTGAAGGTCTCCTGCTGGCAGGTACCAGAGAATCGACAGTTGTACGAGTCCTATCAAAAAGGCTTCTCTTGCCGGAGTCTGACTGTTTCCCTCGCTGGCTTTTCCACAGTGGGTCAAGATTGCTACACGAGATTATGGAGCTTGAAGGACGGCCACCTCCTACGAACCATCCCGTCTCCTCACCCGGTCGCAAACGACTCGATCCCAAGCGTGGTCTTCTCCTCTAACCTGGGCGGCTGCAGGGGGCTCCCCGGGCTGCTCATGGCCGTCAAACACGACCTCTACTACTTCCCGTACAACACTGACTACCAGGAAGGAGGAGAGCCGAGGGCCGGCTCCGAGGGGAATGATTAAAACATTTCCCACATGAAAGTTGATTCAACCCATCAGCCAGTATACACACGGTCCATCTACAAGAAGCTACCTTTATTCTCAGGGGAATATTCTTTTGTTCATTATCATCCACACACTTTTACAATTACATCATGCGTCCCTTTTGAACAGAAGTGCACTTACTGGAGACATGATTTTTATTTTTATTAATCATAAGCAATTGCTGATTCGCTTTTCAAAGGGCAGTACTGTGGGTTTTTTTTTTTATAAATCATCAGTTTTTCTAATTCCCATTAAATCCCAGTTCTGATAATGAAGATTTAATAAACACAGAAAACTCATTTGTACGTTTTCCGGAATGACTCATACACTCATGTTGCTTGCGTTTTTGCAGTTTAATACATACCGTATACGAACACAGGATAGTGATTGGTTTCATGTGAGATTCATATTCGTAGATCAGACTGGAGCAGTGATGACATTGTCCTGGTCCGAGTCAAAGTCTGATATTTTGATCGTTGACATGAACGTTCCAATTCATGTCAGACAAATACGGTCAACAGAAAATCTGACTACTGTTACCAGCAGCCTCAAACACAACTGACCTGACGCCGCAGCTTATTTCAAAGCTCTGCAGTTTTGAATTGACAGAAACACGCTTGGTTGAATTCTCTCCTGTTTCGAGGGCCCAGCCTCAAAGATGGTTTGAAATCTTTCGCTACTGTGAGCCAGCCACTCTAGAAAAGCTGTTCCAATGACTCCTACTTCAGTCACACTACGCCTGTTAATATATAGTAGTTTTGACATTTAAAGACATGTGGCAATTTAAAAAAAGAAAAATCCCTAATAAAGTAAACTTTTTTCCCCCATATATGTATATTTTGAGTAAAATTTAAAACACTTACTCTGGACAGCATTATTAAGGCTGTTCTTAAATCATCTGCCCATTCAAGCGTGCACACAACCACAAAGGATCAAGGGATTATGTAAGTAGCAATTACTAAGTAATTATTATATAAGTTGGAATGCATCTCAATGCTAATGAAGTGGCTTCTGATTGTTCTGGGATTTTATTCTTGAAGCCAAAAATCACAATCTGGACTGAATAGGAAGAATATGACTTAAGAACCATTTAAAGGAGGGGAATTATCGTTCCCTGATATTGCATCAGTATAAAATCAGTCAGTACTTGCACCTGAAAGAGGTTTTGACACGTACCCCAACTCAGATGAAAAGGTGCATATAATACAAGTATGTCACATCTGGGAGGATTGTCAAAGGGTCAGGGGTTTCTTGTGCATTAGTATATTGGTTCCAAAGGGGCACGTAGAATTACCTGCACTCAGCTGTTATTCAGCCGTAACACTCGCTTTCATCATCTCCGTTGTTTCATCTTCTAGATATTCAAGTCTCACTCCGACTGGGACTCTTCACAGTGTAAATTATACGCATATTAAAGTGAACTAGAATAAAGGGACTGAAGTGACACGAGACCAGCTTTAAAAAAAACAAAAAATAAAGTGTCTATCCTGCCATAGTCTCAAAGCAGCAAGAAAACTCTTTATAGTTAAGCCTCTTAAGCCAGACTCAAAATGTCGCTTCCAGTTTTTACGGCGGTTATTAAACCATCCCCGCGCTTCCCCTGCTGCTAGAGCTCCCCGGGCTTCTGATTGCAACCGTTGCAGACCCTCACGGGATGATCCCAGCCGCGGGACGGCACGGAGCGGCGCTCCTGGGAGCAGTCGTCGCACACGCCCTGTCCACAGGCACGGCAGTGATGGATGGAGAGACGCGGGGTGAACTCCCTTTGGCACTCGCAGCAGGAGTGGATGTCCTGGTCCGGGACCCAGTAGGCCGGGCGAGCCGCGTCCTTCACGAGACCTGGACAAACAGATTGAAAGACACAGCCAAGTCAACCAAAGATAAACGTTGAGGGTTAACTGTCTGCGGTTGGTAACCAATTGTGTTTTATCAGTGATGCAACCATTTCCTGAAAACAACAGACAGATTTCAGGTAGAACTTGATCTCTCATGAAATCTTAACCAACCAACTTGTAAAGGTTGTACAAGAGCACCTCAGCATCAAACTGACATTCTCTCCGTGTACGAAAGCCAACCACTTTTTCTTGTATAAAATAGAATTTATTAATTCTGATCATGTTTCATTGTATCTCTCCTGACATATTCCTATATCTGTTGGCACGGGTCACTCGCACTCAAAACAGACTGGAAAGTGTCGTGAAGATGTGTTGCAAAACTGCACTAAACACTCAACTATCCAAATGTTTGGTACAAGACAAGAAAACTTAAAAAAGCAATCTTAAGTGCCCTGATCCACCCCTATGGCAACAACAAACCAGTAGGGTAAAATTAACCTGTCTCACGACGGTCTAATCAAAGCCCACGTTCCCTATTAGTGGGTGAACAACCCAACGCTTGGTGAATTCTGCTGCACAATGATAGGAAGATCTGACATCGAAGGATCAAAAAGCCAGTTCTCCCTGTGGTGACTTTTCTGACGCACCGGCCGATGCGAAGTGGAAGAGCTGACAAACGCAACAAAGCACTACAAGAGTTGGCGATCCGGAGCGTAGAACCTCGGAGGCTTTAACAGTCCAGAGTCTGTGCTGGACCACCGGACTCCACTATCTCCACACACATCCAGTGGCTGCTCGTATGTCTATTTCACCTGCCTGTGCTGCTTCTACTGGGACACCGAACTGATTCTACTCGGGGAAGATGTACCGTTGTATTCCACTCTCTTGAGTTGCTGATGTGGGGCCCACACACTTCTGGTGAGTCATTTATTCGTGTCCTGTCGCTCCCCTGTGCCGCTTCGTCATGTTGGTAGGTGGATGCGTGTCTGCAGGTCTCTATTCACACGAATTCAACAAGAGAAAGATCTCGGGCTCACCAAGTGGTATGTCGATGGCACCGACGACGGCTCCTATCGTGTTCTGAACGGCCTCTCCAACTTTCCGCGCTATCAGAGTGCCTCCCTCCTCCTCCAAGGCGGCGTCCAGCAACTCTACAACACGCACAGATCAAATCAGACAATTCACAGTTTGCTGTGAAAATGATTGCTGCTGCATGTTGAATTCACATATAGGGACTAATTTGTGTACCGGTTGGGATTTCCCTGTTGTGGAAACAGGCGTCGCAGACTCTAACTGCAGCGAGGCCCCAGCCTCTCTCTGGGACTGGCCGGGTTTTGGAGGAGCAGGCGTCACAGAAACCCTCCCCACAGGCACGGCAGTGGTGCTTAGTGTAATTCGGCTGGAACTCCTCACCACATTTATGGCATTTCTACAACACAGTGAAATCAGACTTTACTTTCAATGAAATACATATGTAGGACAATAAAATGTTCCCCCTACATCCTTTGGTTGATGGATCCAATAAACACAATATTATAGACACTGACACTTTGGGTTTCCTGACATTGAGACTAGCACTTTATGTGCTTGTGTTATTCTACACTTCCAGTAAAGTCCTGTACCATGATGAGGGAGTTGGGTTTCCAGTAGGCAGGGGCAATCTGGTCTGTGAGCCAGGAGGTTACAGCTTTGGCAGGCTTCACACTCAGTTCAGAGACAGACTGAGAAATGTATTTGACTCCATCCAACAGCCTTTGTGCAGCATTGTTGTTGTCCTTCAAAAAACCATCCGACTGTGAAGAAGAGAACAACAGATTTCAGATCAATTAAAGAGAATTTATGCAAGTGCAAGTCACCGTTTTCACTGACTAACATCGGACAAGGCAATATTTCATTTTGACAGCATTCATAAATGTTGTAGTACACACTCATCAACATGCTTCTTTCCTTTAAGAACAAACTGCACTGTAAAGGCTTGCCGCTTTCAATGTGACTTCATTCTTTTGACTAAAAACCACCAAAATCTTGGCCTCCACATTTCTTTAATTGATTCAAAAAGAATGTATTTATCTTGTACCCCTGGCCAGATGTGCTGGATCTCAGTTCTGACCACTGTTTCCACTGGATCCTGGTTTCCATACCAGTACTGCCTGCTTCTGTAGATCACTGCGCAGTTGGGACACTCAATAACATATCTGTACAAAGACAAAAAGATCACAGTTTCGGTACCACCATGGAGACAGGGGCAAAGGTGTCACATGGACAAGTAGTGCTCGACATCTTGTATTGTCGCTTAGTTTTTCATCTCACTTAATGGGAGCATATTACATTTTTTGTGGCAGCAGAAGCTGGACTCACCCAGACCAGGCGTAGATAGCCAAGCCAAACCACGGTGAGTCAGACGAGGCCGTCGTTTTGGGAACCACTATTACCTCCTTTCCTCCCTCATAGCAGGCCTGTGGAGTCCAACACAGACACTCAGAACCCCGTCAAAGAGACGCACCTCTCCATGTGCAGGGCGTTTTGCACTTGCCTTGCAAGTATAGATGCGGTTGTCGTACTGTGCAGAGTAGCGACAGCGATGTTTGGCTTCGTGGTCAAGTCCTTCCTTCAAGTGATTCATGCTTCTCTTACAGCCGGACCTGAAAGAGGGAGCGCACATAATAATGTGACCACTTGACATCAGCTTTGCTTTGACAGTATCATCTTTTATTTGGCTATCATGATAACTCTGACCTAAAATCAAGAGAAACTGCATTTGTAAGTTATTTGGTGGTTCCTACATGTTTTTAAGAGTTTATGTGAGTAAAATTTTCCCATTATATCATCATGTTCCACCTCAACTAGTAAAGCAGTAGTTCTGCTATAAAAACTGATGTGTCACTAACAGGTTTAGCACAAGGATTCCCACAAAAAGTGGGTATTTAATTGTGAACCATTTGATTCTTTAACGTCTACAGATGCCCTGCTGTATTTATTTTTTGGTTGATGTGAAGGCAAGTTTCTGTTCTGCACATAGATACATACCCACAGCTGAGGCAGATGCAGGAGCAGGTAAAGTACTCATCAGGAAAAAAGGAGTTGCTCGTCATGTGCTCATCTTGAATATCCCCGCTAAAGCGTTCGCTCAGGGCCTGAATGAAAAAGAGGTGGGAGAAGATCTGAATGACGTTCCAAAATGTATAAAACAATCCATACCTGCATATTACAAATAAGCATTGCCACCTGTAGAGCTTTGAAGATGACACTCGCAGAACGAGGTGAGCGAGTGGTATTGTTGTCCAGCTGTTGCTCCAGGTTGCGCAGCAACCCGCTGAAGTCTGTAGGAGGGTTGTACGTGCGAGTCCCACGGTACTGAACGGAGCTGAACGCTTCAGGAAATAGTCCCAGCTTTCTGAAACGCTCCTGTAGCAGGCGGTCGGCTGATTGAGATGGTTTGTCTTCATTTGGGGTAACATGTAGCAGACAAAATGGACACAATGAATCACATGAAGACAACTCAACAAAACTATAAAGTCTTGGTTAGTAACTTCCTAAAGTAAGTACAGACTTCTTTGATGTACCTGAGCCAAGCAGCTTGGTGTGAACCGTTTCGTGAAAGATAATCACAGCAGGGCCAAGGGTGGACAGCGGGACATCCAGACCACAGCGGGTAGTGGTCGCCTTCAACTCCCTCGTGAAGTGTTTGATGTAGGCATCTGATGCATCACCAAGGAACTTGAAGAGATCATCATGGAGACGGTCAGCGTGCGTTCGATAGATGACAACATCGGAAATAGCGAGGACCTTGAGGAGCAGGCGGGTACGCTGACCCTGATTGGCTCCTGATGGATGAAAATATGGTGATTTAGAGAAATAAAAAAGCCACCTTGACTACATTTTTTTTTTTTTTTTTATAATAATGGCTTGTCACGTACCAGCTCCAAGCAGGCCCTCTGTGTCGATGACTACAACCCAATGAAGAGGGTCCATAGCTGCCCAAACTCCTACAGTACAGGACTCTTGAGTGGGAGACGTCTTGAAAACTTCTCTTCCGAGAAAGAAGGTGTGGTTGAGGGTGTGGGATTTTCCCTCCCCAGTGTTTCCAAAGATGGAGACGACCTTCAGGAGTTCATCTGGTCTACAGCCCAATCTGTTGACAAAGTCCTCCTCGTCCTTTACCTGAGAATCCACACAATAACATCAAAATAATTACAACATGTCCTAAATCCTTCCGTGAGGACTCGTGCAAGTTATGCCACCCTTCATTCTTGTCTTGAAAGACAAGCACACCAGAAATAAGAATTTAGGTCTCAAATGTTGAAGTGTGCTTTCTCTGGCATCATACCTGCATCTCCTCCTTCTCATCCACTAACAGGAAGCTGCACACCTTCTCCAGCTTGGCTTTAAAGATCTCCATCTCTGCCTCCCCAGCACCTACACTGTTCTCCTGAGGAGCTTTGGCAGGGGGATAAAGTGTCAGTGGGTGCTTCCTCTTGTTGACTCCACCATGGGTGCGTTTCTGGCAATCCAAACACAGGTTTATCTTACAACCCTGGCAGCGCACCACCGCTCTGAGCCTGACAGAGCAGCTGCTGTCACCTTTACACGAGTCACAGAAAGGAACGTGGCCCGGCGCGATCCGGACCCGGTCGTGATTCCTCATCCGCTCCTGGCGATGCAGCTCCAGCTCGCAGCGGCCACACTGCAGACTGCCGCATTCATCGCATTCAAACGCCGCCTCATCTGAACCCCCGCAGGCGTAGCTCTCCTGGCACACTAGGACTGTGTTCATACCTTTATCTACAGCCGATCCCTGACCACTCATGTCAGACCTGCCGACACAACACCTGCTGCTCGAGAGTAACAGTAGCTAAAGTGGGATTGCGAAATTAAGTGCAAGGCAGGACACCAAGTTATGGCACGGCGAGGTAAATATCTCTGACCAGATGTCATTTAACTCCTTTGGCTCAGTTTCACTCAGGAGCAAATCTATCGAAATCACATCAACTGGGCACCTTGATACTACTTAGTCACAGAACTGTCTCTAAAGCAAAACAAGTATTAAAGATGATGTCAAGTACACAGGCTCAGGTAGTAATTTGTTACAAGTCCTCGTTAGCTACCATTCGCTGCCCTGTATATATTTGTAATTATAGTAAGTTATTTATAGCAATTAAGATTCCACTCAAAAGTAGCCCGATGCGCTAGTCATAGTGGAAGTTAAGTAACAGCCTGACGTTAGCTCACAGCAGCTACACAAAGAGACACACTCCTCAAGAAACAAACAACCTCATTTCAGTCCACTAACCGAGCAGATGCTACCAGTCCGCCGAACGACGACTAAGCTGAACGCCGCCTCGTCACGATCCAAAACGAGACTCTGTACTGTACAACCGTACATATATCTGACGCTGCTGACAAAGTTATCTGGGTTATTTTGTGTCGGAACCCTGGAGATGTTGTCGCTTTTACATCAGCTGATCGGCTTGTTTTTATCCAGAGGTTAAGGGTCATCTCCAACCGCGAAGCATTCTGGGAAATGAAGTCCTTACGAGTCAGACCAGTCGTTTTTATGTCCTCTTAACACACACAGCGACTGATATTTATATCCGTATTTTATATTATTTTTCGTTTAATTTTTAAAGTTAATCTTTATGGAGTGATATAAAAAACGTAACTTAACGAACATGAAATATCGACAGCCATCACCCATAATGCTTTGTTCTTTCCAGCTGCTCGAGCATTCACTTGAATGTCACACCGGCGTACACCGAACACACAGTAAAGGGGGGGACAACTGATATAGGTACACTGCTTGTTAAATGTATTTAATGTATCATATTCCTTTTAACCATGTCTTGTTGTCGTGATTGCTTCAGCTACTCGTCACATCTAACACACTTATCACGTACTGAGTCAAAAGCACTTAGGGAAACTCCCTGTAACCGGGACACTCCGGTGTGATTTACTAACCACCCCAAGGGACTATCGAGTGTTGTTGGTACTTGGTGCTGCAAGTCTCTATATTAAAAGTTTAGTTTTATATGCTTTTTTAAAAATTTGTTTTGTAGCCCGGATGTACATATGTCATTTCATCTTTAACGGTGATTGTATCTTCTTCTTTTTTTTTCAACTATTATAATCGCAAGCCGCTGACCTCTGCTGTCGCTCTCCTACGTTAGCTCGAGGCTAACTGTATTCTACATGCTCGCCTTTTCTTCCCATTTCACATCGTTTTCGGTGCACACACGATGGAGGACGATATATACAGTGACATCGGTGGCAAAGCCATCTCTCTGGACTGCCAGAAACACTCTAGCTTCTGCAGCGAGTTCACCGTGAGCTCCCCTAAAGTCTCCATCGGTAAGGTGATGGCGTACACCTGCTGCGTGTGGCTGTTTGCTTACATCGTGTTCTTCTTCACAGAGGTGAGATACACTTATCTTTATCATGACAAGTCAATGATTACTAGAGTCATGTTTTTTTCAGATACATTTTATGACACACTGCTATTCGTGATACCGATCATCACACTCACTCTCACAAAAACGGTAAAAAATAACTACTAATAAATGTGTTTTTAAAGGAGAAATACCATAGCAATCTCAAAGATCACCACTATTTGCATTAAATGTATCGAACATCATAATAGACACCAAACTGAATGCATGCATGATATATCAATTCCTATAGTTTTGACCCTTTTGACCTTATTCTTATGATCTCAGGAGCGAGACCTTTGTTTGGGTTTTGTTGAGTTTTATGCATCTTCACTAAATCATATGAGACAAGAAAGAAATTCAGATTTTACATAAAGCCTATAGAAGAGATAATGAAGCACACTATCAGTATTTAAGACTTGACATTGCATTCAGTTTGGGATATTACAATGTCACATGTACTGTTCTAATCTCTAGCTATAAAGCGCCTATTGAAATGAGTGTTATCTACTTTTAGATACTGTATTCGAATCATGTGTTTCAAAAGAACCAGGAGCCATCCCTACTGTATATACTGATATCAAAGTGTTGGAATTTGTTGATCCAAGGAGTGTAATGATAAGTTGTGCATGTTAGATGGCAACGTAATGCTTTTCATGCTCTGCTTTATTAAAAACAAACAAAATAAAACAGTTTTAACTGTTGTTCAAGGAAAAGAAACAAAACACCCTCCTCCAGACTTGAAAGAACAAATAATTTGTAAAGTATGATCATTACTGATTCTGACTGAATGGAAACGTTCTTTGTCAGCACAACCTGTGTTTGGTAGATTATTGCTTTTTTTTGTAAGAATCGTTCTTCTCTTGGTAACACACTTAAGACCACTGAAACACCTGATTACACCTGAAACACCACAAATGTAAGTAACGTGCAATTGTGAGATGAGCAGTCCTGCTTTTATCGTCACAGCAACCAAACCAAACGAGAGATAAATCTTCTACCAAACTTAATTTCCATTACTTTATGTGTTTGGTTCATATTATTGGGGTTTAGGTTAATAAATACAATGAGGTTTGTTCTGAAATCTGATAGTGATTGAAATATTATAATGTTGTATAATCTTCACGTCACCATAACTAATATATATTTTTGATTTGCTGTTGTCATAATTATTTATAAAGTAATGCTTTCTTCACTGAAATTGAATGAAGGATACAAGCATGTCAGGACTTTTCGAAGAATCTTTTTTCCGGCTTCTTTTTCAGAACACGGCTGTCCTGTCCGGCGCCATTCTCATCACCCTCCTGGGGATGATGCTGTACATTCACTTTGTGAAGGTGGACCACGAGTCGCTCCTGGTTATCGGCTCTCTGGGCATCCAGGTGTCGTCCAGTTACGCCTCAGGACGCGAGGTCACCACCTTCATCGAGATGAGCAAGATCAAAGACATTGTCATCAACGAGGCTATTTACATGGTACGTTGACTCTGCAGTTGATTTGTTGGTCGTGTGTGCTTTTTTGAGTGATGCCTTATCTTTCTTTGTTTTTATTTTAGCATCAAATCATCTTCTACCTTTGCATACTGTTGAAGGACCCATCAGAAGTGAATGCCGTGTCCAGCGTTGTGCCCTTGTTTCAGGTGAGGATTCATGTTTGCATCTTTCAGGAAGCAACGCGACGGGCGAGTTGCTCCTGAAAACCTGAATCTAATGAACATCATCTCTTTTTCTTTTCTTTTTTTCTTCCCCAGAGTTCAAAGCCGAGGCTCAATTGTTTGGAGAAAGTATACAAAAGCTGTCAGGAGATTCTCTCCAAGTGCCAATGACACATGCAAGTCCTACAAAAGTTTGAATTCCTGTAACACTGGATGTTTTAAATCACCTAAAATGTCTCCTTTTGAGTTTAAGTATTCTAACTTTAACTTAACTAACTTTAACTTTCTTTTTACACTGTTGTTACAGTGTTCCATAAACACAAAACTAGTTGTAACAACAGCAGTTTAGTCATTGAAATGAAGGTATTAGGGTGACACAGTGGTGTAGTGGTTAGTGTTCTGGCCTGGCAGGGTGTATAGCTCAGCTTTAAGTCAAGTTGTTAACCTTTCTGAGCACATGTGGGGTTTTTTTTTCTGGGAGCCACCATCACCATCTCCAGTCCCACATCCACAAAAAGTTGGCTTCCATTTATTAATAAAACAATGTTTATCATCATTTGCATTGCTGACCTGTAGAGCAAAAAAAAAAATCAAGATTCTTTTATAACCTTGCTGACATGTGGGGTTCTCAGTCGATGACGTACAATGTAGGCTTTGCAAACAACTTTCTACTGTAAGATAAAACATATGACACATTATTTTAAAAAAAAAAGCCAGCAACACTGTGTTTTTGTATTTATTCAAAATTGATTTAATTTCCTAAAGACCAAAATCGATAAAAAATGTATTTTGTTGTGTAGCAACTTAATTCTCATCTCTGGTGTTATATTACTTGTTTAACCCCACAAAAAAAATTACCAGTATTGTATTAAACCATAAAAACATTTAAGTATATGTGTTTTTGTAACTTATGTGTTTGTCATTGTTTCTATTTTAACTAAATGTGTTGTTTCTATTTGCGGAAAAAAAAATATATAATTCTTGTTATTTCAATAAAAAGTATTTGATAAAACATAGCGTCAGTACTTTTTTTTTTTTTTGCACCTGTCCACGATGTACTTTGTGCTTTGTTTATTGTGTGTTGGCTGAGCTAGACCAACGAAACATGCTGACCTGTTGCCCCTAAAGGTTTAACAGCAGCATGAACAAGATGTTTGTCTATGAGGAATTGTACTTGTTTCTCCCAGTAGGGGGCGACACTCCTCATGAAGCTGTTGCAAACAGTGTCCACAAGTCAGTTGAGATCCAATAAAGATCCTCTCATGTAATAGACAATCTGAACAGAACGGTTGCGTTAAGCATAACATTGCGTCAAAAAAAACTTTTGAAAGTTCATTGGGGAGATTAACGATGGACGTATAAACGTGAGAGGCATATCTTCTAGTCTTAATCATCTTTCCACTTCAGTTCTCGGTATATCTCGAGGGTTGATGCACTGGACCTGTTTTCAGGAATGCCTTCTAGGTTCGCTTGGCAGACCAGTGGTGATGATTACAGGGAGTGAAGAGTCCGTTTCAGAATGACCTCCTCAGTACAAAATCACTTGTCTGAACTACTCTTGAGTAATAGAGTGTTATGGCCTCAGATACACACGATGACCTGATTTTCCGAAGGCTGACTGTATAATGACAACCTAACAGCCAATTAATTCTCGGTTGTCCCTCATGTTGAGCACCACACTTTGCTGCCCCCCTCCCCTCCCATTTAGGCCTTGTTTCTATCCATCCCCTGCATCTGGAGCCTCCGCTCAGACCCGTGTGTGAACTCCACAGGTCAACAAAACAAGCAGAAGGGTGTGATTTTCAGGAGCAAAGCTTCCACTGCTGTGAAGAAGAGTCCTCTGACAGGATAATAGCCCCTCCTGGAGGTGTGAAACGGCCATTAACAGGCCGGAGGGGGGGGGGGGGGGGCAGGGAGTGGCTAGTGGCTCCTGACAGCTTCTGAATAGGCCTCATAAAGCAGGAGCTGCAAACCCCCACAGGTAGGTTTAAGCCCTGTCAGTGTGAAAACACAGCAGGGCTCTCTTCACTCAGAGGTGTGGACTTTTAATTACTATTGTTTGAAATAAGGATGTAATTGTCCAATGATGTGGTTTTTTTGTTTTATTTCCTGTGGATGTCAACAACATTTATCAGGAAACAAGAATAATGCTTTGATTAAGTTTAAGTTGTAATTTTTATGTCCAATCTATGGAAGTGAATGTGTTTTTCTATAGGGGAGCGGGAACCTCGTGTTTTATGGGACGAGGTGGGATAGTAGACCCCCTGAGGAGGGTAGTCGCTCCTTCACCACCTGTGGAGTAAACACACATTCAAACTCACACGGAGGCAGTGAGGCATGTTAAAGGTACATTTCAATATCCCCGTCTCGCAAGTCTTGAGCTATTCCGACACTCACATCTGTGTAGATAAGTCGACAGTGGGCTGCCCTATTATTTACTTCATAAATAATCAATCTGTGTAGCTCAGCATTTAAGGTTTTTGTGTATAAAATGTTAATTAAGCACTGTAGTTGTTTTTAGTTACTTTCTCACTCTCTGTTTGTTAGGTTTAAAGTTGAGGCAAACACAGGGACAAACTTGAGTTTGTGTATTTTGTATTTAGAAAATGTATTTATCACATGACATTAAACACTGTGGTCATTGTCTGAAAGGACTAAAGTATTATCAAACAAAGCAAGGCAACCACAACAATGTTATCCATAAATAAATCACAACCAGACAAAGACAATGCATCAAATGTCCCTAAAATATTAAACTGAGTTCAACTAAATATTTACAAAAAGGGCCAATTTGAGAACACAAATCTCCATCTAGTGCCCACATGGAAAGTATCTGACATATCAGAAAATGTGGCCAAAACTAAATTAGGTCAAAAATCACAATTGAACTTTAATTTGAAATGTGGCCTTTTGAATGTATTTTTATTGTCATAGGCTAAACCCCACATCTCATAAAGTGAATGCGAATTAATTTCTGGGAACTATTTCACCAGCTCTTTCTATGCCAATGCTTTCTCGCTTTCCCATATTACAACTGTAATAACAAAACAACAATGCAGTCTAGTAAAGTAAAGGCGTGTCATATGACGCCTTTCTTCAAGGTGACGTTGCGTTCTTCCTTTGTGATTCTGGTGCGTTGGGTTCCCGGCTGACAGGTGCTGAAGGAAGAAACCGTGACGGTATTGTTTGAAATGCATCAGTTTATCCACTTTGCCTGCTCGTCTAAAGGGGCAGAAGTAACACGAGATCTGTTTGGATTTGAATCTACAAGAGAGGAAAATACACAAAACTGGAAAGACAGAAAAGCAGGTCGCTCCAGAGGGGGAGGGGGTTACTGGTTGCTATCAAACGATATGGAAGTGTATTTTGCTGTGAGACAGGTGTGCATTTGCATGATGTTAAAAATGAAGCATTATGATTACATGAGAGGCTTTCTGTCTGATCTCTACAAAAGAAAGTAGAATTGCAATGCCAAAACATGGACTTCACATTCAAATAATGACTTACTACTAAGAGATAACAGTAAAAACTATTATTGACAGACTTATTCATTGAGTCTTGCCTGCCCACAAAGCATTGTAATGCAGAAGTCCTTATTGAACACACTGGTGCCTTTAGATCACATTGACAGACACGTCAATCCACTGACGAAAGGGACTGAACGCTCTCTGACCACTTCTCTTTCCTCCATTTATCATTGACCAGTCCTGATTTTATTCTTCAGTGACACCACAAATCTTTGCCGGGCGATAAACAAAAAAAGTTGACTGAAAGCTCGTCGTCTGTTAGAATGATGCAGCTGCAGCTCCATTGTGAATGAACTGAAGCAGGGTGTGTCTCCAGTAGTGTTTGTCCTCATCCAAAACATGAATGGCGTCTTAAAACGACTCAGCAGCAGTGAATTACTCCGGCACGGTCATCAGTGGCGATCACCTGTTTGTGTGAAGTCATTCCAGGAAACTAATGGTGCTTTATGAACAGCTTCCACCAAAGTGATATCATTTTTTTTGTCTTCATTCACCAGAAAAGTCCAGAGCGGCTTTATTTCCATCATTTGACTGGCTGTGAGCGGGGATTTTAAAACATATCTACCCAAGCTTCAGTCAGCGCAGTCTGCTTTCTGATCTTAATCTTTTACTGGGAAACGGACCGTATCTGGTAACCTCCCTTTCTTACGGGTTCTCTCCAACTTTTGAACATACATTGATAACGATCAGAAACACAATTATATAGCATGCAAACACTTGAAAATCTGCCGCTGTTTGTTTGGGTTTAACCACAATACCCTCTCATGATTCATGCTTTTAACTTTTCATTAAATATACAAGCACATAAAAAGCACATAATAGTATCAGTCTCGATAGTTTTTCAGCTGTAAATGGCAAAATATGTGCGATCAGTACACAGACGTGTCACATGATTTATACTTGTGCACTATATTGGCTGGGAATTAAATTGATAATTCTCAACCCTATAAAAGCTTAACAGTTCTGTTATCATGAGTCAATGTTAAACCTTTTTTGCACAGTAACAATCAGATTCATCCTCTAATTTACCTCACATTTTAAATGCAAATAACTCCTTTTTAAAAAAAAAAAAAAAAAAAAGAAAATAAAGAAGATTTATCAAATGCACTTGACTCTTTACAAGCTACTCCCCTGCAGCGTCACCTGCTCAACGTGAGGTAAGTCAGGCAAACTACCAGTCAAACCAGGTGGCAGCAGATAAGAGAGCCCGGAGCCTGCTCTACTGGTCTGTCAGGGGAGCAGACAGCAGCCAGCTACCTGCAAACACACATCCGTTTTTGTCTGTTTGTCTCTTTTGAATAGAGTTAAACACCTGTCGCTGGTGTGTGTGTGTGTGTGTGTGTGTGTGTGTGTGTGTGTGTGTGTGTGTGTGTGTGTGTGTGTGTGTGTGTGTGTGTGTGTGTGTGTGTGTGTGTGTGTGTGTGTGTGTGTGTGTGTGTGTGTGTGTGTGTGGAAACGCAGGTCTTAACAGACCCATTCAGGCCAAGATGGGAACGTTTTGCACTTTTAATTGGCACAAGCTTAGTCGTGCGATTGTCCGTATTCTACACTGCTGCCATCTAAGTCATGTTTCATTACTGCGTGACGACAACCTCTCACGTTCTTTAGTTTCAGTGGTGCCGCACTGTCTGTGACTATAGTTTCATGCAAATAAACATTAAATTAAAGTGGGACAACTTATGAATACGTGTTGGTTTAAAATGAGATTGTATAATTCAAGAAGGTAGATTGAATAGGCAGAAGACTTCAAACAACCCGACCATGTTGTGTAATCATAATGATACCATTTATTAGTTCATTTGAATGATTGACTGGACTCCTCATGTAATTGTCTGTTGATACTTCAACACTGAGCAACCGTAATGACAGAGCTCATGCGTGACAAAAAAAACACTGGCATGCATAGATACTGTAGATGTGTGAGGGAAGAGGCAGGCTACTCTGTAATCAATGTCGCAAAGATGCAAATTAGGAAGACGTCGTGTCACTTGTGTCGGAATACCCCCCATGGCGTCTGCACATGCAAAATGACATCACTAAAGAGACAATAGACAGGATGAGTGGGTGAGTACTAAACACACAGCCAAGATGATTGATGAGATAAGAGGTTTTTTTTTGGGTGATTCAGATTTATTCAAATAGATGTCAAAAGATAGCAGCAACTGTAATGTCTGGTGTCTACTAATTCTTGCTTTAAGTTTAAAGAACATCCTGCTAAAAACTTTTCACCAAATGACTAAAAATATCCATTGCACAAGACAGTCTCATGAAGCTTGTCTCTGGAAAGCCCTGCAGCAAGTTTCTGTTGCATCATGTAAGCATGACACATCCATACTACAGACCCAAAAGTCTCGTTTATACAAAAACAGTGGGAACCAGCACCTGAATGCTCTTTTGCTCTTGTAACTTCTCAAAACACAACAATCTCATCAAATGAACCATTCAAATGTGGACGATGGCTCAAACAGCTAAAAGAGGAGTGAGGGATACTTTTCATGGTTTTACCACATTTCATCAGTCAGTGGGAGGTCTCACATTTCCCTCCATCTTCTGTACCAATTTTATCCAGGAGCCAGATTAAAACCCAAACTTAACACAAAAAAAACTATATCACAGTGCAGCTGCCATTATTTCCTTTATGGCTTAATAAAAAAAAAATAAACATTCAGCATCCACTTAAAGTTACTTTGCACAAACACATGGAATACTGCCACAACAATAAAATGATTATGAGTGAATTCAGTCAGTAGATCAAGTCACATAATGTTTCGCACTGTGAGGTTGTTTATTTATGACATGCACACGTAGTCTTACAACCGGCTTTATATAGAAGTCTGTAAGTCTTTTCCCAGACTAATCAGGCTGGTTGGGGTGATTTTGCGTTCGTTGAACCCTGCGTGAAAATGTCATGGAGTGTTGTTGCGTAACACTCCTACGGGCGTTTATTCAACTGAAGGATGCAATCCAATGTGCTGTTTAAATGTAATCCGATCGAATCATAAACAGGATTGCACCACCTCCTCATATACGATTGTAATTTCAATCAGATAGGACCAATCTAGCCAGATAGACATGTTTATATGACGTGTGTGACTTGAATCGGATTACTTATACACGGCCACTGAGAAATATACTGGCGTTTGCAAACGCTAAATCTTATTAAAGCCTTTTTTAATCTCTTTTCTTTATGTGCTGGAGATGCAGCAGCCACGTAGGCTCTCTCCTGTTATGCTGGTGACACAAACAGGCTGAGTAAGCCGCTTCAAACCTGGCTGTGAGTAATCAGATGTCATCAAGTCACTCTCTGCTGAACAAGTTCGGACACAGCCTATTGCTCTCCCGGAAAGGTGACTGAAACGTACAATGTCTATTGTCGCGTTTTATTATCGTGTTTTTGTTGATCGATCTCAGCTTTTCTAACAGCGGTGGATGTACACTTACTTTTTTTTGTACACCTGTTGTGTGTTTTCTCACATTTCCTTTTTTGTTCAGCTGTGTATCTGTAGGTGCGCATGCATGTGTGCACGTGCAGAGGAGAGGAGAGCGTGCCCGGGACAATGAGGGTTGCTTCATTGCCGCGTCGTGTATGTCGTCTGGATGTTACAACACCCCCAGCCTCCCTCCTGTTCTCACCCCCCCTTACGCCTCTGTGAGAACACCTCACCCCCTTGATTCCCAGACATGGACACACCCAATATACAAACTCATATCCAATCAAAGCGCACACTTTCCATATGCAAAAGAAAGTCTTTTTTTTTTTCCTCTCTCAAACATGGGTAACTGCCACTGTCAGAATTTCAAGTGAAAAACTGTGACCTGCTCATAATTCATAACAAGTCTCCTGCTCATGTGTTTTTTGTAGCGTGTATATGCTTTCATGTGATCCCAACGTTAAACATATAATCTCTAGATAACTGAATTGTGTACGTATCGGAAGATATCAGTAACAACAGTCTCGCTTTTCCTCGATCCCGTTACTCTTGGAGGAACTCACGTCTACCATCAACTAAAGCTCTTGAATAGAAAATCATTTCAAAGAACCTTTGGTCTCAACAACAGAGTCTCGCGCTTGATAATGACGTTGGGACGTGTTACAAGACACATCTCGCTTCCAATACACCAGACTTCTCACATCAGACGAGCCCTGATCATATAGACGTGTGAAGATGTCCTTCATTCACTGTTTTGGAAAGACAATAAAGGCCTTCACTGGTCATTGCTGGTAAGACTGTGACATGAATAAGCCATTGTGCAGTCTTCCAATTGTACTACGCCTGTGTCTACTTGAACACATCAGTGATTTCCAGAACAAAATAATTATTAAGATGCTATATAAAAATAATCAATTGTGAATAATGACAAAAAAATACTTTTTGAAAAATTTCAATTGTTGAGCAAGTAAAAAAGATGCGTGCAAGAAACTGCAACCACAATATAGAATATAGAATATAGAATATAGAATATAGAATATAGAATATAGAATATAGAATATAGAATATAATATTATATATTATAATGTGAAACTACTCTTAAACTTTGCCTGGCTAATTACATCATTGATTGTTTTTACTTATAAATTAGTTCATATCAGAGTCAATCAGTGAAGCTGGGCAGTTAGTTAGTTAGTTAGTTAGTTAGTTAGTTAGTTAGTTAGTTAGTTAGTTAGTTAGTTAGTTAGTTAGTTAGTTAGCTAGTTAGTTAGTTAGTTAGCTAGTTAGTTAGTTAGTAATAAAAGTCATTAATAACTAAAGACCTTCAAAGTCCCTGCTGGTGGAACTTGTTGGCTACTGATGTAATAAACATTAGATGCCACTGAGTCGCTCTTCATTTCATGAAACAGGGTTTACTTGATTGTTTCTCAACTGCTTCACTATCTTCGGTGCCCAGATCAGATAGTCAAGGCAGACGTTTGGTTATCAGCTTTGTAAAAAAAAAAAAAACCTTGAGGCAAGATTTGTTTGTTAAACTTTAATGAGTCTAATCTCAAAAGTTGGGAGTTCTTCAGATTAGCACTGGTTCAGATATGTGTGATCATGGATTATCATTGTGAAGTCATCATCTCATGAATGACGAGTGTGGATCGAGGTTAAAGGAATTAGTGTCCGATAACCAGCTGGGTGGCTCATGTATTGATTAAATCTTTGTGTACAGCTGTCATGCAAATTGAGCAATTGTTTCATCCGCTGTTTTCCTTTTAGACACCCTGTGTTTTCTACTGCGTGCATGACAAGATCAGCAGATTTATGGCGCATACTCTCTGTCGACTGTGAGAGAGGAGTAAGCGTTGTTGCCTCCAGGCAAAGCCACTGTCGGGAACTGGGACAATTCACGTTGGCTTTGCTTCATGTCGAAACTGACAGTTTATGTTTTGACAACATTAATAGGAGGTCTTTTTTTCTTTTAATCCATTGATCTGCACAGCTAATATGAGTGACAGGTTGTTATGTTTTTAATGAAATACATGGCAAATAGATATGTAAAGAAATTGTATTACTTAATGTATCATATTACCATGTTTCAGTTGTGTTTCGTTGAATATGAAAATAAACGTTTTGTGAAATTTACTTTCGGGTGTAATTGTTTACACACACACACACACACACACACACACACACACACACACACACACACACACACACACACACACACACACACACACACACACACACACACACACACACACACACACACACCTTTTTAAAATTCTGGGAAGAACAGTGCCTTCAATAAGAAGAACAAAAGAGGGGAAGAAAATCAAAACAGATCGTTTTTTTGTTCTGTGTGAAAAAGTTGCTGCGCTTCCCCAAAGCACAACTGTTCAAACTGCCAATTTGGACGGCCGAGAAGGAGCAGCCGTGAGCCAATCGGCTTTGTCCTGGGCCAGGTAGACCTGTCGGTGCACCTGCTGATTCCCAGGCCTCCTTGCCAGCCTTTTGACAACAGTGAAACCTGGCAAGAGTGAAACTGGCCTGGAGCCAGAGGACGAGCTGGATGACAACTCCTGACACAATTGCGAGGAGCAGGGGACCCTGGGAGGAGGACCAGCCCTCAGTGCGGAGATGAGAAACATCGATGACTAACCATGAGAAGGAAAAGAGAGGAGGAGCAACAGTTCACTCTATTCCTGGGAACATAAAACCTGTCCAACGTGGCCTTCAAAGTTGCTCAATTAGAGCACAACTGCACAACCTGTAGGGGATTGTGCTGGGCCATTTAGTATTGACAAAAACTGAAAAAGATCTATAAATAAAAAAAAAATAAAAAATAACGACATTCATATCTTTGTGCTTTTCAGTTATCAGTTGAGCCTCGGTGCCACGACTTGACATAAACTGACCACAACGTTCCTGACCTGCAGCTGCCGGTTCCTTCACTTTTTCAATCCGCGAACACAGCGAGTGTAAAGTCATGCCACAGATTGAGCCAACCTGAATGGACTGATTACATTTCAAAAGAGCCCTACCACACCTTCAAACACAGATGAATAACAGAGTTAAATAAGTGTTTGTGGATGTTTTTTGTTTAATTACAGCTTTGAGGTCCTATTGATCTCATTTTTCTACGAAAAAATATCAACGAGGACAACAATGCGCCCTGTGAACACCGTCTGGGAACACGCTTACGGTGCTGCAGCCAGTCTGCTGGAGCAACAAACATAAATAATCACATGATCAGACTTGTTACGAATAGGATCTTTTTTTTTTTTTTTTTCTTGCACATTATCTTTGCAGGTGTAATTGGAGGTAAAAGCAGTGATGTTTTTTTTTATCTGCTGCTTTCAACTTAATCAAAGGGGAATTTCATAAAATGGATTTGGACTCTCTCACTTATGAAGAAAAAAAACACATAATTTCCTCTCCTATCTCTCCAGAACAGAGCTGGCTTTGCTGACCAGTCTGTTCAGCCTGCTCCTGTCTCTCTGTCTGATAAGCTCCAGCAGACCACCGCATAGAAGACAGCAGATGTGTCCACGATATCATAAACTGTTCTTAACAGACTTCCGCAGACTTCAGCCTCCTCAACAGGTGAAGTTGATTTTGGCTCCTCTTCTAAAGGGCGTCTCTATTTTTTGTCCAAGTCAGTTTGTTATTAAGGTGAAAACCCAGTGTCCACTGTCTCAATATCCAAACCATGGATGTTCACCGGTGTGAATTCTTATCTCCAGCTCCTTTGTCTTTACTGGCATTGATCTGGAGATTGTTCCGATCACACCAGTCAGCAAAAGAGGTGATGACTTCCATAAACCCCAACTTCTGGAGGCTGTCTGAGAGTGGTGGTGGATGTCTATGTATTTCCAACCACCTCATCTGAGATGCAGCTGTGGAACCTTGCGTACTGCAGCCTGTCGGTGAGTTAGGTCAATAGTCCATGAGGTCAAGGCACTGTTGACATTGTTCTCTGGAAATATAGAAATTGTCCCCAATCAACGCTGAGGTGAAATGATTAGATGTCACAGTAATTAAACAGAACAATGATATCTACAATGCACCAAACAAAATCAGCAAACATAAATAAACAGAATGTATAAGCTGCTAATGCATGTTCCACCCTTCTTTGTCCCTGTACCTGGAGAACGCCACGTGCCTGTTTAAACTGCTTCACGTTCCGACACTGCCTCAGCTCCTCGTCAGTCTGTATCACGATTTCTCTCCACAAAGAGTAAATATTAACTTTTTAGAGTGTTTAAAGCTAAAAACATGAATGTCTGACGTTTTCTGCATGGACACTGGCTCAGCTGCTTGTCAGTCTTTCACACTAGTCGGTTCAAAATTGCCCGAGTGGAGTTTGCATGTTTTCTTTGAGTACTGCAGTTTTATCCCGCAGCCCAAAAATACGAGTTTAATTGGTAATCCTAAAAGCCCATCAGTGCGAATGTTTGAGATTGTCTATTTCTTTGTGTTTGCCTTGTGCTGAGCTGTGAAGGGTGAACCATTCCTTTCCCCGCACTCTGCTGGAATTAGTTCCAGGAACCCGTGACCCTTAAAAGAATGAAGTGGTATGGAATATAGATGTAATCAATCAATCAACCAATAAAGTGAATACAAGGATATTGAAGGGGTTGTATCGTGCAACCCTTATTTCCTCAGACAGGGCTCTTGATGGCGAACAACTTTTGGATTAAGAAGATATTCTCATTTCAGACAAGTTTATCGGAATCAGTGTTGAGAGTTTTTATTGTAAACATGTGCTTTAACATTACATACAGTTATTTGACCCACTGTGTATTTAGAAAGGGTGCTATATTTTACAGGAGATATTGATGGACCACGTTGTAAAGAACCAACAGATTTTGTACGGAATAGTTTTAATGAGCGTTAACATGTAATAATAATGTGTTCCGAGTATTTTGGTGTCTTCCAGGAATGTCAGGCCAACATCTGTTCAGAAAGGTCACGGCTAGTAGCAACTGGCACCGGAAGCTAAATCTGACTTCATCTAACGTCCACCTGGGTCAAGGCGTCAAATGACAAAACAGTGCCGAATGTGACCTCTTCATTCGGGGTCAGCAGACAGGAGACGTAACATGTTCCGCTTTGAGCCACTGAAAACAGACGGTCAAGCCGGGGCCCTGAGACAATGACTAATGGCCGACAGATTCTCTGATGAATCGGGGTGACGTTGTGTTTTTGATCTCATTTATCCGTGACTCATCCACCCTGTTTTAAACAAACGCGCCGGTGAGCTGTCAGGTCTGACGATTGTTTTGTGGCTCGCCTCCGCTTGTCTTCCCCTGCCAACTTCACCTGTTTATTGAGTCCTGGTACACATAAACAAAGCCCACCAATTCAGCAAATTCTCAGAGTTTTTCTCAGGCGTCCTGCTGGGAATGCCACCGTCCTGTGTCCCCAGCCACAATTGCACTGGGCAATCAGTCACAGCATGGGCCAAATGCCATCAGCAGTCACGTGGACGGCAATAGAGCTGGTCCTCCCAAAGAACCGCAGGAGGCCGAGGGTTACTTATATGTGTAAACAGAGGTGCTTTAAGAAATGTACCTGGTGTGTTTGATGATGCCTGTTCAGATGTTCTACATTGAAAAAGTGTGCCGTTTACAGTTGGTTTTTTTTGCACTATTGGAAGTGATAAAATGGTTAACTCTACAGTCGAACCACTGCGGGTATTAAAACATACACAACAATGAAGCAGTTAGTTGCACTTCATTTATTCGCATCACATCACTTTGCCAAATAAAAAAAGCCAAACAGATCAGAGGAGAAGGCTGGTTTGAGGCTGGCGACATTAAATATGCAACACAACCAAAATATGTAGCACTTTGATATTTCATAAACATCCATTTGACAAAAACAAAACAAAATCCTGTTTAACAAACAGATTTGAATATAAGTTACTTCCACAAGAAGCATAGTAAAGCCTTGGTTATTGTGCACCCAGACAATAAGACACTGGAGTGCAAAAGATGTCAGCTGTCAAGGCGTTTTGCATTTTCTTACACTGTCATTCACAGGAAGGCTGTTACGCGTCCTCCCGCACACACACAGGAGGACTCCTGAGGTGATCGGGAGCATATTGAACTCAGAAACAAAAGAAGGGAGAAGAGGAAAGCCCCCGTGAGTTGGTGGTGGTGGGAGGAGGATCTGCCAAGTGGAGACTCCTGCAGTGCCTTGCTTTTACAGATGCAGATTAATGAGAGACGGGGAACAAAAAGCCAAAGGTTACCACTCTGCTGCAACTTTCCACCTCAAACAAGAGAGATTTGTTTTTAAAGTGCTCTTCTCATTTGTCACAAACACACATTTCTCATTTTGAAATGACAAAAAGTCATGTAGGCGTCACGGGGGTTTACTTCACGAAATACCCAACCAAACCAGCCCGGGAAACTTCTGACACTCAGGTATGAATGCGGCACCTCGGATCGCAACCTGGACGCACGTCTGTCGGATATAAATAGACCGATGCACCCGGCGACTGACGCCCATCTGCTCAAAACACAGACGGGGCGCTTTCTGTTTCTCCTCACCTTACAACACGGGCAGCAGTTGGTGGCAACACCAAGCATGCAAATGTGGAGTTTTTTCCCCCCCATTCTGCAGCTGTGCTCAGCCAGTTCCCGTGATGAGCTTCACTCGACTTTTGAAGCCTGTTCTCGTGGCTGAAGTCTCGTTTCAGTGACGCTTGAAACTTGAAGCATGCGCACAGTGTGCCGACAGGATTGTCTCAGGTTACTCTGGACTATTCAAACAATTGAACATAGTGTAAACAGAACTATAGTCGTGTGTAAAGCCTGACCAGAAGGTGAAATCAAACAGAATCCTCTCCGAAGCCACCGTGAGAGCGACTTCCCACTGTTCAGTTTTTCACGTCTTTGTTTCACTTTGTAAATTGTGTCCGTAGACAAACACGCTGATGCAAACACAGATTTGATGTGTTGGAAATGAAGGGAAACAATAGTTTCATAAATTAAAAAGTTCCAACCCACAGGGTTGACAGTCTGTGTTCAGATGAAGCAAAATAATTTCTTCCAGCTGCATCTGGAGAACGCTTTGGTGCGTCGGTCTGAGAACCTCCTCTTCTTGTTCTTGCGCGTTTTGTTCTTAATGGCGGCGAAGATGGCGGCATCGAACGCCTCCTTCAAGTTCTTCTGTGTGAGGGACGAACACTCTATGTAATCTGTGGCCCTGATCTTGTCCGCCATGCTGCGGGCCCGCGAGCTCAGGACCGGTTTGACATTCGATCGGTCCAGATTGATGAGGACGTTCACATCCAACATCAAGTCCAGTTGAGTCCCAACGAGAACGATGGGCGCGGACGGGTTCGACGCCCGGATCTCCGGAACCCACTTTTTAGTGATGTTGTGGAACGAGGTTGGGTTGACCATACTGAAGCACAGGAGGAAGACGTCCGCGTGGGAATAGGACAGGGCTCTGAATTTGTCAAACTCTTCCTGCGTGGAGACAAAAACAAGAGTCGGCGTCAATCAAATTCATGTCTGAAGAATGAGCGAAAGACGGTGACTCACTAAGGTGTCAAGGAATAAGCATCCATTTACATTCATGATGAAATCCGGCTACTGAGTCACATATATGATTGAGCAATGACGACGACTTGTATTTTCAAACTTCATGACGTCAACAACATGGACATCAGTGGTGAGTTTGACGTGTCAAATTGAAATGAAAGTTAATAATTTGGGACTCTAAATTAAATTGTTAAAACAGCAAGTTTTTTTTTTTTCCAGGTTAAAAACACAAACTATGGTCTTACCTGTCCAGCAGTGTCCACGAGCTGAACTTTGACTGGGGCTCCTTCCACTTGAACATGACCTGTTTTAAAACATCAGCAGGGGTCAAAACACGTCACACACACTGCAATATAACTCGGTCACTTTTCAATAACCCCAAAAAATGACCCACCGGAGAAGACGTCAAAGCCGGTCTGTTGGTACTCCGAGGGGTATCCGTTGGTGGTGTAGCTGACCACCATGCTGGTCTTGCCCACGGCTCCGTCCCCGACCAGCATGCAGCTGATGGCCCCGGGGTCGAGCTCATCCTCCGGGGTCAGCGCGCACGCGGAGGGGACTCGGGACTCGTGGTAAAAGTAATCCATGTGAGGTGGCATGTCGGGCAAAACATGAAAGCTGCGGCTGAGTAGATACTGAGAGGCAGACGGGAGGTCTCTCTGTCTGTCTCTCCCTATGTCTTTTCACAAACTGCGGGGATGTGCGTCTCGCACTGACGGCACTCAAGTGCGGGGCGGGACGGTCACGGGACGCTCCCACCGCAACTCAACTCAACAGGCTGAGATTTACATAAACACTCCCACAGGCAGACTGGACTGAGTTGTTTTGTTAGATTGATTGTAATCAACGAATCATGGCATTTAAGATGCACCCACTATTAATCTTACCCAAGTATAAAAAAAGTTGTCATTGATGTTTCTTTGTTAGACATATATTATTGTTTTAATTTGTTGGTTTTTTTTAATGGCATTGCATGACCAATAAACTCAACGATCACAGTCTTCAAAAACAGTTATTTCTCTGTTATGCACAATGATAGATAGATAGATAGATAGATAGATAGATAGATAGATAGATAGATAGATAGATAGTTTGTAATAGCCTGCGAACTTCTACTTTAGGTTTGCTTTGTTGTCACTATAATCAATGTCTTGATGATGAAAATCAACCGAATGTGAAATCATGCCATCTTTTTTTTTTGAGTACAGACAAATACAAAAAAAATATGCTTCTCTCCAATCATGGTGGTGTTGATTTGAAAATGTAGAGTGCATTAATGTACAAATTCTGCTTCCACTTTAATGAAAGAAACAAATAAATAATTTAAGGTCATTAGATCGATAAAAATTCTACTGTATTCAAGTCCTACCAATGATTTGAAAAATAAATATTCTGTACTTTAATAGAACTATAAGAAAATCTTCCTGTTTATCCGTCGTCACAATATAGTGTTATTGTGGGTGAAGTGCGCCCCCTGCTGGTGACTACAACCCTGCACCTGAGGGAGTCACGTGAGCCGCGTGTCACCTGACTCAGGATACACCCTATGCCGTGTTCAAGGAAGCTAAGCTAGCTGCTGTGACTTCGCACGAATGATTGAAATTTCGTACATTACCAAGTTTATGCGGCAGCATATAAATTCAGTAGCGCCTTTACTATTCTACGGTTTGGACAGAGGAAGGAAAAAGCGTTCTTTGGAGATATAGCTGCTAGTTTATTTGTCATGCTGCTTCAGGACTGAATCATCGAGGGCTTTAAAAAAAAAAAATCGCGATTGTTTTCGTTTCTTTACAAAGTAAGTTACTGTGCATTTAACGATGGCTTCGATCCTGGATGAGTATGAGGACTCCCAGAACATCAGACAGAGTGTGCAGCAGCACAGCCGCCTGTCGTCCACCAACATCGGGATCACGCACTCCGGTAGGTCGCCCTCCTCTCACTCCACACCACTGTGTGTTCGTGATGGAGCTCAGGTGTCCAAACAAACTTCTCATCTCTTCCAAGGCTTCGTCAATGTGAGACTGGAGGAAGAGAAGCCGATATTCAACAAGCAGAGGATCGACTTCACGCCACCAGAGAGGATAAACCACCTGGCAGTCTGCAACAATCAGCTGTGCATGAGTCTGGGGAAAGACACCCTGCTCAGGCAAATATGGCATACATCAAAAAGCACTGTGTCGATCGTCACTCATGTTTGTGTTCATGATCGTTGTTTCTCTAGTGTTTGTAGCCATTACCAGATAGTAAAGTATATGTTTTTTAATGTTCTCTTTTTGCAGGATTGATTTAGCCAAGCCAGATCAACCCAACCAGACTGATTTAGGAAGGAAAGATGACAGCAAAGTGCACAAACTATTCTTGGACCCTACAGGTGAGAGCAGCAACAGTATATATTTTTTGTCTTTTTTAAATATTCAAAAATGCCATATATAAAGGATAAGATATAGTCCATCTTCCATCGTATTATTGTGTTGTAGTTAAAGATGTGTGCTTTAACCTGGTTTGCAGCAGGAAGGCCATCCAGTGAGACAACTGAAGTCTAGAATGTAGATGCAGTGATGTAAAAGAATAGCTGATTAGACACTTCTTCTCTTCGTATTGTTGGTTTGCTTGATAGATGCATGGTGATATTTACTTTTATGCATTTGGTGGGTTCATGAGTATACTTCTTCAAATGCACAGGGATATTACGAGAAGCCATGTAGGTATGTTTTTCAATATTAGATTCATGCTATTTCTGTAGGTCAGTATTTTAATGTGAGTTAAATAAAACCCTTATACATGTCCTACATACACATCCAACTCAATTATTATTTTTTTTTAATCCCCTTGATTATTTATGTTTAAGAATATCAAGTGCAAATGAAAAGATTGATCCTGAAGGAGCAACAGTGGTAAATTGGTTTTAAAACTCTTTCCCATTTCGTAACAACGGATGAATTAGTCTCCTCCTGCACACCGATAAAATGTTATTTTTTTATTTACATGCATTTGTTCACTGTATTGCTTTGGATTTATCAATAAAATGTTTTAGTGAGCAGCTAAAATTGAGAAAGTTGTATGTGCTTCAAAAGTTTCATAAACATTGTATTGAAGTAATGTATATGTTTATGATTTAATGAAGTGAAAACTCTGTTCATTTACAAAATTCAATCGATGGCTAATTAGAAACAGAATGCATTGATAACCCAAATTTCTTAAATTGTGCTCTCAATTCTTCCATGCAGCTCATGCGATAACTATAGTCGTGTCATCACTATGATATCAACAACAACGTCCATGACCTCCTCCACATTTTCCCTCTGCAGGCTCCCATCTGCTGATCAGCCTGAGCACGAGTGAGTGTCTCTACCTCAACAGAAACACCCAGAAGGTTCGCAGTCTGTCCCGCTGGAGGGGTCACCTCATTGAGAGTGTGGGCTGGAACAAGCTGCTGGGCAACGAGACCAACACAGGACCAATTCTGGTAGGAACCAGCCAAGGCGTCATCTTTGAGGCGGAGATCTCTGCAACCGAGGGCAGCCTGTTCAATACCAATCCAGATCAGTACTTCAGACAGGTCAGAAAAAGTTCATTTATCACAATCATTCTATTCGTGCCTCTCCGCTGTGAACAGACCCATAACAGTATTGTTTTCTGTGGTAGGTCCACTCTGTGGAGGAAGACGGCAAGCCTGCACCGGTGTGCTGCTTGGAGATAGAGCGTGGCCTGGAAAACAAGTACTTTATTATAGCCACTACCAGAAAACGTCTGTTTCAGTTTGTTGGTAAAGTGGCCGAGGGATCAGAACAGCAAGGATTCAGCTCCATCTTCAATCAGAACCAGGATCTGCTGCCAAGTTTCCAGGAGTTCCCAGTCAACATGGGATACAGTGAGATCACCTTCTACACCTCAAAGCTGCGAAA
Organism: Lipophrys pholis; assembly: GCF_963383615.2. Lineage (NCBI taxonomy): Eukaryota > Metazoa > Chordata > Actinopteri > Blenniiformes > Blenniidae > Lipophrys > Lipophrys pholis. The sequence continues at coordinate 17,572,738 of NC_137649.1, forward strand.
TTCTCCAAAAGCGTTCGCCTGGATGATGGGGAATGGCGTTCTATATGGTCAGCTGGACTACGTCAGGCCCGATTCTCTGCTGAGCGACGTGCAGGTAAACTTATTTCCATGTTCCCAAACACAGTTGTTGATGTTCTCAGAGTTTGACCTACTCTGCTCATGTCTCCTCTTTCACAATGAAACAGGTGTGGGAGTACACCCCGGATATTGACCTCAGTCTCAACAAGCCCATCTCCATAGTGCTGACACAGTTCCATCTCCTCCTGCTGCTTCATGACAGAGTCAAGGCCATCTGCACTCTGAATGGACAGGTTGTATATGAGGACGTGTTCCCAGACAAATTTGGCACCCTGAAGAAGATGATCAAAGATCCGGTCGGTGGCTTGGTTTGGATCTACACGGAAAAGGCTGTTTTTCGGTATCACATCCAGCGCGAGGCCAGGGATGTTTGGCAGATGTACATGAGTATGAATAAATTTGACCTCGCCAAGGAGTACTGCCGCGACCGGCCCGAGTGCATGGACATGGTGCTGGCCAAAGAGGCTGAGCACTGCTTCCAGAACAAGCGATACCTTGAAAGTGCCAAGTGCTACGCTCTGACCCAGAACTATTTTGAAGAAATAGCGCTCAAGTTCATCGAAGCCAAACAAGAGGAAGCCTTGAAGGAGTTCTTACTGAAGAAACTGAACAACCTCAAACCGAGTGAGAGAACACAGATCACTTTGCTGGTCACTTGGCTCGCAGAGCTCTACCTGAACCGCCTCGGTCAGCTGGAGAGTGACGGCAACAGCCTCATCTTCCAGGAAACCCGGGATGAGTTCCGCCAGTTTATGAGCAGCTCCAAGAACAAGGAGTGTCTGTTCAACAATCGCAGCACCATCTATGACCTGCTGGCCAGCCACGGCAACGTGGACGACATGGTTTACTTTTCAGTCGTCATGCAGGACTATGAAAGGGTGATATCACACTACTGTCAGCATGACGACTACAGCGCCGCTCTGGACGTCCTCGCCAAGCACTGTGACGAAAAACTGTTTTACAAGTTCTCCCCAGTCCTAATGCAGCACATTCCCAAGAAAGTGGTGGATGCGTGGATTCAAATGGGCAAAAAGCTGGACCCAAAGAAGCTCATTCCAGCTCTGATGAACTACAGTCAGATGGGCAGCACCCAGCAAATCAATGAAACCATCCGCTACATGGAGTTCTGTGTGTACGAGCTGAATGTGACAGAAGAGGCCATCCATAACTACTTGCTGTCACTTTATGCCAAATACAAGCCCGACTCTCTCCTGTGGTATCTGGAACAGGCTGGTACACATGCGTCAGAGATCCATTATGACTTGAAGTACGCCCTCAGGTTGTGTGCAGAGCATGGCTACCTCCGAGCGTGCGTCCTAGTGTATAGAATTATGGAGCTGTATGAAGAAGCAGTGGATCTTGCCCTTCAGGTAAGTCGTATAGCATATTTGTGTCAGTGGTGCACAGAAATACATGTTCATGTTCAACCGTTGACTGAATTTAGTAAGTGCCACTAATGTCCCGTGTGTTTTCTCCATTGTAGGTGGATGTTGATCTTGCCAAGTTATGTGCCGATCTGCCTGATGATGATGAGGAGCTGAGGAAAAAGCTCTGGCTGAAGATCGCCAGGCATGTGGTGCAGGAGGAAAAGGATGTGAAGAAAGCCATGAACTGTTTGTCCAGCTGCAACTTGCTCAAAATTGAAGACATCCTGCCCTTCTTTCCAGATTTTGTCACCATTGATCATTTCAAGGTGTGCAGAAGAAGTGATTGGCTTGTTCTATTCTATTGTAAATTACAGATCATGCATCAAAATGGCTGTATTATATTTGGAATTGGAATTAGAATCATTTATTAGGACAATTTGAAATACATCACTGCAGTTGTCTGTAATTTTTAAGTTTACCATTCAGGAAAAGAAAGTCACTATTTAATGCAGAAAAAAGGAATTTCCCCAAAGTAGTAATAAAGTATGAATTTTATTCAACTAATGCAGGTATAATGGACCAGTCTGTAAGGGTCGGCTTTTAGTATTGACATCTCCATGACTGCAGCGCCTTCGGCCTCTCTCATATTGTTAATGTTGGTTCTTCATGTCAGTTGCTTGAAATTAATGCAGGTTATCTCTTTTTGGCTTTTTCAGGAGGCCATCTGCAGCTCTCTGGAAGAATACAACCAGCACATTGAAGAACTGAAGCAGGAAATGGAGGAGGCCACAGAGAGCGCTAAACGCATCAGAGAGGACATTCAAGAAATGAGGAACAAGTATGGTGTCGTGGATTCTCAGGAAAAGTGCGCCTCTTGTGACTTCCCGTTGCTCAACAGGCCGTTCTATCTGTTCCTGTGTGGACACATGTTTCACTATGACTGCTTGTTCCAGGTAATTTAAGGGGAGTGTACATAACACTGCTTTTTCACGTCGGCGTCATTGTGATAACAGTCCCGTTTTATCTTTATTCTCTACCAACGTCCAGGAGGTGACCCCTCATCTGTCGGCCTTCAAGCAGAGTCGTCTGGAGGAGCTTCAGAAAAAGCTGGCTGCAACGGCGCAGTCGTCCAAATCGCGCCACCGCGCAGCAACAAAAGATGAAGGGGACACTACAAGCTTGGGAAAAGGCAACGCGGGAACGAGCCGCGAGCAGATAAAATCGGACATTGACGACCTGATCGCATCCGAGTGCGTGTACTGCGGCGAACTGATGATCAAATCCATCGACAAGCCCTTCATTGATCCACAGAAATTTGAGGAGGAGAAATCCAGCTGGCTATGAACGATTGAGTTTTCTCATGTCAGCGGGAAATGAAGACGAACAACTGCCTGCTATCTACATGTTAAAGTGCGTGCATCCAGAGGATACAGACTTCTGTTTGTCTGTTAGTAGAGTGCCTACTGTTGTACACATTCTCAGCTTGACTTCTCCACAAGATACTCATTTTGTCGTGTTTTAAACGTATTGAATGATAATTGCACTTTAAGTAGGAATTGACACTGGGCAATAGTCTTTGGGCATGTAGTCAAGTCAGGACTCTACATACACCGCATACATGGGCCTGATAGAATAGAGCTGCACTAAACAAAATTCATGAAATATCTGCACTTCTTTGGTTCATTAGAAAACATTACACACGCTTAAATATTCAATAATAATGGGTTTTATCTGTGCTCAGATCAGTTCCTACTTTTCAGGTTTGTCTTAATCCAAGATGGAAAGTTAAACTATTATTTCAGAAAATGCAATGTTTTACAGTTGAAATGTGAACCATTAAAGCTCGACAGTTTTGATGTACTTTCTGTCTCTGTCTGTTTAGTGTGATAGTTGTCTGGCCTGCTGCATGACGGTGGAGTGAGTAGCACTCTCCTCTTCAAGAAGGGTGTGGGTTCAAATCAGGGCCAGGTGTCTTTCTGCTGGTACTCCACTTTCCTAACAGTCCAAAAATATGCATTTGAAGATAATTGGCGACCATAAAAATCACCCAGAGATGTCGCCGTGTGCAACCGTCTGTTAATGAGTTTGCCCGGTGATGGACTGGTGACCTGCCTGGCCTTGAGCCATTATTAGCTGGGAATCAGTTTGTTAGACATTTTATAAGGGGAACCTAGATTTAGTTGTACTTTGGATTCAAATATCTTCTTGATTACCAGTAAAATGGCAACTAGATTTCATTTCTATCATGCTTTCCACTGCTTGAGCGGTCCCCAAAGTGCTTTACAATGTTAATTACATTCATACACACACCAATGGAGGTGGCCGCCATGCAAGATGCTCAATCCATTCATTGGAGCAATTTGGGGTTCAGTGTCTTGCTCAAGGGCACTTCCTTATATGGACAGGGAGAGATAGGAAATCGAACCTGCAACCTTCCAACTGCGAGATGGCTAGTCGACCAACTGTGCCACAACCGGCCCCTAGTACTTTAATAAGTTTAAGCCAGATGGAGTCATGAGCAGTTAAACAAGAATGTGGAAGTGGTAATATACAAAGTGAATTCATTATTTGGATCACTCAGTTTTGTGAGTCTCACACCATGAAAATATGTCACACAGACGTTTCTACTGTCCTATTGGTGGATATTCTGAATTCTCTGCTTAAATGAGGCAGTTTTTGTAATTACTGTTAGTTAATCCCTAAAATCTGGAAATGTGTGTGTAGGTGTGCAGCTGCCTCACTTTACCTAAAACAGAGTCCCTTTTAGTGACGTAATGCGTAGCTCGGTAATCTTCGCAGAGACCAGACGCAATCAATCAACATCGGAAATTCATCGATATGTTTTTATTATTTGTGCAATAACGCGCCAAAACGGCCTTAATAGTGGACTTGCACTTAGTTTTCTAAGAAAATTGTCGAGCCCGGGTGTATTCTCACTGTTAAGCGTTAAAAAAGCATCGCGGAGTGAGCGTCCTTGTCTCGGCGGTTGATTAAAAGGCCTGCTCCATGCTGTACCCTCGCCATGGCGTCGTGTCTCTGCTCTCAGTAACAGAAAGTGGCCGCCTCTCCGCTGCTGCTGCCGACTCAAAGCTCACAGACTCGCTCGGCGCCTCAAACCGCCATTTTGGAGTCAGAGAACCGAGAGTCGGCAGCAGCGACGAGAGAGACTGAGAAGGGGGGACACGGGGCCGAGGTGAGAGACTCCGTGGTGGTTGTTATGGCGAAGGAGCAATGGGGAAGATGGCCGGGAGGGAGAAAGAATTAAAAGATGGGGATCATACGCTGGCCGGGCAGCCGAGCCTCGGCCCGTGTCCGCGGCGAGGGTACGAGAGACGCGGGCGCGGGGCCTTGCAGCCGCTGCACCGGGACAGCAGACGAGCTTAAGCATGTCCATTAAACAGATATCATATCTTAATACAATGTTTAGGCAGGGAGGTGGCGGCCTTAAAGAGACAGAGCCGATTTGAATACTTCATATTAATGGTGTGAGAGGACGTCTGTGTCAGCCAGGACGCCCGGGTACACGGAGCTAGCCAGCTAACGTGTACAATCACCAAGGGGGTGCTTGTCCGGCAATAAAAGCTGGACGTTAATGGAGAAGGCCATAAATCCCGATGCATTTGATGTGGTAAACACGAAAGCTGTCAATAAACGGCAGCTCCTTGACCCTTTAACATCCCCGATCAGTGAGGAAGCGGCTAACAGCCGTTAGCCTGCAGGCTACAGTGCAGCCAGCGCTGTGAAGGTTAGCGAGCAGCACGAGCTAGCAAACCAAACATACCGACAATAAACACTTAAAAACAAAACGGAAACAACCGGTTGGTCTTCATTTCTTTAAAATAAATAAAAGTTACAGGATTAAAATTTTATTTGCTGCCCCCATTTCGTCGCGTGAGGAAGTGAACTAATATAAAGTCAAGTCCAATAAATCAATATATGTAAATAATCTGAAAAAAATCATATTCGAACACATTTACTCGGCAGTTAAACCAAATATGTATCCACCTAATATATATAAATGTAATCACAGACATTCAAATACTTTCAAACAATTTAAACTAAATCCTTTAAATACTACATTTAAAAATATATATATATTTGGACTCCTAAATAGTTTGTTTTTAATGAAGCAGTATCTGACTGGGTATCTTCTTTTATAGGGTTTCCACCTTTGTCTGAGCATTAATCTTGTAATGAAGAACGATGTCATCTCTTACTGACAAGGTAGGTTCACCATATATACTGTAATTTAGGGAAGTAAAATCACCACAGTATCTTCCAGCCACTGCATTAACAAACTTTGAGAGACAGGTGGTGTTTATGGGTTATGAACCCACTTTTGGGAACTTCCAGAAGTTGTACAAAGCTTTGATTTAGATTAAAAAACATTCAAACTGGAAAGCTTGTCTCGCCATTTCATTTCTTTCTCCTTCTTCTCCTCTCACTTTGAAGTAAAAGGTGCTGCCCTGTTGGGCAGAGGTGTCTGAGCTGCATGGCGTCAGGGCAGGGTGGCCGGCCGGAGGTTGGGGCATCGGGGACCTCTGGCCTGGCCAAGCCTCTCTACCTGCAGCGCTTAGAACGGTCCCTGAAGTTGGACAGCTTTCTGCGCCAGACTGCTGCTGTATTCAACAGTGACATAACCAGGTACACACAAAGGACAGCATATACTATGTGACTCCTGAGTCATCAACTACAACAAAGGAAATGTAAATTATCATCCAGCTTTTTCACAAATCTACCATTGAATTTAAAAATATACTGGATACATTGATAGTCTTCCTACCATCAGTTTACATTATACCCAGCAGTATTTTATAGTCTATTGCGATACAGTATTGTCTCTCTGAAGTTTATGGCTCCAGAAATACCCAGAGAAATGTATTGACACATTGATGGTGACAATGACGATCTGACGGCCTCATATTTCTCCTGTAGTAGTGATGATAGCGATGACAGTGATGGTGCACTGGGGACAGGGTTATCTCTGGACTCCTCCACTCAGCATGCAGCTTTGACAGTGAAGAGTGAATCATGTGAGCAAGGGGACGGTTTGATGGACAGCAAGCCCCTTAACGGAATACTCCTGCAAGGTAAAGGTAAGATACAAACTGGAAACACTTATATTTATGTCCTTCACAAATTGCTTTACATGCACACCCTCACTGGTGTTGTTTATCTCACCTTGAAATATGTAGTTTATGTGTATTTATGTAATGGCTCTTTCTCTTCTCATGTCCTATAGACCAAAAGTCAGACAAAACAAGCCTGTATAATTTTGCCAAGCTTAAGAAGAACAGGAAATGGCTCAAGGTATGTACACTGAGAATTCCTCTCCATTCTTCTTCATACTTTTATCAAATAAACAAATGGCACATACATTGATAATTGCTGCTCCGTATTATTGAGTTGTCTCCTTATTCCACTCTGAATGTGTGGCCGGGTTGTTTTCCCACTCCGCTAACACACACTATTGTATATCACACATCCTCTGCTTCCTTTAACATCCTCCGTGGCCTTCAGAGTATCCTGTTGAGCGACGACACCACAGACTCGGATACAGACTCCGATGACGCCGACTTCAGTTTGTCTCGAGAGGAACTGCATGACATGCTGAGGCTGCATCGTTACACCAGGCAGCATCAGAGCAAGTTTTACTCCGATCGAGAGGTACAAAGACACACAAGCAAACACAGCCAATGTCTACGATTTTTCAGAGTGTCCATGGTGTGCATTTTAGATATTTGTGTGTGTGTGTGTGTGTGTGTTTGTTCAAGCTTCACCAATATCAGCACTATAGCACCGGACTTCTGTCCACTCATGACCCCTTTTATGAGCAACAACGTCATCTATTGGGCCCAAAGAAAAAGAAAATCAAAGAGGAGAAGAAATTTAAAGGTAAACAAACAAAGAGTGTGATCACCTGAGTTTAACAAAGAGCAATACTGATTTAACAACTTGTTTACTTGCAGCCAAACTGAAAAAAGTGAAGAAGAAGAAAAAACGGGGAGAGGGAGACTTTCTGGACGAGGAGCGGCCTTATATCACCAAGATTTTTGCAAAGTTTTCCCACGATTCTCCTCTGCCCGTGGTGAAGAAGAAACATCTCACTGTGGAGCAGCTGAATGCTCGTCGACGAAAGGTCTGGCTCACCATCGCCAAAAAAGAGATCCCCAAGGTTGGTGTGCAGGAATGGAATGGTCACACTCATTTTCGTTTTTTTCACAGTTTTGGGTTTGTGTTACTTTGATGTTCAGTATCATATTCAGATTTTTCCTTTTGACAGACTTTTAAGCAGAAGACTTCTGCTAAGAACCTTGTACTGACCAATGCTAAAAAGGTAAGAAACTGAACCGTTCTTGTTTTCTTCCGACTGTGCTCTTAACTTTTAACGTCTAACTTCTCGTGTGTTTTACCCCAGTTGGCTCACCAGTGCATGCGAGAAGTCCGGCGTGCAGCTATTCAGGCTCAGAAGAACTGCAAGGAGACGCTACCACGTGCACGGCGGCTTACCAAAGAGATGATGCTCTACTGGAAGAAGTATGACAAAGTGGAAAAGGAGCACAGGAAGAGGGCCGAGAAGGAAGCTCTGGAACAACGAAAACTAGACGAGGAGATGAGAGAGGTCAGTGGCATGGAAGCTCTCGCAAACTGGGACTTATCAAATTGTTGCTACAATCGATCACGCGATCAGTTAGAGGCACGCTTTCCTAATCGCCACGCCATTTTAATTAGGACTGCATTTCCACTTTATTCTCTGAGATGCTCTCCTCATGAGTTTCTCTTCTTCTCTCGCAGGCCAAGCGGCAGCAACGCAAGCTGAATTTCCTCATCACTCAGACGGAGCTCTACGCTCACTTCATGAGTGGTAAAGCGAGCGCCGCGGGTCCGGGAGGAGATTCGGCTCAGGAGGACATCCTGCGGAAGCTCGAAGACACTGCAGCCCAGAGACAGATAGACATTGGAGGTGGAGTGATGGTCAACATCGGGCAGGAGGACTATGGTATGAACGGCTCAGTCAAGTTTAATGTGTTAGTGGTGTGATATTATTTTCAATTACCTGAAAAGCTCTAAGCAAGTGACGATAGTAACCTGCTCAATTCTTCCTCCGTCTTCAATGCTATCAGTAACAATCGGAGAAATCATAGAAAAATTGTTGTGCGACACTTTATGATTACGTAGGACTTTTAGAATGTGTGTAAATAATTAAAAAAGAATGTTATATGCTATATTAACACAAACATTGATGATTTTTGCCCATTTGCCTTGTTGAAGCACCTCCCTCTTCCATGCAGTTCCCAAAGTCATCTGATCAAATATAACGAATTGTGACATGATCTTTAACTACAGCACCCATAAAATTACTGACAAAATACATATTGGGTTGATGTTTAGCATCATTTCATTGTAAATAACATATGGCAATGTAGGACTGGACATTTTGGGAGATGTGTAAACAATTTATAGCCTCTTGTGGAACGCCAATGAGAAATATGTTTCAGTCATCTAAATGTTATAATTAATGAAATATATATGGCCAGTTCTACACTTTACCATAATTACAAGCTACATACCAATGTTTATAACTTTGCTGCCTTAATCAAGTTTGGACAGTTCAGCAAGCTCAGAGGCTTGCAAACGTTTTTCAAGTATTTTGAGTTCCCTTTTAAAGAATTAAAAGAACAGAATTCTTCATATTTGTACATTCCTTTAAAACTATCAAGGAAGATACTGACAATGTAAGATGAGATGTGTGAAGTGACACTTGAACCAAAACGTTGCTGCATAGAGAGATCAGTATTAATTCTGTCCTGATGATCTTAATGTCTTGCTGTTGCAGATAGTGACTATTACAAATCCAAGGCCCTGAGGAATGCCACGGAGGCCTACCAGATTCATCAAGAGAGAGTAAGTAAACGTGAGCTCGCCCTCACTGATACTCGTCCATACTGTGGCTAATCTTCTAAATCTTTTCGTGTCGTAGACTCGAATGTTTGATGAGGAGGCTAAGGACAGTCGCAGTGCATCTCTCCACACAGCCGCTGGGCTGCTGTCAAGTGGTGGTTGCGGTTCCGGGTTTGGAGAAAGCTACAGTCTTTCGAATCCTTCCATACACGCAGGCGAAGACATTCCTCAGCCGACTATCTTCAACGGGAAACTCAAGGGTTACCAGCTCAAAGGCATGAACTGGCTGGCCAACCTCTACGAGCAGGTAGCTGCCATCCATTGTCCCAGAGATCAGAGGCTCTTCTGACCAAATGTTGTGTCTTCATTATAGTAAGTATCGACTAATTTGTGTTGTTTTTTTTGTTTTTGCAGGGAATCAATGGAATCCTGGCCGACGAAATGGGACTGGGGAAGACTGTTCAGAGTATTGCCTTGTTGGCTCATCTTGCAGAGGTGACAGAGATCATAGACTTATAAATGTTCCATTAACCATCTGCACAATATTCCACCACCTTCTCTTATTGTGGATTTGTGACAACATTCATCAGGCAGCTTCCATGTGCACCTGCATTCTTATTTTTTTACTGAAAAAGTGCCCAATTTGAGACTTACCAGTAGCATAGAGAATATAAAGAGAGTGAACACAACAACTCTGTCAAGCATGTTTTAATCAGACAGCACAGAAAGCAAGAGAATTTGTGTTTGGTGTGTGAGTTCTGTGTTTCCATAATGCTTCTTGGCAGTACATTTCAGATTGTTGGAAAAGCTTTTTTATCTTTCTTTTAAACTGCCCTACATTTCCAAGGAACATGCATTTGGAAAGAGCACCCGAGCTGAGGATGTCTTCTACACCCATGAATAAATTGTCACATCCTCTCTGGCAATGCCAAAGCCCTTAAATGATTGAAGCTGAAAGAAACAGGAACTTCTGTTCAGCTCTACTGCCCATCCGATTAATGCATGTTCCTGACCATCCCAATGATATAAGATATAAGTCAAAATGAGCCACACATTTCTTCACTTGTTTATAATTTGCAGAAGCTTTAAAGAGGCAGGCAGACTGAATGTTTCTTTGCCGCTCAAATTTGCAGGCTGCAGAAATGAACATGAACACTAAAATATGGATAAAACACAATTTTTCCCTCCATTTAATTTCTGTCGCTTGCCCTAAATGATTAAAACGTCTTGGTCTCATAACTACCGGTAAGTGCAATTCAGAGGGAATGTAAGATTATCAGTCAAATATTACAGATAAGAAGATTCATGCGGTATTCCTGGTAGTTGGATGCGTCTCACCTCGTGATCCGGCAGTATTACAGTGTTTGCTGTTTTGTTTTCTCACAGAGAGATAACATCTGGGGTCCGTTTCTAATCATCTCTCCAGCATCCACGCTCAACAACTGGCACCAGGAGTTCACCCGCTTTGTGCCTAAATTCAAGGTTAGACCGCTGGCTGCGAATACATTTATATATCATGGTTGGTTGGTTTTTCTGGTGTTCTTTTTCTCGCACGCTGAAATGAAGAATGATCCATGCCATAAAAGCTCCACTAGGGGGCCGTATTGTCTCATTTTCCATGAGTGAGCTTTTCTTTCTGCTTCATTCAGTCCTGAAACATCTAAAAATCTTTTTGCATGCCTCAACTGGTCTTTGACCGACTGTTTGGGGGCTGCAATCATTTATCAAGCCCATCAATATGTCAGCCATGCTGCAGTTCACATACACATACCGACAATGTAGCTTGCATACTTCTTTGTTGTGCTCAGCACTCAGCTATTCCCATTTTCTCAGCCAGTTTGGAAATAAATCAATTCCAGTTTATTTTGCTAATGAGGTGTGAAAAGACCCCATTACACAATTTGAAGATAAGCTTCCTGAACGCTCAAAGCAAGACCGACTGAAAACAATAGAAAACCAGCATGTGTTGAGCGATGTAATGATTTGTACATTTTTCACGTTACATTACACATCAACAAGTGATTCAGACATGATGTTATGCTGAAGTCTTTCCTCTGAGAACATCTTTGTTTTGTTTTTTTTGCATTGGTCAGTATCGCCATGCAGCTTTTGGGGAGAAAAAAAAGACATTTAATGACAAAACATTTCTTCTTTTTTTTTTTTTACTTTGCTGTTATGGCCAACAGGTGTTACCATATTGGGGGAATCCACACGATCGCAAAGTGATCCGGAAATTTTGGAGCCAGGTAAGATGAGGACGCGATGAATTCACAATATGTGTCGATAAAGCACCAACACATTCTAATCTCTAGTCTTTTTCCGTCCCGTACATAGAAAACCTTGTACACGCAAAACGCACCTTTCCATGTGGTGATCACGAGCTACCAGCTGGTGGTCCAAGATGTGAAGTACTTCCAGAGAGTCAAGTGGCAGTATATGGTTCTGGATGAGGCCCAGGCACTAAAGAGCAGCACCAGGTACAGTGAAGCATGAACATTTTGGTTTCCATGACAAAACTTTCCCACATCTTTAAGATGTTTTTTCATGCCTCAGGCCTGTGATATTTGTCACAAAATTAGAGAATATACAATTCAGCGACATAGTCTTCATCAGATAAGTAAACCATTCAGGAAAAACTACTAACAAAACTCTGGACTGTTATCCAGACTAGACAGTTATAACCCCATTGTGTCCAAGAGAGGATAAAAACAAATATGTTTTTCTCTTCAGTGGAAGTTTTTTTGGAAGTTTGAAACGGCATATCGCACTTTATGCTTGTGAGAAGAGCTTTCAGGAATGTTAAGTGGATGCAGTTTGTCATTGATTAGTTAGAAATAAGCAGAATAGTGTCATGAGTCTTTAAATCATTTTTTAAAATCAACAAAAATTCAGGAAAAGTATCGTTATCATCCCATAGAGCCGCATAATTATGTATCGCTTTTTGGCTCCTATTGGAGATCGGCCAAAATCCACAAGTCCACTCAGAAAATGTTCTGAAAACGTTCAATCTTAACAACATGTTCAGGCAGTCTGTGATCCCTTTCCCAGTGAAAGTAGATGGTGTGATTATTTTGGAATAAAAGTGCATGAAGATGATAAATGTCCGTGTGCGCTATGTGAGACCACAGCCTCTTGTTTGTGTGTGTTCACAGTGTTCGGTGGAAAATACTCCTCCAGTTCCAGTGCCGAAACAGACTGCTGCTAACCGGGACGCCGATCCAGAACACAATGGCAGAGGTGAATAGTGCGTGCGTGTGTTTGGATTCGCACACTCGTGTGAGTCGGTGCGAGAAACGTAACTACTGCATGTTTTTTTTTTTTTTGTACTGTCTTTCAGCTGTGGGCCCTGCTGCACTTCATCATGCCGACATTGTTTGATTCCCATGACGAGTTTAACGAGTGGTTCTCCAAGGACATCGAGAGCCACGCCGAAAACAAGTCCGCCATTGACGAGAGTGAGTACAACAAAAACGAGCTCCTCTCAGCTTCCCTGTTCATTGTTTTCTCCGTTTTGATCATATTAGATAATTCAGTGATTGACTCGCCTCTTTTGTCTCCTGCTGTGTTTCATGTTTTTATCGTACAACACTTTGTAACACTCTTTCTGCCATGTGCTATGTAAATAAACTTTATGATGATGTCCCCCCTGATGCTACAGAAAGGACGAAAGAAATCTAAAAATGTCTATAGTGCTATGACTTGCTGTAAAGATAAGCAGCCAAATAGACTTATTATTCAATCATATTATCAGAATGATCAGTTTGTTTGCACAGAAGAATCTGTGTGATACTTTTTGTTGCTAAATATGACATTCAGGTTATGTTTTTCAGATCAGCTGTCTCGATTGCACATGATCCTCAAGCCTTTTATGCTGCGCAGGATCAAGAAGGACGTGGAAAACGAGCTCTCAGACAAGGTAACATGGCGTGCGACCAGCTTGTACAGGATTAAGTTTGGTGACAAAGTGAAAGAAACGTGGTTGAGATGGTTTAATCATGTTTATAGGAGATATAATATCCGTATATAAAATGATGGCACATAAAGAAAAGTGGAAATCCAATTTTGGAGACTCATGGATGCAGTGAGGGAGGACATGACATCTATTGGTGTGAGGAAGGATACAGGACCGGAGACAAAAGGGATTAGAGAAAGAGGATCTCCTGTGGCTGCACCAAGAAGAAGGAAGCACGAGCCGCAAAGGCTAATTTCAATTCTCCATAAAAGCATCTATATGTAAAGTCTGTGGGGTTTGTTTTTGCAAACAGTACCAGTCCCTTCTCTAGGTCTTCACACTTTTCTCCTCTTCTGGTTAATCCTTCCTCCATCCACACCAACGTATGCCTCAGTGACATAATAAGTGTCATAATAAGTCTCTGAGCAATGCTTGTGCTGGCAGATCCTCTCGACAGATGTTGGGCTCGGGGTCTCCAGCTGTCACAGGCGCCGCACACATACTCACTCATCCACTGTGGGAGTCTCCATACACAGAGTCAGAGGAATGGCAGAGTTCACCGCTCCCCCACATCTGTCTTTTTCACTTTCCTTTGCACCCACATTAAGCCCTGCCAGCCCACTTCCTTTACTTCTTCACTCTCGTTGGATTCTCTTGTTCAGCCAGCGTACTGAAGCAAACTCTCACCGACGAGGTTCGCTCGCTGTTTCGTCGTCGTTCATGTCCACTGCTTTTGTTGAAACGAGATACTTGATTTAAAAAAAAAAAAAACATATTGATGTTTATTTTAACAATGTTTTGTCAAACTGGGAGTGAGATCTACAACCATAAATTAATGCTTGGTTCAGTCCATTAGAAAACACTGTGTGTTCTCAGAGGACCATACAGCAAATAGAATCTCACAGAAAACAGGCCCTTGGGTCTGTCACACGCCTATCTTCACTCAGCCATGAGAAAGCAGATAATGGTGAGAACAGAACTCTCTTTCCGGAGGGTTTGCTTGTGTATGTGTGCTACAAGGTGCAGGGATGTAATTGCGTTCCTGTCTTGTACAGATTGAGATCCTGACCTACTGCCAGCTGACGTCTCGGCAAAGGTTGCTCTACCAGGCTCTGAGGAACAAGATTTCCATCGAGGATCTGCTGCAGTCGTCCATGGGCACAGCCCAACAGGCCCACAGCACCACCTCCTCCCTCATGAACCTGGTCATGCAGTTCAGGAAGGTACAAGCAATACATTTTTACCACATTAGAATCTTTGAATTAAAACCCATTATTGATTAGATAACCTAGATAATCAATTCCACTTGTGTCTTTCTCCAGCCAGACGTGATGAGAATGTGTTATTTTATCATTTTAAAAAGCCAAAAAACAAACAACCGTACCACAGTTGCAGAAAAACATTTGGAAAAAAAAACATGACGAGATTACACGTTGAGCTCATAGAAATAACTATAGAATGAGAGACACAACAGTTTCCTCATATCTAAATGTGTTAAACATTGAATTGGCAGATGCAGCATATACATTTAGAGGTAATGCTGGCTCATTCTTTTTACGTTTTACTCATTCCAGCTTTCTGTGTGCGTGTGTGTGTGTGATCGTGTGTAGGTGTGCAACCACCCTGACTTGTTTGAGCGTCAGGAGACGCGCTCTCCTTTCCACATGTCCCTCAAGCCCTACATCATGTCCAAGTTCCTCTACCGCCAGGGCCTCATCCACGCAAACAACCAGGCCAAGAACAAGTAAGTCACTTCAGAAACCTTCACAGAAACACTCGATATCCACTAATATATATACACCAAATCCTCAGGAAACAGATCCATTAAAATTTCCTCTGACAGTGTTTTGAGTAAGGTTGAGTTTCTTTATAAAGTTACAATGTAAACATTGGCAGGTACGAAACGTCGTTTTCCCGACAAATTGTTTGTCCTTGTGGACTTTTTGCTTGATTTGGGACTCGAAAAAAGGCAATTACTTCAATTGCAGCCATAATCGTAAAAAGTTTGTGGGTTGGACCGGGACTGGATTATGATCCCAAATTTCGTCTGCCCTGCTGCTTGTCACGCTGTGCGGTGTAACCTGGTTTTTCTCCTCACGTCCTCCTCCAGATTGCTTCAAGTGCTGCTGTCTCCCTTTTCCCCAAATCACATCCAGCAGTCTCTTTTTCACAGGAAAGGTGAGCGCAAATGCATAAAACTTGTCATAAAATCCTGCGTTTTCCAGTACTTCTGTTTCTTTTCTTTTTTTTTTTTTCAAGTCATTTTGATAATTTTTATATTGTTGCTTTAATTCTAAACTAAATTATGTGTATTTTCAGGTGGTGACAAAGGCAGCTGTTTTTCCTTTTTGCGTTTCATTGATGTGTCACCAGCTGAAATGTCCAATCAGATGCTCCAAGGCACCTTAGTGAGGTGAGTATCAAGTTTTCATAATCTCTATTTGTCGTGTTGAAAGAAATTGATTAAGATTAAGGTTAAGGTTAGGGATTAAGGTGTAGCCAGTATATAAAAGATATAGAAGATTCTGTTGTCTATTGTGTGACATAGCAAGTCAATAAAAGCTCAATAGTGACAATCTTTTAAGTGGCAGTAATGGAAATGACTAAATTATTATAAAAACATTTCACAACTGTTTTTTTTCCCCCTTCCTTTTCTGTCTTATGTGATTCTCTCCCACAGATGGTTAGCACTTTTTCTGTCCTTGAAAGCTGCATACCGGCTCCACCACCAGCGCGTGTTTGACCTTCAAGAAGAAGGCCAAGAAGTTGCTCGAGACGGAGCAAATGAGGGGGACAGCGGGAAGTCCCAGCCCAGGACGACTTGCCTGTCTCACAGGGATTTGATTCTGTGGCTAAACAGACCCACTGCCTTCCCCAACATTCGCAACAGTCCTGTCCTGCAGGTAAGAGGAGTTTCGAAACTCGCACACGCGCCATGCACAATGGGAGCCATCTGCTGTAGAAAGTAACGTGTGACAGGACACAAGAAGCTCCATTAAAGAGGCATGTGCTGCTGACGATGCTGAAACTTCCCCCAGAGCTTCAGTCAGCGTTTTGCCACGCATCGTGCTCTTTGCCCCAGGCTTCCTCCTCGTCCACTGGGATATGGCGTGGAACCTAATCCCTCTGCAGCTCTGCTACCTAATAACACTGACTTCCCTCTGTGGGTGTGTTTCAGGAGCCCATGTTGACAACTAACTAGTTTGCTCTTCTAAATACTAAACACTAATTTAAGATTTATGATTATAAAGGGGTTTATTTAATGAAGAATACTTGTTCCCACGTTTTGTTTTAGGTCACTGTCATAACTCTTTGGTTATCTCTTCATCTGAGTCAAATAATTGTCCAAAAAATCTATTATTGAAGTTAGGCCTATGGCAACAATAATGAACACTGGTTTGAGTTATGCCAAGTGTATCACTATATGTAGTTCTTTTGCTATAAATGTAAAGAGCATTCTGACAAAACCAAAAGTTTAATTTATTATCTGTGATCAAAATGTTTTCTGTAAGGGTTTTACACATATAGCACATCAAATAGCAACCAAACATGGTTTCACCTGATCTTTGCAGTAAAGGAACTGCTCTATCTATATCGACTGCTTGTGGTGAAACATTTTTTGTGGATTGGTACAAGTCACATCAGTTGTTTTGTATCGGCATGATTTCAAATCCTCTTTCCATTTATCAGGCTGTTTGACTGACACATGTCACGTCTCTCTGTCCTGCTGTCCAATGGAAACAGTTTGAGTATCTGCTGTTCTTCCAGCACAGACTTGAATCCTAACCAGAAGCTGGCTCTGAGGATATTGGTAACAGGAGTTGGGAGTCAGTGTGGATTGGTACATGGCACCAGTGTGTTGCTCGAGGTTATTTGTAAGATCTGGGAAGAAGTAGCGAATTAGACTTGATCCATCAAAATATCCTGGTAGCTCAGCAGTCTGAGAAGTTTGTTGTGTTTAGCTACACCCCCATGGTTTCATAAGTGTTGGATTCTGTAGCTAAGTGCTCCAAGGTTATGCATCATCAGTTTTTGCATTTTTCTTTTTTTTTAAAGAATTTAAATTTTGCAATATGGGAATTGTTAACTTGGAAAAGATAGGTCTGTGTGAGCCAGTTCAAACATATAGATACCAGCCTACATATTCTTTACTGGGGAACAGCTGCAGGACTGTAAGAAGTCTTCTTTTAAAAAAGTGTCAGAAACACATTGATCAAGGATTTCAGCAAGCAAACAGTTCAGCCATGATATGCATCAGTGTCACATTTCCACCTTCCACCAGTTCTACCTTTTTTGGGTAGAGAACACTCAGAAGTGAATGCTGACAGCGTAATTCCATCCTCTTCCTCCTCTCTTGGCCTCGTCACGCAGATGTCTCAGATGTTCGGTTCCCCCCCCCAGAGCGGCTTAAAGGAGCAAGCAGAAAAATCTAAGAAACATGTTCAGATATGAGCGAGAAACAGAAACTTTCTGACACCTGGGGAGCGAGTGCCGATCTCCAGACTCCCACAGTTCTTTGCAAGCTTCTTTCAACTCCTCATTTTTCTTTTTGAAGCTGCGTGGGGCTGGCACACAGTGCCACTTCTCTCTGCTTGGCTCATCTCACTCTGGCTCTGTGCTTGATAGAGTGGTCAGTATTGCGTTCAGCTTTCCTGCTGGTCCTGTTGAAGAATTGAGGCAAGCAGAAGTCTGAACACCTCCCGCTATGACCTGAATTTTACCCACATTGCTGCAGGTTACTGCTTCGGCTCGACTCTCTTTTTATTTGTCCATATCATATTATAAGATAGGCAGGTGTTAGTCATGTTATAAATATAGTATACAATGAGTGTCTGATAAATATGGTGCATTTATAACATTGTTATATATGTACATCCATCAATATTTTCTTCATTCCTGTTTCCCAAATGTTACTCTGGTTCCCGCTCAGACATCCTCTTCAATGTTTGTTAAGAAAACAATAATCTAACCATTTTTGATTTATGGATGCTCTCCGAAATGACAACTCGTTTTTCCTCACACACAACATGTTGATCCTTTGGTGTATCCACAGTGGTTACACCAGACTATTTGTTGCTTCACTTGGTGAAATACTTGGCCATTGTTTTGAAAAGCTAATATGTTTCCTTTCTGCTGCCAAGAATCCTGTTGTTTTTTTATGGAACAACATAAATTTCTACTTTCTGTGGCGGTTTTGGCATGACATGTTATTTTGCTCCTCTTGCCATTAGGTGGCATTGTGTAACTACAATCATGCACAGCACATCTCTAAAGCCTCTACCCTGCTATATTGAAGTCATCCATCGGGTGTATGCCCATATTTGTGTTTCTACTCCATGTCTTGTGCCCAAATATATGATTACACGGTAAGACAACCAGTTCATCCAGTGACGTATGCAATAAAAATTCCATATAAGCTGGATTAATCGTACATTTTACCTAATAGTTTTAGCATTTAGCTGAAATGTTAGATAATATTTGAGAAATACAACAAGTTCAATTTGCTGCTTATGAACCCATGAGCAGTGGACCCGGTAACCTCTGCATGCTCCAATTTGTGCGCTTTTGCGATGCTTCGGCTATAATTTTGTGGGTTTTTAGTTTTCTTTTGTTTCCCCGCGTTGCAGCAGTTCAAAGTAAGAATGTGTTCAGGAATCGCTGTAATGACAGTGATGGTGTTTATGAAAATTTGAGCTTTTTAAAGCATTTCACCGCTTACGGTTTACACAGTATGTGGATCGAGATAGCTATGTTAATGTGTATGTGTGTGGCTTTCCTTCTTTTTTTTTTTAGAACTTGGTGTTCACAGCCTCCAGGCCAGGCATGGTGGGACACACAGACATGACAATCCACAGCAGAAGCTCTGCCACCAGCGTAGTTCGAGCCTGCCAGCCCACGCTGCCACCCAAGTTCCTGCTTGCGGCCACACCCAGGGTATGTGCATCAGCAAGACAAATCTCTTGCTCTCATGCAAGCCTTTAGTGGGCTTGCATGGACAGCCAGTGTTGGACACCGGGACATGTAAGACAGTTAAGTGTTTGGGTGGTCGTGGAAGTGGAAGAAGGAAGCACTATGGACGATGCCTTTGTGGGCCTCCAACAAAGAGAATCTCTTATCTATGAATAGTGTGTGTGAGACTGTGTGTGGTGTTGACATCAGTGCCTTCCAGCTTCCAGCTGCACTTAAAACAAACAGAGCCTCTAAAAAAGGGCTCTTTGCACCGGCTATTCACCAGTTGTTAGGCATCCTCTTGCCTCCCCCTCCTACACACACACACACACACAGATGCAGAACCTGCTGATTCAGCCAAATCATGCCGTGAACTTCCATCTGCAGCACAGATCGTTCTACTATAAAGCCATCAATGGTTGTAATTGTTTCTTTGAAAGCCACGTGCAAAGCAAATGTTTACCCATGTCGGTGTGATGTTCATGATGTTCTCAAATTCCGTTATTCTATCACAATAGTATCATTTGGTTTCCTAGGTGACGGCAGTTCCCATGGAGCGTTATTGTGACGACCGCAGTGCCGAGTACGAGTGGCGGGTGACACGCAGCGGAGGGGGCATGATTTTCAGAAAGTGTTTCCTGTACGGTTCACCTGAACTCGCCTCAGACTGGAACACGAGAGCCAATGCCTTTCACCCTCAATGCCCTGGCGGCGTGATGGCCCTCTACCCTCGCCATGGATGGTCCTTCATAAGGATACCAGGTGAGGGATGCATGTTCCTGTGTGAGTCTTTCCATTGAGGGGTAAATATCAGGGACCAAAACGCTACCTCATAACGTTTTGCATTTACTGAAGGCCTCCGAAGTGACACAGCTGTGCAGTAGATGGCACTTTTTATTCATTGCAAGAAGGCCCTTATTTGAATCCAGAAAAAAAACACAAGGAGATTCACCAGTCTCCCTGTCAAGTGACTTGTCTCCCTACAATGCAATAGATTGAGGGGACTTCTGTAGAAGGTAACTCACAAAAAAAAACTGACTGTCAGTTTCCTTTGATTATGTGAGTTTGTTGCCCAGAAAAGCTTGGGTTTGTTGAGGGTAGGACCAGCTGTAGCGATGTGGAGGGTGTTTAGTTTCCAGGGTTCAAAAGACAGATGGATTTCCAAGCTGACAGAGGTCACTACCTTTCTACACACAACATGTCCGTTCTCACTGACCTGCTTGACCGTCTGCACCTCTGATAAACTGTCCAAGTCGGGGATTTCTTGCTTAATCAGGTTCCTGGCAAAGGATATTAATGCACGTGCCCTTGCTTGATAAGCCCTCAATGCTATAATTCTTTAATATTTTAAGTACGTACAGATTTTCCTTAGAATGACCTGGGTATACATTTGCAATCATTTAAATTGCTACTACTTCCTTTTCAACAAGACACTTAATTTGATGTGTGACAATGCTAGATTTTTTTCTTCTTTTTTTTTTTTTTACTTGCACCCATTTGTGTATACATGTGCTTGTGAGAGTGTTTGTGTTTAAAAGTGAGAAACAAAACAAGTATTTGTGTGTCTGTGTGAGAACAGTTTGAAAGCTCTTGTGAAGTTATATGGAGGCAGACAAAGCGAGGAAGTTTAGCTACTGGTCATTGTTCAAGTGCTGAGTTAGGTAACACTAATAGATGGTCCGTCTGTGTGCGAGTGAGTGTGTGTATGTGTGTTGTTTGTGTACAGTCGAGCCCATTCAGGGCTCTGTGCCGCGCTCACACGGGCCCTGAGGTGTTTCTCACCTCCCCGCTCACACTCTCCCACGCTCTGAGCCGTTGCCTTTCCTCACGCCCAGACGGAGGACAAGCTTCACCTCCGTCTCTCTGCCTAACGGACAGTAACGTGAGTGCCGCTGTGAAGTCACTATCTGGCCACGGCCGCTCACTCCGTCTGGTCTGCCACTTCTTTCTCAGCCTCAGTAGGAAGGAAGTGACCCAACACTCCGGCACCCGTCCTCCACTGAACACATTGTTGCCACATCAAGGCTCAGATATGTACAGTAGCTCAGCTGAAGTTTCCCACCCTCACTCTCCTCCGCGCTCCCAGCCCCACACCTTAAGAACAAATGGCAAAGCTGAATAACTGTTTGTTTTGAGCACCATGGCGTGAGTATGGCTGCCCACTGATATCGATGGAAGAATCTAATCAGACGACTTATTAGGATTCTGGCCCAGAGGAGGAAAAAACAATTGAGGCTGTAACATTTCTGGCCTTTTTTAATGTGAAGGAGGAATTTCCCAGAAGGAAAGATGTTTTTCATTCAAAAAAATAATAATTAACCAACCTACATTCAGATGTAAACATTAATAACAAGTTGCTGCACTTCCGTAACATCCGACATCTGTGGTCATCACGGAGAGAGCAGAATCCATGCTGGATGTTGCCATTTCTGATGTGACGGATTACATTTAAACTGTTACACAACTGCTGAGCATGTTACCGACAGTGAGTGTTTTGCAATTCAATACGTTTGTAAATACAGTTTTGCTGCTGCTGCAGGGCAGTTGTGCAAACATAATTGGTTGTAGGATTTTCTGGGATCAGATGTATCGATAATCTTCCCAATTCCCACTTTCATGATCAAAAATATACTTCTTTGTTCATATGCAAGCTTCAAAATCCCAAATTTTAAATGAATTACAATACAAAATATGTAAATGTCAAACCTGGTTTGTGCTTTGTTTCCAAAGCAAAATTTCTTTTCATTTTTTTTAATATATGACTGCAGATTGGTATGAGTTTTGTGTTGAATCACAGCCTCATGTATCAGCACAGAGCTGTCTCCATGCAGTCACCCAGCCGTTGACATCAGGCCATGACAGAACCAAAGTATCAACCAATTATAAGGCTTTTTCTAGCCTTGTGGATTTGTTCATCCGATCCATATGAGTTGCAGGTGGTGGTGAGAACCTTTATATTCAAATTGGAGACAGATTCCTTTTCTTCAAAATAAATAGTTCTCTTGCGTGCCGCAGGATCACGTGTGAAACATTCCAGCGTAACTCAGAAATAACTCTACTCGCTGTTGGTGTGGCCCCTGTCTCACTTAAAGTAATTAGAAGGAACCCGTCCACAAAATGACAGGCTTCTCACTATAGCAGCGACTCCGCTGTCTCGTTTTCTAGCTTCATTGTGAACTGACAATTGTCTGTCACTGCAACCAGGGACACGGTAAAGAGTTTGGTATTTACGTGTCTGTACTCAAGTTTTTGTGGTATATTTGAATGCTTGTGTGTGCCAGTGTGTCTAACGGTCTATGAGAGACCAGGGCAAATGAGCCCGAGCCCTGGTAGCTCACATTAGACTGTGGGAAATGCAGTTCTGCCTTCCTGCCTCTTCAAAGAAACTTTGCTCTCCAGCAAAATGGCAGGAAGCCTCCCCAGCCCTCCGATAGACAGGCATAAAACAACACAGACGGCCAGCCTCACCACATCACTTTCTGACTCTGCCCCTCTCAATCTGCATTGAACTGGCACCGCTGACCGTCTGCGGAATTTCTTTCGCTAGCAAAGAAAAACAAAACATCCAGCCAAGTGTGTACAGAGATGGCGATTTCCCCGTCCAAATTATTGCTATTAATGTATCCACAAGAAGGGGAAATAAAAAGACCTTCCTAAAACTTCCACAGCAGACTGAAGGGGGAGACATTAGCCACATTATTCCTTTGTGATCAGATCTTTAACTATGGCAGCCAAGTGAGATCTTGTTCACTCTGTCCTCATCCTGCAAGCTTTCATCTGCAGTGTGCCTCAAGTTGTGGCTGGCCAAGAGTAACTCGCGGGATTCTATCTTAATGATAGAGTTCACAGTGGGCTGCTGTGGTGTGGTGAGGTTCCCCCTGAAAAACTCTGGGTCCTCATCAGACTGTCTGTCTCTTACTCGCTTAGGAAACCAGTCCTGTTGCCTGCGTGAGTGGAGACTGATACATCTGCAAACATGCTCTATTTAGAGAAAGACACACACACACACACACACAACACACACACACACACACACACACACACACACACACACACACACACACACACACACACACACACACACACACACACACACACACACACACACACACACACACACACTCAACATACATTGGTGCAGTTCATCACTCAATTTTAGTCACCCAGAAAACATTCTGGGTTTATGGGAATGTGTGTTTTTGGATTTGGCCTCCTTCCAGAGCTCCAGAGTGCAGATAATCTTCCCTTGATATGGACGGATTTTTGGAATAGCATCTATACAACTTCATAGAGATTTAAAAGGCAGCTCGTCTCTCTGGTTTTGTGCCAGTTAGCACAGGGCAAAACCTCCCTCTGGCATCTGGCTGTTAGCTGTGCTGATGCTGTCACTGCAAGGGGAAATTAAGTTTAAGTCACATTTTGCCGATACGTGCAGAAGCAGCAAACCACTGTCAGGCTAATATTTCCATCATCAGCAGTGCTGAACAAGTGTTGCTCATTGACTTATTGATTGCACAGTGTAATGTATCATTATACAGTGAGGGGCTGGTGCTTGGTTCGATCGTTGATTCGACCTGTTCTCTGGCCCCCCATCTGTCTCTCTTTCTCACATAACCCTCCATCCATCTTCCTTTAGCAACTCTTACTCCTCAGACTTGCTGTTCCTCTTTTCTCGTCACCTCTGGCCCAATTCTTTCTTGGCATTGGGCTGGAGCAGCAGCAGCAGAAGGGAAGGGGGGACAGGATAGGACAGAAGATTGTAGTAGCATATTAATGAAATTAGCGGCGTAGTTGGTTTGGGAGTATCAGGCGCCAGGCATCAGGGCTGGGCCGGGGTTAATTAGCTGGCAGCAGGCCTCTAATTGGGTCAGGACCATGTCAGGCCCCTGGCTCTGGCCCTACAGGGATTGGATTACAACGTCAGGGGACAAAGTGGAAGGGAGGGAGAGAGAGAGGGTGTGGGTGAAGTTGTGGGTTTGCGCTGGGGGGAGTTTACAGTAGTGGTGAAGGAAAGGATGGTGAGGGTGATGGAGGTTGTTGTGTATGGATCAGAAAGGGTGTATGTGTGTGTGTGTGGGGAGGGGGTTGTAGCCTAATCTGCCAGCAGGCGGTACGGGTAGGAGGAGGTGAGGACGTGCTGGTCGGGTAAATACCACTTTTAGACAGGATTGGATTGAAGCGAGGGAGGGCGTGTGGGGGGGGGGGCGCTATGAGGGGGGGGGGGGGGGGGGCAGGGCAGGTGGTGAAGCTTGATATGTGTATCCATAGCAACAGCAGAGTAGTGTGATACCACATGGGATTTGCTTGTATTTTGGGGTGTGGTCTTAACACAGGCATCATCTTGCCAGTTCCTGCTTTGAAAGTTATTTCTATTCTTTTGGTGCATTTTAAGCCAAACTATGATGTGTAACGCAGATAATGTTTTACTCTGTCTTTCTGTTTTGTTCTTGTGTAAGGCGATCTCAAGCCATTATCATTATAATGTTATCACCTTGTAAACTCTAAGTCTTATAGGCCGTTGCAGTGGATTTGTTGCATGTATAGACACATTAATTTTAATCTGTCTGAACCCTCTATAATGTATGTTACATGCATGGCTAGTACATCCCGTTTGCTCACATTAATGGCCGTTGGTCAGGCATCTCACTGGAGTCACATGTAGCTTATAATGTAAGCCATAAGTGTTACATTGGATTGGGACAGCAGACCACCAAAGCCCTCCCAAATCGCAATTATTCATTTTCTTGGCTTCCCTTTATATGACATGGTAGCAATATTTAGAAAGTGGGATTTTCTGCATGCAGCACTAAATGTTTTGAACTCAGCCACCTCTCCATAAGCCACATTGCCTGGTTTTAGGATGTTTAAAGGTTTCAAGGGTGTGATTTTTATCTCTTTTTTTTCAGTCTGTGTCAATCTGCTTTTCTTTGAATATTTAACATTTTGTTCCACAGTGATGATTCCCCTGAAGGTTTAATGCCTCTGTGCACTAAATATGTTAGTGATCAGATCATCTCTTGAGCCAGCATGAAAAGATCAGATTTTACGAAATGTCACCAGTGTAGTCAATCATCAGGAGGTTGCTTTCTTAAGAAGCAAAGCAGCTTCACATTCAATGGTACAGTTCATAATCCAGGCATAAACAAAAGGATTACCCTGAATGACTCATGTCTACAAACAATAATAATAGTATCCAGCTGCTTAATGTGGGATTTTCAGATTGACAGGTTATGCCCCTTCAGAATTTGTTTAAATACATGTGACATTTAGTCACATTTGGCCTCAAAAATTGTCAGATCAGGGCTTTAGCCCATCTTCAAACAGAACATCGGAGTCTGGAAGCTTAAATGTAATCTGCTAAGCAGAAACAGATCAATGGCAGAGGTTGAGCAATGTTTC
Source organism: Lipophrys pholis (assembly GCF_963383615.2). Taxonomy (NCBI): domain Eukaryota; kingdom Metazoa; phylum Chordata; class Actinopteri; order Blenniiformes; family Blenniidae; genus Lipophrys; species Lipophrys pholis. The sequence goes on from NC_137649.1 coordinate 17,598,385, forward strand.
CTTATATGAGGATTTGCATCTTTGCCAAATGGTGGTTTGCATCCGCGTGGTTAGCAGTATGGCCCGCAGTGCTAGTGGATGCCCTTGACTGAGCAGCGGGGCTAGTTAGACTGGCACCTGTGGTGAGGAGGCCCCTGTCTGGTGGAAACCACAACACCACCACGAGGCTAATACCTTCTGACTATAGCCGGAGCCACCACAGACCCCATCCACTCTCCGTCTGCCCCACTCTGTCTGGATCATTTTCTCCGTTCATATGTAATCTGCAGCTTGTCTGACTCCTGGCTACTTTTACTTTTCAGTTCATTTGCTCCCTTTTCAAGAAATGTTAATTGCAGGTCATCCAGAGCACCGATATGAGCCTCAGCAATGTATAATAACCCATCCTTACAAAAAATGCGGTGTTAAGTTGGACCAATTCCAGATGCAGTCTGCTCTCTTTAGCTTTTTGTGTTGAGAATGTCTTTTATCACTGTCCCAATACAACTTCTTTGTTTTATTCTCCATCAAACATTTTTACTCTGCTTTTATTATTGACTGCACTGCAAGGCTGTTGTTGTTTTTTAGTTCATATTACTTCATATTGGCTTATTGCACAGAGCAAGTAACAGTTGTCTTGTCCTGACACAAGAAGCAAAGACATAATAAAATGTCACCATGCTGAATCTTGCTGACAGGTTGACATCACTTTACAGTGACTTGTATTCTAGAACCCCCTCCAGCATTTTGCCTCCTTAACACCTCAACAGGGCCTGACCTTTTTTTTTCTTCTTTTTTTTTTCCCGAAGGGGTGGGGGCTTTACCAAAGGGTCAGAGTTCGGGGTTCAGTCTAAGTACAAATTAGCATATGCTCGTGCTACTCAAAATTTGAAAAAGATCCCCTCGGTTTTGTTTTTCTTGTGGGGCCACCAAATGATCTATCGTAGCACATGTCTTTATTTCATATGAGTATTTGACAAAAAAATATGGCAGGACGTTATACGATTGTATCAACGCAGCCTCAGTTCAAATTTTGAGCCATGTGTTTTGAATTAATGGAACGTGATTTTAACACTGATGGTTACGTTACATTGACAAAGCAAGGAAATCAGACTGGGAAATATTTATAAGCCCCGGTTTTCACTGCACAAAGGAGCTTGGGAACAAGTGGAACAACTTGAGTGCAAGACGGCCAAGTCTGACTCTCCCAAAGGGACTCTCTTGTAACCCTGGTTTGACCCTGTCAGCTGACCCAGGACCTGGTCTTAGGTTCTCCCCTCTCAGGGCCATGACCCCTCGGTCAAACACCATAGTGTGTCTGTCACCGGGTCGATGGTCATTCTACCATTTCCTCATTCTGCCATTGTGGCAGATGACGTTAATTCCTCATCAGCTGGACTCTGAGGGCACCACTTCAGCAACAAACACAGAGTCAGACTGGCCTCCAGATTTCTCTCTTTGGCCAGTCTTTTGAAGGCCAGTGAACACCTGACATGGTGTCGGCAGAAACGTGACCACGACCAACTGCCAGCCCCGTGTGTTCCTTTGTGTTATTGTGTGAAATTGGGAATTTTCTCACAATTTCTCTTTCGGTCTTGTTCTCTCCTGCTTGTTCATTCTCTCCAGCTCTCATCAGTAGTGCAGTCAATACGGATACAGGCTTTATTCAAACAATCAGCGGATCAGGGACAGATTTAGGAGGATTGATCCTCTGACTGATCCACTCTGGGGACAGAGTCCTCAGCATAGACAATACCCCCATTTTTTTTTTTTTTTTTTTTTGCAAAGACTTATATTACTTTAGGAAAGATGTATCACAACCATGGAGAAGCTATTTTGGGATTAGGTGCTGATTTTTCACAACTGTTTGAAATGAAAAAAACATGAAGTCGTAAGTCTTCGCCATTCAAGAGGTCTGAGCATTTGTTCTTTGTTTTGTTTTGTTTTTTCAGATAAGGAAAGCCTGATCACCGAAAGTGGCAAACTCCACACCTTGGATATCCTGTTGAGTCGGCTCAAGGCCCAGGGACACAGAGTCCTCATCTACTCCCAAATGACGCGCATGATAGACTTGCTGGAGGTAAAAATGCACAGACGCACTTCACCAAACTTGTTCAGCTAGTTATCCCCGTCACTCATGTCCCTCCTTGAACACATACTGCTTCTTTATTTGCTTATGACTGTTCATAAATCCACTGTTACATGAATGATTCCTGCAATTAAAGCATGCTATAACGTCACGATGACATACGACTTGAACTTGAGGCGCATCTCTATAGATTTATCACTGGCGTGTTGTTCCAGTAGTGTAACGGGCCCCCTTCCACAGGCGAGGTATTGAGCTCCAGTGCCTCTAATCAGCCTGCCTGTCCCTTGTTAGTGCTCTCATTAGACGGCTAATTAACAGGTCACGACTAATTAGAGGGGACTCATCTGCAGGGGAGGCAGCCAGATGGGAGAGATGGCTGCAAGTAGTGAGGAAAAGCGGGGAGGTGGAGGGAAAAACGGGGGGGCTGGGAGTGGCAAGGGCCTTGGGGTTGAAGGGGGGAAGAAATAATGCATTAAGGTAAAGACAAAGAATTAGTTGGAAATGGATGGAGACGTATAAATGCAACATTTACACGTAGGACGATGCTCTGAGCAGCAGTGAAATTCCTGTTTCTTGAAAAGGTGGGGTAACAAATCGACGCAGATTTATGGTGTTATAAGAGAATTAGGGAAACATCACAATTCTTTATTTTTCCAACCTTTTTGGTTTGCTTCATGCTGATTTGTGGTCAGCAGCTCTCGGGGTTTGAGCGAAACATTTGCCGCAGTTCTGACGTGTGTTGACAACTCTTGTGTGCAGCACTCTATTGTTGCTTCCATATTTGTTGCAAACATCACGTCGGAGCCAAAAGCCTCTGGCATGATGTCACTGGGAATTCCTTCCCCATTCACATGCTGCAAAAGGTGTTTCCACAGCCAGATTCTTTGATGGCAGATGGACCTGGCCCTGGCGCTTAAGGACGGGCTTCGTGTGTGTCTGGCTAACAATGAGAATGACTTGTGTTTAAGGCCATAGGCGGGCTTAATTTCCTTCTAACCCTTTCTAATTAGTTGTGCCTTCTCACGGTGTTCCCCTGCTCTGTTGAGGTAATGCAGCTTGTGTATTACAGAAGTCATTGTTTGTAGGTGACCTCATAACCTAATGAAGGATGGGCGTGTGTCAGCATCTCTGACTAAAGGTCTGAAGACAGCCATGAGTGAAATCATACATTCTCCCAGTCTGGCTTCAGTTTTTCTCCACCGCGTTATCTTTCTCTCTGGGAGGGTGAAAAAACAAAACCTCCTGCAGACGGAATTGATTTCCAGCAAATGCAACCATGAGTAAGAGAGAGAGAGAGAGAGAGAGAAGCAAAGGCTGATGCTAATCTCTGTCATTAGCTGCATTGTTTTCGTCGCCGGTCGGCTGCCGGTTCTTCTGGTGACATCACGCTGTTGGGTGATGGATCGCCGAGGCTCGGGTGGCCTGAAGAAAAATAACACTCTGTGCTTTCGCTGGCAGCAGCGGATTGCGGAACAGGACCGCCAAATCACTACCCTCTAGTTGTGTGTCTGCGGCTGCTTAGATGGCACTTTACTGTACTTCAAGTATGCGGCTTAGATTACAGAATTGGGGGAAATCATATGTTTTGTTAAAGGGGAGGAATTAAGGGATTAAATGTTCCTGTCAGCTTCTCCTGTTCTCCGTGAGCCAGCATGGAAGTAGATAAAGTAATCATTCGGTGCAAAGCAGGCTGTTTTGTGTCATTGTGAGGTTTAATTGTTTTTTTTTATATATATATATATATATATTTCTGCCACAATATGACTACAAACACTTGAGAATCTTTAGCTTCTAATCAACGGTGATAAGGCACATACTCAATAAGCACCTTGGCTCATGATTAAACAATCTGAACTTTGACTGTGTGAGACTGGGACTGCTGTGACTTCAAGGCTCCTGCTTCAAGCAGACATAATGAAAGCCCCATGGAGAGTTGGTAAACTGAGCTCCTGATCCCACACCTACGTGTTTGAGTTTGAGTGATTTCAGGTGATTCATCAAGCTTTGTTAAGCTTCCTCAGAAGCCCCTGGAGGGTTTTGAAAAAAAAAAAAAATATATTATAGTACTTCTACTCCCACAAAATCTGTGAAAGGTTTGACCTGTTAAATTTGTGGAGTGCTTCTTTTGTCTGGGCTTAGCTTTTCCAGATCTTGTTCATGTTGTATTTATTACGGCACTAAAGACCCTAATGGATTTATAGAGAAAATCTGTCTTGATGACATCCACTGTTCTTAAGCTAAAAAGAAAAAAAACTTATTTATTGCATTTATTGTATTCCAGACAGACTTTGATCACTTATTGTGTTTCCTTCATCAGCAACCAAACTGCCAATCTCTGCATTTGTCAGCCTGCCTTCTCAAATCAAAGGCTCCCCACTGTTTAGATTTTTGAGAGCCACCTGGTCGTCAGATCAGAATTCCAAAATTGAGTAGAGACAAAAATATCAGGCAGAAAATCAGAAAATTCCTTTAAGCACATTTGTGTTTTCCCCATGTGCTTCTCCTTCCATGACTCAATGATTGTAACCAGCTAACTGGGATTTTTTTAATTTTTAATTTTTGGGGGTAAATATGCTTTATAATGAGCTGTTGACAGTTCAGCTCAGTTTATGATGTATACATTTGGCCCATTCAGGTTGACCTGAACGGATACCTTTTTGATTTATAACCCTCGACAATACGAGTGAAAAAGTGCAGCAGTATCATACTGTCACCTTCGGTTACCCCGGGCTGAAACGGGATATGCGAGAGCCTTGCCAGCTGTTCAGGTTTAGGTTACAGTGTGGCTATCACCATGTTGGAAAACCACCAACACACTGGCGGTTTGTGCTGCAGACCGGTTTGGACAAACAACACGGAGGTCATACAGGAGGCGACTCCTCGGGCGATCCTTTTCTCGTGAGGCGTAGCTTTGTAAGAATGTGGCTTCGATCAGAGCAACGATATCTGCAACATCATGCTGGCAAAGATATCAACACCTAATCCAACAAGGTTAGCAGCATTTTGGCAGGAGCTGGGCTAATGGCCCCTAATGTAGTGTTCACTCGGAGCAGATGGGGCAGTTGGGAACTGAGCCAGGCATTCGCAGAGAGGCAGGAGGACAGACCCTGCTGGGACCAAGGCCTCGGTGTCATGACTGGGGGTTCGGGGGGGGGTCACTGAAAACAGCGTGTCAAATCATTGATATCATTGGTAATGACGAGCGAGGTGATGTGGTGTGATGTGCACCAGTAATTGTGCCTGCTTCATCGGTTCAGCGGTACCGACAGCGTTCATTAAGGAGGTCAAGGGTTCGGGGAAGTGCTTCAATAGAGGTCAGCATATCACCTCATCACCGCTGCTTTTGCTCTGACCTCTCAGACGCACAACAAACGCACACACAGAGGAGCTTAGCAGACTTTGGGGGTAATAGAATATCGATTTCTGTATTTCTCAATGTCCCACTGCGCAGGGATTGAGGTTTTAGCTCCAACAAATGCACATTAGTAGTGTGGGAGTTTGATATTTTGGACTCAGGGTTGCTGTCAAAAAGAAATTCTACATTAAAGATGAATATTTCTTGACCCTTTGGAGCTTTGTAAGTACCCTTGCTTTGTTTTTTTTTCTGCTCCTTGGAGAAACAGCTGCATATTTGAGAACTTGATAAATTCAGTGTGTTGTTGCTGGTGACCTCAGCAGATTCTGAGAAGTACTTTGGCGTCCAAGAGGGTTCAGTAGGACAAATTCAATATTTAAAGTAGTATTTTTATCACTTTATTGCCAGATATTACTCAATTTATTGAATAAATCTATTAAAGGTGTAAAAAAAATAAATAAAGGTTCAGTTCTCTGTAATATTTCTCACTTACTGTATGTGACTATTCAAACCGAGAGTGCACCATTCCTCTCTAACTAGAATGAATGAAGATAAACAAATGCTGTTTAGTTGTGGCGTCATTTAAAAAGGAAATAATCAGGATTTTTGATTATTTAAGATGTATTGCCAAAAATCTTCCAAATACATCTTTCCTGACTATTTGTGCTTGAATCATTATTGAATTGTTATTACTGAGTTGGGATCTTCATTGATTTGTCATATTGTTTCAGGAGTACATGGTCTATCGCAAACACACATACATGCGCCTGGATGGATCCTCCAAGATTTCTGAGCGCAGAGACATGGTCGCTGACTTCCAGAGCCGGTCAGTAAAGACATGCATGCACCCTTTTGCCAGTACTTACATGCGAGTCAGCATTTTTGTATGTTGTAGCAATCGGTGAATAACTCTGTCTTGCATGTATATATAGAAATATCCAAGTAAGTGTGTTTTCTGGTGAGTTCATTTGCTCTGGTTTGCATTAGTGCATAGCTTTCAGGCGCCAGAGGTATTCCACTAACTTGCTGTAGGAAGAGAGGGTTTTGAAGTTTATTGAAGCGGCTTTATTGTGTGGGACTTTACCATTGGGATTTAATTTCCTTATGCAATCCCTCACAAAGTTTGACTGTGCCAGGTTTAAGCTAGAACTCCTTTATTGTTCCGAGCGTATACTGCAACTGGATTTCATGAAATTGATGTACAGCAGTTGTAAATGATATGTTCTGGATTGTAAGCGCCCCCCTCTCACCCTCTCTCTCTCTCTCTGTCCTCCTCCAACTCGTTTCCTGCTGCCTCTTCACAGAACGGATATCTTTGTATTTCTGCTGAGTACGAGGGCCGGAGGGCTCGGCATTAACCTGACTGCTGCTGACACCGTGAGTCACAAACACACTGGAAAAACACACACTGTGTGGATGCAAAATAAAATAATGTATCCAGGAGTAACATTTCCTGTATGTATGTAAGGACGCTACATTTATTTTGCCTTAGAAATTTTTTAATAGCCAGTTTGTCTGAATCGATTATATCTGAAGATATTGAATCAAAAACATGGTTAATTGTATATACAGTTTGTTAAACATAGAGTAAGCATGCACACTGTGTGTTTGAGTGATAATGTTTATCAGCTTAATTGTGCCCCTGTTGCTCTGTTTGTTTGACATTAGCTGCATTTTAAAGTGACTGACACCTTTTCACTTGAGCAAATGCATATTTTGTTCCATAGTAGGCCCTTTCCATAGTCAGGTCCGTCACACATGAATGGACAAAGAAATTAAGGAAATAAACATATTTCTTTTCTAGGTGATCTTCTATGACTGTGACTGGAACCCCACCGTGGACCAGCAGGCCATGGACAGAGCTCACAGGTTGGGACAGACCAAACAAGTCACCGTCTATCGCCTCATCTGTCAGGGCACCATCGAGGAGAGGATTCTGCAGCGGGCCAAGGAGAAGAGCGAGGTCTGAAGCTATAGCATTCGTTCTCACTACACACACAGAGTGGTGAAGGTTAATACGGCAAACAGATTCAGCTCGTATTCTTTGACACACAAGGATGTCAAGCCTTTTCTTTTATGTATTAGCAGAACCTCAGTTGTTTAGTCATACAGCACTTCGTATTATATCAACTCTTGAAGGATTGTATTCGTCATGCAAATATGAAGAGTTGGCTCATGTTTGTTCATTTTCTTCAAAGATTCAAAGGGTGGTGATCTCAGGAGGCAACTTCAAACCAGACACACTCAAGCCTAAAGAAGTGGTCAGCCTGCTGTTGGATGATGATGAGCTGGAGAAGAAACGTGAGCGTGAACATGTGTAGACAACGAGGTTTTACCAAAGCACAAAATAAACTGTCATCATAAGAATGAAGGAAGGGGGCTTTGACAAGGGAATGCCGTCTCTTCTTGTAGTGCGTCAACGACAGGATGAGAAGAGGCTGCAGGAGGAAAGCAGCAAAGTGAAGGAGCGCAAGAGGAAGAGGGAGAAGTACGCAGAGAAGGTACGACACAACAAGGCCAGCTGAAACCTCAGCATTCGTCTCAATAGGAAGTGGACTGTATGTGAGAGAAAGAAGAACAATGAAACAACTGTGGACTCTGAGAAAGAAAGGAGTAGATAAGAGGACAAATTAAAAACGTGGACGTTTCTGCATCCAGGCAGATAATATGTGGAGGAAGCACCTCAGCTGGAGCTATGCCAGAATCATCTATATTTCCTGGACAAAGCATAACTAAAAAGAATAATCCTCATGTGAGAAAGCTCCATCCATCATACACTCCACTTCCAGTTTAAGGCGGGGGGAGGCAGGGTTAAAACCAATCCCAGCCGACTGTGGGCGCCGGCGCCAGTCCATCACACAGCAAACACATTCTACAAACAATTTAGATTCAAAAATTAACATCAAATGCATATAAGCTAGTGTACCCAGAGAAGCATGATATGACACAACTCTGCGACAAATGTGAATAGCTGAATTTTAAATAATAGCTGAACTTTGAGTAATTTATGGACTACATAATCCTAATTTGAAAAAGCTGTATTATGGCTGGATGGATAGAAACAATAACTAAGTGCCAGTCAACCAAACTGATGTGGCTTTATAACTCAATAAACTCAGTGACTTTAGCACCGCCACCATCTTAACTCTGACTTACTTCTTGCTGTTTATGTCTCCACACCAACCATCCTGCCTTCGTTTCTCTGTGTCCAAACTCCAGAAGAAGATCGAGGAGTCGGAGAACAAGAGGAAAAAGGAGGTGAACCTGGTCATCTCACACGCGCCCTCGGCCGACAACTCGAACCTGTCTGCAGATGGAGACGACTCGTTCATCAGCGTTGAAATGGACTCGGCCATGCCCAGTCCTTTCAGTGAGGTGAGGCCGTTTGTCTGAGTGTGGTCAGAGGAAACACCGAGGGAGGGAGAATAGTGTGTCTGCACTCTCAATTTCAGCCTCCGACGTTGCATCGTGTGTTCTTAAATCCCCTTACCCATTCGCATTTAGTCATATGACTTCACTGAATATTTTGTCTTTTGGTTATTTACCCCTCACCTTTTGCTTATTCTTCTCCTTCCTGTTGTCTATCATTGATTTCCCATCTTTTCTCTGAATTTATCTCCTCTCAACCTTCCGTGGTGGTATTTTCTCTTCCCTGTGAAATCCGTCCTTCACCGTACTCATCCTCTGTGGTTGCCCCGACTGCACCGGCCTGATTCCTGACCCCCAGCCTGTGTGTATGTCTGTGTGTGCTCCCGTGCGTGGCCAGATCTCCCTGAGCAGTGAGCTGCAGCCCGGCTCGTTGCCCCCCGACGCCGACGCCGACGAGAGCAGCAGCGACATGCTGGTCATCGTGGACGATCCCGTTTCCTCCACGCCTCAGTCCCGCGCCACCAACTCGCCCGCGTCTGTGTCCGGATCGGTCTCTGACAACATGAACGGTGAGGCAACAATAAAATACATCCATATTTGGACTGACTCAAACCCGCACATCTCAGATATTTAAAATATAGTAATATTTCAAAGCACCCACCCACCATGCCTCTTATCTCACCCCCGTCCCCGGTGCAGATAGCCTTCGCCGTGCGGCTGCCCTTCATTTGGGAAGCCTGAAATGTGCCAAATCAAATCTAACCCGTGCTATCTATGTGACAGTGTTATCGTGTTAGAGGCTGGTTAGAAAAACAAATCAGTGTGACATGCACGGAGGTCATGGCTGCTTCTAAACGCCGGACCTGTTTTGTTCATTTTTGTTATCACGACTTGTGTTTTAATAGGTCCGCGTCCATCATGACAAGTAGCCTGTTAGCTCGTACATTTAGATTTATGAGGGGTTTATATTTGTCCTGCACTCTGGAAACCAGAGAGACGGCGAATATATGTTGTTTTTGCTTATATGGCTGTACTTTGGATTTGCTGCTATAAGGTAATCCCCCTAAATACGCGCTGCTCCACTGGAACCCATTTGAGATTTTGGCTGCCGTGCTAAGAGTCTGCTGCCAGTGGGATTATTAATGGCCCCTGATAACCAGGCCCTGTAAACTGAGGAGACGTCGGTGCCTTTGGAGAGGCAGATGACGTTTTAATGAAAGATTTTCAGGACGAATCGGAGGCTTTGAATCAGAGACCGATTGGTTAACTTGTACATGGAGAGGAAGAGAGAGTTAAAATCTGAAGTGGGGGGTAAAAGTTTGGGGTTTTACGAAGGTCTTGCCTTGTGCGTCTTGATGTTGGTGACGGAGCAGGCTTATCTGCCTTTTGAGAAAAAGGACATACCACAGCGTTTCGAGTAAAGGGCATGTAAAGGGAATGCAGAGCAGCGGAGCGAGGGGGAAGGCTACCGGAGGGTCACGGCACAAAGCCGCTGAGCCAAACACTGGCGCTATTTCTGCAAACGCCACGGAAAATGAGAGCAGCATTTCAATTTTTGCCTGCGCCTGCACTTCTGAGAATGACGAGTCAAGACTAATGTGTAATAATTCTTCATCGCTGTAAAATGACCACAGAAGCTTTGAAGGAATTTATTCAAGGCGTAAGACAAACACAACGTGCCTCAGGCAGCTGAGTTACGCCTGTTTGCTCTGCTTGTACACGTATCAAGAAGAAATAACCGTTGTTTCTGTCCTCGTGTGTTTAGGTGTCTCGGCCTCTGACACGATGAGTGCGGGCAGAGGCAGGTCCGGGCGCAGTCGTGGGCGGCCCAAAGGATCTGGGGGCGGGGCTAAATCTGGAGGGAAAGGTCGAGGCCGGAAGTCAACAGCGGGCAGCGCTGCAGCGATGGCGGGAGCCATGGCAGGTGCCGCCGCTGCCTCGGCAGCCGCCTACGCTGCCTACGGCTACAGCGTCTCTAAAGGTGTGAAAATACTTTATGAGTATACATCTAAGTGGAAAAACTCAGAAATAAAAGAGTCGAGATGTTTTATTCAAGCATTTGTGTGCAAAGAGCTTTGTCACTTTGTCAAGTGCAATGTGTTCTGTAAGAAGGTGAGGCGGTGGACATAAAGATGAAACCGACAATAAAGTAGAATAAATAAACAAGGAGGTAGAATACTAAGATTAATAGATGTGTAAATAAAATACAATTAGCTATACTGAAATAGGAGCTACGGAAACAGGAAAATAAAACTATATGGTTAAAAAGTGTCTTACGGTTACATTTAAATAAATCAGTATAACTTAGACCCGTGGTTCTCTAACTTTTCACAGTGTTTACATTTTGTTCAAAAAGAAATATATTTATAACTTGCCCCCGCATATGATATAACACACAAACGCCCCACTGTCAGCAACATCTATGAATCGACCAGAAATCTTCAGTTATATGAAAAACTTAACCTTGTCCTTGTTTCTGCCGCTCCCTTCCAGCGGGCCTCCCTGCGTCCGCCCCCCTTCAGCCGTCGCTGGGCCGCTCCGGCTCCACCCCCTCCTTCAACCCCAGCAGGAGCTCCTCTCCGCAGGCCAAAGGAGGCCCCTCCACCGCCACTCCCCACAAACAGCTGGCACACAGCCACCACCACGGCAGCCACGCCACAGCCAGGAAAGGCAAAGGCCCGGGTGGTCCCGGGGCCCGGTGATGCACATCCTACACATGCACGCGACCTTCGCCCATAGTAACAAATGGAGAGTACAGTATTCCTGGAGAGCGAGGACAGTCTCAGCCAGCCTGCGTTGTTTCCGTTTCATTTCAGTGTGTCCGGGTCAGTGGACATTTTCCGCTTTTAGTGTCTGGATTTCCAAGTGCTTTTTGAGAAGCTGTACTTTTCTATCGGCAACAGGAGTCTCTTTGATTCGCCCGCCTCCCAGTGACATGACGGCAAAGACGCGGCGCGGACACGTGTAGCTAAAAAGGGCTTTTAAACGCTTGTGTTCACCGGGGTGGTGAAGCGGAGAGGTTTCTGTCAACTGCACTGAGCCATGTCTTCCTTTACCCCCCATCATGTTGTTATGGATCCTCACATATGTACGATAGCTTATTCAAATGGTGGTGAACAAGTACAGAGCCGTTCTCGCCCCCGCACGTTACCAAACAACGTCGACAGTCTTTGTACTAAAGCTCCTATTTTTGTAATGACTAATCCAACTTGACGGATGTAAATGTTTTGGAAAGATTTTGTCCAGAGATCTATCCCAGTACAGATGAAAGTCACTTATATTTTTTGCGTAATGAGGAAACTAATACAAAATTGATCATTCTGGAAAAACAAAAAGAGAGCGAGAGAGAGAGAGAGAGGGATACTGGCTGATATAGCAATGCTGCTAACAGAAAAAAATATGAATTGACTCAGATTATTTGGTTGTTTACTATGTAAGTTATTTGATTTATTTTTTAAAAAATGGGCAATTTGCGACAATTGCAACTGTATTCACCTATAAAAGTGTGTCAATTGTGACTTCTGAAGCCATCGTTCTTTTTCTCTGTGACGAGAAGTCTGTGGTTCTCTTTGATGTCATTGATGTTTTAGGAGAAAGAAAAGAAAAAAGAAATTATGGTTTGCATCAGCGTCCTGAGTTGAGCACTACATCTGTTCCAGGTTTGTTTTTGTGTTCATAGTGAGATTTAAATATGATGTTCTATATCGATGTACATAATGATGAGAGCGACGTCTCCTCTGGCTTTTCCCTCATTTGCCTGTCTATTTTTATAGGTCACATGTACATATGAAGAAATACATTTGCCATTTTACTAACAGGAGGAGCCAACTGGGAATAAAAGAGTGCTAAATCAGAGTTTTGTTTGATTCCTTTGTGTTGAGCCATGGAACAAAAACATGAATAAACTTAGAACTTATTTTTATATATATATATATATATATATATATATATATATATATATATATATATATATAAAACACATTCTCTCGACTTCAGACACAGATTTAACGTCTCTTTTGTGTTGTTTGTTAGAATTTAAGCTCGTATAGCTCATGGAAGTCGCATAGTAATTCAGAATATGAAATGTGTTCTCTATCGTATGTAATAAATGCCTGAAAATGTAGAAACAGCAATGAGAGCTACCAGTAAACCACTCACACTAAAATACTCTTGGAGGGTGAGGATCACACAAAAAAAAAGAAGAAAAAAAACCAACCACAGTGGTGGGTATACCACAACAGAAGATAGCGACGTCTCAATAACGTGCCATGTGCCCCTGAGCATCAATCCCTGATTGACGACGACGTCTCATCCTGTTCACAAGCAGACTTATTTTCTGCTGAGGCATCCCACTCTTCTTGAAGGACGGCCCGCAGGTTCATTGAGGGTTCTGGATTTAAAAGCTTCTACACGATGGCTCGGCTGATCCCGGTGGTTTTCTTTAGGATTCAGGTCTGGAGAAAGTGCATGTCTCTCCGTTTCAGGTCCCCTCCAGTCTCCAGCGGCCGTTCCCTGATGATGCCACCTCCATGCGCTGGAACACCGTGCTCCATGAAGATAAAAATAGGCCTGTTGTTCATGCGGGGGCACAATGACTGGATTAATTATGTTACTCATGTCGTTTCAGGGGGTCACTGTAACCCCACCTCCGTCAAAAGCTTCTCTATTTATAACGCTGGCTGTTGTATAAGCTTTCTCTTTGACGGCTGCCGTCATTTCTCTTCCATGTCAATCAACGTTGATCAGAGAGCAGAACAGACACCCTCTGATTCCTCCACCCGACCCATGCATGAGGACACCTCCCGTGAAACACCCAGACCCCTGAGGTCCTCAGGAAGAGCTTCACTAAATGTTCCCTGAGCAAGAAGCAAACAAGGTGAAGCAGCTTTTAGTTCCTTTTGGTTCAGGCTTTCCAATAAACATTAGATTTCATTTTTATATAAACCTACTGATTTATATATTTTATCAACGCGTGCCTTGTAAACCACTGTGAATTGCATTGTGTCTGAATGGTCCTGTATATACGAACTTGCCTGTGCCTGGTGATGTGGTTAAATATCACTGCAGTGTCGTCTCGCGCGCAGACCACGCTGATATAAACAGTTCGCAGTGGTCTGATGTGACACTTGGGTTAGTCACACCTCCTTTAACCTGCCTGGAGTTGAGTAGTATTCAGCGTCTGGTTCTTGCTGTTCACGATAAAACAGTCAACAGTGTGCGATGTGGCCAAATTACGTCAATTGCTTTGTCTTCCTGTGACTCTTCCAGCCTCTCTGTATCGCTGTTCACCCTGCTGATGACACTCTGAGCCTCAGGTGACACGTCCCTCTGACAAACATTGTGTTTGACGTGGCAACGTACTGTTGATCGATTATCAGGTGTCATCTTGTTCTCATGATGTCAAAACATAAACAGCATGATGAGGTCAAAGAGGACTGTTTACGCTGTCAACTTGAACCAGAGCTTTCAGTGGTTGATTCGTGGACCAGACACTCGTGCTATCAATCATTTTTTTTAAATTGAAAACAGAATGTTAGAATGCAATAAACAAAATACAGAGCAGTTGGACACGTGAATTCAGCTGTTAAAGCGAGCTGAATATCGCTAATTAACTGATTTCAGGAGATTCTTCTCATATCTTCTTTATGTCAGTTATCTCTTATTTTTACCTCTTTTTTTATATATAATCAGAAATATTTCCATGCATTTACTTCTGTGATGTTCTCACAATTTATTTCTCTAAATTTGTTTCTTTTTGTATTTTGGGGGTATCTTTGCATGATGCTAGTTTAAATATTGCATTTAAAGCATGCAACTACATTTTATTGTCTGTCATTGGTATTCAGTGTGTCCTGCCTTTTGCCCAAAGTTAGTTGAGATAAGCACCCTGCAACCCCAACTTGAATGAAGTAAAAAAATTAAAATAAAACAGATGTGGTCATTGTATGTATCCATGCAGCCCGTTCCAGTAAAAATTACAGAACAAACGAACATAAATGAAATCTATGCCTGCAACACAAAATATTTAGCTTTTTATTATGGTAGTGGCTGCTTCATTATTAAATGTTCCACCTTAAATGTGTTGAAAGATTTACAATTTGAATGACTATAATCAGAATAACCTTAAACACAAACACATGTGCCACTGTTTCTGATGGGCCGACCCCCAGCCAGCGCACACACAGAGACCAACACCTCAAGACACAAATCAGGCCTGCTTGATTTAAAAACACCAAAGCAATCTACTGCAAGACGTTCGACAACATCCCAAACTACAATCGAGTTTTTTAAAGCATCTCCGCGCTCCCCCCGGGGTCACATTCAGTCCTAATTTCATTTGTAGTCCCTGTTTCAATCTAAAATTACATTTGTAAAATTCAGCGGTAGTCCTTCCAGAAGCGAAGTCTCTGCTTCTTGAGATCATTTTTCACAGAAGATGTTGTGGAGCGCTTTTATTGGAGCGTCTCAATATTGAAGAAATACGCCTGCTGACATTTAAACAGACATCTCAAAAACATATTCAGAACAACAGAGTTAGTAGAGACGGGTGGCGCGAGACTCACAAGCAGTTTTATTCAGTTAAAATGTCCCTTGGATCATTTTCAAATGACATTTTAACTGAATGTCTGGTAGAGAAACATGCTGTGTTTAGTGTCGTAGTTTCTGTCTTACAGCAAGAACAGCAGTGGCTCAGGTGTGTTTGGGATCCTTTCTGTGTGCATGTCGTTTCTGGTTTAATCCCGCAGCCCAAAGGTTTGAAGTTCAACAGATATCTTGAAATTAATCAGTTTTGTTGTTTGTGTTGCTGTGATAACAGCGCTGCCGATCACTATGAGACTCCTGGTGCTAGTTTCAATCAACTTTCCATAATACCAGCTCAAAAGAGGTGAACTATATTAACAGAAATGTCCCCCCAAAAAAAAAAAAAAAGACGCATCTGTCTGTATTCCCTCCTTGTAGATTGAATAAATACTTCATGTATTTATATTTTGACCTGAACACACACACTAGATGAGCGGGCTCAGCAGCATGTTTGTATCGCTGCTCTCTGACATGACCTCTCCAGCATACTTGTGAACACAGGACGCCCAGCTTTTGGTTTTGTTCCCAGCCCGTCCGTTATATAAGCCCGTACACCTAGATCGGCTCTCCACTTGAACCCCGTCCAAGGTACAAGCTGCTCCGGCCACCGTTTGGGCGTGTCCGATGTATGTTTGTATATGTGCACTCCGGGGGCCTGCTGCGTGAAAAACAGCTTTAGGATGTCGCTGCCCAGCAGGAACCTGGCTTTACAACTTCTTTCAGCAAACCTGCTTCGTTTCAAACAGGCCTCGAGTCATGTATGGTTGAAATGTGTGGTATGCGTACAAATCTTAAGTTAACCCTTTACTGTGCAAGTAGCCACATCTGAAATGAAGCAATTGTGCCATTTGAGAACAATGGTGCTTCTGTAGTATTTATAACAGAAACACTATGATTTGTTCTAGTCCATGTATTGTAGGACTGTTGATGCAATTTATGGAAGTGCTAAACATGTGGTAGTGTGTGATCTTACAGTACTTTAAGTGGTTTCATTGTATGTATAATCAGTACCTATACCGGCTTGAAATTCTAATTCATCCATGTTCGAGTCAGACAATATTTTACATCTGGAGCTAAAAATAAATCAGAACAAAAGCAGCTTCTTTTAACTCATTTTTATTGGCGTTTCACATTACAGTAGATGAAGAAGTTGTCACAACCAACTTTTCCAAAAACAGGTTTTGATCTTTGAGGACATGTCACAGCAGCAACCACATTTTTAACAGCACAACACTCTCGTTCCTTTTGAGTGATGTGGACGGAATCGAAACCGTGCAAACGAAAATTGTTCATGCATTTTTAAAACGTTAAACCACAGACTTTTTTTCCTTGGATAACATTTTAATACAAACGCGTTACATGAATAGTGGTTTCCCAAGACAAGTCATTTCCTTTTTATTCTTGCCCACTCCTGCTGGACTTAGTGTAAACAGAAACCTTTGATGGGAGTTTGTAAAGCGACTGAACACAAAACATGACAGATAAAAGCCTCATTTGTACTGCATTCATTTATGAGTGAAACAAAAAAGGGTACGAGCTACTGAGCCGCCAACAGATAGGACACCATGGTCAGCGCTGCCGCCTCGATGGAGAACAGGTGGTGGTCCTCCACGTGCGGGCAGCTGCTCCTCATGAACTCGGCCAGGCGGAGCAAGTACTCGAGGTTGTGGCCCGTCTTCCCTCTGCTCACGGCGATCTGGGCGCCGATCTCCTCTGGGCTGGCCGGCCCCAGGTAACGGGGGTTGTCAGGAGTGGCGATGTACACCAGGGCCTGAACCGGGGCGTGGCTCTCCCCATCAGGGAAGAAGTCCACCATCTTGGTGGCGTAGCCACCGCAGGCGGTCTCCCGCACGTTCAGGTAGCCCAGAGACTCCTCCATCTGCGAGCCCGTCACCTCGAAGGCCACACCCCAAGTGCTCGCCTGTGAGAAGGAAAGATCATTAATGACTGCAAACCAATGTCCTCAGGTATGGAAACTCAAACGGGGAGTCCGTGAGCCAATCAGAAAAAAGCTTTCCACTTACGTCATCCTCCTCGATGAGCGTCACCACTCTTCCGGGCTGCAGACGAGGGGGAAATAAAAAAAATAGGTCACGTCATGGGCAACGCCTGACACGGCTACACTCAGCATCACTATAATGAGGCTTTACAACGCAACAAAAATAAAACATTAATCTCACCAACTCGTCGTTTCCCCGGTGGAAGTTGTCTCCGTGCCAGAAACGTCTCTTGTAGCCTTGAATGTAGCCGACCTTGCTCCTCTTGTACTTGAAGTCGGGCCTCCACACCAGTGACCCGTACCCGAAGATCCACAGGCTGGCCTTCCCGCCGATGATGTCTTGAGGTTTCATTTTGGATCGGTAGTTGTTTACGACGTTAAAATGAATCGATGATGGATCAATACGTTGTCGACTAGCGCCGAGGACTAGCTGGCTAGCGTTAGCTTCCTCCGGTCCAGGAGCAGTGGTACCGGCTGGCTCGTGGGTATACCGCGGACGGTACTCGAGCCCGACTGCTTAGCAGTTGCGAAGATGGAGTTTCGCAGTTGGTTTTGCCTTGCACGATGCATAGCCATTGCATTACAGGTGCCGCATTATGCCTTAAAAATCCATGGCAGCCGATTCGGCCGGTCGGTCAGTGGGGGAGGGGAAAAAATCAAAAGCTCTGGCCAGCTGCTACGCCAGCCGAGAACAGATAGTGTGGATTTAAAACGATTAATAAGAACGATCGAGGTTTCGGTGATGTTACCTTATAAAAAAAAAAAACAAACGCGTTGTAGTATGATGTTGTGTGTCTCCGCCGAATCGCGTTTCCTCGATAACATGGCGAACCGACGCTCTTGTATTTATACAGCCTGGAGCTGGTAGGCGGGACCAATGTAGTGTTTTGGACCAATAGAATTCTATAAGATATTACCCGCCTCATCCTTCCAGCCAATCAGATTTTTGTGCGCCAAATGAGGCGTGATTTAAACCTTAAACTCGTATATTATTGGTCCATCGTCTTTCAACCTTATTGGACAATAGACTGCCCGTCTGTTCAACTCAGTGTATGATTGGTTGGCGGCGTTGTCAGTCACTTAATGTGTGTCGGGATGAAGGTGGCTGATGCAATTTCTACCAGCGTTTCAGAGCTGGACCAACAGCCAAGCAACATACCAAGACGTTGCATCAGATAACGAGAGGAAACCCAATAGGAGCCAAACATTTCACTCTATAACATCATTCATAAAGCAAATCAACAGATTCATTCTAGGTGAAAGTGAGAGCACAGATGCGTTTTTCTGACGGTAATTAACACTGCAGTAGTGGAAATCAAGCTGACCACTTAGGGAGTGAATCATCACAATGTAGGTGTTTATATGATCCAAAGCATCAATTTTAATCCCACAGCTCAGGGATCCCGGGTTAAGGGAGAGGTCACTGATTGCTGATCTTGTGTTTTGCTGACCCACTGTGAGCTGGAATATAAAGCTGAATCAAAATGCAGGTTTTTTTTTGTTTTTGTGTTTTTGCTTTATTTTAAATGACAAGTATGAATCTTTATCTCGAACAAACAAACACAAATTAAAGAAAAACAAAAGAAAAAAACCCAAACGATTATGAGTGTTTCCGCATTAAGCTAACCAGCAGGGTTACTTTGACACGCTATGTACAGCGATCCTAATAAGTCGGCCTGTTGTGATCAGGAAACATATGAAGTTATTCCAGTTTTGTAAACACAAGCAATTGGGCTGTTTTATTTACACTCACAAAGAATTGGGCAGCCAAATGTGTGATGGTCAGAGATGCACCAAGTGTTTTCAAACTTCTGAAGGGGTACAGTTTTCTAGAAAAAAAAAAAAAAGAAGGCGGAGGGGGAAGTAAGTAACGAAAGAAAAGGCAAAGTGAATGAAGGTGCACATAGTCAAAGAGATTACCAGAAAGGACTGCTTATCTACTTATAAATATATAGAAATGCCAACTCCTCTTGGTAGATTTGAAGCTGTAATAGTAGAGGCTCATCTGTGCTCAATAAATAGATTATCTATAAATAGGTAGCATTATCGGTCTTGATAAGAGGGCAGACAACTGTACCCGCTTCTCATAAGTCTAAAGCACCACATGATCCATGCCTTTGAGCGACGGTGCATCATGCACAGGCTTCCATCACATTATGCCACGGCCTTTCATGTATCCAGTATCTGCTCTGGCTCAACACAGAATCAAAGCCTTCCATAACGGAATGTCTTTAAACGTTATGTCCTGCAAATGCATCATATGTATTTGGCTTTTGGAGTCAAGCCAATTCAAGAATCTTAATCAAGTCACAAACCTATGTTGAATTAGTCCAGATAGAAAACTTTTTCAGCCCCTGTTTTTCTTTTCGCTACACAGAACGTTACTGATAAGGCTGGGATTTGGGTCGGCGCTGCATATATCACTTCTGTCGCTGTGAAGTGTTTTTGAGGCCAGCATACCCATTTGTTTGTGGGTCAGGAGCTCAAGGCCAGATCAGTGTGACGGGTCGGATCTAAAAGTGGATCGTGCAGGGTGGGAAAGCACTTACTGTATGTGGTGATACCTGCCAAACAAGTTAATTGTAGCCCGAGAGAAATGTAAGGGTCTTCTGGGGATTTATGAAAACTATTATTACAGTTGATTTGTGGCTTAAATCACTTTGATATCAATGTAGACGGGCAAGTCGCTTCGTGGATGTCGAAACAATGCGCTGCTCTTAAATAACTTGATGGTAGCAGGGATTACAGTTTGGAAAGATAGCTTTTAGGCAGACTGGAGATGCTTACTGACACCTAGTGTTAATTAATGAGACAGCTATAAGGAGAGGGCAGGGCAGGGGGAGGCAAGGCTACTGGAAAGCAAACAGCATCTGATATGTGAACACACTTACATTTTTAAATGCATTAGTCTCTTTATGTCAATCCAAATTATGGGAGGCGAACAAGAGTTGCAGTTGACAGAAAGTAACAACAAGGTTTAGTTTCGTGGTTTTGACTGAGCTGCGCAGTTTTTGGATGAAAAAGAAAGGTTGCGTCAAAAAAGTTCTATGGTGCATAGAAATCAAGACAAACTGGAAGGCAGCAGCTGTGATAGTAATTTACAATTCATCGTCCCCCCCCCAGAATCATAATAAATAATGGTGATTGAAGTGTTTATCTTCACTTGTTTTGAGGTTGTTTCCTGAAAACCGAAGTCATGCATGCCAACAAGTGCAGAACGCGGAGTTTGATGCGTGAGAAAAGTGGTTGGCCTACGCCGGCATGTTCTGCATTTTTTAATCAGGGAGGAAGCAGGAACTGATGTCACTGGGTCACAAACAGGATGCTGTGATTATAACACAATGAAAATGCCTGGCTATGTTATGGACACCCAGAGGCCAAAGAGCAGAGTGCTTAGCATGTGCAATTAAGTGCGAATGAGGGTGTGCGTCTTGCTTATAGGTGTGAGTCCAACAAGAGTGGGAAGAAACTCTTAAGTGCTGTCAGGCTGGGTCAGGTAACAGACCAAAGCGCGAGGGCCTTTAACCAGATGATTAATCATTGTGATAAGGTGTATGTTTTTCCTGAGCCAGGCTGGAAGCTCCCCTATCCAAACTTTTTGTTTTTTTCTCATACATGCACACACAGGCTCTGAGATGAGGAGACCTAGGTCAACAGGCTGACAGGATGTGTGTGAGGGAAAAGCCAGCCAGATTCTTTGCCAAGTGTTGATTGCTGCTGATTACGGGGTGTTGACTGTTGCAGGATTTCTGTTAATTGGAGGCAAGAAACATTTTGATAATGCAAATGACAAATTTCATGATCCTAGAAAGAAATTTAATTGCATCTTACGTGTGGAAATGCACTATAAAAGTAGCACATTTCCAAAAGACAAGGAAGCCAAAGGGCAAAAAGATTGATCAGAGCCCTCTGACAGGGCAACTTTACTATAATAAAGACCTTTTTGTTTTTTATTTATGTGGATTTTGAGCGGATCCACCGCTCCCATCTGGTTCACTCTCTCCTCCACTGGAGGCTGTAGTGCCAGTTCCTCTCCAAAGCTTTGTTAGCCAGAGTGGGTGGTACAGAACCGGGGCATTGAAATATTGCTCTTAACCCTGAAGGGGAGGCAGGCAGGCAGGCGGTTTGGGAGCCGCCGAGTGCCTGAGTGTATTTTTATGGGAGGAGGCCTGTGCACTCTGTGGGTCATGTACATGGGGCGAGAGGCCTGGCATATGCTGCTGTTTTTATGGCACTTGCAGACCGGCTCTGTGCTTCCCCCACGGCATCTGTTTGGTTTGGCGGTGTGTGTGTGTGTGTGTGTGTGTGTGTGTGTGTGTGTGTGTGTGTGTGTGTGTGTGTGTGTGTGTGTGTGTGTGTGTGTGTGTGTGTGTGTGTGTGTGTGTGTGTGTGTGTGTGTGTGTGTGCGTGCGCACGGATGCTTGTGCGAGTATTATGAGGAGTTGGGAGGCACAGGGGGGAGTTGGGGGAGCTGGGGGCGTTCCCCTTTGCCCCGCGTGCCTGGCTTTGTTTCACCATTTTCAGCTTGAGGGGGTGGTATCCGTGGAAACGGATTTGAATTTCAAGCCAATTTAGGGCCAGAGAGAGAGAGAGAGAAAACAAGGGGTGTGTGACTGGGGCCAACAGCGTTTCCAGGAATTACTGGAGGTAGAGATGCTACAGTCAAGTGGGGCTTTGTCCAAAACATTAGACACAATATTCCATCAAAACTAAATTCTGACTGTGTAACAACAGCACGTGTGCAACAAACAACCAGGAAAACCCACCAGAAATAATTTTCTTTTTCATTTACTGACAAACAGTTTTCAAAGAAGTTTTATTCTTCAGAAGTTTGGTCCTTATAAATATGCATTATATACAAAATAATATTATAAAACATATAAAGAGCAGTGTGTCATATTTAAATTAAACTCTGGAAATAATCACTTTTAAAAAATTACATTATTGGTTCTGTACTTTTGAAATTTATTATAGGCAGGCAGTGGTGTGACAGTCTCTTCTTGTTTTGAGTCTCTTTGTTTTTCTCAGTTGTGTTGCATAAAAAAAAACAACTTTCTATGCGCACTTTTGTTTTCTCTTGGATCTGGCACGGCACAGAATATTGCGCTCCTGTGGTTTTCTCTTCAAATCCCCAATGATTAAAGTCTCCTCCCTGCTGTTTTTTTTTTCCCTTTTCTTTCTTTCTTTTTTTTTTTTTTTTTTTTTTTTTTTTGGTAGTGCAAATGATCCAAGAACAGACAAGGGCACAAATTTAGCATTCAAACCCCCTCTTTTAAGGCTTCTAGTGAAATTTGGACTGCATACAATCTTCACCCTTGCATTGACATGTCCAACCGGTCTTTTTCATGTGACTGACAGTCGAAGAATCATTTTCAGACATTCATAGCTCTTCAGCGTTGGTGAGGTTGGATTGCGATGGTGAGTCAGTTCACTCATCTCGACCCTGAGTCTTGCATAGCAGGCGAAGCTGGCAGGAGTGAGTGTGAGGGGTGGCGGTGGGGGTGGGGGTGGGGGTGGATGGTCAAATCTTAGGCACCTTTTGTTACTGATTGGTTGGCTGTCAAAGTCTTCATGATTATCACACAAGGCCGGGTCGGGTACGAGGGGCAATGATCCACGTTCAGCTCCTACCACCGTCCAAGATGGCTGAGATTGTTAATTTTTGTTCCACCGATGCTCTGTGGGCTTTTCACACCTCGTGTAGACAGTCCGTTTGCCAGTCCGAATAGCCACTGTCACAACTGAGAGAGGTCCTTCACTGTACAGGTTTTGCATACAAACACTCGGTCAACGCATATAGTTTCTCAGTTCTGTTCTTGTTTTGTTGTATTTTTTTTTTTCTTTTTTTTCTTTGTAGAGCAGAGGTTGTTCTGCCCTCTCCAGTTCTCAAGTGTCCCAGAGCAGCAGTGACCATCTAAGATGATCTCAAGTCTCTTCTCAGCATTTGTAAACACTCCAGAATATTATATTCTGCCATGATTGTGTCTTTTTCCTCAATCTTCCTGGCCTTCTGACCCCTCACAGTTTTATACCTGCAAGGAAAGAAAGTGATTAGTTCAATGTAAATCATTTAAAACAGAAATTACCCCTCCCAACTCTTTGAGTTTTTCTATCCCAAATGTTTTAGCATTGCATAGATGTTTAGCTTGAAAGTAAACAGGTTCGAAATTCCCTCTGAATGCCACAGCAGTAAAACATAGCACCTTTGAGACCAAGCCCAGCCAAACATGTGCGAGGAATCATTCAAAGTTCTCATTTTAGGCCGCTGAATGGCCAAGACAAAGAACAGCCCGCATAGTTTACACAAACCAATAATATAAAAAACGTGACTTTCTCCAGCTTTCACTGCAGATTTCCACAAATAGCATCTTCCCTTGTCATGAATGTTGGGTTTTATTTCTCATGAGGAATGGTGCACTTGGGAGAAGGTAATGCTTTTCAAACGGAGGATCGGAGGAAGTGCTGATGAAGATGTGATTTTTTTTTTTTGGCTTACCTCTGTTGCTATGACGCATTCCC
Organism: Lipophrys pholis; assembly: GCF_963383615.2. NCBI lineage: Eukaryota > Metazoa > Chordata > Actinopteri > Blenniiformes > Blenniidae > Lipophrys > Lipophrys pholis. Next base: position 17,622,277 of record NC_137649.1, read on the forward strand.
TCCTCTCCTCTGCTATTACAAATACCGACTGGTACATGGAGTCTCTTGAGGAACATATCGTAGATATCCTACACTCTGGCTTTTCACTGCAAACACAAATCACATTTTCTGTTAACTTAAACGAGAAGCACATGGGAAGGGGAGCATGAAAGAAACAGTTGTTTATAGCTTAGACATTTTTTGTATACATAAAAACAAGAAGAGTGTACTTGTGAAAAATGTGAGTTAAATGAATGAATGATGAGCTTTGTCCTCACCTGTACATTCTACTCAAGGGCATTTTATTTTCTAAACACTTGTCATAAATAAGACTTTTATCCTCTTGCGACTTTTCATCCTTGAACTCTTTTGATTTTGAGTTGTATGAGTCCAAGTGATAGTTTTTATGGATAAAGTTCGATTTCTCCGAATCACAGTCTACTTCCAGGCTGATCTTCTGGTTGGTGTTTTTCAGCTGCGACGCTGGGATCAGGTTGTCCCTCTGCACGTTGGACAAGTTGTTCATAGTCTCTGTTTCCCCTCTCTGCCTTTGGGCCTGCCTGTGGATGTGCCTCAAGGCCAAGCCCACCATACACAGGAGCACCAACAGGGCCACCAGCCCCACGGCCAGAGAGATCGCCACCCACTGGAAGCCATCTTGAATCTCCCCATTGGCCACAGAGGAGGTGACAGCGGCGAAAAAGTCACACCGCGGTCCAGTGAAGCCAGATGGGCAGTTGCACGTCGCCGGCGGCTTGCCAGGCCCGCCACCTCCAGTGCAGAGACCACCGTTGAGGCACGGCAGAAGAGAACACTCATCAAGGACTTTCTCGCAGTTGCGGCCGCTGTAACCGGCGGGACAGACGCAGGTGTAGTCGGTGATTCCGTCCTGACAGGTGCCACTGTTGAGGCACGGGTTGCCGGCACATTCGTTGATGTTGATTTCACAGCGCTGGCCGGTGAATCCTGCACGGCAGCTGCACATGCGGACACCGCCGTGGATCAGGCACAGACCACCTACAACGGAGGAGGAGAGTAAGCGTCAACAAATACAGTTTGTGAACACATCCAGACAGAGGAAGATTTCAACATCAAGCGCGCGATCTCCACAAGCCGTCCTCACGAGGCCTTTCGAGTTCACACATCTCCATCGAATCCAAAGAATAACCGCAAGACTGTGCATTGTTCTCCCGACGCCGAACAATCCCAAAGCCCTCCATGTTTACAGGAGGACAGAAATTGAACTGCGCTGGATATTTGTCCCCTTTTATCAACAACCGCAGCAAGCTGTGGTGACATTTACAAGCTGCTGCTCTGAGCTGCCGAGTGTTTATATGGAGGACAATAGACACCAAGTTCCCACCAATTCCTGTTGTTCCACACTGCTTCCAGTTGCAGGAATTTGAAGAAGGGGGGGTCAGAAAGAGCGAGGGGAAGTTCAGAAAGGTGGGAGGTGGAGGGGCAAAGAGGAGAGGAAGACCGTACCATTATCGCAGGGAAGCGACGTGCACTTGTCCACTCTCTTCTCACAGTTGAGTCCAGTGAAGCCGCGGGGACACTCGCACATGTAGCTGCGGCCATTGTCCTTCTCCCAGCACTTGCCGCTGTGAAAGCAGGGGGAGTCGGCGCATGTCAGCAGGCTGTGCTCACAGTGGGAGCCCTCAAAGTCTTGGGGACATGTGCACTTGTAGCCGCTCTCCAAATTCTGGGTGTGAAGGAAAGGGAGGAAAAATGAGTGAGCACATCAAAGCAACAGTGCGAATTGTGAATACAACCAGGCAATTTTTGACTTACTGTGCATATCCCTCCGTTCCTGCAGGGGTTGCTGTCACACTCCTGCATCTCCAGCTCACAGTTGACCCCTGTGAAACCTGGCAAACAAGTGCACGTATAGCTCCCCTGGCCCGTGTTCATGCAGGTGGCGCCGTTCACGCAGGGATGGTGATGGGTGCAGAAGTTCAGGTCTGTGGGGGACAAAGAAGAGTGTTTGTTTACAGGGTGCCTGCAGGAGGATAAAAAAAAGAAAAGAAAAAAAAAAGAGAGAGACCGTCTACCCCGGATGTGTATAAAGCTATGAATAGAACACTTCAGAGGAAACCCAATTCACTAATGCTTTCAAGTTAATTCAAATGAAAACAGTGAGCAAGTAATATGAGACGATCTTTTAAAAAGGGACAGCAGCAGTGGTCCAAGTTGTCTGGTGTACCTTGGTCACATAATAGGCCTCCCCAGCCCTCCTGGCAGTTACACTGCCACGGCAGCTGGCAGGTGCCGTGCTTGCAGGCCGGGTACTTCTTACACTCATCGCAGAACGTGCCCTGCCAACCATCTCTGCACCTGAGAGATGAGAAAAAAAAGCTTTTAAAACATATTCGAAATGAACATCCCAACAGACTGACTGGGATCAGTTAGGAACACTACAAGATTGTACAAGGTTTAATAAGAAATATGAACATCTGTGGTCAATCGTAGCACACAGCAATATTAGCTGCTGTGAAACAGTTGAATACAATTGTTGAATTATCATTTAAAGAAATATGAAATGTTGTAAAGTTGGCGATACATCCAGAGATTATATCTTGCAAAAATAAGTAGAAAACACATGATTAGATATAATTTTCCTTAACTTATATATCATCCACAGAACACAGTTAATTGTATGCTTTTAAAAAAATAACAATGCAAACACTGTCTATATTCTGTACCACATGAACAGAGTGACTTCAGGATAGAACAAGCCAGTATTAAGTCTAAATGATGAAATAGCACTATATAGCACAGTAATCATAAATCACTATAAATACTTTTGCTTTAAGAGTTTTTGACTGTAAGCCATAGGCTGAAGTGTTTTTCTGAACTTTGTCTGGAATATCTATTTCTCAGCGCAGTGTGCTGCATCCTGAACAAACCACGAGATTACAGGATTTAAGACCCTTTTTTTTTTTTTTCTTCTTCTTTGCTTAGTGAGCAAAACACATGAGGGCAGCTTTACTGTTTTGGGTATGCATGATGGTTTGACCTCAATTTGGGTTTGTTTTAGCGGTGGGAATGATGGATTTGTGTCTAAAAAGAGGGCGAAATAAGAATTCGGGAGGAGTTTCTCACAGCAGAGTGCATGTGCATGTTACCCTCACTGGTGAGTGAATGAGAGTGAACGAGATGGGCCAGTGACAAGGAGGGAACATGAAAAGCCGAAAACTCAGTGAGTGATTCAGGGAAAACAGCAGAGGGGTACGGGCTGGGATTGTGTTGACTTTGTGAACTTGGACCTCTCTTAATGAATCATATACGGACAGAGCTGATTTGAATCCTCAGATGATGAAGCTGATTTAGTCCTACATCAGCATGACTTCAGAGGCTGTCCGTGTGAAAGGAGCTGTAACGGTTCCCATAAGCATCCCTTCCTACACAACAGCTAACACATATTTCAACACCTCTTAATTATTATTAATACTTACACACACTCGCCGGGTTTGGAGCAGTTTCCGTTCCTCTCGCTGCAGCCCTCCAGACAGATAGCTACAGGAAAAAGACAAACATACAATAAGCCTGTTGTTCTTTTAGTGCTGTTGCACATCAACATGTTAACAATGATGATCAAATAAGGAGTTAAAATACTGTTGATTTGTTTTAACTCTTTAACATCCTACACAGACTCTGAAGTTAGAAACCAGGACTCTTCTGTTTGAAATGTTGTTAAACTTCCTCAAAAACCAGACCTGGGTTCTTTAACATGTCAAGTAACACCTGAGTTCACCAAACCACACCTGGAATCTTTTTTTAAACTACAGTCTTTCCAGACTATTTAGAAAAAAAACACAAATTCTTCCCAGCACACCCATATTCTTTTTAAGTATAACCAGACTATTGAGGCGACACACTTTAAACAAACCATTTACATTTACGAGGTTTATAGTAAAGACCTCCAACACTAAATTTGTTCATGCGAATTGTTGACCAGCACATTTAGAGGGTTGAAATAAGTCAACCACTTCTTCCTCTATAGGAACAACCAAGGTTACATAGGCTTCGTTTTCTTGAAATAGCCAAGTATGTTGAAGTACGTGAGGTCTTAGTCTGTCTCAATTTTCCACAGAAACCTTCATGTGATCTAAACCTGTCCGACACACCCACAGCTGCCTCACAGGGGTTTAAAAAAAAAAAAAAAAAAATGGCTGAGAGTTTGTTTGTCCTGTGTTTTAAGTGTACCGGTTCTTCCATGACACTGATTCGCAGGACAACATATCAGCCGACTGACAGTAAGCGGCCGGTTTAGTCCAGAACAGATGCTTGCTCTCAATAGCAGACAGCTGTCACTATTGTTGTTTGTGGTCTGCCAGAACCATATTTGCAGCTGCCACTACTGCGTGCCTGACAATGGAGGGGACTAAACATTGATGGCGCGTGGCAGATAATAATGCCACGATTAACCTTGGCGCGTGCAGTCACTCGAGCTCCTCCTATCAATGCTCGCACACTGCCCCTCCTTCCCCAGATTAAGTTACTGGTCACGCGCACCAGCTACACTGCTTCTGAGGTACAAAAATACAGATTTAGAAATCCAATTATTCATGAATATATATGAATCGCTTGCGAAAGTGCAAGGTTTCTTGTTTATGTGTTTGCAGATCCACATCCTGAAACAAACATTGTATGTAAATGAATGAATAGAGCCCAATTGAGCAGTCACCTTTAACCCTCTATGGAGCAAGTGACCATATTTGGCAACTACTTGTTTCCTCCAAACTCACACAGGTGGGTTAAACACTGAGATGGGTGGTATGAGAAGTTCTAGAATGTCTTGAAATGTACCTGAACATCACGCTGGGATGTAAAAGTCCATTTAGTCAAGTATTTTAACGGGTGTCCTATAAAGGGTTAAACTGACGTATGGGCGTGAGAGAGTAAGAAGGGGGAAATTATGGCGTCTGAAAGATGCTCAATCTGTCTTTCTCATGTATATTTTCTGTAGTCAGTGGCGATTGATGTGTCTGTAATTGCAACACGTGAGCCCATCTGGTTAGAATTTGGCGCCACAGTCAAAATAGCACATGCCAATTTCTCTCTCACCGCCAAGTGACATGGATGACAGATCCGCCATCACCCATGTGGTCACATATCGAGCACATGGTAACTATTACTCTCCAATCTACTCTTTGATTAATTTGTTTTGGTGAAAGGGGGCCCTTGGTATTATGGAGCCAAATGGCATCGGGCCTCTTCATAGGCTCATTCAGAGCTTTCCAAAACATGCAAGAGTTGCTCTCTGATTTGGCCAAGTGGGGTTTGCTCAAGTATAATGCGTCTGTTGTCATGCTAAGCCGTCTGTCCCACAAAACCCATATCCAGTGTGTTTGCAAGACCGCAGCCAATTACAAGTCAGAAATATATAATTCCAAATTATATGATGACATTTGTGAGAAATGCAACCCACACCAAAATCGCCCGTCACACTTGCCAGAAATCGTTAGGCCATGTCTAGTTATACTACTTAACAATCTGTCGCCTTAATGAGGACGACCTATGCTTGATCAAATGTGCCTCGTTAGATCTGCAATTTCTGCCTGTCAAAACTGATCACCTTCTTTAGGCACAAATGATAAAAATGAAGACCACTGTCGGGAAACATATGAGAGCGTCAGAGAATTATCTTAAGGTAGGGACCTGTCCACCAGGTTGTTTAGTGGACATTTGCAAACATCTGCATGCAACCATGATAAACCCACCTCACCAGCTCACACTGAAAATATTTGAAACAATTTCAGACAGTGGGGCCACCATCTCCAAAACAGACTATTTATACAAAATGAGCCAGAAAGGTTTGAAGTTCTTTGGAAGCTGACTGCTTACGTTCTTCACAGTATTTCCCCTTCCAGCCAGGCAGACAGGATAACTGCCCGTCTCGGGTGCAGGTGTAGTGGCCGAATCGGTCATCCCGCGGTGTGCATTTCTTGGAACAACTTTCTCCATAGTAGCTTTCATTGCAGATGAACCTGTAGGAATACTTCAGCTCTGTCTGGTTTTCATTTTGTGTGAACTGAGACCATTCAGCTCCTACACCCAGCTGTCTTTGGATGGCAAACAAGCTGATCAGAAGGTCTGGGTTGCTGGTATCTGGAGGAAAAAAATAAGGAAGAGGAAATCAGATTTATTGTAGCGAGTGCTTATGTTCTGTGACGATTATGTAAAGAATTGTATCGTAAATGACTTATGGGATCAAAAGTCAACTACTTTTGGTTTATTAATCTGCCCAGCACCAAGCTGCATCCCTTATCAAATCCCATACAGTTTAGATGAAAGATAAACTCAGGTTGAAATTTCCTCTTTCTTTCCGTCAGCAAAAACATTCCCAGGCCCAGTCCCCTCTTCCAAAGGGCGGAACAGAGTAAGGTGTAAAATACAGGAAGATGTAGTCAGGGGTTTTGGCAGGCACTGCGTATTCTCACCAAAGCCCACAGCTCTTTCCCACGCCAAAAATAAACTAGAGGAAGTTCAATTGTATTGGGTATAAGAATGAAAAAGGTGTTCTGAAGTTCATAACAAAGGAATGAATAGGCGTGAAAATTGTCTGAAAGTATGAACAATTAATGTGGGGGTGACGGGGGAAGTGGTGTGTGTCTGAAAATCGTTTAATATCTCAGATTTTCCCCATTTTTTGGTGTGTGTTTTTTAGAGACCGTGCATACATGGTAAACTGCCTGGAGTCTCCTGTGTAAAATGTACAGAGCTCCCTCCTGTGGTAAAAAAAAAAAAAAAAAAAAAAAAAAAAAAATGTTCCACTTACCTACAGGTAGATTTCCATAAGGTGAATGCCAGGCTTCAATTATTAATGAAAATGACCCCTAAGAAGAAAAGAAAAGACAGGCACTTAATACAACTAATCGGACTCAAGACATGTATTGCTTTTGAAGAGCGCTCTGGATGTTGGGAGAACATTTTTGCGCGTTTTTCTGGAATATTTAATGGACTTTTTTGCGCATTGAAAAGTGGAGTTTCAATATCACTTATGCGTGCATCAAAGAATACTCTGATCAGTCCGTGGCCTTCTGGATTTTGAAACGAACTACGTCGCATCAGCCCAATCTGTTTGTCTGCAGAGTATTACCTAATGATGTGGATTAGAAGCGCGCTGACCAATAACCGGTGCGCTCCCAAAATGCATAGCAGCCATCTGTAAACAACCTAACAGCGGAGCCGCTGGCATAAAAACAAATGAAAGTGCATGTCCTTTTGCCTGACGCCCTTACCGGCCATCCAAAGTTGAACGGTATTTGAATCGGTCTAGGAAAAGTGCCACTGCCCTTGGCGCTGAAAGAGTTTGTCCCCAGCACCGGTGTCATTGTACTTCCAAAGATGCAGTCACCTGGCGACACCACAGCCTGATAGTTCTTCAAGCAAATTCTGAAATAAGTCCTGCAGTTGGGTTTGCACGCGTTTCCATTTGCAAGCAGACCTTTGTGGTTCTTAAATTCGTGCAGATCGAGCTCAAAAACTCCGGATCCAAATACCTAAAAGACAAGAGATATTATTTATGAAGACGTGGTGCGGCTATATCATTCTGCTAAAAGAGAAAAAAAAAAAACTATAAAATAACTGATTCTCCATCTGCTTTCGCCTCAGTTTCAGGACCACCAGGGAGATGTAGATTCTCCTTCATACCTGTGATATCAACGTGGTGCTGAAGGCGATGGTAAAGGTGAACCAGGCTGCCATCCTTCTCGATTCTCCAGGGCAGCCGCGTCACCAACCAACAAGGCAGTAAAACCTTCTTATTCCGAAGTATTCACTCCGAGGAGAAACAAATGAAACATCAAATCTCTGAAAACACACATAAATCCTCCACTCCCCGGGAGTTTCCAGTAGCTCCTTGTTGGTGTGCGTCAAAAGTGTCCGGGGGAAGCGTTTCCAATCTCCCAAGTTATCCAAAGGTGAGGGAAGACCTATATCCACAGCCGTGCGTCTTTCTGTCAGCAGGCGTCCTCTCCTCTCATGGTACTGTACTCCACAATGGTCACTCCGCTGTGTGAGAGCGGCTCGGAGCTTGTTTTGGTGCTGAACTCAGTGCGTCAGTGCGCCACGGATGTTCATCACTCGTCTTATTACTAGTGAATGAACCGTAGTGTGCCTTCTCCCAGATATATAGACTTCCACTGCGCTGCTCATTACATAAACTGTCACTCACTCTGCTGACCACGCCCACTTTACATATTCAACCTTCTCTTCCACCCCAACAACAATTATCCAGATTTAATACCCACTGGCACTGGGATAACTGACCACCATGGATACTGGGCGATTATTAACAAGCCCCAACATCTGTTGACTTATTTTTAGCGCACAATGCGCCTGACGCACAACCACACGATAAGAAGGGACAATGCAGGAGGGATGAAACTTTAAGAATATAAGGGGAAATCAATTACAGTCTTCCTCCGTGTGCGCATTTGTCCTCGGTTCCACTCAATTGCACGCCTAATTAGCCTTACTACTGCGTCGGAGCCGTGCGCACTGTCCTCTCAGACGCGTCACTCTCAGTGGGATCAAATGTGAGTCTCCCCCGGGATGCACCTTTCACAAACAATGAAACCAGAAATGCGATTACAGGGGAAAGCTTTTCAGTTCTTTTAATTGCCGATGAATCAAATTTTCACTTTCTTGACGATTTACCTATAATACAGTTCTAATAAACAACAAATACATCAAAACAACACATTTTGACTATGATTTGAAATATGCTGGATAGAATAAGAAATAAAAAGACACTTCGCGATGAGTACGGAGTGTTGTGTCAAAGCTCAGGTTTTATTCTAACATATTGGTTTGGGTGTGCTTCATCTCATTGGCGGCGTGTGCCCCTTCATGGCCACCCATGCGTTTTACGGTTAATGGCAGCGTGCCTCCTATTGTTGCGGCGCGTGTCCCACTCTCGCCCTCATGCGGGTGTAATGTGCGGGTCTAGAGCTATAACTATTCAGCTGTATGCAAATTACCCCCCCCCCCCCCCCCCCCCCTACACCCCTCTTTATCCCTGCGCCCGTAAATGCTGTTTTATTCTACCCTTGGCCTTAAGGAGCCAACAGCAATGACACCGGGCCCGAGGTTCCCATGATGGAGGTGGAAGGTTTCATTTAATGGCTTGAAACTGAATAATAGGATCACAATACCCCCTCCTTTAGAAAAATATATGCACTGGATGAATAACGCCACAACACAAAAAGAAAAGAACATTTCTTAAATTGACGTAATAACAATAATAATCAACTATATTTACTTTTTAAACAATATCAATAGTTAAAGAAACAATTGAGTTCTATATAGACAATATGTTTGAAGAATTACATTGTGTAGTTTCTTTTGGCAAATAAAAGCCTTTCCATACGGTTTCCCCCTATATACATTGGCTTGTTTTTGACCGTCTGATTGGTTGTATTTGTTATTCGATCGCCCGTGTCTCTCTCATTTACCATCTGGTGGGAGACTGGCAGACCGACGCACCGTTTTCTGTCGTCTGTTCGCGGAGGGGACAAGCCAACTTTCTCCAACCTGTTCATCTACATTCTGTCTGGCATTAGTTGTGCGTTTTGGGGAAAAAGGGACCTCCAGTATATGTAACAACATTATTTTCCAGGTTGCAGCGAGCGTTGGGAATCCACCAAAACATGCAGTGCGAAAACACAAAGCCTATGTGATATGAACAGATTACTGCAGACATAAAACAAAACTCTGAGTACTGCAATTAGAAGTATAGATGTAAGTATTATTTTTTTTTAACGTACACATTTGAACAATGTAAAAAAGACCCTTCAAAAAATTGAAAGGGAACAATTCTGTCTTAGTAAAACTCTTTTATCTTTTGTCACATTCATATGATTACTAAAGTTCACCAGCATGCTCATTATGCATTTTTTGATTAAACACAGGGACTTTCAGGCTGATCTAAGGACGCCTCTGACAATTATTGGAGAGGAATGAGAAGAGCAAACTAATTCCTGATTCACAAATCTGTTCCCAGTTTCCTGCTTTTATTTCTTTCATGTTTAATGTTTCAAATGGAATATCACATTTAGTAAAATGAAGCCATGCGAGAAGTTGAGAGACAAACATTGCAGGGACCTTTTAAAACAAGTGAACAAGATTAAATGAACCCTCACTGAATCTGTTCAAATAAAGAGAGTAAAAGTGGAAATAGCATACATGCATATGTTCTACTGCTTCTATCCAACATGGGTTTGTAGTTGACTACGGGTGAAGGCAGTTCATCAGTCCATTAAAGGGTGAAACACAGAGACAACCACACACAACAGGCAAGTCAATCAAATTGACCTGAAATGCATGTTTTTTGTACTGGAGAGGGAAGCTGGAGTACTTTGATGAAACCCACGCAGAGAAAGAACATGCAAACTCCATATAGAAACGCTTCCATCCTCAAACTGGACTCAAAATGAGGACCTTCTTGCGACAAAGTGAGACTACTAACCACTAAAACACTTTGCAGCCTGTAAATGAACATATACTTGAGTACATGTTTTCCTTCATCATAATGGAATTTTTGAAAGGTAGCATATAATATTACAAAACACCTGTTCTATTTTGAAACATCTGTTTATAACTAAATTGAAATAGTAAGACTCTTAATTTTGCTTGTTTATGTTAATTCAATAGCCATAAGGCTACTTGCAGAAGATGTAATCTGAATGATTTGCAAGTATATGCCAGTATGCATAAAAAAAAAAAAAAAAAGAAAGACATGAAAGCCAATTTTTCCATGGAGTAAATAGTTCTAATGCCTTTCTCTTTGTGATTCTCCCTTGACCTCCACATGATCCCGGAGTATTTGCATTTCATCTGTTGTTTTCATGCGGTGGCTGTGCACTGCTGAGAGTGAAAACGGAGAGCATCTATATTTATTCAGTGTTTATATGAAGTAGACACAAAGGATCTGTTGAATGCTTGTCATATTGACACACCTGTTGCGTCTCTAAAGGGTCCACAGAGACACAATGGCATTGGCTCTGTCGGCCGTATGCCACGCAGCTCACCCCGTGTGTCTATGTGCCTTCAGCTGCTAATTCTGTTACTTGTTGGCATTACAATGTTGGCGATTCTTTGTGATTTTGATGAGTCGACTGAAGACGGATTCTTTGGGCATTGCTGCCTGTGTGCTTTGCAGGGTGCCATATCCATTTGCTCTTTATATGTTTGCGTTGTGCCCTGGCTGATTGTGATTCCAGGGTTGCCTTCATCGCAGCGTCAAATGTCCAATCAATAATTGTGGAACATCACGCCGCTTATCTCGTTTTATAGCCATATGTCCCCAGTCCTGCTAGCATGAAACAGCAATAAAAAATGCGACAACTGCGGTTTATATGAGGCTGGACAGGTGAGTGCAGCCGATAACGACCAGCTCGCCGCGTTGTGGCGACAAGAAACTGTCATGTGGGTTGCATGTTGTTTTTTTTACACAGCTGGCACAAATCATACACACCAGATGTACCTTATCATAATACTGTCAGTGATCTTTAGCTTTATTACCGTAGCTGCACTAAACACACATTTCACATTTTGATTTAACACAGAGTGGCTCGTTCACTTACCGGGAACTATTTATTTTGTCAAAAGCAGTTAGGAATTGCATTATTTAGACGATAATGAGGGAACTTGCAAGGCGCCGATTATAAAAATGTATACACAATGTCACGCGATGTCTCTAGCCACAAACCTCTCCAGCAGGGAAGCTGAGGGTGAGTTAAGCTGCTGTCAACAAACGCTTTCTATGGTTTTATTTATAACATGCCGTGCCGAAAAAGCATTGTATTCCTACACTCTTATGCAATGCCAGGCAACAACTTGAGCCTGCAACAAACCAACTGCTTTGGCGCGGGTCATACCGGAGCTATTTGGACCGATTCTCTGAACCTCAAGCTGGGGACCTTGCATCTATTAAGACGTTCGCATCAAAGGTCTATACTTTCAGCAACACAGCAGGGTGAAACTGTCCAGACTAGTTCACGTTCAGGCCTTCACCCGACGGCCTTGATGTTTGCATGTCTGTGACTTCGACACGTCGCGGGAGTTGAGGAGAGCGTATAAGCTCATGTCTACTCTGCTTCCCCTTTGCAAGGGGACTCGCTACCTCGACCGAGAGGGGACGAGGGTTTTTTTTTCTGGTGCGCTTCACGTGGTTTTTCCGTCCACTTCTCGGATGCCTTCCCAGAGGTTCTTGTTTGCAAACTGGATGGGACAGTGTGGATAAACCACAGTTCCCGTTCTCACCATTCAGGCCAGTTTTCATGAATAAACCATGATCTGACAAGGAAGTGTAAACAGGTTGATTGTCAGAGCGGACATGAGATATCTATTGTTGTCGGTGGAATGTGAAGAATGCCATTTTAAATATGAAGCAAGAATGCGGCTCTGATGTCAGCTGCTCATTTTATAATATGCACTTTGCCCCCCCCTTGCGTGGGTAAATATGCATTTTACCCAGAATGCATTTGGAGAAAATAGTGGCATTTTATCTGTAAATTGGCATTTTACTTCTTTGTAATGTTTTGCACGCATCAGTCCCTTTAGGGGTTCGATTTCTTACCTGGTCCCCTGCTTGTGAGCAGGTTTTTTTGCTCTAGTCTTACTTCTGATCTTAACTTTCCCATTAGAAGTACCATTTGCAGCTGTCCACAAGTTCAAAGCACTTGCGTTGTTGTCTTGTAACTGAAAGCAATTAGTCAAATCCTGTTTGCCCAAAATGTTTCTGTATTTACTTAAGCCATTAGCTATATTCCGAATAACAAATTAAAATCATTTTTCATGTGGACAGCAATGTCCTCAGATTTTCACGTCAGATTGCCAGGAGAGGAAAATACAAGAAGGCACATGCAGCCATTTAAAGCTCTGAGCATTTTACGCTTCTTCAAAGGGATGCAGCAGTACTCGAGGCACGTTGGGTGAAATAGATTTAGATCTCTGTATAAATGACAGCAGATTTAGCTGGTGTTACACTACACATGTACTTGGTTGGTCATATTTATCTGACCCTGTTAAGCTGCTTGATGGACCAGCTGCTATATTGATCAGGAGGCCCCGGTCATATACGCTGTCCTCGGCGCAGCTCATGTTTGAAGTCCAGCTGGGCTTTATCGTAAATGTATCATAAATCTTGTTTTAAGTGAAAGGAGGCCAATATGTTGCAGCAGATTGACAATGACGTCTGCAGCGAGGAGGGAGTCAGGAGTTGGGAGGGAGGCAGATTTACGACCTGCTTCTTGGAGGTGCAGGTTCAAGTCCCGGCTGCACCTGAAAGGGCTCCTTTAAGGAAGTCGCTTTGTGACTCACATAAAAGAAAGTCAAGAAAAATCAGTCAGTGAATTGGATTTCTCTGGATTTCTCATTTTCTCTGCAGTTGCAGGTTAAGGAAATGACCTGCAGAGGCTAAGGAGTTCAGGTGTGTTTGTCAGAGTCAAGTATTTGCAATTCATTTCAAAGTATTTATAAATTTTTTTAAATGTGCACTTCTAACAGAATAGCAGATGCATATTTTTTGGGGGACAAAAAAAACACACTATTGGATGTTCGGTCAAAATCAAGTTCTCCCTTTGACATTTGTGCTTCACCGGAGCATAATGTCTCTCTGAGCTCACCTGTCTACGTTGATAATGTTCTCCCTCATGGTCTGTTTTGGAACTTTCTTTCCTTTCTCTGACTTTTTCCTATTTACTACAAACACTGCTGTACCAGCACTGACCTGGCCTTTTGACGAGTACACTGGCAACATGAACCGAGCGACGACGAGAAAGGCCACGCCGCCTTCACTGTATTTGAAACACGCCTTTCTCGTCGTAAACTCGGGGTTGAGGTCGTCCTTGTGTGGTTTGAAAAGGTTTGCGAGTAGCAGTAGCTTAACTTCAGTGGGTTATCTTTAAGTTTGAATTGCAATTTTCTGAATTTGCTTAACCAACCTTAAGGAAAATCAAACAGAGTTTATTGTTTACAGTGACTGTAGTGATTGAAATATCTGTGTTTTGAATGAAAACTCAAGTTTTTGTTTTTAGGATTACAATTGTTTGACATTGACTCAAAATATTTTGGAATACTTCAAACAGGAAAGTGTTGAGAATATTTTGATGAAAATGTGTAATCAGACTCAGATGGAGTATCAGGGACATGATTTCAGATTGTATAGGTTTGCTGCATTCGCTGCACTTTAGCTGTTGTAGCCATGGAAACACAGGCTATATAGACTAAATATAGTGACAGCAGCTCCTGAAGTTGATAAAAGCAGCAGATATCACTCACGAATGAAGAGAGAGCCTTCAATAATCATTCAGATAAGTGGAAAGACTCAAACCACCCAGAATGAACATAAGAGACCAGAAACCCTGCCATGGAATAATAGTAATAAAAGAAAAAAAGATGGGATGTTTTATACGATTCAGATATTCAAACATGGCAGTGATGAGATTCACATGTGTTTGAGTTTCTTCCTATTCTAACTGTAGTTTTAAAGAGCTCATATATCAGCTGGTTAAAATCAAACCGAACCACCCATGAGTTTGAGCCATGTGCAAGACACTCCACGGCCTGAATTCCTCCTTGGGCACAAATATCCCGGCGGATCGGTGCCACAAATGTGAGTGTTTGGTAGTAACAGTGAAGCGGGTGTACACCGTCTTTCCAAAAGCCTCAACCGCAACGAGATTAGTGTCAGTCGGCAGCATTAATCCCAATAGTCTCCCAGCAGTGGCATCAAGCTGGCCCACCGTCAGCTGAGAAAAACAGAGAGAGGAGACTGCAGGGAGTGGGCCGCGTGGCGACTTAACCAAATAATGGATTAATCAGATACAGCAAGAGGAGGAGACGTCGTTTTGCATAATGTGTAAAGCAAAACAAGTGCCAGGATGTCAGTGATACAATGGTGTCAGATGGAGCAGGCTGAGTGAGAGCAGGGAGGAGGATGGTTAGGGAAAATGCTGTTTTGTGTTTCTCCAATTTTGAAGTTGTGACCCGAAAATAGGCAGAAGAACCACAACAAACACCTTGTGCATCTGAACTGTGGCCTGCTGACTGGTAGATTCTTAATATATTAGATAATCAGCTTTGTGTTTACCTTTGTGTGTGTGTGTGTGTGTGTGTGTGTGTGTGTGTGTGTGTGTGTGTGTGTGTGTGTGTGTGTGTGTGTGTGTGTGTGTGTGTGCGCGTGTGTGTGTGTGTGTATATATATTTGGGTTTTTTTTGTGACAAGATGCAAACGAAGCCATTAATCTGTACTATATGGTCAGATTCTAACAGGCTTAGACGAGTAGAAAGCATCTATATCAAACCATCCTTTTATAGTCTACCCTTCAGAATGATAGAAAACAAAACAAAAGTTATTTGTCATTATAACCCAATGAAATAGATTCACAAAGCTTTCAGCTTTAAAAACCAAAAAAAACCAAAACATTTTCACAATTTCCAAACATTTCTTCAACAGAATGGACAATTGATTAAAGACTATTAAAGATGAGTAATTATGATAAACTAGAAATACTGTGCTTCTGAACTCTGTCATGTCCTGTTTTTTTTGTGTGTTCACTCAAGCTCTTCGGTCTGTGCTGCTTTCACACTTTAACCCTTTCAAGCTGAGCCTGTTTCTTAGGCTTCTACTGGAAAATTATACACACTTGTATTCTCTTTATCTGCAGTGTCATTTACTACATTTACTTCTAGGATGGTGCTAAAAATGTCTATATTTTCTGTTATATGTGTAACATCACTATATTGTTGCATGATAACGCATTGTTTAGTGTTTGTGGCAAAGCTTAGTAAGGTCCTTTGCTTTAAAGGGTGTATTGAACTGCACCAGGACCGCACCGACGTAGCTATCAAACCAGAGTGGATTTCCTGAAGAGATCTTTGATCTGTTTGTGTGTGCTGATGTGTCGCTTTGAGTAGCTTCACACAAAATTGAATTCAACGAGACGTAAGACGCTACCGATAATGCTAAAAAGCTGTTGCAGGTGTGGTTGTCTTCATGCTCACATATGCAGTTTATTATGATTGGAACATCGAATGCTTCAGCTTCAGCCAGCATCGACACGCCGATCTGAGTTTAAACCTGTGGTGCGCTTTTGCCATTGACGGTAAATTCTTCTTCTTCTTTTTTCTTTTTAACCTCTCTATGCTACAAAATCTCAGCTCTGCCCACTGATTCCCCACCAGAGACATCTCCTGGCTCCCGTCCCCTCCCTTCCCCTCCGACGTTGGTACGATCCAAAAAGCCGGCGGTTTGTTTGCTTGGGAAAGGAGAATATCCTCTGAGGTCAAGTCAAACAGGATGTGCTAGAGTGTGGTCCCTCGCTCCTATTGGCTCTTTGTAATAACGCTCTCAGTGGGGCTAACGCGCACACAAACACTCGCGAGCGTGCATGTGCACTCACACATGACATGGCATACCTAACAAATACAAACTCAGTTTTTGTGAAATGCCTGCATGACAAGCTGACGCTCGTATTTACCTTAAAAAGAGGAGTTTGTGATTAAAGCAGCATGCCCCATCGAGGCTTGTTTGAATAAGACGTTGCGTTGGGAAAATGTCAAACACTTATACTAATAAACAGAAACGGCTGCTGATGAAGACACCACTTAGAGAAAGCGGGAGCGGGACAACGCAATCAGAGGAACTGCTGCATCAGCAACTACTCGTGGCCTCCTCGAATCACGGATTCTTTTGTTTCAACAGCCATTGAAATGTTTGTGAGTACAGCGTATCCAAGCAAACATTTGATTTTTGGTATTTTATCCAGTGTCCAAGACCAGAGACAAAAAAAGAAAGAAAAACACAACAACAAGATGATTTCTGATGAACAGAAACACTTTAATTTGGTATTGTGTGCTTTCATTAATGCCTACTAATAGTATTTACATTCACTGCAGGCAAAAACTGCACTTTAATCTCTTTAATCTCAGTAAGAGGTTTAGTCAAATCCAGTAAGTTACTACATTAAAAAATTGCATGAAATAAATGTACTTTAATTTATTGAACACGTTTCCTTTATATTTCAATTAGGAAACATTTGAAAAAAACAACAAACTACTGTGTCTATTGAAAAATAAAATAAAAAAATCCAATGGTTTCATGTTAAATGTCAAATGATAAATAATTATTTTTTTTTACTTTCAGTTGTGAAAAACTGTGTAGCATTGTAAATGGAAATAAAGCTTCAGAATGTGGTTTTGGTGGCACTGTGACACGAAGGGCACCGACGTTACACCACCCTGTACCTGGGGCAGTCGTCCTGGAGCCGAGCATAGGAGGCACCTGAAGGCAAAATAGTGGTCACATGGGTCCTGTCATTGAACTGTCTGTAACTTCATGATGCACGGTTTGACGGGCAAGTCATACAACCGTAAAGGTAGTTTAACTGAAATCTATTTACTATTATTTATTGACTGAAAACCCATGATGCAGACAGAGTTTAACACAAGATTATGTAAATCAATCAAGGCAGCCTCATTTGATATTGTGAAATGACCAGGAGCCATGAGGTTTGTTGTAGATCTGGATGTGACCAGTTCTTTCTTTTTGTTCTTAATCGAGCTGCAGAGATTGGGACGCACGCTTGTGAACACAAAGCTCAGCTCGAGAGGTATCGAGAGGGGGACTTCTCTTTCTGTCCCTGTCTGTTGTCAAATCACTCAGGTGAGCTGCCGATGACTCATTCTCACCTCACAGCGTTTCTTTTTGTTCTGCAGACCCACATCGACCACGCTCTGCACGAGTTGAACGGATGACTTCACTCTGTCACTCAAAGGTCAATCGTGCAATTTTAAAGGTTACGGGCATTTTTGACGACAAAATCACTGTAACCAAAGTCACATGTTGGTAGGGCGACGAGGTTTAGTGACACACAGTGTGCACTCTCGTGTGTGGAGAGCATGGAAATGTGTCCCTGTTTTTGGAGACAAAAGAAAAGGATGCTGAGGATGGGGCATGGGTCTATTAGAACATCCTAATAGGGGGCCGATGGCTCGGAAATTGAATCAATTAGGAAGAAGGGGTCAGAGGAAATGACCTCAGGGTCAGTGAACTCCACCTCTCAGGCACAGGAATGACTCTGTGCTGTCCACTCCTCTTGGCATGGTTTGCTTCTATCATGTAAAATGACCAACCATATAGTAATATATATATATATATATATGTATATATATGCTCGTTCATAATGGTAAGGATGAATCATCCTCTACCAATCTGTATCTCTGTTCTTTCTGCACCCATCCATCCATCTATTGCTTTATTTCTGTAACTATCATAGAAATAAAATGCATGTAATATCTTCTTTGTCACTCTTAAATATTGCAGGACGATCCCCCGGGCTGCTTGGAGCCTCCAGTGGGCCGGTTTTGGCGCTCAAGGCTATGTGTTGACTCCCATGCTATCAAGCCTATCAAAGGAACATATCGAAAAAAGGGTGAATGAAGGGGACTCATCAGCCACCGGCGGGGACAACCACCAGCCAGGTGTCCGCTCTGCAAGCAGGCTCCACTTAACGCTGATTAGCTGCGGGCCTTTCCTGACCCGAGTGAGCGAGGAAGGCCAGCAGGAGAGATCTGAGGAGCAGTCACACTGGGCAACCAACAAAAAGGCCCTGCCACTGCAGCGAGTGTTTCCTTGATTGAGGCTGAGTAACCAAAAGCAGAGTTGAGGAACAGAGGATGAGATGGAGGAAGCGTGTGAGGAAAACTCCTGTGCTGGAGGATGAGAGTAATGATATTTCTGTTTATCTGCGGAGATGGTTGTGGGGTATTTTTGGATAGCCGCTGTTTTTTCCTCCGTAAATTCCAGGTTCCGGCTGTTTTTCCTTCTCCTTGTTCCCAGCCTGTGAATGCAAGGCTGCTTCCTCTCCCTCCTTCCTATTCTGAGCCTCTGATTGCATGGAGGTGGGGGTGGTTAACAGGATAGTGTGTCTGTCTGTGTGTGCGAGCGGGAGGCAGCCGCACGCTTGTCTGTTGCGAATCTGGAGGGAGGACTGTTGCAATATGTATTTTTTCTGTCAGTGGGTTTGGACTAATGAAAGCGTGTGTGTCTGAATGTCTTGGGTGTTGGGTGTGGAGGATGTAACCATTAAAGAGATCAGCGTGTCAACTATTCCCCAAGTGCTGCTTTCTCCGATCCAGCTGGCGATGGGAGGTGTATGTGTGTGCACGTGCGTACACGTGTGTGTGTGCGTGTGCACTCTGTGCGCCACACACTCCGCTCAGCAAGGAACGGACAGATGGATCTTTGCTTTGGCCAATGTTGTCGGAGTCTGGCTTCTGCTCTAACTGTACAGTCACGCTGCAGGCCAAATTACTCTGCATCTCTCCCTGTAAATTAGCCGGCTTTTGTCTCCACCAGTGGAGAGCTTTAAACACCCGCTGAGGTAAAAAAAAAAAAATAATTTAAAAAAATGAAAGCAATTAAACGCACAGTTTACACATGCGATCAACACTGAGTTGCATGTCAAGCACAGAAAGGTTTTCTCCATTGCCTTGTGTTGCTATGCAATCACACATGATGAGTCAACATTCATCTCGGTGAAACGTTTTATTTGACATCTTGGAACTGATTTCTGGCGTCGCACATCCTGATGTCTGTATTTAGATCTTTTTTTTTTCTTTCTTTAGGAGCTTATAAACTATTCAACTTTTTCAGAAAATTAGGAAAGTGGGCTGAACGTCTGCTTGGCCACAAGGTCTGAGAACGGAATAATCTTATCTGCCTATCTCATGATTTTCTGGCGATGTTTACATATTTAAATATGATACTTCAGCCAAGCTGTTTCGATGTGTGACCTTGGATCTCGATCACCAGTTGATACTGTAAACACTTGAAAGAAGGAAAGTTTTGCACAGAAACAAATTTCTTGCCCAAAGCTGTGAGGCTGTTTAATGCTCGAGGGCCTTCTGTATCAGATCAGCCTTTTTTCATTCTTTCTATAAACACAGAGCAATGAGTTTCTCCCAAATACAGTGATGAGTCACTCATATTCTATGTGACAAAGGACAAAGTGCAGCTGAATTTGTGTTTTAGTTTCACGGAAAGAAACCTGATCATCTACGTTAAAAAAGAAAACCTCTGAGACTCACACACAAAGCTACTACAACTTCAGTCTTCATGTCTTTTGAATTACTTAATTTTCTTAATCTTTAGAGTTTGATCACATGATAATCCAGAAGCTTTTAAATCATCTCCACATCGTATTGTTTCGTAAGTTGAACGAATCAACCAAAGCTTGACGAGATTTCCTTCATTAGTTGTTTGCATGAAACCTTAAAGACATTTACAATGAACATACAGTTATCCAATTTTCGCAAACCCACATGTATAATTGAATTATTACCCTACCATGTTTTTGTCATTTCAAACAGCTTTTCAAAAGAAAAGGTTCACGTTGGAACTTTCTGCCAACTCATTTTAAATACAGAGTTTATGAACAGCATAACGACATTAAATGAAAAAAAAAGCCAAAAGTTGCGAAATGAGTACACCGTGTCACCATTAGACCAGGTTTAAAGCAGCTGGCACGGGTCAAAGGGGGAAAAAAGGAAAAAAAAAAAACCAGAACGTATGCGCGTCCTCTGGATGAGCTGCTCCGTGTTGACATGAAAACAAAGGCACGCTGCCACCCGCTCCTCTGTTTATTGCACAACAATCCACTGCAACCACCGCCATATTGTTTTTTTTTTTTTTCCGTCTGTAGTTTTCAGAGTCAAGCTTGTTTAATATAGAGTGTAAACATGCTGACATGCACACAAGACACACAAACACACAAAGTGCTTGGAGCTCTGCATATCAGCTGTGTGTTGGGGGGGGGGGTGGGGGGGTCCTTCCATAGAACTTGTGATTGCTCCAAACTGCACTCCAACTGCCTTCATCAGTGTAATTCATCAACTTTACTGATTGATGAATCTTTCCAATGCACATGATTTCCCCAAAGACTCGTGAGGAAAACAGCGCAGAGGTGTTTCCCCGACTTGTGCTTTTACTGTCTTTTGCTGCGCGTGCACAGGAAAGTGCTGCATGTCTGTTTTCATGGAACTCATTCGGTAAAATGTCATATTTTTCTCTGTCTGCTTCCTCTCAGAGACTTTGAGGGGTATTCGCACAGACAGCCGAGATGTTTGAATCGTTTCATTCCAGTTATATCTGGATAAGATAAATGCAGAAGCATTTGCCGGGGATTATGAAAAATGTTTCTTTTTTTTTTTTTCAGCTTCAAACATACATTCTTATCCTCTCTCCCTATCGGACGGTTGTCTGGAATTTCCAGCTGAAAGCAAAGTGATAGGGGTGGTGTTATCTGTGTTTAGACTATAAATGTTTATGAGGGATATACTGTATTTTGGAGTGTAGCAAAAAAAACAGACCCTGTGTGTTTGTGCTTGTGTGTGTTTTTGTTGTGCGTAAGTGTGCCTGAGCCACGCAGTCCAACCGTCAGGTTTTGAAATGGATAAATAGGCAACTCATCAGGGCTGCGGTTTGTTTTACAGGGATAGAAGGAATTTGTCTTTTCCTGGACTCGTACATCAATATGGCAGATGTTTCCTAGAGGATGGATCACAAGGCCTTTCAAACGGATTCACAAACTACCTTAATTGCTGTTTGTTTTGTCCCCCACCCCCCCACCTCGCAGTCTTGCGTCAAAGTATTTTCAAGAACAAAAAGGAACTCATATTGCCGCGGTAATTTTGGCTCTCGGACACACGGGGAACTGGGTATTGTTTCCAAGCTTTTATCCTTCCACATTTGATCTCAGCCCACGTCCACAGTCCGCAGAGTGCTCGGCCTGCTCCAGCGCCTTCATTCGAACTGTGTTCTGAACCCCATTCATGACACTGGTGGTGTTTTTCCATGCCTGAGATGGGTATTGGGTGCTGATAGGATATCAAGCACACCTAAGTGCTTCCCTTTCCTCCCTCTCTTTATTTTCTTTCCTTTTCTCATCGGCCTCTGCCTCTCTATCAGGCCCCCCACACATGCTCTGTGTCACGTCCTGTGGCGATTAACAGCTCTACCTTCCCCGAGAGGTACGATCCTCCCTGCCATAGATCAGTCTTGCGCACATGTACACGGGATTGATTGAAAACCCGCACAAATATCACATATTTGAAAAGACAGCCAGTTTAATCACAATGTTTTCTTTTAACCTGCACATTCTCTTGCCTTCAACCCCTCTTCCTGCCCATTCTTACTTACAAGGACACATACTGATGCACTTACATCTTTTGCTTTCGTTTCTCTCATTTGCCCTGAAGCGAAAGCAGATATTTAAAGCTGGTTATGGTTTCAGATCGCTCACCAACAAGCACACCAACAAGCTCCATCCTGACTGGCATCTCCCTCGGTTTCACATCCAATGTGTAATTAGAGAAATGACCTCACGTTCAAGTGACGTAACATTTTGTCTTAAGGAATCATTCGTATGTGCCAGAATGCCAGTGAACGCAACACAATAGTGGAATAATGTCCAGAACGATGCGGTGATGCATGGGGACTAACCGGTGCCGCTTTACATGGCATCAAACGAGAGGGGAATTAGCTCATGGCGCTTGAGAAACATAGACTGAGTCATTTGGACTTTACGTAAGTTTGAAGTGGCTGCCCGGCCCCTCATCCTCTGCATGGCAGTGGTGATTCATGTGATTGAGAAGAGTGTGGGAGGGGAAGTGGGGAGGAAGGGGAGGAAAAGAGCCAGGAAGTAGGGGGGGAAAGCTGTTCTATCAACGAGGCCTGATAATGGAGACCCACAGGAAACTGCTGAGGAGGATTTTCCACGATGTCGCACAGGAGCCTTGGCACTACACACTATACACTACACACACACACACGCACACGCACACGCACCCGCACACGCACACGCACACGCACACATACGGGTGTCTTCTAGACCACCAGCATCCTCCTCAGCAATATACGGCATCATAGCATCAAGTCCCTCAATCAGTGTTTTTAAGTTGATCAGCAGACCTGTCAGCATGATTCCTCTTATCTCCCGTTCTGGCTGCACCTGCTCCGCCTGTGGCACTGTGCCAGCTCCTGTCCTCGGGTTTGCCATTGGCTGGCAGCTGTCAGAACCACAGGCCGTGTTGCCCAATAAACAAGATGAAAAGCGAGTGTACGCAGAGATAGTCGTGGCCACCGCCTTCGTTTCTGATCTCAGAGGTACAGCATGCGATGCATTAGCTATGATCTTCACTGCAGCGTCTGATAAAACATAAAAAACATGAGCTCAGATACGTCATGTAGTCGAGTGAAAAAGCCAAACGACACTTGGGTTCCTACAGATGTGTGTGTGTGCACGTGCGTGCGTGCGTGTGTGTGTGTGTTTGTGTGTGTGTGTGTGTTTGCTGAACCATGTTTGTCCCGTAGTCGGACAGGGAGGGGTCCTTGTTTTTCTCCTGCTCTTCCCTTTGGTTCCACTGTTGTTTCCCAGCCCCCCCCCCCCCCCCCCCCCCCCCCCCCATCGCTGTATACAACACATCCCATTAGGAAGGCAGATGCTGAGACACACACACACACACGCTCAAGAGGAAAATCATCAGTGGGAAGACCTTTCCTCTCTTCCTTTGGTGCGCTCGTTAGGGGAATGGAGAGGCAGCTCCATCAGCGGGCCCCTGCTGCTAATGACATCTCTAAGCCCTCTGACAATGTGTACATCCAGTGACTGTTTTTTTTTTTTTCCAAATGAGTAGCCAGCATCAGCTGTACTATCACAATTTCTGCTCATTACCTCCATTATGAATATCTACCAGCTGGAGATCACTGCTACAGTCCCCTAGTCATGAACTTACTGATATTTAATGATTATTTCGATGGATGGGACATTTTCTCCCTTAAATTCTCATTAGCTGTTGTACTGTAATTCAGCCTTTTTGTAAACATCTGTAATCCTCTCAGCCGTTTGCCGTGTGTTTGGCCTGACACGGTGTCCACTGTTGAAGAAGCTCGCTGTTCACAGGACCCCTATCCCACCACCGCCACCAACCCACCGCACCCCTCTATCCTCCACCTTCTATTCCAGTCTTCCAAATATGAATGCACACACACACACACACACACACACACACACACACACACACACACACACACACACACACACACACACACACACACACACACACACACACACACACACACACACAGCTCTTGTTCCTTATCTTAAGCGTCCAGGCAGCTGTGTGTGTGTGTGTGTGTGTGTGTGTGTGTGTGTGTGTGTGTGTGTGTGTGTGTGTGTACATGCGTGTGTAAGGCAGAGATATAGGTGTGAAGTACAGTCACTCAGGTTGCCTTTTAAGTTGTCTTTCCCTCTGTTGTCTGTCGTTTCAGATGTGAGCGGATTTGGATTAACAGCTGCTCAGGATTGACGAGTCTGTCGGACACAGATGAAGGAAGGACAACGAAATGTCTCCCAACAAAAGTTTTCTCCAGTGAGCAGCGTCCAAACCTGAAATCTTTGAACGATGCATTGATGTGATTTTACAATGTAAAACATAGAATCATGTAGAAATAACTATTTAATATATTTAAAAAAACTGTTCAGCTTTATAGGTTCATGTTTATGTACATTATTCTGAATATTTTTGATCAAATGAATGGAAAAGATCAAATATCACAGCAAATGTTTCATTTACAGAATCCTCGTGACCACTGTAAATATTTCATTTGAGAAGTTTCTTGCGCCTTCATTGCTTGAACTCAATGCCGCATGTTTACTACAAGAGGTTTCTGTAAAGACTTTGAGTTAGATTTAAGACTGGATTTAACATCTCATCACCAATGTTCAATGTTTGGTTTTGGTCCGGAGAAAGAATCCAGCACCTTCGACTCAAACTAATGGATAAGTTTGTGTGGATATTACAAATTTATCCTGACCATCCATGTCTGGTACAAAAATCTCCCAAAATATTTATACGGATGATTAATCATTAATAACTTTTATTTATGGCCATTAAAAGAATCACAACTACCCTCTGGTTTAACTACATGTCAAGTTACAGGGAAATCTGTGACGCAATGCCATGTCTCACAGACAAAGGGGAGATGAGAAGGGGGGAGCGTCTGAATCAAATGCTGAGAGAAACTATGTACAGATGGTTTATTTCAGGTTGCTGTCACGTGCAGGGTGGAGTAAGTCAGGGAATCCATACAGTAAAGTCTCACCTCTCTGTGTTCGTAGGGCATCAAAACACTGGGTTCCATCTGTTTATAGGCAGGCTGAAGCGTTGAAAACGGATTTATTCTTACTTTCACACAGACCAGAAGGCCAGAAAGAAGGTTTTGCTATTGAAAATAAGAACAAAGCTCATCCCTGCTACATATATTTAATAAAGTAAGAATGATGGTTTGGAGCATCACAGTTTCAAGTCCGACATTAAAGATTGGGAGCTGGCTCACAGTCGTCTCCATGTTTGTCACACTATCCTCTGTTTATACCGATTTGTATTCCTCTTTGCACGCATTGTACGTGTCTGTTTCTCTGTTTTTGTGGATTGTTTGGATTTACGGGGCCTTTGATTTTTGTGAAATGGTGCATTTGATGTGCTTGTTTCTGACTGCCATGCTTTCTGCATGAGTGTGGCTTGTTTGCCTTCCCCTGGCGTGCTGCTATTCGGGGGTCGTTGTAAGTTTGTGTTGGGTTTCGGGGGTCGCTTGTCTTATCTGTCACTTTGTGTCTTGCTGTGTTTTGGGACTGTTTGTGTTTTTTCTGTCGTGATTATTATGGGATGCAGCTTGCTGCTGAGCCACTTCCTGTTTATTGCCCTCATCCTGGCCCCGGGATCATCTTTGACATCACAAGGTTGTTTATGATGTGGGGACCAAGGTAAGCTATACTTATCGAGAGTGTGAAGCCATCGCTTAACCTTTGACTTCAGACAAACACGGTTGTATTTTTGCATATCAGAATTGTAGAAGGGAGGTAATGGCCATACAGCATGTGACAGCAATGTTGTGCAGTAATCTGTTACTATTGTGCAGTAGAACTATTGATCAGTGGATGAATTAACAAAAATTTATCATCCACATTTTTTTCTGCATACTGCCATGTTGTGGCACATCAACATATCAAGCGTAATTGCAAAACTAAGTCTTAAAGTTTATGATCTCCAACAGCATATTTTACTGGTCTGAATTCTGTTAAATCCATTTTTCCTCTCAGTGAGCTGTAACACTGTTGTAAACAATTCCATCCATCCATCCATCCATCCATCCATCCATCCATCCATCCATCCATCCATCCATCCATCCATCCATCCATCCATCGTTCCATCCATAACACAGAGTTAAAACTGCCAGATGCCAATAACCAAACAAACACGGATTGTGGGAAATAAACAGGAATACCCAGATAAACACCATTCGGACGGAGGGAGAACATAGACACTTGACTCTTTTGTCTGCAGGTTTGAATCAAATACTTTTCTTGCTTTGAGGTTACAGTACAAACGGTGGTCCGAATAACTGTGCATAAGGAACGCACGGATCAATCTGATGCCAGGGGTTGTATGTTTTGTTCTAAAAATCAATTGGTCACTTTCTTGTGAAGCATGTATTCACGGAGTAATTTCCATTCTAAGGTAAACATCAATAATCACTTTTGGCCAATACTGTCTTTTATAAGCTTTTTGTTCAATCAGTCAGTTTTAAATTGAGACAAATAAGAGGAATTACACTCACCACCACAAAAAAAGTGTTATCAATCTTCTCATTAAACTCTTAGCGAGGCAATAAATGAGTGTTTCTTTAAACTGCCAACTAATGACTTAAAAACAAATTGCTCAACACAAGAAGGAAAAGGTTAGATTACTGAAACAGAGGATGATCACAGGGTTTGGGGGATAAAAGAGGTGCTGCACTGAGGGAAAGTTGGACTCTGAAGCTCACATTTCTGATGTTGGATGAGTCAGTGCAGGGTGGAATACATTGGCCAACCCGGCTGCTGCCAACTTCTATTAAAACAAAATAGAGGGACAGAGGATAGGCAGCCCCTCCCCTTGTTTTCCTCCTTTCCCTCCTTTAGAGCTCCGCTTATAATCCACACCAGGTTTCCTCTTCGAACGCGGCCAGCTTCCTCTTCCATCTGACACCTCGTCCCGCTCACGGCCACCTCTTCTTCTCACCTGGGCGTCTTTGAGAACTAATCATGTTATATTGCGTCAGCAGAACTGCCCTTTCTGTACCAGTCAACATTGAAAATTATGATTCGACATTCAACAAATCAAAATACCAAGTCACCTTCTCACATTTCTTCACTGTGCCACCCTCACCACCCATATTTCTGTCCCGATCAGCATGTTTCGTTGTCTGCCTCTGAAGCGTGTAACTGAAGGGATAGGCGCCAAATTTGGTTGTTGTTTAGGTTACAGTCATAATGGAAAAAATATATATAGTTGACTAGTTTGTATTTTATTATTACAGTGTCGTGTGACCTACCCCTTCCCATATAACATAAATACATGTTTTACTCTGTAAGACTCAACATGGGTTGTAAAAAAGCACTTTATTCAGCACAAGTCACTCTAAATATCTTCCAATCATATTTTGTCTTTGTCTATAAAGCACGATAGGACGCCAAATCATCCCTGAGAGAGCCGTGAATACCCAGGGCCACATTTTCCCTGCATGTTTTATGATCGTTCTACAAGATCAGCAGTGATTTTAATGGGGTTTTATGCAAACACACCAGGTTCATGAGGGCATATAAAATAGTTATTGTGTGAAGCAAGCAGCCTATGTTGCACTAGGGATATATTGTTACTGGCAGGGCTATTAAAGCAGCACAACTGCATAGTTTTGTTGCTGCAGTAAATGAATCAGAAGCTCTTTTCAGAATACTGCAATCCATTGCTAATGATTTATATATATTTTTTAAAGATGTTTTTCACTGTATGTTTGATTTAAAATAAACTGAATCATGGTGAGATGAAGGCTCGGTATATAATTAACATGGTGACCTTTTGACTTTTGAAACATAGGAGCAAAAGTATTTCTACTCTTGTGCCTTAAATCTACTTTAAAAGACATTATTTTGCACGGAATGAGGCCTACTGGTCTTGACTCACCTTCATCTAAATATGAATTGTAGTGTCCCTTGATTTTCTGCAGTCCACTAAAACCCCAGATAAAGTTTGTGTCTGTCCCTTTATGATGTGTAATATTTGTGTGCAACTCCCTTTCAGATGCAACATTATTTCACCTCCCCCGACCATGTATTTCTGCAGATCTTGATGCAATTCATTGGACGCAGGTTTTAAGAGAGATGACATCATGTAAAATGCATTAAAGATGCATTAAAGATGCATTCGGAGAGCGGGGGAGCGGGAGAGAGAGAGAGAGAGAGAGAGAGAGAGAGAGAGAGAGAGAGAGAGAGAGAGAGAGAGAGAGAGAGAGAGAGTGCGCAAGTCACTCCCAGTTCATTTGTATTGATGCAGTTTTCAGTTCTGAAAAGACTGTTGTCCTCTCTTCCAACTAGTAATCTAGGAATGTGGGATTATGACTAAAGCTTGATAAATAAAAAATACATAAAACAGAAATATTCATCCGAATTACCAAAGCTGGACCGGCTGGTTCATGTTTTTGAAATGTGGTTTTCTGTTTAAAGAGCTTCACTTCAGCTCCACAGTTTCTTTGTGCTTTACAGGTTTCTTCCACAGCTGAAAAAAAAAAAAATTCCTTTAACTCTTTTAACTCTAAATTTACCAGAAGGGTGAATGTGAGTGTGTAGGTGTGTGGTAGTCCACCTTTTCATGGTCGCCTTGTGATGAACTATTGACCCTCCTATGGTGAACTCTTTCTCTCTACAGCTGGATCTGATGCCCCTTGACCTTAAGTTGAATAAATCATTATAGTAGATGAATTTATGGAGGGATTTTTAATGAATAAACCATTAACATGATAAAAGAAAAACGTATTCTATCAAATATAAGTAGCTAAAAGCTGGTATCGAGGCCACACTTTTGGGATTTGCCTATCTTGACTCACTGCAACCTGATGATCGTCTTCTATACGTTTAGCCATTCAATTCAGCAGCTGGCTACTTCCATGTGGCTCTTTCAGCCTTACTTCCCTAATAAGGCTTATTCTGCGTACTTATGGAAGCCAGGCTTTGCGTGCCAACACGTCTTTTCTTACTGCTAAAGGCTGATAAGTCTGATAAGTTGTCATACAAAGAGCAGGAAGGGACAACAATGTAATAATGAGTAAAGGAGTAGAGGGGAATGAATGAGCAGAGGGGGCGTCGCTGTGACGGTGCAAGAAGTCATATTTGTAGTTTTACTAGTTTACCTGAGCAAAATGTGGGCCCCGGCTACTCCGAAAGCTCCATCATGGAACGGATTGTTTTGAAGGCACGGCTCCTCCCCCTTCGACTGGCTAATCAGCGCCAGGAGTCGTAGCTCATGTCCTCATGGCAACAAATGCTACTGGTGGCACAGCTTTCCTCTACCCTCTTACCTTCCCCGACATCCCTCTTTCCCTCGCTTCTCTCTCCCTCTCTCTCTCTTTCTCCCTCCCTGCTGTCGGCCTTATACCTCCAAGCCTGGGAGCGGAATTCTGGGAACATTTTTCCATGTGAAACAGCGAGGGTCAGTGCAGGGGTGTGACGCCACGGCATTGTTCCCGCTGCGAGGAGAGGAACCGTGCGCCGTGAGGCCAATTCCTGTCCGCTCCAAAAAAACAGCCACTTTCTCACACTGCTTTCCTTCCTCCTCCAGACAGCTCAAAACAATCCCAGAGTGTGTTTTGTTGGTACAAAGTTTGGCGATGCAGGCCCACGGAACAAGCAAAGGGAGGGATCTTTGAGTGAGAGAGATGCAAAAAAAAAAAAAAGAAAGAAATTAAAAGAGGAGGGGGAAGAGTTTTTTTTCTTTTCTTCCCTCAAACTGTTTATGGGCCACTGAAAACAAACAAAGGGGGAAAAATATCCCACTGTGCCCAACTGACACTCGGAACGCTAACGTTATATCAATCAAAGTGGGCTTGAGCAGCCGGATAGTAGCTTGCCTGCATCTGAGCATGATGTTTTGATGTGAAAGCACGTCTTGCCAATAAAAGTAATTTCTGGCCTCAGTGCCGAATGTGTTTTCTTTTCTTTTCTTTCTTTTTTTTTTTTTTTTTTACTTAACTGACAGTCCACTAAAAATCTATGTTTAAATCCCTACTTTGATGGAAGTGTTTTGCAGAATGTGTCCACGTTGGGGAGTATGTAGGAGAATATTTAAATCAAGCTTTCCGTTTGACCATTGGCCAAACCCATTTCCCCCTTTGGCACCACATATAGCTTGGAAAGAGCCAAATTAGTGGCCATAATCATACCTTGAGGACGTTACCAAGATCGAAAACTAAACGACACAATCCCTATTTCTGTATACAGAAAGCTGCTATTAAAGCTGTTGAACTGACAAAAGGATGCACTTCATGTTTTCACATATAATTAGTTATTTCCTATGATGATACAAAGATTACAACATTGGGTTTTTTGGGGGGGCTACCCACAAGTATTTTTGTGTAGCCAGGAAGACGTCTGGCCCAGTTTAGACTGGAATGAGCAGTGGCAAGTCTTTGGTTACAGCTTTGCTCAGGTCACAAGTTTAATATGTTCCAAATGTAAGTCTTTGTGTGTATTTTTAATAGGGGACGCAGCCCCGCGTACCTAATGGCTCAGATTCAGACGTTCTTTCTCCTCCCTTCCATGAGATATCCCCTCTCTTGACCCGCTCCAGATCTGTGATGGTCCCATTGTTTTATTAGGCTCTGCAAACTGCATGTGTGACTGTTCTTCTTCACTCCGTGGTGGTTAGTTTACTGCACATAGCGGTTACAACATGACTGGAGGAATGAGCCACCCAAATCCCTCTTTTATGTAAAACAGGCTAAATCCATAGTTTAGTGCTCAGCTTCCTGTTAATACTTTCTTCCACAATTTTTATTAAATTTCTCATTGTGCTCATGTTTAAATTATTGCTTTTTTTTTCCCCCCTACCTGTTTTGACCAAAATTGAGAGCATGGAAGAGGACAGAAAATAGAAGCGGTTGCTCTCTAGAGTTTCCTGCCTGTTGTCAGGCCTGTCTGCGTGCGTGCCCTGTCCTCCGTCCTCCTTGGCCTGCTTGCACTCCCCACCACGCCCCTCCTGTCTGAGGATGCGTGTGTGTGTTTGTGTGCGTGGGCTGGATGTCTGGGAAAGCCTCTGACACAGCTGAGAGAGGAGATGAGCAACAGGCCGAATATAGTATGCGACTGTGTGAGTGTGTGTATTTGTATGTGTGTGTTAGAGTGTGTGTGTGTGTGTGTGTGTGTGTGTGTGTGTGTTGGAGTGTGATGTGTATCATTAAGGAAGCACCTGTCCTGCGCGACCGTCAGTTCTGTTGCATTTATCTGACCCCACTCACATCAGGTGGCTTCCTGGTTTGCGTCGGATGCTGCTCCCCAAGGCCTGCTGCCATTGGTGGAGGTAAGCTCCTCCTGTTCCTTTGCTGGTGCTCATTGATCTTCAGAGAGCTTTTACCTCCCTCACACTGCTTCCAACGCAAAAAGTAAGACCGCTTGGAATTTCTTTTCATTCAAGCCTTGGGACTGAAACCACGGTTACAATAATACGGTTAATTATCCACACCACAAAATACATAAAGATTTAATGAATAGACTAATGGGACACACTGTGGAGCGCATTTGACAATTGAGCTAATTTGCCTCCATGAATATAAAATATAAATTTTTTCTTCCGGATTGCCTAAAATACATGAAGGTTTTTTGGTTTTTTTAAACAATTAGATTAATGTACAGTGTACAATGGGATTTACAACATCTGAACACATTTACATTTGTTTTTACCTTGTTTGAAAAGGAGGCGCAAATGAGCACAGCCTTTGGTTTGCAGACTATAATACAACGTATTTTCTGTGCTGTACCTAAATTTGTGAGGTATCATCTCTCATATTGCTTTTTTCGTCTCTTTTTTGCAGTAACTTCCTCCACCGACAAATCAGAGTCAATAGTGTTTGGGGCTGAACGCTTGTAAACGCTTGCCTTGGATCGAGTAGGTAAAGGGGTTTTCAGATATTTCTTACTTGAGCCTTGGACAGAACGAAACGCTTTTCCTCTGGAGGGTGACTGGGTTCACACTAAGAAAGAGATCGGACAGATAAGGTCAGGAGGTTGAACGCCCGGTCAGAGCAAAGGGGAGCTACTGTTCTGAAGAGGACCCAGCTGAGGTGCTTTTGGGAAATCTGACCTTTCGGCAGTGACCTGCTGATATGAGCCCATGAGCGTGCAGAGGAGATCATGCATTTCATCTGTATCAGGAATGCTCAAGGACCCTCCGGGGCTGAAAAATGCGGCAGTGAAAGAAGAGGTTCGTCTGGACCACCGTGTTCAGGCTGCCGCTACAGTGACCTGATCGGAGCTTGGATGGAATAATGGCAACATAGAAATACAGCCAACAAGCTTTATAGTCGTCGTTAATATTCTGAGCCCACTTAAGATACAGCAGATACTTCTCTGACTCCTACCTCCCCTAAATCTTTGCAGCCTTCATCAAATGAAGCCTCGGGAAACATGACGCTTGTCCTATTCTTGTCTCTATACTAAGCTGCTGGCTCTTTTCCCATACTAGGCCATTTACATCCTCTATATAGTTGTTACGTGGCAAGATCTATTGTGCACATTGTGTGCATTGGTCCATTTTCCACTGAACCATTCACAAATATGAATCAGAATAAATGTAGTCGAAAGCTTGTCTCTAGTTTTACTCGGTTCCTTTTCTCTTCTTCCCTTTTCATCTCTGTCTCAATGTTGCCTCAATACTGATTCATGAAAGCTACCACAGTTCTTTAGATTAGTCCTTCCTACAGCAAATCTACCCTGTTTTTTTAACCTCCAGCCAGCAAGGTTTTGAACATTGTTTGTTTACCAGCGGGGGTCTTTTCCTTGATCCCTTCAAAGGCGGCCTACTGTATTCTCTGATCCAAGCCCAGGCCGAGACCAGCTCCCTCGCTGCGCACATCATTTGGGGAATTAGATGACGGAGGGAGCACAGACACAACAAACAGACTGAGCAGGCCTCCTTCTGTTAGCCTTCTTCTCCATCCAACCTGCACAACCAGGTGCTTGTGTGAAGGCACTGCCACCAGAAACAGAAGGACGGTGCCCACTACAATGGGATGTGTCAGTTTCTTGCCCTTTCATTGATCAAGAATGTGCAAAGCCTTCCATGAAAACACACTGCTATCTAATGCTACTGCTTTGTAAATCAATGAAAAACCTTGAAAACAGTGGCTTCACCTGGTCCTTACGTCATTATTATGCGCTTGTGAATAAAAAAAAAGAAAATCTTCAATTTTATACACAGAACAGAGGAGATTCATGTCAGAACCTTGCCAGACAGAATCAGAGCAATAATAATGTTCCTGTTAATCTAAATTGAATACACATTACAGCTTTATATTGATATACAGTATATTTCCGAAGCAGGCTCTGTTTGCTGTCCTTGAGTTGATGTCAAGGTCAGACGAGGAGAGAAGGAGGAGCGTGTGTGAGGGAATCAGCAGTAATAATAATTTGGTTGAATTAACCTTTTTTCTTCATTGTCCTTGTCCGCACAAAGACACATCCTCTTCCTTACCAGCCATGAGTGCACACAATCCCCCTGTGACATTGTTTTTAGACAATAACTATTCACTGACAATCCACCATTGCTAAATCATACCTGTGGTTATTCCTTAAAAGTACCCTGACTTGATAAATAGACCCACAGGGCAGATAACCTTAGTGCATTTATGAGTGGCAGTAATTGAATACGGCTTAAAGGAAGTGATTCAATTACTTTTGTGTGTGACGCTGCATGCCCTTTCTTTTTTTCTGCTCTCAGTTTAGTGTTATGGTGCCTGTAAAGAAGCCTTGGCCCCTGTCATTATCCTGTGGGATCTATATGTGGGAAGTGTAGTGTGGTTTTTAATACTCTAAAGTACCCTCAATCTGGTCTTTCCTTTTAATAGTCAGTAAAGGATCTAATTTCTTGTGTGCAATGATTATAGCATATTGACACATTCCTGGTGTTAGTATTGTCCTTACAACTACTGATGATGTTAACCATTAACTAATACAAATGAAATGTACTGTATATTCTGAACAAAGAGGTAAATATAGAGATGCACATGTTTATTATTGAATATTTTAGGTCTCAGGCAGTAGAACCTAGACCAGGGCACATGTTAATCTCACTTTCATATATTCAAACTCCATTCAATGAGACATCAGATGTTGGCTTATTTTTGTGTGTTACATTTTTATTATTTGTCACTGTGAGAGACGAAGTTCTCCAATTTCATTATACATTGTACAATGATAAGTAGAATGAGAGGCAGAGCTTTCAGCGATCAGGCTCCTCTCATGTGGAACCAGCTCTCAGTTTCAGTTTGGGAGGCCAACGGTCTTTACATTTAAGGTTTGGATCAAGACTTTTCTATTGAACAAAGTGTATAGCTAGGCTGGTTCCAGCCACTCAGGACCATTTTCTAGTGAAGCTGCTATAGGTTTAGTCTACTGCTGGGAGACATTAACAGCACTAAGCGTCACTCACCATACAGTGATGTTTCACTGTTACATGTCACTAACATTCTCTCTCTCTCTCTCTCTCTCTCTCTCTCTCTCTCTCTCTCTCTGTCACCTTTTGCTCTCTGTTTCAGCGGTTCATTTCTCTCCTTCTGTCCTCTAACCCCAACTGGAACAGCAGAAAGTCTCCATCTCTCATCCTGGCTCTGCAGGTTTCTTCCTATCAAAATTTAGTTAAAAGGTCATCTCTTGAAAATGTTGCTCCAGTGATGCATATAGTTGAAAAGAGGCCAGGGAATAGGTCATGAGTGGAGCTTCATCATATCTGAAGCGATGCTGAAGTTGCTCGTGGCGTCTGGTTTGTGACAAAGACTCGCTAAATGTCCAATAAAATCTGAGTGGCTTTATCAACATATTGTTCTCTGTTTCTGATCAACATGAGATCAACAGGACAGATGCCGTCTGGTACGTTGGACAGCATTCATTCTCATTGTTATCAAGCAGGTGCTTCAGCCCTCAGCTTCAGTTTCTCCTCTTCCGACCTTGTGTGACACAACAGTTAAAGGCAGTCTTTTCCCTCATGGAACCCCACCCACCCTCATGTTGAAGAAAACCTAATGAGCCTAATTAACTTGGTGGTCATTTTTGTGCAATTTCCTTACGGATGGCAATGTTTTGATGCCATTTGTTTTAGAAATGGAATGCACCCCTAATGGTCTCTCTGTGAATGAACCCTCCTAGTTTCTCTCAAGTCCCATGTGATCTCTACATCCTGAGTGGGCTGGAGTTATAGAGCGTTTACCCAAGTTGGTTGACAACAAAGAGTGCGTTTGCGTGCGTGTGTCAACGCGAGCTGATTGGTACTGCCAGTGGTCACCTCTGCATCTGATGCTTTGTTTTTTCTGTGCCTGGTCTATGTTGTTACATTTTTGTGGACGGGCTTTTCTGTTATTGTTGTCTGGGACATTCAGCCCAGGGGTTTGTGGATTTGTTTACATGTGTGAATTTGCTTTTGAAGGTTTTTCCCATCAGGGGAGGGCTTGGTTCCCAGGGACATTTACACCCGGAGGCAAAAGGGTGACATTGGCCAGAGTGGGATTTGGTGGGAGAAACACAGTCGCTACATCATACAGTGGAACACATGGCCTTTTATACACATGCACATGCACATGCACACACATGGCCATCTGGGCAATTCAAACGTCAATTACATCCAATTCACCTCACATCACTCAGGAGTTGAAGTCATAGTGTGGTGTCATTAAAACTGTGATGGTTACTGTATTACAGACAAATGGCCAATAAATTATTTCTCAGCTTACCTGCAAAGGATAAAGGATACCTCTTCTAACACCAATAAAAGAAACATGAAAATGTAATGACATTTGGCTCACTTAGATGAACGACACGTCAACATTGACCCTTGGCGTTCTTCAGTAGAAACATTGGATTTGCTGATGTATTGGCTCAATTATCTTGAAACAATCCAGCTGTGAGAAGCAAATATTTCACAAGTTTCATGATGTCAGAATTATGTATGCTGAGGTTTCCTCGAGTGTTCTGGGAAATGTACATTCAGAGGAGCTAAACCTTTTGGAGTTGCTGAGACCTAACACTACCATTATTCGTGGGCAATTTGCCCACATACTGTACATAATTCTGACCCATGTCAGCAGAGATCAAACAAACCTGTGTGTTGTGAGGGTCTGTGGAGTTAATGCCACTGAGGAGCAGTTTCCCTTATGAATGGCCTGGGGTGCTTTTAACAGAAAAGTGATCTCATCTGAACTCCACAGTCTTAAATTTAACTATGTATCAGGGCAATTTTCAAATTGGAAAATGTATCTTTACTTACTCCTTAAGCTGTGTTATAACTTATGTTGTACTACTTACATCATACTCAAGTTTCTCTTCTCAATGGATCAAACTCAGTGTAAGTCTAGTCTCAGGGCTCAAGGCATTTTAATGATGCCATAGTTAGCTTTTTATACACGGGGGTCACAGTTTTGTTGTCGAGACTATTGAATACAATTGTGTACACTCAAGCTTGTATTAGAAAAACAAACGTTTTAATACGTTTTTCAAGAGCATAAATTTGTAGGTTCTCTAGGTTGTCCTTTTTTTTTTTCTAAATACAGGGATTTGTTGCACAAAATGTAACGTTTACACATTTCTATCAAAAGTTAGATAAAAAAATAAATAAATACAGATCACGGTTACAGGCCGCAGCACTTCATGCTCTGGTGGATGCCTTGCTGCACTATGTGTCCTATTGGGCCACTCTGCTCCAGCTTGTTGTCTCTCCATCTTTGCTGTGCAACTGCCCTCGTAGTAGGCCGGACCTCTCCGTCCGCCGGGCCGTGCTGCCCTGGTCCCCTGGTCCCCTATTGTCTTCTCTCCCAAGTGTCTGTCTAATTGCCTGGGCTGGGGCGCTGCTGCCTGCTATCTCCCTTCTCATTCTCTCTGGCGTCCACTTTCCTCCTTTTCATCCACTTGGAGTGCCGCACCTGTTGCTAGCTTGTTATCTGATTGACTGCTGCTTAGGGTTGGCCAGTGTGTCTGTTGTATTCAGGGGTGATGGGAAATAAAACCACTGCATGCAAGAAGCCCCACAGAATAAGAGCGATTCCATAAGATTTCCAGTGAAAAACTTAAAACACTGTATATAGATGCATACATGCAGCAAAAGTTAAAACATGCATTAAAAAGAGGCCCCTTCTAAACTGACGCCATCACAAAAAAACATAAAACTCGAATTTAAGAACTGTCTAACAAGTTTAAATTGTATATAAATGTGATAGAATTCTCATTTTTTTTTGATTGGATAGAATATCTTTAGACCGATAATATCCTACAATTTACCGTGATGAAACTTAATGCTCCATGCTTCTGCCCCACTTCTGTTTTTACTTCTTTCACAGTTGGTTTCAACAGGACAGCAATGGTTCTGCACTGACTTGCACTGCGTCTCGAATGAGAATAATGTCAACAACGTTTTTATCTAATTGATCATAGATCAGTGTCAGCGTGCTTTCGTTTTTTTCCCCTTGCTTCACTACAGCCCTACACTCACGATGAAGTGTGGACACTTTCCTTATCTCTTGTCGTGCGTGTGCGATCTTGTTTTGGAGCATTCTTATCTGCCCCTCCAAAACAGGCACTTTGCACATCTGCATTCTGCACACAGCTCCGGGGCCTTTGTGGAGTTGAGGGTATTTCAAGAAATAAGAATTTAATAAAGTACATGAGTCCGCAATGTTGGGGTTGACTCAAGCAATGCTTGCTTCATTTATTGAAGTCTGGAAAACGGAAGTGGAGTGTAAATAACCTGAACGTGCTCCGTTCTGCCTCAAATTTCACACGTTGCATCACAGTCCGGTCCTCATCACGCTAATCTCAGTCGTAGCTCCACTTCAGGGCGTGGCCACGCCACAAACTTTAACATTCGCCATCAAACAGGAAGTATACTGTAAATACCCTCAACATTGTCCTCTCTTGCTCAAACTTTACTGGTTGCATTAGAGTCCGCATCTGATCAGAGCAATGTGATGATAACAACCATCGGCCATAGTGCCACCTGCTGGAAACAGGAAGTGGGATGTACATGCTTCATACGCTGCTTGAGAGTCCATGTCTGATCACAGTCAAAAGACAATTCAACCATAGAGCATAGCGCCATCTGCTGTACTCACTCCACCACCTCTACACAGGACCTGAGTCATTTTATCTTTAACAAAGAAAAATATATTGATATTATGAACCGTTTCTGAAACATACACTTTAAACACACACTGGGTATGACAGGCTGCTGTCTGAGGAGGAGAACCTCCATATCCAGTGCAATGCAGTGCTGGCTGAGAAGGAGAGCCTTCAGACTCAGTACAATGCAGTGATGGATGAGAAGGAGAGCCTCCAGACTCAGTACAATGCAGTGATGGATGAGAACAAGATCTTGCTGGATAATAAGGTGACCCTGCTGGATGAGACTATGACCCTGATGTATGAGAACAAGAGCCTGCGGGATGAAGACGAGATCCTGCTGGATGAGAACGAGACCCTCCACACCAAGTACAATAAACTGCTGGATGAGAACAAGATCTTGCTGGATGATAAGAGGACCCTGCTCAATGAAAAGGGGGACCTCCATGCTGAGTATGACACCCTGTTGGCTGAGAAGAAGGTCATCCACGCTGACAACATCTGGCTAGAGGATACCAAGAAGATCCTTGAAAAAGAAATCCAGGCCGAGAAAAAGAAGAAAAGCCAGAAAGAAGTGGACAAGATGATGGAGGAGAGGCTCCAGCAGGTGGTGGAGGAGAGGAACAGGCTGCTGTCTGAGGAGGAGAACCTCCATATCCAGTGCAATGCAGTGCTGGCTGAGAAGGAGAGCCTCCAGACTCAGTACAATGCAGTGCTGGCTGAGAAGGAGAGCCTTCAGACTCAGTACAATGCAGTGACGGATGAGATGGAGAGCCTCCAGACTCAGTACAATGCAGTGACGGATGAGAAGGAGAGCCTCCAGACTCAGTACATTGCAGTGCTGGCTGAGAAGGAGAGCCTCCAGACTCAATACAATGCAGTGCTGGCTGAGAAGGAGAGCCTTCAGACTCAGTACAATGCAGTGACGGATGAGAAGGAGAGCGTCCAGACTCAGTACAATGCAGTGCTGATTGTTAAGGAGAGCCTCCATACTAAGTACAAAACACTGATGGATGAGAAGGAGAGCCTCTATACTCAGTACAATGCAGTGATGGATGAGAACAAGATCTTGCTGGATAATAAGGTGACCCTGCTGGATGAGAAGGTGACCCTGCTGGATGACAAGGACAGCCTGCTGGATGAGAACAAGACCCTCCACACTCAGTACAATGCAGTGATGGAAGAGAAGGAGAGCCTCCAGAGTCAGTACAATGCAGTGATGGATGAGATATTGCTGGATAATGAGGTGACCTTGCTGGATGAGAATATGACCCTGATGTTTAAGAACGAGAGCCTGCGGGATGAAGATGAGATCCAGCTGGATGAGAAGGACAGCCTGCTGGATGAGAACAAGACCCTCCACACTCAGTACAATGCAGTGATGGATGAGAAGGAGAGCCTCCATACTCAGTACAATGCGGTGCTGAATGAGAAGGAGAGCCTCCATACTAAGTATCACACCCTGGTGGATGAGAAGGAGAGCCTCCTTACTCAGTACAATGCAGTGCTGAATGAGAAGGAGAGCCTCCATACTCAGTACAATGTGGTGCTGAATGAGAAGGAGAGCCTCCATACTCAGTACAATGCAGTGCTGAATGAGAAGGAGAGCCTCCATACTCAGTACAATACACTGATGGATGAGAACAAGAAGTTGCTGGATAATAAGGTGGAGCTGCTGGATGACATTGTGGTCCTGCTGGATGAGCAGGACAGCCTGCTGGATAAGAACAAGACCCTTCAGGCTGAGTACAATGCAGTGCTGATTGTTAAGGAGAGCCTCCATACTAAGTACAATACACTGATGGATGAGAAGGAGAGCCTCCATACTCAGTACAATGCCGTGCTGAATGAGAAGGAGAGCCTCCATACTCGGTACAATGCAGTGCTGAATGAGAAGGAGAGCCCCCATACTCAGTACAATGCAGTGATGGATGAGAACCAGATCTTGCTGGATGAGAAGCGTCCATGCTGAGAGCCTCCACACCCAGTACTCCACCCTGTTGGCTGAGAAGGAGATCATTTATGCTGACAATGTCAGGCTAGAGGAGGCCAACAAGCTCTTACAGGAGGAAATCCAGGCCGAGAAAAACAAGAATAGCGGCACCTGGAGGCGGCTCTTCAAAAGGCGCTGAACAATGGCAACCGGGAGAAGAAGGCCAGAGAGACAGTGGAAGAGGCCAAGAAGGTTTCTTTCCAAGAAGGGTGCTCTGGTTTCCCCACAACTCTGGTTACAAAATAAAAATCTTTGGTTGTTGTCAGTTATTGATTTTGATGTTCAAAATAAAATAAAATTAAAAATAAGAAACGAGTTCAGAGTTTAACTATGAAGGCAAAATCACCAACAAGAAAAAAACCCCTACAATAATCTCAATTAGTCGAAAAAAAAGATATGATTTCATTTTGTCCTCATTTTGCTAAAAAAAATTATCTGCACAGTGTTACATCTACTTAATTCAGCTTTCACAGTTATCGGAAACATTTATCTGAATCGCTACTAAAAATCACAGAGCACTATTCCCTAATTTTCCACATGTTTTGATGTGCTTTGTGGGAACGGGCTCCAAACTGTGCGAGACGAGTCCCGCACCGAAAAATTGGCGGAGGAAGAAGAAGATTAAAATGGAAAGTCGTCCTAGAAATAGTAACCTTTACTCCTCGCCATAGGCAGGCACAAGAATAAGTATAAGAGGAGGAAGATGCTCTATAATCTGATGTTCGAGGAGGAAAATAGCATCTAGTCAGTGCAAGCTAGTGATGCTATTTTGCGTTATGACGCTAAAAGGCTAGTACGATAGCTTGCGATGCTAGCTAGCAATGCTAACATGTGTGTGTGTGTGTGTTTGTTTAATCTAATTTATACTGGTTTGAAGTGTTTAATCTTCATCTATAATTAGAGCTTGTTTCACCAGAAAGAAAAATGAAATTAGGGCATATTTGTAAATGACTACAGTTGTTTTGTAATTCATCACACTCCCACTCTACAGTCTCGCTCTCGTCACTATATGATGACTCAAATGCCATTTGGGGGCGTGGCTTTGGCCACGTTCGCCATGGAACAGGAAGTGCAATGTAAATAGACTGAACGTGATCAGATTGACCTCAAACTTGATACGTTACATCAGAGCCCCGTCCTCATCACAGCCGTACAACAATTACTACCATCAGCCATTGCGCCACCTGCTGGAAACAGGAAATGGAGTGTAAATAACCTGAACGGGCTCCGTTCTGCCTCAAATTTCACACGTTGCATCACAGTCCGTTCCTCTTCACGCTAATCTGAATCGTAGCTCCACTTCAGGGCGTGGCCATGCCACAAACTTTAATATTCGCCATCAAACAGGAAGTATGCTGTAAATACCTTCAACATTGTCCTCTCTGGCTCAAACTTTACACAATAACCCAGTGGCAAGAAAATATAAAGCACCTTTGTTTGCCCACTAAACACAAGGATAACACAAAGATATTTTGTTTTATTGGACTTGAGCCCTTTCAGACTTTAACAAAAAATATGAAATTAACACCATGCATCATCTTTTGCTAGCTATTGATTTGTGTGCTTCAATTAAAAAACAAGAAATAAAAGTGTAAATGCAGCACCTTATGAAATTGGCAGTCCTGGTTTAAATCAGCTCAAATCAAAGTGATCGGTCTTTCTTTCATTATTTTGTTATTCCCTACAGCAGTGTGGTATCATTTCCTTTCTAATCAGTTCAGGGCTTTCCATTTCATTTTGATGCGAGAGAAAGCTGTAATAAATAAGACTGTCGTTTCTTTTTCTTTCTTTCCATGTTTTTTTTCTCCTCTCTTTTTCTAAATGTGTGAAATCAGGAGGAGGTTTTCAGACATTCCAGAGGCTGGACGAATGACAGCTCGCCTGGTGATTGTCTGGGTCTGGGCTTTAAGTGGAATAGAGAGAGAGAAAAACATAGCAGGCCAAAGAGCAACACGGGGGAAACCCTCAAAATATATATTTCTTATTCCAAGACCACAGTAAAACCTTGCTTGAAATCAAGAGTGAATATAAACACATGAGATGCATTTAGGTGACTGAAAGCCGAAGCATTCTCCCTTCAAGATAAGGTAATGAATGCCTTCTAGGAAAAAGAGCACTTATCATAAATGTCCTGTTCCTTCTGTGACAGTAAGTGGTGTTACAACAGTGTACACAAACTGCCACTCCGTTTTGAGTGCTTCAGAACAATGAACTCATTAATTTTGAAAGACTTTTTTTTCTCCGTCTCGAATCTCATTATCTGCGGTCAAAATATTCCACATTCTCTGAGAAATTGCAGGAAGGAATTTCCTTTAAGGCGAGCACACAGCCGCCTCCAGCTGTCGTGTGTGGTCTGCTTCAATATTCATTTTGTGGGTTGCTCTGTTAA
This sequence comes from Lipophrys pholis, assembly GCF_963383615.2. NCBI lineage: Eukaryota > Metazoa > Chordata > Actinopteri > Blenniiformes > Blenniidae > Lipophrys > Lipophrys pholis. The sequence goes on from NC_137649.1 coordinate 17,664,899, forward strand.
TGATGAGGTAAGAACCGTGTGATGGTGTGCTTTCCTTTTGCTTAACGAACCCCCTCATCCAAACCACAAAAACAACACCGTGGACCAGAAGGGCAGTCTTGTGCTTGGCCAACGATTTCCTCCTGCTGATGACTGGTTTCCAGTGGCTGATCACAAAAAAAAAAAAAAAAGAGAAGGAAAAAGCTTTGGCACACCACGCAGATCTTCAAAGATGCAGTGTGCCGCTTTGTGAGGCGAACATGGTTGCCACCAGTTGTAATCGCCGTATGGATGCGTGTTTATTGAGAACGGTCCAAATAGTTTACATTGTCCCTTATCGAAATATGGCATGCACATTTTACAAACGCTCTCGTAAACTGTTCCCGGCCACTTGCATTCCCTCATGAATTGCCGGCCTTATCTCACTGACACCATGCCCCTGGAACAAACACACCATGGCACAATGAGAATTAAAAAAAAACAAAAATACAGAGAGAGAGAGAGAGAGAGAGAGAGAGAGAGAGAGAGAGAGAGAGAGAGAGAGAGAGAGAGAGAGAGAGAGAGAGAGAGAGAGAGAGAGAGAGAGAGAGAGAGAGAGAGAGAGAGAGAGAGAGAGAGAGGAAATAAAATGTGATCTTTGGGTGCCCTTGAAATCTGTTTGTGTGTGTGTGCGAGTGTGTGTATTTGTTCTGGGTTTGCTTACGTACAGTATTGCTATTTAAAAACAGTTACTGCTCTGTGTGTGTGTGTGTGTGTGTGTGTGTGTATGTGTGTGTGTTTCTACTCTACACGAGGCTCTGCTGCTCATAGCAGAAAAACTTGGCGTGTTGACGGTGATGATGACGACATGACAGATCAAACCGGGGTTTAAATTTCCAATATTTTATTGTGAATAAAAGCTGAGCGTGCCGCGCGATCGCACAGCATGCTCATGCAGTGAAAACGCAGGTGAGCACCTGGAAGCAGGCGGGGTGGATGAAGTGCGGGTACGTTCTGCTGTGTCAAACAGCTATGAGGCGTCTCCTCAATCAATTCAAAGTTTAGTTTTCTTTGGCAAATGCTGTGACGCCACCAATGATTAAATTCCTGCCTAATTGGACATTCGCCGTAACTCTGTGAGGTGGATTAATCCTCTCAGGCACGTCATAAAGGTGGCACCTTTTCTAAGCTTACCTTGTTCTTGTGAAGTTTTTTTTTTTTTTTTTTTTGCAACACTGAGCTTAGTTTCAGTCTCTCTTTTGAAACTATTTTAGTATGTTTGAAACACCTTCCCTTCTCTTCCAGGTGACTCTCCTTCTGTTTAAACCATTAGTGTAAAGACCTGGTGGAGCACAATGAGTGCAGGGGGACTCCATTATTGTCCGCCCCATGCCGACATATGCAGACAATAATGGAGTGGATTTATATAGCGCTTTCCCAGCGCCCTCAAGCTCTTTGCATTGTAAAAAAAAAAAAAAAACATGGAATGGGCAGCATGCGGCAGTTTCAGGTGGCTTACAGACGTACACTGTCGTTTGATCATGCAAGGAGTCTGGAAATCATAAGCTTTTTTTTTTTCTATTTTAAAGCTGCTGTAGTCCAAGTCAATACTCTACTGTGAAGACTGGTGACATGGAAGCAGTGTCTGACGTGTTACCTGTGCATGACCCCGCTGACCTGCCGAGCTGTAATTTGAAGCACCGGTTCTCATCGCTTGTTGAGCAACCTGGCCAGAAAAGAGACGCAGAAACTCTGGCATCAGAAGCTGTCTTAAATAACAAGCCCAGCAAGGGGGAAAAAAATGAGCTGCGTTTCCAAATGTCTTCAGAGATCAACCAGTCACAGAAGAGACAAAAAGGGGAGGGGGGGGGGGGGTTTGGAGAGGGACCATTCGATGTGTTTGTCTTCATTCGACATGTCGAAGATGGAAAGCACTTTGAAAATTCCTCGTCTCTACTGCAGTGACAAGAAAACACTTGATGCTGCTTCTGATCCATCCTCAAGTGGCTTCAGCAGTTTTGCTTTCCCTCAGTTTTATATTTCATTTGAACGCTATTTGCTTCGCAACGTTTTGCCCTTTGAGAACAGCATCTTTTTCTCTTCAATAAATGAATTGCCATAATCCTTTTTTTTCCATTTGACATGCATGCTATTGGTCGTCTTTTTCTGCTTTATCCAGCAAAAACATATAATTTAAATATGTTTCATGGTTTTCATGCCAGTTTCTAGACGCTAAATTATAATTAGTCTGCAGGGGGATCCCCTGAAAGTATTCCTCCAATACTGGCAGATTTTCACTTAGTTTCAGTTGTCATATGCAAATATTAGTATGCTGGTATGCCAAACACACGGATCAGAAATGGGAAATATTCTGCATCTAAACTTCAGCTGCCAATATGCCAACTTACAAATACAATAAGCGCAACCCGCCAGTGTAACTAACAACAACGTCTCCAGCTGCTTGAATGAAATGTAGACTCATGGACAGGATGCAAGTATATTACAGATCACTATAGACTCACCAGTCAACCTAAAAACATGTATTTTGATTGTGTATCAAAATGAAGAGAACACACTTACGCCACACAGACTTGAACCTGTATTTTCTACCACTTCCAGGCACTATAACACTGTTCCAACAGCTACAGGTTATTTTGAAGTAGATAGTATGACGTACACAATGCAAGCCTACTTGTTTTTATTCATCAAAGTGTGGTAGCTACTGTAAACAAAAATTAGGGTTGAGTCTTATTCATTGGATTAGTGCGCTGAACCACAGTGCATTACTGTCGCGGTCCAAGAGCAACCTGATTTAAATGTGCACCACCCAGGACTTGCAGACGTGATTGAGGACAGAGGTCAACCGCTGTGTTACAAATAGACAATAAAAGTGACAACGTTTAAGCAAACAATGAGCTTATGGTGCATGATGCTTGTAAAACTGTGCAACAGTTGTCCCGCAATTGTACAAATTTACTACATGTACATTTATACTTATATTTGTGTTGCAATTTGGCTATAATGCGCTTTAAGTCTAACATGCTTAAAGACTGGCGTTCAGATGGGATATATATACAGTTGATGTTTAAAAAGCGTTGTGGAGGAAAAAAAGAAGAGGCAATATCATCAGTTTAATTGCTTTTGCTCTGAGTCACGAATACAAGAAAAAAATTGAAATAAACTTGTAAGTATATATCCCTGAAAAATCACCATAATAACCCTGAAATGTCCTCCTGTGAAAGGCAGTGAATGGAATAAATGTGTTGGAACTGGAACTCCTGTTTGTTAGTTTTATGATATGTGAATGGAAGCAGCAAACAGAAACAGTGTTTTCCCCTGGTCACGACCCAGGCGCACAGGAATCGTATAAAACCTTTCCTCAAACTACTGTGATTACTCACAACTCTCACTTTTCTCAGATCTGTTCGCCTCGCATGATCCCATTCCCTCGCAGGTACTTTCCTTACTCGTGGTGGGGCGTTTTTAGAGGCGGGTAAATAGAAAGCAGATGCTGGCTCCAGCACAGGAAGCCTTTTAAAAGGTTTGGATCTAACTGTTTGTGACACAGTGTGTCGGCGCGGCGGCCAGACGGGCCAGCTGTGCGCTCCGTTGAGAAATTATAAGGGATGTTGTTGACGACATTGCATGTCCCTTCACCTGTGTCTAATATAAAGATGGAGTTCTAGATGAGAGCATCTCGCTGCAAACAAGCCGTGACCAAAAGCAGGTCAACGAACAAAAGGAGCCGAGGTTGGATGATTAGTTTAGCTGGGAGGGGGGGATTACTCAGGGTATAGTTTAACTTATTAAATGTTCATTCAAAGGTTTTTCTTGCATTCGGCCTATTAAAGTCACTCTCCAGAGGCTATGTTTTCACCCAGGGTTATTTTATTTCATTTCCTTTCCGGGCGGGGCACAGTGTGTTCGATTGTGTTTTTCTGTTTTTGTGTACAAAGCTGTGTGCCGTTACCCAAGTGTGTATCTCACTGTGCTTTCAAGTTCTTTTTTGTGGGTGAAAAGGTCAAATTACGATTTGGGTGTTCTTTGCTGGCCACAGAGAGTGGTGCTATCATCAAACGGAGATACACATTGTTCTCATTTAGCCTCGCATGGGAGAGTACAGGCTTGGCAGAAAGCAGCGGAGGCTCTGTTGACACAAAAAGGTCATTTAATACAACGCAAGCGATGCTTAACTGGAAACATTTGACAGAACCAGTAATAAATTAGCCGATAACACATTTTTTGTTGTCAAATTAATGTGCCTGGCCTCATGCACTAAATAATTGAAACAATCAAAATCATTTCAATATTTGTGGATCAGTGTTTGATTGATTAATGACTGGAAGCACATGTCCTTCTTTTTTAGAATGATGCCAAATCAAAGAATCTGGTGATGAATGTTTGGCTTTGAGACATGAAAATACCAACAACAATCCTGATTTTTAGGTAAGCTGTAACCAGGAGTTAAATAGAAACAGGAAAATGTGGCAACTTCATCACTATTTCAAAGCCAAAGTGGAAATTTTCCAGTAAATCAACCCCTTGCAGATATTGTCATTTGGACTGAATGGACTGATAATAGTGTATTATTTATATAAAACTTATCAAAGGCAGAAATTGACATACTTTTTCTAGAAATCACTTTGGTCACCTTGAGCATTGTAAAAGTCTTTATAAATAAATCTTGAGTGAGACTTTTAGCTCAATTGTTTTGTATTTATTATTCAGCTTCGACTTTGTGTTAATTTATTTTATTGTGTTGATGAGAGAAAAATAATTTGTTACAATCCCTTTTTAGCTTTTCGTGTACATTTTTGACTCATTGTTGTCCATTTCCCCGAGTCATTTTTTATTGTCTATTCTTCATTTGTCTTCAAGAGAAAGAAAATTGACATCATAAAAGAAAATGTATATGTTTATTTTTTGATCACAGGAGCTCATGGACAATGTTTTTACATCTGCATGGTCATTTTGTTCTGTTTGGTTTGTTTTACACTACATGGATCTTCTCCAGGTTCTGGTTTCCTCTCCCAATGTAAAAACATGTATTTGAAATTAACCGGTGGCCCAAAATTGCCCATAGATGTAAAAGTGTGAGTGTGCATCACTGTCTCTCTGTATTCGACTGGATACTTATAAAGGGTTTACTTTGGCTTCACCCTGACTGAGCTGGGATCCAGACCCTGGGTTGGATAAAGCGATAAAGTGGTACAGAAGATAAATGGATGGCTGATACCCAATTCTAACATCTTGTGCTTTTTCACTTTGGCCACTCTATCGTCTCATCGCTTTGTGACTTACTCTATATCAGCTCCTTCTGTTTAAACGTGTTTGTTCTGTCTGGGAGCTAATTGCCATACTCACATATGCATACTTACAGTTTACAGTATGTGTCACCGTGCGAAAGAGGTTGGAGTCAGTCGCAATGGCCGTGATGCTGTGATCTGTTTGCAGATGACTGGCACACAGCCTCTTCTCTGACTCAGTGAAAGGGATGCCCTCACAGTGACACGCCACCAAATGCATCAGCGTGTTTTTTTTCGGGTTTCAGGACACTGAAATCTCATTCGGTTTTAAAGCCTGTTTGCACCTGCGTATTTGGAAAAATAATTTCCTTTCATGAGTCCTACATAAACGTTTGTAGAGAGTATTTAGTAGTGTGCAGAGTAGCGGACCATTAAATGAGTTGCTGACGGTGGTGGACGCTACAGGGTCCGCCGAGTGTAATTGAGTGGAAAAGCTGGTTCATGCAATACTGCTTGTGGTGTGCTGACAGTTGAGAACAGCAGGAGTTTAGCTCTCACTCGAGGCTCTTAATGAGTATCACCAGCCCACTGATACACCTGTTCCGGCGATAGCAACCAGCCACAACAAAGGGCTTGCAGAAGCATTACGGAGATACTCGGCAACATCACTGACCTTCACTGTGTGCATCTATTGTAAGCAAACATTATAGAATCCTAAAAATACATTTGCACAACCAGAGCTCTTTTTGATCAGCATTGTCTGGATATTTCCATAATTCTTCACAGCTGACTAAAATCAAAGCATTTCCTCATTGAACACAGCATCACTCCCTGTGGTTATATGAATAAAAAGTCACTTTTGCAGCATTAGATTTTCAAATTGGGTAAACTCTAAGCACTTCTGTCTTAACCACGAGTTAAAGGAAAAATGGAAGAAAAAAAAAAACACTGGCCCCTTTTCTGCAAACACATCAAGCACATATTCACAACTATGGGTAATTTGCTGTGACTAGCTAAGCCCAAACGCATGTTTTTGGATGTTGGGAGGAAACCGGATTACTTGGAGACACTCCAATCATGCACAGGGAGAACATGAGAACATGGTGGTGCAATGAGGCCAGCATGCGGAGCACCACAACACTTTAAGGCCTCAATAGTAACTTGCACAACCAAATGCCCACTGACGTCCCATTCTTAGTGACTCATCAGCTGATAGAATAACACCGAAATATGAGGCGAGACCCAGAAAAAAAAGGAAAATTTGTAAAATGAGTCTCTTACGCATTTTTGACATTTTAATTTAAACATTAGGAAAAGGGAATATTGTAAGTGATGCCTCGGAATTTTCTTTATTTACGATACACCAAGGTGAAGGGAAAAGGAACTGTAACCTATGGAACAAGATACAAATAATATGTGTATTTTTCATGTCATAGGGATTTAAATGACGTTCCCTGGGACTTACCATGTTTCAAAATATGAATATCCTAAAGGTCTGTCATTGCAATTAAAAAAACCAAACTAATTCTGAAACATTTCTCAGAATTCAGTCTTTTTAAGCAATTGGATTGACATTCTGGAAGTAATTAGTAGTGTGTAACTCTCATAAAGACAGGAACAGACTTCAGTAACATATTCATGTTAAAAGACAGTTTGTTCCTTGTTAAAATCACCTCTCGCTGTAATAAACTCTCTCTCTTTACTTGGCGCCTGGAGGGAAAAGTAGGATCTTCAGCATGTTGGCTGCTGAATCCATCCCCACGGGCCCACCTGTGAGATGCTGATGGAAGAATTAGCCTTCACCCCGGCGTGCAGATTTTACACAGCGTGCACAAATTAATATCGGCTGATTACAATTAAAAGTACATAGCTGAGCAGTTCCTGCAACTCTGCTGGAGCTGACGTTTCATAAGCGATCCATGTCGCGACTGTGCCACATGTTGAGATTAAACCAGCAACATGTGATATTTCACCCGGAGAGCAGTACAAGTACTTGTAGAAAGAGTTTGTTTACTTTATGCAGAGCGGGATCCTGTATTTTTGTGGGTATGTAGGGTAGGCAGTAGCGCCATATTCAACACTTATCCCTAACCAATTTTAAATTTTTCTTATTAATCTTATTTTAAAAGAATTAAATGCTTGTAAGAGAAAAAAACAACAAGTTGGGAGAGGGGCACGCTGGAGTCCAGGCCATTCCCCAAGCAACGGGAGATTTGTTATGTAGACATGTGTTTTGAAAGATCGTCCAATCTAATTATACCTACATAAATCACTGGTACCGAGGAGCTACAGGTGTAGTACAGTGAAGTATTCTGTGACACTAATGTCAATGTATTGAAAGGTTATTTAGGTGGACCCTGTAAAGCCAAAGACATCTTTGTGCTATGGACCTAAAACACCAAAATCATTCTGACAAAACAAGCACTCCTTTCAAAAAGAGCAGAAAACTCATAGGAAACAAATAGAAAAGAGCAGAATTGGGTAATCAACTAGTTTCGGTCCACAATTGGGAAAAATCTTAATCAGCGAAGAATTAGGATTAAGCATGGTAGTCACTCGTATCTGGACGAACATTGACGTAACGTGTGCTATTGGTTAGAAAAACACAATGATTTACCGATTTGCCGCTTTGCAGGAATGTGCAGTGACAACATTTTTATGACATGCTGCGTTGGCTCAAACCAAACTCGGAACACAGGCAGAGAGTTTTTAACCGCTGAATTATATCTGTTTAAACATGCTTGCCGACAGAGCAGTCGAGGCGACGTCTGAGACAGCTTTGTTGAAAGGGCACGAAGATCGCTATTGAAAACATTTTGGGAAAAACATCTAAGTCACATCATCTTTCCTGTCGCTCCAGTAAAGTAAACAGAGCTTTTCCAATGATTTTTTTTTTGGCGGGGGTCTCATTGCACATGTGTGCTCCCAAAATTGTTTAGTAGTTTTGTGTTGAGCAAGTGGCAGACAGCATTTGGCACTCCGCGCCCACAATGGCGCAATCTGTCCTATCCTGGTTCACCGCGGCGGGGTCACGGCGAGGCCACGGCGGGCTGAAAGACACAGGCTGCTTTCTCACTTATCATCCTTGCAGCGCGCCCGCCCGCTTTCCGTTGTGGCGTGATTTAAAGCCATTGTGTGGGAATGAGCGTTTACTGGTCGCAATAATGTCATTAGATGATTTGCAGCTCGAGCGCGAGCTCGGCGTCGTCCCTCCAGCTCCAGTTCCCCGCAATGTGGAACTGTTGTGCTTTGGATTCACAGGGGAGCTGTTTACGGTGGCAGCACTCATTCTAGCCATTGTTTCTGCACCCTTAATGACAGACCCGGCCACAATGGAAATCAAAATTGAGACTCTGTGCCAGTGTGATATGCATGTAAACTGCAAGTTCATGGGGCCAGAGGTGAGGAATGGGCCTCGATGAACAATCAGCAAAAAAAAAAAAGAAAAAAAAGAAAAAGAAATGGAGCAACAGAGTTGAATAAATTTAGAAGCATTCGGTTCAATATGACATGTGACATATAGGTTGAATATTTACAAGTGATGGTTTTACATTCTCTGGTTTTTTGGGGGTTTTTTTAGACCACAAAATGTTTTCCCTGTTTTATTTTATTAAGTGCGTAGGAACAGATGTCTACTTTCTTCCATTGAGTGATGGCTGCAATTAGCCAGCGCACTGATGTCTGGATCCTTCGTGTAATCTGCTCAGTTCGGTGTCTGGAATATTTACACGCTCTTATAAGTGAATCAGTCAGCACATCTGCAAATTAATGAGGCATGCTGCCGACTATTTCATGGTTTCTTTGCAGATGTGGACAGAATGGAGTGATTTCTAACATTTAAAAAATAATAAAAAAATGCCTCGAATGATGATTGAGGGCTTTTTGGGCGACTAATAAGTGTGACATATCTATATGTTGCTCAAAATGTGAAGCAGGTTGTCAGACTGGGAACATTCTCTTGTATTATTGTGTTTAACAGTTGAGCTGCCGCAGTGACAATTAGCGTTTCACTTTGGTTTAAACACTGTCACTTCACATGCAGAGTAATAACTCCATTTCCATCACAGCCTTATTTGGCTGTCATGCCAAGGCCGAGTAATGTACTCTGAGGTGTGACTTTCTTTGTTTGTAGCTTCTTAAGAACACCGATCCGACAGGCAGGTTTCCCCTGCGGGATTTGTCATTTACTCAGTCCAGTCATGTTCTCCAGCTGCTGCTGAAGCTCCGAGGCTCTCAGAAAACAAGTGGTGATTTTTCTTTAAAAGTCGGGTTCCCAGTGACCTCTCTGTCCTGGGTTTCCTGTCAAATCAAGGCCTAGTTTTTACACAGCAGTTTTGGTTTTTGTTTAAAGACAGGCGCTGGGTGGAGTGAGGCCGAGCTCGAGAGGAGTTGTGACCAGTCGCCAGCAAGATAAAGGCTAGAACAAATAAACAAGGGGATGATTATTTCAGCACACACGACTCGGCTAATTCTGAGTGAATTAAGAGTGCCCCAGCTCACAGTGTCGATAAGCCAACCCCCCCGCCTCTGTTTTCTTAACTAATGCCCACATCGCTGGCTCCCCGGGCCTTTTTAATCAGTTTAGGATCTGTGTTGGATCTACTCGCAACTTAGGAATGAAAATGTCAAAGCAAATTGTCTGAATGAGGCAGTTCACACATCCCATTTGTGTTTTTGAAATAGATCCGTGTACAAGATCTCGGAGAAAATTGCTGCTTTTTTTCTTGCTGCTAATCGTCTATGCTGTCATTTTCGGTAAAATCTCTCTCTCTCTCTCTCTCTCTCTCTCTCTCTCTCTCTCTCTCTCTCTCTCTCTCTCTCTCTCTCTCTCTCTCTCTCTCTCTCTCTCTCTCTCTCTCTCTCTCTCTCTCTCTCTCTCTCTCTCTCTCTCTCTCTCTCTCTCTCTCTCTCTCTCTCTCTCTCTCTCTCTCTCTCTCTCTCTCTCTCTCTCTCTCTCTCTCTCGACAATGACATTTTGTAGGTTCAATGCCAGCTTCTACACCCAAAGTCAAAGTGACATTATACTTTAATACTTAACAGGATACGGGTTACTAATGATACACTGCAGCCATGCCTTTTCGCCTACAATATAAATAATGACCGCAGCAAACAACTACTCCTTGAAATAATCCAATCAATCCTCCTTTTAGGCAAGCTTGGCCTATTTTCAGCCTCTTTCCAGGCAGATGTTTCACAGATGTTTCCTCCCAGCGACTCATTGGTGAACTTCACTGCTCCGTCAGGGCTTGGATTACCCTCCTTTGGTTTTTCTCACTGTGAGATGGATACTGAAGGTAGATAAAAGAAAGAGTGTTATTCTTTGATTAGAGCCGGACCAACTCTTTAATGACCCCCCCCCCCCGCCTCACTCCCTCCTTCCTCCAGATCAGTCATCGGTCGTCTGGTCGCTCTGGCCAGCATCACGTAGACTGCAGACCTCTGGTCCCCATTAGTCCCCCCCACCACCCCCAACCCCTTACAGTATCTCCGAGTCCAGTGGTTTAAAGACCCAGGCGGGTTCCGTTATGCATTAGTTTTGGCCTGGTATCTGGCTTCAGCAGCATGTTTGTGGCGCTGCCCTGCAGCACTCGATGATGATTGAGGAACGTTAAGTTTCCACTGCTTTGATGCTGAAAAAGTCCCCCGATAAAGGACAGACCGCGACATTTATTAGTGACCTTACGATAGCAGGCTGTTGGACTGACTAGGGTGCGTTAATAGGAGTAAATTACTCTATTTTCCTGGGTTTGTTCCTCTTAAAGCTTTTGAGATGTTGAGTCAGACGACACAATTTTTGGGGGGAAAATCTGGAAAATCTGCTTGTTAGTCACATTTCTGTTATCAGTGTTGTTACAGTGACCATGAGAAGCAAATGACAAATGAAAGTTCCAAAAACATGTTTCGTTGTTCTATGCAAGTTCTTTGCAACTAAAATGAAATGAAATGAAATTAAAACAATTAAAAATAAAATAAATTAAGCCCAAAACTACAATGTAGCACAAAATCAATTGTATTCTAATGACAAAAGTAAGACTTCAAGTTTATTCTTGTAGAGATTATCATTCAAATGTCTGTCAGGAAGATCATTCTAATAGCTTCGCTGCCTTAACACAAATTTCATTTCACAGTATATGACTGTTTTAGATGAGACACATTTCATCAGCTGCTTCCGCATAAATGTCAAATTCTTGTGAAAGTAGAAAATCTTTGTGAGTACGGGATTGAGTGTACCGTTTCAGTCTCTATTCCTCTCTGTCTTATAATTCTCTAGTTTTCCATTTCGAGCAACACTCGATCACAGCATTAAATATTTTGGGCTATTTTTAATCTTTTATCAAGACAATTATTTCAGCTCAATGAAAATTAAAAAAAAAAGATTTGTGCTTTGTTTTGTTCAACCACTGGAATGATTGGGTTGCCATTTTACTTACACTGGAGCTTCACAGCTCTTGATTCATGCTCTGTCCGCTATGCCAATGGGAAACTGGAGATACTGCAGTTTGTTTCAACCACTTTTTCTGACAAGACTCCAACTGAACGAGTAGGACCAGCCAGTATTCACAAATGTGCATATTCTAATTCTTCAATTACATAACAACAGTCTCTGGGATTGTTGTTGTGAGTACTGGCTGCATCTCCGTTGGTCAAAATAGCCCGGCAACCAATCAGAGAGCTTTCCATATCTTTTTCCATCCTCGGAAATCTGCTGACTGACAGTGGCCATGGCAACAGCCCGGCTCTCCGAGGCTCCCTTGCACCCCTGCTGTGCAGCGTTTGATGGCAGTTAAATGTGTTGTGGAGTAATTGGGTTGTGGACCGGATGAGATATGTCCCCTAAGGTGTGACAGAATGTGAGAAATGGAGCAGGTGGTGGGAGCCCAGAGGCTCTCCCATAGCCATCGCCACGCTCAGCCAATGGTTGTCTCCTTCCCAGGTGTAAAGCTCTGCGCTCTGTCATCCTGTCTGTGTGACAGTATGGACTGTGATCATGTCTGGAAATAAAGTTATACACTTGAGTAAGGGTGTGAAAAGGAACTGTGGCACCATGTATTGTAATTCAAAACGTGACGACGTGCATTATGGGGCAGAATAAAACACGTCACATTGTTCAGTTTGATCTGACATTTATTTTCCTTTGACAGAAGGAAACATAATCACAGCTTATGTTTTATGTACAGCCCCCCCACCTTTAATGTTTAAACGTCACAGTCTGAATAGTCCATGCTGGCTCTTGGCTAGATCTCGTCAAGTAAAATAAGTGATTTTTAATCCGTGCATGTTTAATAAAAGACCTGTGAGCTCATTTCATTGTTGCACTCCTACTGCTGCTGGAACGGGGCCGTGCTGCATGTGTGGCCAGTTTTACTGTCTTTTATGTGCGAATCAAAGCCGGGAATGAGACCACAAACCACTCGCACCCTCTTCTATGCAATGTATACGTCTGGTCCAGCCCCTGGCATCCCCAAACCGCACACCTGATCCATCTCAACTGTCTGAAGTGATCCGAATGGACGTGCGCTTCCAGTGTCCTGGCAAGTGACGACTGCTGTAACTGAGTAGCATAAGCCCATCAGCGTGTGTAGGGACGACATCAGACGCATGCCATGTGAAAGGAACGAGCTGTCACATTACACTTGTACCAACATCCATGAACAGCACCAAGGCCATGCCAAACAGGATCGGGTGTCAGCGTGGCAGCCGAGGCCGGCCAGGTCCGTGACATCAGCCGGTATCACAGCCCAGAGGGGCGATGCCAGCCGGGCGGCCATGTGGCACGGCAGGTAGTGAAGGAGGGCGGGGACCCCACCGCGTAAAAGGTTGCATTTCTTCTCGTTTAAAAGATTAATGCGTCACTAAAATTTATAGGAATTAAACAAGACGTTCTATACATATTTTTAAACAACTTGGAATGTTATTTATTTGTGCATTTTGAAGTGTTAGGCTTTGACAGGCATGGCCACAATGAATAGTTCCGATTTGCACTGGAGACAAACTAGAAAATGAACATGCCCCTAAATATTCACAATCATTATAAGACGTCCTTATCGGTCAATTGTTAAAAAAATAAAAAATTCAATATCTATACATTTAATTTCTTCCTCATTATTGTGTTGTTTCTCTCAAACATTGAATAAACAAAGGGTCCCAAAATATAAATGTAATCACATTATTCTTGATTGTAGCACAGAATTCACAACGAAATATCCATTTTATAATAATGAATGTCAGAGTTTCTCAAATACCCTCTCAAGCAAATTCAGCTGTGTTTTGTTAAACAACATTAACTCATATTGTCATGGCGATATGACAGCTTTATATAAAAACATTACAGTGCTGCAGTTTTTCAATTTCTTTTTCACCAAATTAAAAAAACACAAAAACAAAGATGTTGATGCTACTGTGATTACATTGCCAATGCATGCATTTCATTCATGAAGGATTACATCCTGTGCTGTATTTGAGTAAAGCATATGAACGCTTCCCCTTTCAGTAATGACACTACACGCCACAGCAGATGATGTGTTGAAGAGCAGTGTTTCTTTTGTGTGTGATTCAGTGAGGAAGAAAGAATATTTCGCCATCACATTCTGCATCCTGCCTGTTTTGCTCAAATATTTGGGTTTTAATCTGGAATACAGGCTAATTCAGCCTCTTATGGGATTAGAGGTTAATGAAAAGATGGAGGGATCAGGTTCTGTGTTCTGTGTATACAGGTTATGCTCAATATGTCATAGAGTTGTTGTAGCCCACGCTTGACAGTGAAATCTGACAAACAAAAACTGTTTGGGAGTTGTGAAGGAAAGGGTGTCTTAAAGAGACAGTATAATGATAGACGGAGCCATAAATCATCATGTCACATTTTCCTCAGTGGCCACGCTATGCACGCATACCACAACTTTACTTCAGGCCTTTGGGGCCATGATAATTTGATAAACAAAAGACTCCCAGTTCCTGTTCTTGGCAGCATAAATCTGAAGTGTCCAGGGCATGAAGGAAGTATGTTTAAATCATCAGTGAAGTGATGTGGCTCATTCATAGGAAAAAAAAAAAAGAAGTATTTCCATAATACCCATAAGGATAAACATAACTACTGGACTGAGTGGGATACAATGGTGTGAAATTGTACCCTTGTGCAGGACATCAAGCCAGCATAGCAACGACACAGCGCCGTGTGCCAGTCAGAGGGATTAAGTTGTTTTGAAGCCACAGTTGATTGCGGAGCAGATAGTGAGAGGGAGGGAGCCGACCCATACAGCTAGATAATGGCGTGAGATAGGCTCCCACAATGCTGCATCGCCACGGGGCTGGCTACACAGGGAGGTGTGTTTATATTTGTGTGTGTGTGTGTGTGTGTGTGTGTGTGTGTGTGTGTGTGTGTGTGTGTGTGTGTGTGTGTGTGTGCACTTTACGCAGAGGAGAGTTTGTGTGTGCTTACGTATACGTGCTCCCATCTGTTTGTATACACATGGTAATCTGAATCAACTGTGAAACCTGAGCAGGCGCGCCCACCACGTGTTTAATTATTCAAGGTGCTTTGGCGGAAAACCCAATCACCTGGAGGATCTGTTCTACCGCCACGCGCGCCGCCACAGTCGCAACTGCCGCCACTGCCCTCAGAGAGATGGAGAAAGCCGGGAGGGCGGGGAACGGAGAAGTAGAAAAGGAGACCACCATAATGGAAATAGGATACCACACTTGTTCTCAGTGGTATGTTCACCTAAACAATCTAAACAGTCCCAATGAATTATCCAGAGACGGCGTATAATACCTGAGGAGTTGTTTGTCAATCTCGAAAGCTTTTGCTGTGTTCAGGAATTACTGTTCACCCAAAGAGATTGCATTGATATTACAGACTGCAGAATCAGCTCTGCACTTTTTAAACTGTTCATGTGTTTTCTTAAGTTTTCGAATAAGAGGAAAAAAAAAGTGGTTTAAAGTTTCCAGTAATCCCCCCATGACTATCCAGCAGCTGCCTTGATTTCATCAAACCTAATTTGTGGGGAAAAGCAAATTGTGCACATTTGACCACCTGGTCCCCCTTGTAACCCCCCCCCCCCCTCAAAGATAGAACCTTTTCCTGTTCAGTCAGAGGTCCCGAATCCATTGGGCAAAAGGCACCTGGAAATTAACCATCGCCCTAAGTGTACAGTGGGGGCAAAAGCCCTGGCTCTATGGGGAGAGTCAAGCCACGGCAATGGTGATTTGTGGGTGTTGTGGCAGTGAAAGGCATCTTCCCAGGCAGCAGAGGTCTTCTATAAACCTCCAACTGGCAGAGAATTACTTGGTTCAGTAGAGCAGGATACTGGGGCTGTTAAATATCCTCATGCCATCCAGACCTGCCGGATCATGAGACCTCATGGGGGCCAAAAAGGCCCAGAGCTACTTATTTTGGTTCCTGCCTGCCCGGCCAGATCCCACCATGGTTTTGATGAAATTTGGTGGTGAACTGTTCCGGGAGAGCGGAGGCTTAGTGTCTGTATTTACTGTACTGTATTAACATAATTGTAGCTGTGCTGGGCATTTTGTGGATTTCTCCCCGACTTTTTTTTCATGCAGAATCCAACAGCGCCGACAAAATTTGCAGTAATTAGCATCCGTCAGTATCCAGTGGAATGATGTGCTGTTATTTCGTGGCTTTATTGAAACGGTGCGCATGACGGGTGTTCATAAGAGGCGTTTCTTAGAACATGTTAAAATGTTTGCTGGCAATAAACCGATCCTCATGTGTTTGATCGGGCCCCTCAACCCCTGAGGCAGCCACACATAACAGTGGTGAGCCTCTGATTATCGGGCCAGCTTAATGAATATTCACACTCTTGCAGACTTACTGTGAAGCTGAGATAGCAGCTGGGGCCCCGGGGCCTGGGGCCCAGACACTCCACCGCTGCTCCTTAAATTTTGCCAGAGTGAGGACATAAGGACAAGACAGAAATAGGTTAGATGGTCATTGGCGACTGAAGAGCGGCGTGTCATGATGATCTCTGCCACAAAGTGTAGTTTTAATGAGACAGGAGCTGATAGAGACGTTGACTGGCTCTGGCTTCTTCCAACCAGGTTTATTGGTTTAATCCCCGTCACTAATGCATGTGTCAACATGTCCTTGGGCAAGACACTGAACCTCAGTCGGCACCTTGGATGGCAGCTATTGCCTGAGTATATATGAATGTTTATCAAATCATTTTAGGGATGCACAATATTGGCTATGTTCCAATATCCGATATGCCAATAATTTTGAAACAAAATATTGCCAATGCCGATATAAGCTGGAGTTGACAGATACATCAGTGCATCAAAATACGACCATCCTTGTTTTATACCAATGTCGATTTTGAATGTTTTTAGTATTCATTGGCAGATGATGATGTTGTGCCGATATAATTTTGCCTCCCTAATCCGAAGACTTCTGAAGCGATTATAAATGTGCCATGAAAGTAAGGCCCGTTCACTGCAGGCTGTGTTCCTTTTATGTCAAATACATGAATTTAAAGATATGAAGAATACTGAAATAAGTACAGTTTCTTAAGGACGTTCACTTTTGTTTGTCACATTGTTGACATAATACAGTCTAGACTAGGTATTCAGTTGTTTGTAGGATGTGCACGTTTTTAGGTTGCAGGAAGAATAAAACGAAATAAAGCTCTCAGGTCTGTCTGTGTTTTACTCAGTTGCACAAACCCATTAAATCATATCCTGTTATTACTGGCATGACATGGCATGTGTACTTCTCATGATTGTGAGACTGTTTACCATAACCATCTGAGGCCCCGTTTACACGACAACGAATTCGAGTGTATCTGCAAAACTTTCTTCACTTTTGGGGGATCTGTTTACACGGGACCAGTTTGCGGATGCACTGTATCCGCAATGTTTTTAATCCGGCTCCCAAGGTGGAAAGATTCTTTCACGGCGCAAAGCCCTCCTGCAGAGACAGCCTGGAGGCTACAGAGCCTGTTACTGCGCATGCACATCTCTCCCCCTCCCTCCTGCTCATTCAGTTGTAAACAAACATGGCGGCTGCGTAGTGGTACGACCCGCGGTCTATATTCTAGTTTTATCGTCCATATCAGTAGTTTAATAGTTGAGACTCACCCCTGATTGCATCCGATGCATCATCAGCCCATGCGGATGTCGGGTGCTCTCCATTTTCTTCACGTTTATAGCGTTTTGTTCTCTGAAAACACGTCTGTGTAGTTTTATTACAGAATCAAGCAACAGCGCCCTCCAGTGGCCCGGCATACTAACTATATCATTGTCTCTGTGTCCGCTGCTGCAGCGTAAACGCACTCCTTTTTTTTTTTTTTAGCGGATTAGGTGTTGTCACGTGAAACATTGTCGCGTAAACAGGGCCTCAGATTCCAGACATAATTCACCAGTGAATTTGTAACGTAATCCGGTCAAAAAGAAAACTGCTCAATATGGAAAGTTGGAAATGGGTACAGAATCGTTCATTCAATGAACATTTTCTTTGACAATTTCTGAGCCATGTAATCGGAGTAAATTGAGGCATTAAATGCGAAAAGGAAGTTTTCTTCATTTTAATGTTTTTCTGAAATGTTGATTTGTATCTTACTATTGATATTGTAAAAGAAACTGTGAAAAAGTAAAGAAAGAAAGTATAATAAATAATAAATGTAAATATATAAATATGATATAAATATATTTATAATAATAAATATATATATATTTTTTTTCTGTATTTGAAAAGATTGGACACATTATTATTGTCGGACAAGTAAAAAAACCTTTTAGTGTCTCATTTCCATGGTTTTATTCTTTTGTGACCATCAATCAAATAATGAGCAATGAGGCAGACATAATGAACCACCTGTCACTTCTCCTATAATAAAAATAAGAGAATGTGGCAGAGCCGAGCCTGCACTACTTTAATTACTACCTGGAAAAAAACACCTCTGTGTTTTCACTGGATACTGAAGCCGTAAAACGTGTTTTTGAGCCGATCACTGCAGCTCATAATAGAGTCATGAAGATGTTTTTCTCTTACATTATTGTTTCCATTAAACAGCAGAGAACATCTACTTCTTTTATCACCTAAAGAAGAAATTGCTTCTTTCTTGAACCCTGCCTTTTTAGTGTTTTTAGTGTTAGTCGATACGGGAAACAGAAGGTTTGCTTCAAATGTTTACTAAGCAAATTCCCATGTTGTAATATTATATACTGGTTTGTTTGCAGGGCTACCATTCTTTAAAAAACATGTAGTAGCTCGCTGATACCACATACAGATACGAGTATTTATCAAATGCCATTAAGTCTAACTAATACTCTATGTGCACATGATACCTGAAGGCTATGCGTCGCTGCAAACCAACTCCCCACAGATTATGCGTCAACGTTACACACACCTCCAACAGCCTTGAAGGCTCCAGTATACTACTGTATTTGCAGTACGCACAGGGCAGTGTGTAGTATCTACCTGCTGAGTGACTTGGTTGCTGTTATTTGGTGTATCAGTCACACTTTAATCATGTGGGTCATATATGATGTGTGAGCCCCAGAAAATCTTTAGCATGTAGCATGTAGCATGTTGCATGACTTGGAGTAAAATCCTCCTGGATCCACTGAGCAGTCAAACTAATGAGCAACATCGGGCTAACCTCTGCTGGTCCAAATGTCTCCAACGATTACGTTTCTGGTGTTGTGCGAACTATCTTTCGTCCCTCTTCTTAATATTTTGCCAGGACATTATTTCCGTTGTGTCTTAATTTTGTTATTCTAATTAATATCAAAGACTCACCAAACCGTTGACATTGCTCATGCTCTCTTATTGCTGTGGACGCTGTTGGCGCGTGACGTCACGTAAAACTCATTGGGTTCTCGAGGCTCTTTAACGAGTATGAGCACACCGTGCAATATTGGATCCAATACCCCATACTGATATCGATATCGCTGCATCCCTAGTTGTTTGTATGAGAAATTAGCTATACCTGTAGATATTTTACACAAACAAATCATCACAACTAAATCTGATTAAAAAGTGACTAACATTTTGAGAGGAGTACTATGTACTTTAGTATTTTGTTAACATTATTTTCATATGTAGTTGCACCTTAATTTCAAAATGATACACAAGTTAGTCACTTTTACAATATTACCACTAAATTGTCTCTTTACACAACAGTGTTTTTTTTAAAAAAAAAAACAGTTTTGAGTGCTTTCAATTCAGACCTATCTGTGCCTGTGCTCAGAAAGAAAGTCAACGCCTTATTCATGGAGTACTTCACTGGTCCACTCTAATCGTCTGGTTACAACTGTTTCCTTACAGCATGACGGCTTCTAGCTTATGTGGTGGGTTTTCTATGTTTGTTGGTTTCCCTACCACAGTTCAAAAACCTGCAAGTCAGGGGAATAAGAGCCGGGTGTGGGCGCGAGTGTCTGTGCGAGTCCTCCAGTAAACCGATGACCCATCCAAGCTGGATTCCTCATCGTGCCTCGCGCCTGCTGTGAGAGACTCCTGCCATGGGATTCTCTGT
The DNA here is from genome assembly GCF_963383615.2 of Lipophrys pholis. Lineage (NCBI taxonomy): Eukaryota > Metazoa > Chordata > Actinopteri > Blenniiformes > Blenniidae > Lipophrys > Lipophrys pholis. The sequence goes on from NC_137649.1 coordinate 17,684,592, forward strand.
AGGATCAGTGGTGCCAAAAAAAGGATGGATGAATCGCATTACAATGATGATACACAGCTTTCATTGTATGGTTACATTGAAAGAGCATTTAAAGAATGGCCTTGTTGAATTCTGGATACTCGCGATGAATCTGTTTTCTCATTTTGTGTCATACAAATCTAGAATTCAGATTATTCAGCTGGAATCTACCCTCGCGCCCCATGACACTCAGTTGAAACGGATTGTGGGAATCGACGTATACCAGTCACATATTTATCATTAATAGGTCCAACAGTTTAAATTTGGACTTTGTGCGAAATTACTTTGTGATTACTTCATTTCCAGTACAGCTGTGCACACTTAACAGTCAGGAGGATGAAACACTGTACATTTATAGCCATAAAGAGAATACCAACAATATACCCTGCAAGGTCGTTTGAAGACAATTGGTTCTCTGGGTTCAGAAAGAGTCTTATTTCTCTGCTTGTGCACGGCACAACACTAAATTTGCAGTGGGTTTTCACTGAACAAGTGTTACTTTGACACTTTTATGCAAGTATCCTTTTATTATTAAACTGTGAATCATACACTCATCTTGGGCTTATTGTTGGGCAGTTTGTTTCCGTCGTTGTCACACCTCTCTGTTTATCTCTGTAACTAAAGTGTCTCTGGCTTCCCGTCCTCAGATAATGAGGCAATTCTCTTCCTCGGTACCAAACAAAGCAGTAAATATCCCGTTGTCGTTTGATCCCTGAGACAAGGAAGAGCCTTTGATCCGTCTTCCTTCAACTCACAGCGTACCTGTTGTCACACTATATGTGTTTTTTCCTCACTGACAGAGAGATTTACTAGTGATGGAGTTCTACACTCAAAAACAAGCCCACTGCCCTACTTTTGAAGACCGATGGGTATGGAAAATCCAGATATACTTTTCAGGGGGTGAAACCGGTCCCAGCGAATCTGGGAGATGTTTGTTAATCTTTCAATAGGCGTGTTTTAGCTGACCTTGAATTTACACGAGGTGGATTGCTCAGCAGACCACTGCGAAGGGTCAAATAACAGTTAGATTAACCAGGTTGCCAGGTCATGCAGTGTGATGAACAGCCCCGAGGACACTTATGTACGATTCCTATCCGATTACAGGACGCACGTACAGTACAGTAATGCGGCATAAATGCATGCAAACATACAACATATGCACACAAGCTTGCAGGCAAGGGGGGGGGGGGGGGGGGGGGAGGCATCCCAGAGGAGCAGTAGAGGATCAGAGAGCACAGACAAGAGGATATCCATTAGGAAGTCTCTTTAATTGGGGTGCAGTAGGGGGTGAAGACTCATGCTGAGCGGGGGATGCAGAAAACATGACTTTTACAAACTAAATTACAACGTGCTCTCCACACATTCACGGCTGGCCACCAGAAATGTATCCCACACCTCCAGGCCCGGTCTCTAACCATAACACAGACGTTGCTTTTTTATGCCTCCTCACACAACTGGGGCTCGTCGGTGATAAAGGGAGACGTGCGAGAGTGACAGCCAGTAAACTGACTCATCTTGAGCCGTCGCTTTATCCACGTCAGCTGTCACCGCAGTCTGCTTTTTTATACTTCTTGGATTGCGCGTGCATCTCTGCTACTTTACACCAGGTGGACAATTTTTAAAAAAAATAAAATTTTGTGAGTGAGAAAGGCTGTATTTATGAAAAGAGTTCCAGACTTTTTTTTTTTTTTTTTCTTTCGATACTTTTGGAAAAAAAAGTGACATCAATCTTATTTCTTCCTATAAAATGCCTCCTGTTGCTGGATCAAGCCTTTATCTGTTAGTCATTAGCATTGCACTGGGGAGTCCAGCAGGGGATCGAGTGTGAGGCATTATTGTAAAACATTACAGCATCAGAATCTCTTCTATTCTTTGCCAAATCCTAGTGTGGTTTTTCCATAGGAGCATAGGTTGCACACTGTGCACTTTTCTTTTTTCAAAGCCTCATTCCTCAAACTCTCCTCTTCTTTTTCATCCTTGATATCCATTTTTCTTTGTGTCCATTCAACCCTGGCGCTCATTATTCTCTTTTCCGTCCTCTTTATCTCTGCTATATCCTCCCTCCCTCCATCCATCCTCCCTGCTGTTTGACAGGGCGTGTGTGTTGTTTTTATCCGAGTGACATCGGGTCTCTTCCCAGGGCACGTCCCGGGAACAGCGAACGCGGCCTGATGGCTCCCCAGGGTCCTGCCCCTTTGTGAGCCTCCGTGTTTCCCTCTGTAAATTACAACCTGTCCAGCACACGCACGCACACACACACACGCACACACACACACACACACACACACACACACACACACACACACACACACACACACACACACACACACACACACACACACACACACACACACACACACACACACACACACACATCATATAGCACATTACTGTGTCACTGAGGATGCACTCAGGCAGCCGCTGGTTCTGAAACTGTTCGTATGGCTATGCACACACTCTGAAACACACATAATGGTAGTCAAATACAATCATATCTCAATAACTTTAGCAGACATTACCCCCATGCTTGCCGAACATGCGCCTTAATCTCTAACTAACCTTTCAATAACATTTAACAATTCCTTTCTGTTGATTTCAAAAATGTAATTTACAGAGGGACTTCTTTTTGGCCCCCATAAGAGATTCAAGTCTCCACGGTGTTGATAAAGCTTGGACCGCACGCACGCACGCACGCACGCACGCACGCACGCACGCACGCACGCACGCACGCACGCACGCACGCACGCACGCACGCACGCACGCACGCACGCACGCACGCACGCACAAAGTACATGTTTTTTCAGGTATATCCTTCCTGACTTTGCCAGTAAACCTGTACTAGTCACGTGGATAGCTCTGTGTTTGCTGTGTTTGTGAGAATGAAAGAAAAAAGCAAATGAAAACCTGCCACGGTTGTCGGTTTCTTTATGAGGGTATGCCTGTGTAGGCTCTGTGAGACTCTCCGGGATGAATTTTATAGACAATAGAAAATGAAAGACCCAGAGTGTCGGGTGACCGAAATAAAAGATAAACGGGATCCACATGGAGTGAGCGGGGAAACAATTCAAACAAGAAATCTATTTGTCCGAATAGAGATGAAGACTGTGATAGACTGACAGGAAGATTGCCACAGGCTCGGGCAATAGCCGAGCTCTAATTAATAGGTTGTAAAAGCAGATGAGCATGGAGGATACAGGATGTCAGTGTCACACAGACATGCACTTAGCTAAGCTCACCATCAGAGATAAACACAGCCACTTTGTGGTAGAGGCAGAGTCCTCATCCCTAATTTTAAGCCGGACATTCCTACAGCAGAGCCCAGTTGAACGTAAAAGTAATATCATAGCATCTCATCCCCTTCGTAGGTCTTTTTGTGATTGTTACTTAACACATGTTGCATAAGCTTTGGATTTAGAACAGCAGCCGCATTGACAGACTCACTGTCCACACTGTATGCGCTTCATCAGCTCAGATTGAAATCCCTGCTAATAAACAAACACACAAGACACACACACACAGGAGTCGATACAACACCAAGTTGGCACTTTATGTTTGTATTTTATGCCTGTACTTTGACTCTTGGCAGCTTTACTACTGCTCGGTAAATATACACAAAAAGCTATAGTGTGCTCCCTGGACTGCACTACAGCCATATTTTCTTCCCTCCTGAACTGTTTCTCACCACCTCCAGTTATATATATATATATATATATATATATATATATATATATATATATATATATATATATATATATAAACCTGAATTTATTATTTATGCGTACAGCTGCAGTTTTGAAGCAACATCCGTCTGCGCTGTTGCACGTACTTCCTGTCTTTGTCATTTACAGTAAGAATTTCACTCATAAGCACTGTGACAGCGGGGGAAGACAGGAACCCCTTTGTTGAGATTGTGTCATCTTTCTACTCATTGTCCCCCAGAATGCCTGATTTTCTTTTTCTTCTTTTAACCGTTATCATGTTAGGCTGTGATCCTCTGACATGTGGGGTCCCAGTGCGTTAAGTTTTGACATGTTATTTATTCACCATCATATACAAATGTGACGGTGTGTCAGGTAGTTTCTTTGCTGATCACTGACTAATTATTTGTTAAACCTTTACACTGTGGGCTAAAAGGTGGGATTTTGTGAGGGTAGGTGGTATAAATCATTCCGAGTGTAATAGATCAGTGACTCCCATCGTCAAGAAGTAGGCAATTGGACAAAAGCAGGGTTGGAAAAGAATTGCTTTGGAGTGACCAAATTTCGAAATCTGATATAATTCAGCTTCTGAAAACAAGGTAACTTCCACAACTATATTATAGTTCGTTAGGTTTGCCCTATAATGGAAATATTCTTATATTTTATTCTTGTGAGATTGCCTTTTCATGCAGCTGCAGACTTACCTGCCCACCCGATCGTTTGTTTTTGCTTTACTGTACCGAAGAAGCACTTTGAATGAAATGAAAAATGCAACTTTGTTTTCCCTTTCACTTCTTCACTCCCTCCTTAACTCTGACTTCTGCTGTCACGTTATCATTTTTACCTGGACACGAAGCACTCTAATTACCAGAGGTACTGCAAATTCTTTGTCGGACTCAGTCACACGTTGCCTGTTTTCATCAGCTTGTCCTGTCAGTCTCGTGTTTCTCTTCTCCTCCGCGCTGTTGACAGCGCACGCACAAAACTTGCACAAGCCTAAATGATGACACTCGATAGGGACTTGCGTGCCTCAGGCATACAACCCTGTTTTTTCTTCCTTCGGCACCTTCCTGTAGATCACAAAGGTGTGTGATCAGAACAATCACCAGATACTCATAATGGGGGGCAGCATGTTATTTCGTCTTGTTTGCAAGTGAGGCTAATTGAAGGGGATTTGCAAGAGTAATGGCAGGGGTTGACAGAGGAAGACGATACCGCAGTCTTCCACGTCTCCTTTCACCTTGCTGCATTTTGTTTTTGCCGCCGCTTTTTGTTTTCTCCCTCCCTACTTTTATGCATCTCCCGCTCATAACTCGCATTACTTTTTCCACCTCTATCTGTTCTTCCTGCTCTCCTATAATTTGTTTGACCTTGGCCTGAGGAAACACTGTCTGTTTTGTACATAGATTAACAAAGGATGGTGACATGACACAAACTATGAATTCTAGGATAATAATGTCTTTTCACTGAAACCAAATTTGTGGTGTGAACTTCAACAACAGTGAAAACAGACCCGCGAGCGGAGCGAGGAAATTTGCTCTTGATAACACCGACTTCCTATTTTTCAACTTTCCTTTGCAGCATCTTTTTGTGAGCCCGGTGCCATTCTTCCTACCCATAATGCCGATGTCAAAACATATTTTTGACATATCACAGTGTTTCCATAGAAACAGATTGTGGCGCTGGAGGATAGCTGACTTGAAGGATTTTACTGTTGCGCGTTAAAGCATCTTCTTTTACTATGTGTCTCCTCTGCTCCGTTTTCAACCTCACCCTGCCAGTATCAATCCATCCATCTCATCTAATCTTATCTATTTATTCTATTGTATCTCATCTATGTTTTTGCTGTAAAGGCCATGAGGCCTCGGTACTTTACCCCCTCACAGTTGCAGGGCGTCTGAGGAGGACTTTGTGACGGTCATTGACCCCTACTGGTCACCTCCAGAACAACATCTTTCTGCAAACTCAATTCTTTTCTCATGGTAGGGATGAACATTAGACACACATTCTGTATCACTTGTTGAATAGAAGAGCTCAGCGACCGATATCAGTCGCAATGCCACTATTTCTAAGCTTTGTCTATGAAGTTAACCAGAGTGAGACAGGGCAGTTTTCTCTCTTGGCTGGTCTGAGTCCAGATCTGCTTTCAGCTCCATCCATCCCTCCCTCTTTTTATCTCCCTCTCTCCCTCTCTCTTCGGCCCACTCAAACTCCTACGCATCGCTTATCTACCTCTCACCTACATCCGCCTCTGTTCTTTTGCTTCTCTTTCTAACTCTCTCTTTCTATCCGTTAACACACAGACACACACGATTCTCTAAGCCTCTCTCCCCAGCCAATCATCAGTGCTTTTATGCCAACATCCAGAACATTTTCCAGTCATAACTTCATGTCTCACAAAGATAAAAAAAAACAACCCCCCCCCCCCCCCCCCCCCCCCCCCCCCAAAAAAAAGTAAAAACACAAAAACAGGGAAACGTTTTCCCTCTTTGTCCCATCATTTGACTTCAGGAAGGTATTGCTAGTTTGCAAAGCGACCTGTGTATGTAATTGTGAAGAAAGGACATTTTTGCAGTTTCTGCATAGCAACACATTTATTATTAGACTTATAATATTTGAAGTTTGGTTTCAAAGCTGTTGTAATTATTTTCCTCTAAATCCACTGTTCACATTATTAGCTTAATGCATAAATTCATAACATTTGCTTGGGGACAAGCCCCCCCCCCCCCCCCCCCCCCCCACACACACACACACACACACATACACACACACACATACACACATACACACACACGCGGTCTGAGGGTAAAGCACTAGAGTAGCTCCCATTTACACACGCCTGTAAATTACCCAACACTTCTCAATCAATTATTCATAATCCGTAATTAATTATGAAACAATCAGTAATCCAACACCAGTCCACTTGGCTTGTGGTTGCCTAGTAACCGTGACCCATATTAAATGCCACCATTGTTGCCCGTAACCAGAGCACCAATTTCTTTTTTTTCTTGTCTTTTTTTTTCCCATTGGGCTTCAGACCTGAGGACATTATAGTTGAGAGTAAATAATGTGTGTGTGTGTATGTATATGTGTGTTTGCCCATATGTGCAGGATGGATGAATTGATGCCCAGGCACATGCATGGCTATATCATACCGGTGGCTTTGAAGGTTGATCACATACGGTAAACAAGCACGCCTGGTTAATAATGCAGTATTTTGGCTTGTGCCAGGAATGAGCTGCGGCCTGGTAGAGTCCACTAATGGGACACGCCGTGGGGAGCACGAGCAAAGAGCACGGCGCTCACAGCCAGACAATGATGCTATAACACGTCTGTGGGGACACATAACCGCACAGTGCACTACTTTGTCGACACTTGTTCTGGAACTGCATCAGCAGCTTCCCATATGGTGCTCTGGAGGCCCAATGAATGATTTATAAAAAGAGTTTGGGGTGTTGAACGGTCATATGTGGGAACACGGTGAACATTAGGTCACTTTCACTGCACTCCACTGTAACCTCACATTAAAAATTCTCCTCTCACTCTACCCCATTTCACCTCTTTGTGGGCAACTAAGGTCCTGTCCTCAAGACATGAACTATCTTTATAAATACATCCTCCATGCCTGACTTCCACAACCGGAGACGACGCAGCCTGTAAATACAGAGGCAGTTTTTTACTCATGTCAGTGACAAGTGAAAATATCCTTCGATCTGGGGAAACATCCTGCCACCAGTGAGAAAACATTCCGTGTTTGTTTGAGCAAATTCTCCTCCAAGATGTAGCTGTCCATCTTCCCCTTGCTTGAATCTGTGCCGGCTCAATAGGAGGTGAAAAGACATGAAAGGGATCAAGGTGAATTAAAAGTAAACAACATGATAAAGGTGTAGAATGAGAGTGGAGAGAGAGAGAGAGAGAGAGAGAGAGAGAGAGAGAGAGAGAGAGAGAAACTGAATGAAAGAGAAGTGTGAAGAATGGAGGCAGGGCGGGTGGGGTGGAGGTAAGGAGGAAGCAGCGATCACCGTGTGACCAGACTGCGGTTCCTTCCTCGCCAGCCTGAGAACCAGGAAGTAGGACTGCTTGTTCCTGCATTATTGGGACTAACAGGAAATGCAGAGGTCTTCAGAAGGGATAAAGTGTGTGTGTGTGTGTGTGTGTGTGTGTGTGTGTGTGTGTGTGTGTGTGTGTGTGTGTGTGTGTGTGTGTGTGTGTGTGTGTGTGTGTGTGTGTGTGTGTGTGCGTTGGCGCATGCATGCATACACACGTAGTAGAATCATGGAGTTAAAGAAGCTGCCAATTTGATATATTCTGTACTGTGTATCTGTTTTACAATGTCTTCATTGATTTAGACATTCGTAGCAACAGACCGACAACAATACCACCAAGTCACAGGTTGTTGTTTTTTTTCCAGCTTTATAGAGTGTTTTAGCAGTTCAGTCCATTGTTTTACTTTTGTGGCCTTCAACCAATACGATTGACCCCCGGGAGTCTTCTCAGTGTAGAATCTGGGTCCAGCAGGCAGCTGTTGACAAAGCTCTGATGAACTGAATGTACACTAATGCAATACAGACTCCTCTCCCGCTTCAATTTCACTTCTTAAAACCCATTTTTATTTAATTGTTTCTGTGTGATGCCTCCCACTGAATGCTCGTTTGCCTTCATTGACTTATTCAAGATTTTCTACTCGAGTTCTTGCAGTTGTTCACTTCCAAGGATGTCTATCTTTGTATTCACCTCATTACCATTCAATATACTGTCTTGTTTCTTGATTGTTCACATGACAAAAGGGGTTTTCTCTTCCTTTCTCATTGTATTTGTTCTATTTTCTTTTAGATCCAAACATTCTCTTATTTGTGAGTTGTCTTTGTTTTCAATTGGACACGAAGTGTATGGGCTGCAGCATATAATTCATTTCAGACCAGTACACTAACAGAAATACAGGCAAAAAAAGGGATTTAAATGCTCCCATGGTTGACGTCGGCCACTGTTTCATACTGCGACCCACCAGAAGCTGTCGTTTATACCGTCAGTTGTGTCGTTTGCTGGCAGTGATCATGCCAGCCCCCCAGTGAGGTTCCCTCCGTCGATGAAAGTGTAAAAATTAGGCTGCGACATGTCGTTGGGGATCCGTTGCTGTAGGCTACACCGAGCATGTCGCAACCGTCTCATCGCGGGTTCAAGGTCTGCCCTGATTGTTGCTATACTCCTGGGCCAGGTCTTTTTGTATCTGCGCACACGCCATTTCTGCAGCACATTTCCAGCTGAATAAATGAATGACATCGAGAGGGGATGTTAGATCAGTGGATACGGCCTGCCGATGTGGGCTTCTAGCAAGCCAAGAGATCATCAAAATAATCACTGTTGCCTGTGCAAACAGTATGCAGGTGCTTAGGCACAACACAAGATGAGACAGGGCCCCCCACGCCAGCTCGCAGGGGCCAGGGAGCAGCAGGTTGCCTTGGGAACCCTCGGCTCCCTCTTTCTTGTCATTACTCCTTTGCACACTCCCCCTTTTTAATCTGCACCATGCTTTCAGTGACAGCCCCCATCCCCCTTGATATATATGCACAATACATGCATGTGCACACTCACATATAAAGAGGCTCTGACACAGGAACAGGCGGGCAGAGATATGGTTACATTAGCACACAAACACACATACATGCATATGTACTTCCGACCTATGGAGATAACTGTGCTATTACGTCCATCACGGAGCCACTTTAAAAAAAAAAAAAAAAAAAAAAGAATATTTCAATGCAGTTCTTCCTTCACTTGTATTGGTCCATTGTTTTAGATACTAAAAGGCAAACCCACCCTTCTCCACCTCCCGCTCCACCTTACCCGTCATTATCGAACAATCAAAGCCTCCTTGAACAAACCCCCAACCCCCGAGGTCCTCGACAACTTAACACGCCCTCCCCAAATACACATGTATAGGTTTTCCTATCTATACATAATATATTGAACACTCAGGTCTCCTGGCTGAGGATGTGACCCGTGTTCAGTGCAAAGCTTGCCCTGCCCTTTCAAGAGCGAAGCAAACTGGATGACATGATGTTGGCAGCCTCCAAGCTCGAGCGCCCTGGCTCATCACCAAGTGAAATCACAGCACTTGAGCTGCTCCTCAAGCTTAAATTGTTCACATAGTAAATCTTCACAAAAATAATGAATAGCAGCCTGTTATTGTTCCGAGGTATGGCCGTAAATCAAAGCACGAGTGTAAGATTTGGACAAAGTAGGTGTTTTCCTTTTGATAGAAATGTCTATTTCATGTACGGTGAACACAGACTGGGGATATTACAGTGATACATCACCACTGTTGTGTCGCCTCTGGTATGTGTGTTTTTCTGTTTAGTTTTTTTTTCCTTTGCTGAGTTTGAGACCTGATTAAACAGGGTTTGCGTCTGCAGTATGTCAAGAAATATTGAAAGTGTTTGTGATTGTCTTGGCTCCAGGCAAAGGCAGCACTTAAAGGCCGTATCGGTGGCGCGTTCCACACTGGATCTCTACTGCCTCTCAGTGGGCAGTGGCTGGTTTAGAGCACGTTTGCTTTGGATTCACATCTGGAATTGAGAACAGATTTGACCAAATGCAAAGAGTTAGGGAAATGACAGATTGATGGGAAAAAATTAAAATGATTGGCGAGTTATACAAAAGACACACAGGTTTGGCTTCTTCCACTAAAATTAATTTAAAAAAATGTTAGGGATTGTTCTAAATATACCAAAAAATCCTAAATGTCCAGCTTTTAGATACAAGGATTTGCCTTCACTTGTGTTTTTTTAGACTCAACAAGTAAGTAAAAAGTATCCAGATCAATCAGTAAAGTCACCCTGCGCAAAGATAAAAACCTAACCACAAAGTCCACTTTCACCTATAGCAATAAAAAAAAATCTATATTTCTTAATGACTCGTCATTGAGGTGAATTTGTTACCATCATTTGATGCTCTAAGGCCCAAATGTCCTCTAATGTCTGTGGGAGGTCCCACCTGCAGTCTAAACTCTTGCAGGGAGTTGGCTGGGTCAACTTACGACAGGCCTGGTTATCTGGCTGACACTGAACACACACACACACACGCGCACACACACATACAGAAGCACGAGCACGAGCACACACACATTCATACACATCCAGTCATTTTGGGTCATGGGAAAGCGACGGTGCACCCGCACTCTGTTTATTCTGTATGGTTTCCTATTTGAATGTGTCCTTCTCACGGGACTGTTAATGGCTTCCCCTTTCCCAGGGCAGGGCAGTGCGATCAGACCTTATCCAGGTCATGCCAAGAGGGCAGGAGGTACCAGGAAGAATGAGGTAAGTCCAAGATCCTGTGTCCTCGAGGTCTCTAGGAATTACAAGACCAGCCACGTCTCCGGAAATATGGACACAGTTCTTTAAGGGAATGAGATAAAGGAGATTTTGTACATTTAAATGTTGTTGGTTACTAAATGTTTGTGCCCCGATTGATTGGCAGACACTGAATGGAAAATAGATAACCTCATGAATTTCATGGGTGCAGAAGCGTCTCGAAATTGCAGATGAAACAAAGCCAAGAACCTTTATTTATATTCATATCAGGCTTATTCCACTTGTGTTGGTTAGATGAATGCTAAGTGATTTTAGCGTTGTTCACTTCACCGCCTATTAAAGAGTTTTTGACTGAGGGGGTTTTCTGCAGTGAGAGGCTTTATCCCCCTTAAAATGTCTAGCCCGGAGGTAAAAGGATGTATCTTAGCAAAGAGCTGCAGGGGAAATGGTTTCTCCAAAAGAATGCAAATGTGACATTTTGGGTGTGAATAATCTCTGGTGGTCTGAACAAATGTTGACGTTTTGTAAAAATGATCCGACTTCAGAGACTGACAGTCTGCTGTGCTCACGGCCAGCTTTAGTTTCAGAGGGAATTTGTAACATACAAGAGAAAGGGACAGCTTCATCCTTTTAAATAGGATAGGAAACGTGCAGATCATAAGAGAGGGGTGGGGGTAGAGCCTTCTTTGGCCACATGAGGGAGCTGTTGCTAGATTATTGCCACTGTGTTAAACAGCAGCTGACGTTACACTTCTTTTTTTTTTAATTGTTTATTATTGGTGTTTTTTAGAGCCACTACAAATTATTGCATTATCACATACATGTCCACTTAAAACACCGGTGCACTTCAACCATAATGTAGGTATAGTTCAGTTTTGTCTTTAAAGTTGTTGCATAAGGGGATGATAAAAAAAAATTATCTGAGCATATTGATTGCAATACTTTACACTGTTTAAATGTCAGTAAACTCACTAAAATAATCATCATAGTCTTTTAGGTGTCCTCTTAAGCGCCCAAAGTTCGAGCATGAGTGACATATAACATGACAAGGACTGTTAACTAGACATGTGAGGTGAAAAAGGGCCACTGGTATTTTATTAAAAAGCCAACACTTAGTATTGGACTATATTAAGACGGATATCGATCTCCTCTGAGCTTTGTCACTGGATCGATCGCCGCAATCAGCAGCCTGGTGGGTAATATCTCAGCCCACAGGTGCTGGAAGTAAAGGTCCGATCCCCTCCTACTTTTTTCCTTTCCTCTTGCGAGACATCCATTATCCTATCTACATCATTCGAGATGTCTTTTTTTTTTGTGTGTGTCATTCAGATGGCATCTTTTCAACTGCAGCTGCCTGCTGTTTTTCACAAAAAGAGCTCCTGATGCAGATGAGAGAAATGTAGGTATCATTGATACTCCAGATAACCTACAGTCTCATATTGTTGTTCCTATTGGGTAATTAGGGTTTTTTTCACACTTGGTAAGCTTCAGATGAAATGGCTCATTTTCAAAGCGGTGGCTATGTAAATGGTCCCTCAAACAGCAGATATGTTTGTTGCCTTCCTGTCTGATCAGCATTTGTTTTGTTAAAGCTGCCCACATCAATATTTTTCATAATAGCCAGGGATCAAATAACACCATGTTATATGTGTTCGGCGTGTGCTGTAATGAACCCTCTGAGATTCTGTGACTTTGAAATTCCCCTTTCAGCTCCAAAGAGCAATGCTGAGCTCATACTTTTTGTCAGCCCATGTCTCAACTATTTTGGTTTCCTGTCACTGCTCTCAGAGTGTTGCTTTCTGTTTTCTGTTTAGTTTTGTTTTCGATTGAAAAAGCTAAAAAAAAACACACATCAAATAGCACGGCAGCAAATCAGACAATTGAGAAAGTAAAAACAAAAATCAAGAGTTAATTTTCTTTTGTGGTGCATTGTCAAATGTTTGTGATGAAGTGAAACAATACGTTTAATTTAAAAGCATGTTGCACCCTCTTCCTCTTTATAGATGACAAAGAGTGAATGACGAATGAGTGATTAACTTGGTTGCTTTTAGCCTGCAGGATGTCCTCTAAAGTGTCAAAATGACAGAGGAAAAAACTCTACTTTAAATGTTCTAATAGCAATAACTGCTGCTTCTGACACTGTTTAAGTAAAAACATTTATAGAAGTGAGTTTTCTTATTGATTGTGATGTAACATTAGTGTGCTGGGAGAGTTAAAAACACGCGTGCTGAAAGCTGCAGAAATCCTCTGTCTTCAGAAGCTGTTGCCAACATCAACCAGAAGAAATACTGCTGGGATGATTGCAGTCCTTTTATGCAGATTTGTACAGGCGACAAAAAAGCTAAATCAAGTCGTTTGTTGCATTCTTATTTGCAGAAAGAGAACACAGGTGCTACATATAAAAGATATGGCTTGTTTCTTTACTTCAGGAACTTTTGTTGGTATAACGTTGCCATTTTTCCAGTTTTGCAAATAATAATAATGATGAATTAAACGATCTGTCTTTCTTCTTACGAGTACGTTGTGTAGGATTCTTGCATTGCGTATTGTGCATACTGCAGAAATATCTCATCCATCCATCCATCCATCCATCCATCCGTCCATCCATCCATCCATCCATCCATCCATCCATCCGTCCATCCATCCATCCATCCATCCATCCATCCATCCATCCATCCATCCATCCATAATCCAGTCTATTCATGTTCATGTAGATGTTCCAGATATCAGAGTCTCCCAGAAGTTAAGGTCACCAGATGAAAATAAAAGCTCCGTAACTCATAGTCTGAAGTCACTAGCCGCCGTTACGTTTAATCCATGGTTGCCAGTGGCTCACCCGGGACCACCTTGGACTCGCCGCCAGAAACAACAACATGTTACAGTTGGATTTGCACATTTGGCACACCCATATTCTAGAGCAGACCTGGGGAGTCGTCACTTTTATTTTGAGACTATTATCGTATATCTTTGAGAGCGTTTGGCTTCATGGTGATGTTTTACCAAATGGCTTCTGCATTTACCTGGCCCCTTCGCGGTGAATATTCTTTGTGGTCAGCTTGTTGAAAGACATAACCACAGTTCCGCTCGACAACACTCCAAAAACAAGAGACAAAAACACTTTTTAGCCCCAAAACACCGCTCGCATCCCCTCCTGTGGTGATCTGGCTGACTTGAAATTGTTCTGATCTCATCAGTGGTGAGAGCTATAATTGAGGCGCAGCGGCAAGAAAAAACCCTTTACTGAGCTTGTTTTTTTCATGATTAAGAAGTAACAAACAAGCGATGGGTAATACAAGTAATCACTTCATTAAAATGCACTTCTAGAGCTGAAATTATTGTGAGTGTAGCGGAAGCAAATTAAAAGTATAAAATAAACTTTTCAGCAAAATAAGACGTGTAACACTTGCGTCAGTTTAAGACAATGAGGACTTCTCAAGTGTTTGACATTAAATGAATCCCACGAGCTTGAGAACATTTCTTTGCCGTCTATGGATCCCAACATCCGTTACCGTGATGGATTGTAATGTGAAACATTGTGACGTCTGGCAATCCACCAAAACTTGGTGTGAGATGAGACATGTGGGACATGTAAGTGGTGGGGCTGGAGCGTGTGGGGTGGGGTTGCAAAATGGGCTCGCAATTCTACTTAGAGTATTGTGATGAAATAAGAGTGGAAGGACAAAGTCATTAGAGGTCCTGATGGAGGCTTTGGCTCTACTTTCCAATTCTTGGTGTGTAACTGCAAGGCTGCAGCCCAGTCAGGCCATTAACATACCTGACATGATAGTGCTGTACTGACTCTGCTACTAATGAAATGTCGATACGGACCACCATCGAGTCTAATCAAATGTTAATTGAGGAGGTGATGGATTGCGGCTGTGAGGTTTGGTCCCTATATCTCACTCCTTGTGCAGACCCGTGAAGCCTCTCACCTCTCTCTCTCTCTCTCTCTCTCTCTCTCTCTCTCTCTCTCTCTCTCTCTCTCTCTCTCTCTCTCTTCTCTCTCTCTCTGTCTTGAAGGAAAAATGGGCCAAAGCATGTGCTGAGCTTTTAATACTTATCCTAACGCTCCCATACACTTCCGACTAAGCTGTGTCAAAGGCAGTGTGTTAATCATTCATGTCCCCTGGTCCTTGAGAACTTGTACCTTAAAAACCTGTTATTCAGTCTCTGTAAAGACATCCCAGACACACAAACACAGATGCAATGCTGTTATTGAAGCTCTCGCTACAGTTCGGCTCTGTGCGTGCGGTGCAGAGAATCACCTATTGTGACACCGTCCGCATAAAAAAAGAGAGACGGAATATTAAGAAGAACAGACGGGGTGGCTGTAAGTCCTCATGGGTGAGCAGTTCACCTCTAGATATTATCTTCACGAAAGCTTGTTGCAGGTGGCAGGGCCCTTTAAGACAATAAACAGAGCCACGGCGAAATTCATCTTCTTCTTCATGAGTGCTGCTGCATTAACTTTGGCTCCAGGCATAGAAATAAACTCACTTGTATCTGTCCTCGTGAGGATAAAGATGAGTAGCAGAGCTCACTGGGGTCATTTGTGGTGTGAAGGGAGAGATGGAAAAGGTTAGTAATTTTTGCTCGTGTTAATTGGCTATCAGCATTAATGACATGCTGCGGCCGACGAGAGGAAGAGGCGCGTTTAGGAGTCGGGTGTGAAATGTCACAAAGTTCACCACACGTCTGGAGTGTAAATGGTAGACCACTTTTCCTTTGTTCTTTTTTATCACACATATGAGCTGCGGTGTGTCTTAAGTGTGTGCATGGGCAGACAACATGGCGCACGTGTGCGTGTGTGTGTGTGTGTGTGTGTGTGTGTGTGTGTGTGTGTGTGTGTGTGTGTGTGTGTTCATATTCAATGAGAAATTAGATACTCTGTCTTGTTAACACTGACCTTTAGTCTAATTACTGGAACTGCTAATTATGACCCTTTCCCTACACACACTCTCTCTCTCTCTCTCTCTCTGTCTCTCTCTCTCTCTCTCTTGCGCACACACACACACACACACACACACACACACACACACACACACACACACACACACACACACACACACACACACACACACACACACACACACACACACACACACACACACTTCCATGCCATCTGGTGTAAACTAATGCATGTAACATCGACCATCTCAGTTAATGAAGCAATGTAATGAAGTATAATGTAACATTTTGCATTATTTAACTAATCTCTAGGTATTTCTGTTATCAAATTCATCCATGGAATCCATGGAATCTCTAACGTTTTGCATGTATGACTTTACGATTAGAGTTTGCACGTTTTTTGCGAGTTTTTTTGTGCATCGTAGGATTGACCTCTGATTAAGACTTTTCAGAAGTTGTGAATGTTGGCATATATGAGATCATTGAGCTGTTTGTCTCTAATACTGTTGATCAATGACAATGACTTCTCCATAATTTCCTCTTTCACACTTTCCCTTTTACAACCATTTTTCGGTATAATTTCTCATTGAGTAAAACTTGCTCATTCAAATTTAAAAAAATGACACATTCAGCTTTGTGGCCCTGTATGGGGGCTGGTGGCAGCATTATTGTTATGGCTTCACCAAGATGAATCACATTGCAGACCTTGTGCCTGCTCGTGCAGCAGCAGTACAGTGTGATTCTGGGTAGAGTCAGTGGGGGGCAGTGAATATCAGCATGTCAGCTCCACTCAAGGGAAACTAGCAGGCAGTGAGAACATCAAATGGAAATATAGGAGCGAATGATATTTCCCTTTCTGCAGATGTGGGGTTGAGTGGTGATGGCAGGCCATTTACAGTATATTTTAAATCTGAGTTTGATGGTGACAAGCGTGAGCCTCGGGAGGCCCCCGGCATCACAAAAGAGCATGTGATGAAATAGTAGAGGCGCGAACTGAGAGTGGGGGAGAGACAAACTGGCAGCTATTGTGGTGTGTTCTGCAGGACGTGGAGGGAGGGACACGACCGTGGCCGATTCAGGTGTTCGAGTTTGTGTCCGCTGTGTGTTGTTCACGTGTGTATTTATTTATTTTATTTTTTGTCCCTCTCTGGTTCGAATTGTACAAATCTCTGACCCCCATCAGTCACTGCTGAGCCCGCTTTGTTTGGGTTGACTGGCCAGAACCGAGTGGCGCTAACACACACACACACACACACACACACACACACACACACACACACACACACACACACACACACACACACACACACACACACACACACACACACACACACACACACACACACGCTCGCCAGGCCAACAGCTGACCATAAATCTATCTCTTTCACTCTCCTGAAGGACAAAGAGAATGAAATTAAAAAGAAAAACAACCTTTCGCTCATATTTTCCCCTCACTTGTCACAACCTCTGTTGTGTAAGAAACATAAATTTGTTTACTTGTTCTGGCTGATTTACCGAGGAGCACAACATAACATCACATGAATCATTTCCATCTTTTATTCTCTCTGCGGTGGCTGCCGCTGACAGCTCTTGGAAATCTTGTGGTGAGGTGTTTGCGGCGCAGCTTTTCCGCTGCTGAGACAAAGAAATATTTTGTACAACGTGGAATGCTGTTAACCATCAGTAGAGAGGGTGGTACCTGCTCTGTAGGTATGTAGGTGGGGGACTTGAATCAAAAGAAAGAGGAACTATTTTCAGCAGAAAACCTTAACCTTTAATTATTAACCTCAAAATGCTTTGGGAATTGTTGTGAGGCTAGACCCTTGGAAAGATGTAACTAGATAATAACAGAGCTTCTGAATACTTTTTCTTTTTGTGTCTTATTCCCAATGTGTTTTGGGGCCCCTGGCCTGCCTCATTATGACTGTGTTTCATCCCCCTTGTAACCCCAAATGGCTTGACATTGGTGTGTTGAGCTTGCACCAGAGAAACGGTTGAAATGCCAGGTAAGAATAATGCACATGGTTCAGATGATAGATGATAAATAGGAAATAGTCAGCCCGAGCTGATAAGACAGTGAATAAGCTCACGGGGTATGACGTTAAAGCAGCAGCGAGGACACAATAGGCAAACATAAAAAAAAAAAAAAAAAAGATTGGAGGAAGAGATGGACTCTCTATCTCTATCTACCCGAGGCTCTTCAGAAATACCTGTCTGAGGGGACACTTTAGGCGTCTAAAAATAGAATATCATAGAGCCTGTGCCCCCCGCACCCCCCCCCACACACACACACACCCCCACCCCCTCTTCCTCCAACAGCCACCAGAGACTGTATCTCAGGCAGCAATGGTAATTGGCTCTGAGAGATTTTTTCTTTTTTTTCTTTTTGCCAGTACTTTTAAATGAATTCTTAATTTGTGAGGCAAATATTTGCGGCTCCCCCAGGGGAGAAGCGTATCTTTGTGTGGGAGCTCTCCCGTCCTAACCCTCAGGCTCTGCCTGCTTCGGGTGCCTGCAGCCGCCTCGCTGTCATCAAAGGTGAAACCAAGACACATCAGCCATTCAGCCCACAGCACACGGCAGACTGTCTGTCAGACAGACCAACAGACAGACAGACAGACAGACAGACCGATGGGATTTCTGTTTGGGAGGTGTGGAGGAGATCGTTAGAAGGAGGTTGATAACTTACGCTGAGCACACAGACTTTTGATACCTTCTCTAAACGTATGTGATTTCTCTGGTTGTTCTGGTGTATCGGCTCGATTACCAATGAAGTGCACTGACAACTGGAGCTTAAATCTTTTTATTTCTGTGCTGACAGGGTTTGGCATGTGTGCCGCTAACAACCATAAATTCTTTTCATCATATCTGAAGAATTCCAAAAAAAAAAAAAGCTACCACGGAGAAGGTAAGTGCGGGGTTGCACTTATACACTCGTCATTACAGTAGCCCCCAGGACTGCAACAGTGCAACCATCAAAGACTCACCAACGTTTCACACATTTATAACTTGATCTTCTCAGGGTCATAAAAAAAAATACAGTAATATCGAACCACTGCCAGGTATTGAAAGTTTAAAAAAAAAATCTAATAAACTTTTAAGTTAAGATAAAACCCTTTTCTATGACACCGTGTACTGTTCAAGATGTGGCAAGTGGTTTCCACCTTATCTCATTTCGGATCATGGGGGAGAACACGCAAGCCCAATGCAGAAAGGCCCAACCAGAGTTTGAACCCGCATCCATTTCTCAATGAGGCCAGCGTTGCCAAACCACCAAGCAAATTGTACAAATTTCAAAGAAAAAAGCATTGATTTTTCAACAAATGTCTAGTAGAGGACACAACACAACACAACACTGAGACGCGAGCTGAGATATTGGCGAGGGGTGTATACCTCATCGCTATACCTCATTGGTAAACTTGCAGTTGTCTCAAAGCCATGATGTCAGGGTGAGCTTCTAAAAACTTACATGATGCAACAGCTGTAGGAGTTGTTTGTTGGACATTTGACTGTATTTTGCACCAGAAGCTTTCATTAAGATCGGCTTCGTGTTCAGATCGTGGTCCTTTTCGGGAGTAATTGTTTGGTTTAGTGAAAATACTCCACAACCCAACCAAGTAAAACTTTACATTTTCTACTATTTTACAGGTCCCATCCATGAGATGAAATTGGGCCCCTGAACTGAAATATGTTTGACACCCCTGGGTTAAACCAACTGTGACATCAACATATACTATTACACACATATCTCATAGCTTTTTTTATTTAATTTCTATCAAACCGAGTTCATAAATAAAATGTATGAGCATTGAACTGTAATCTTTTTCCCCTAAGCATTTCACCACGACCATAACCACCTTCCTTGTCAAAAGGTTGCTAATGTGTTTTCTAATGCAAATGTGGGAGAAGTGTTGGCGTATGTCTCCCCCTGATTAGAAAATGAAGCGAAACATGTCTGCAATCAAGTTTGCAGCTGTCTATGAAAGCGGAACCAATGGATTGCCCTTTGTAGATATTAAGGGTTTAGGTGGAGAACCTGTCAGGGCTGTTTGAGGGGGATCCTCAGGGGGGAGCCGCGCATGGTTAGCATAACTCACATATTCTAACACAAGGTGATGAATCTGCCAACTGCAAATTGATTCCTGTGTCAGTGCTAAAAATGATCTGATGACCTTTGCACATGCATCAGACATCATAATTGAGATGTATTCCTCACTTGGAGAATGCTAATCTGACGCTGTTGGCAAATTTTAATAAATTGGAAAAACAACAACGGTGGCATCCCTGCTCAACATTGAGATGTATCTATTTCTCAAAGGCATTTTTCATCCGCGGCGGGATAAATGTTCGTTCGCGTCGCATCCTGCTTCGCGGCGAAATAATGTGATTGCCGCTCCCAGTGCTGCTTCCTGCCTCCACTGTGGCATCGGTTGCAAATGGACACTGTTGGTGTAAGGTCTGCCGATTACAGGCGGCTTCCTTCCTGACAATTACAATTCAGAAAGCTACACAATCTGTCAGGAGGATCCAGGTGTCGGAGCGACTCTCTGCAGGACTGAGACGCTGAGGGACAGAGGGAGTGTCTGCAGCGGCGAAGCGCAAGCCACTCTCGGGTATTTCTAATAAATTGTTCGGCCAAACACACTGCAGAAGCAGACGACTGATTAGGAAGAATCAAAGCGCTCTTTAACCCTTCGGGCAGCTTGTCCGTCAGCCAGTCTGAGCCCGTGCTCATTAATTTGCAACACACACATGCACTCACGTTGTTCAGCATTTTCCTGATGCTAACCGAGCAACATTCGATTCCTGAGTCGCGTCTCTAATTCTAGCTCTCCTTTCTTATCCCCGTAATTGGTGTCATCCGAGGCAGAGGGGAAAGGTGAGGGAATGCGGGAGAAATAATCCTGTACTGTATATGAAGATAAAAGCTTGATTTTGGGCCAGGTTTCTCCACCTGAAAGCATGCAGGAAAGGAATTTATTTTCCGAGCTCCTGCAGCTCAGACCCTCAGGTGTAAGGGAGATGAAAACAGCCGTGGGAGGCGAGGTTTGCAGGCAGCCTTATTATTATACCAGTAGGGCTTTTGGCCGATAGGGCAGAAACCTCTGTTGGCAGATGTTGTTCTTCCAGCAGAGATTTGATTTGGGCAAACACATTGCAATTAACGATTAAAGCCCACTTTTGTTACATTTTCTCCTGCAATTGATAAAAAGGCCGCTTCTCTTCCAGGCCGGCATCTTCCCAGCATATGAAAGGTTGAAGTAGTTTTTTTTTTAAATTGGAGCTATTTACCACTTTGATATCACTTTATTCACAGCATTTCCTTCTGAAAGCCACTCTTGTGACACAAGTGATGGATTAAACACACATCTGGTGTCTCTATTCTTTCTGGGGACATTGTATTGATTGCATTTGCGTGCACGCACGCACGCACGCACGCACGCACGCACGCACGCACGCACACGCACACGCACACGCACACGCACACGCACACACACACACACACACACACACACACACACACACACACACACACACACACACACACACACACACACACACACACACATCCACAGGGGTGGCCAGTTATCAAGCCACTGAGGACTATATACCTAAGCTACAGCCTACCTTAACATTTTACCGAGTTGAGGGTTTGCAGAGCCATTTATGTAACACTATCTTAGTACTCTGGTGAAAACTCACTGCAGTACTGCGCTATATGAACTAGATTTTTGTCTCCGGGGTTTGCGCCAAGTCACCATGTTTTCAAAATATGTAAAAAAAAAATAATAATAAGGTTGATCTCAAAGCGAACAGCAGTCTCTCAAGTCTCATTAGATTGTTTGTTTTCACAGTAAACAACACAATGGTTTTGGAGAAGACTTAAGCTTTAATATGTGGGAAATTATTGCTGCTATAGTCAGTCTCGTAAAGATCAGATTTATTTAATTTGAGTTTAAAGATAAAGAGTTCTTTGAATGCAGGTCAAAAAAAATAGATAAGCTCATAATTAGCATTGTGTATAACCTCAAAAAACACTAACTTTTTTATAACAAAGTTTGTTGCAGAAACATTGAAGATGTTCCCTCTTAATTATTATCAACAACAACAAAATACAGTTGAGCTAAAAAAAAAAAAAAAAAAGAACTTTCCATTTTTAGTTTTGTTGTGTTGCCATCTTTTTCTCAGTTTATAATTTTCTTGGCGTTCTTCGGAGGAAAAAAAAAAAAAGGACTTGGCATGTAGGATTTCTTATTCTCTTTCCTTTTTCATTTTTCATTTTCTTTCTTTCTCATGGTACCAACTGCTTGTTTCAAGCCAAGCTTAAGAACTGTTGTGTTGGCCATTTTACAGAAACAAGCCACACAAAGAAAGGAGCAAGGACATATTCTTTGGTGTTTCCAGTAGCAGACTGACAACAGAAGTATTCTGTAGTATTCCAGATTCTGGCAGTTTTCACAGCCCTACACCTGGTGCAGAAGGGACATATTATTAGCTACGCTAATGCAGAAATAAGCTTTTTAAACTTGAAAATATGCCTGCCAACACTTTATTTTGAAAAACACATCGCTTGAACCTACACAAACCTATTTGGTAAAGGGCTGCACAGTGGCACAGTGATCAGCACTGTTGGTTTGTAATGAGATTGAACCCGGGTTCAAGTCCGGGTTGGGTTTTCGTGGCCCTTACATATTCATCGTCTCTGTGTATGGGTTTTGTCTTGGTACTTCAGTGTCTTCCCACAGTCTACATTCCTGAGGTTTGGTCTCTCTGTGTTTGCAATATGACGGGTTGGCAAATATGTCCAGGGTGTCTCTGGTCTTCTCTCTGAGTCAGATGGGATCAGCTCAAGTTGTCTGTGACTCAGAGTTGGATAAAGCACTAAAAGTCAGTAGATGTTTAGTAAAGTTGCGATAATAATAAAAAATAAAAAAAAACCTGTGGTTTTGTTTAGCCTTCAAGAACTGTGTGCACACACAGACCCATTCATTGTCTCCTGGAGATATTACACATCTATTACCTAATAGATTTAGCGCGTGGTAGCATTTTCTATGCTTACAACTTGATAAAGCTTTTGGAAGTCAGTGGATCAAAGAGCACAGGGCCACCTCCCTCACATTCCTCAATTAAATTAAATTAAATGTCTCAACAGAGCACATTTCAAAATGTAAACTGGCAAACAAAATCTCACATTTAACATTATTCTGCCAGTATTAGTGATACAGCATAAATGCATATACATTCTGCTACATGTGTAGAATTTCTGAAAAAGGGAACAAAATGTGCCTTAATGTAATTACCATTAAGTCATGTAAGTTTACGTTCATGAGCAGAGAAAAATAAGACAATCTACCATATACGTTCTCTCAAAAATCAATCTAGTCTTAAAATAAGAAAACTGAAATAAACACAGAAAAGCAAATGCTGTGTTCATTGGTCATTAGATAATCTCATTTCAACATCAAAGACAGTAATTGTAGTTTTTCTGAAATTCATCAGTGTATTTATTCTGCACACATCTTTAAGACTAAGAGCCCTTTCTCGAACAGAAGGAATCCAGAATGACAGGATGTAAATTATTATATATCATGAAAAAAAACAAAACCAGAGTGCTCTTTCACCCGTGAAACAAGACCTTTATTCACCCCACGTCTGCTTCTGTAACATGTACATTATATATTCGTATAAGTTTAATATTCATGCTTTAAGACATACATACACCCTAACACATATATAAAATACTAAACATCTGCTGTGGTAAAATCTACATCAACATCTCTCGCCACTGTTCAAGAAATAATGAAAGACATTGAGGGCAGAAAAAGAATAAATAAAAGCCTGACGGTACGAAGCCCACAAGGCTGTAAAGTCTTTGCGTGGGCAAATTGCTATTGTAACAGTGAAATCTGCCCACCTATGCTCTTAGAAATGAAATTGACAGCTATAAGCCTCTCTTTATAACCAGAAGAAAAACAAACGGTCTCTGCCTCCTTGCTGCTTTGAACATACTCAGTTGTACAGTGTTGTGTGTTTTTTTTTGTGAATGTGGAGTGTGTATTTCCTATATTTCTTTTTTTTTTTTTTATATGTAAATCACTTCTGGGATTTAGTGAGTACAGTGTTTGCATAACCTGAAAAACAAGTTTTATTTACTGCTGGGAAAGTTGCTGGCTGGTTGATGACGTTACGTTTGACTTCGAAAAAAATGATCATAACATTTGAGCTACATCACCCCTCACAGCACGGCGGTGGAGTTCAAATTTGAACGTTCTTCCCATGCACGCATGGCTTTTTCTCCAGGTCACTTTCGGCCCCATTTACACAACATTTCAAGTGACAACGCAGGATTTTCGTGTTCACATAGGAACGTTTTGAAATCGGTGTACGTTTACACGGAGACGGCAGAAGTGCTGAAAATGATGTCGTTTTCATGTCGGGCCACTAGTGGGTGCTCTTGTTTTTTTTGTAATGATGTCACACACGTGCGCGGAGAACAATTCACTATAAACGTGAACAATGGCGAGTACACGAACATTCGTATGGACGACACATTGGACAACTCATCACTTTCAGAGGAAAACCTAAAAAACCAACAACACTAATAACAACAAAAAGAGCATCATTTTAGGTCTGTAGTTTGTGAGCTTAAGTGTTGTATCAACATAACATTGTCATTCGATTTGCTTCTCAAACGATGACTGAATATAAAAGATTAATCTTTTTCCGATTCAGACGGAAACAACAGCTCATTTTTAAAGTCAAAGTTTTTGTCTGTATCTAATCTTGTCCCTGCCTCTTTAGATGACAATGCATGTGAGATAAAGGTGAAAATGATTTGCCTCGTCTGCAATGCAGTGTTTGCTAAATATTCATGAATGAGATCTGGCCATCTCAAAATTGAATGAACCTGAAAAGATAAAGTCCAATCTGTGCTTCTCTGACTATTAAGTTTAGCCTGACTCAACCTTAGACATTAAGAAAGTCTGAACTGAGACAGCAAGGGGTCATTTCAAACTCCAGACTAGGAAGCATCATTTATAAGTCAAGTTTCATCAATGCTTCACGGATGATGGCAAGGACTTCAAACATATGAGTCAGACCTTTATTTCCCCTCAGAAATGAAACAAGCAAGGCATGAATTCGTGATCACACAGAGCAATTACGGGGCCATCTTCATCAATCTCACTGTTCATTTCTCAACGTTACGAGAACAAATATAAAACGCAGCTGAAATCCCCCCCCTCAGTCATAGTCCATTAGCTGTAGAACAGACATGAGCTTAGCATGAGTATTTTTTTTGTGTCTGTGGATCTGCATAATTCTGGTAATTTTTCTTACCAATTATGTTATAAGAGCCAAACATTTCTGTGGATTATTGGAAAACAGACCAACATACTGCAACGTGACGACGTGCTTCATTTCATTTATGTGTGTGTGTTTTTTTAGGCTTGATGAGTGCTGCAATAACCACAACATCCATCTTGTGGGCATTTGGCTCATCTAAATGTAGAAAATATTCTCTTTGTGTATTATGCACTTGTTGTTTCTGGTCCGACACAGTTTTGTGTCACAAGTTAGAATAGCAATTGAGAACATATGTCCATTATACAACCTCGGTTTTCATATTCAGAGGATACAATGATGGTCA
This sequence comes from Lipophrys pholis, assembly GCF_963383615.2. Lineage (NCBI taxonomy): Eukaryota > Metazoa > Chordata > Actinopteri > Blenniiformes > Blenniidae > Lipophrys > Lipophrys pholis. The sequence continues at coordinate 17,710,178 of NC_137649.1, forward strand.
ATTACATGAATATATGTGAGTCATAGTAATAGAGCAGATGTTCGGAGTAAATTTTTTTTTCATATATCTAATATTTGTCTATTTTTATCGGATGGCAGCAACACTTTTCAAACATTTGGGACAAAAACAAGTTTCCATTAGTTGCAAAGTGCTCCCCCAGCTGCCAGTTTTTCATTAGCACCACTTATTTATCCAGCCTTGTGTTGCCACCGTCCCAACTGTCTGAGATATGTTGCTGACGTCAGATTTCAAATGATCAAACTGTTCATGAAATAGTCAAACGCCTGATATGTTGTCTTTGGTCTGAACTCAATGAAGTATACATTTCTTTCAAAATGCCCCAAACAACAAATTAATCACTGAGGAGCCATTGTTGGGAAAGTTTGAAAACTACCAGCACAGAGTTTTTGTTGTAAAAGTGGCAAGAGTGAATGGATAATACAGTCAGATGGACCAGTATTTGGCAAGTCCGATCTCCAGGCTGGCAAAGACAGACGTTTACTGGATGTTCCTCCTCCCAGAGACACTGCCAGGCGTCAACACTGACATGTAGTATGTATTTCCTGGTCTGGAAAGCGTTCCCTAACTGGACCAACCTGGTGAAGTCATACCCTTACACAATCTCGGACCATTGGCAGCAAATATTTAATTACCAGCTGTCGAGGGGCAAAGCCACACCAACAAGAATACATCTAGAAAATTTAGCCGACAGACTGCATGTTTACCTCTCCAACTCTGCACCTGATCCCGACTCGGTGACAGCAAAAATCTGTGCCGTTGCCACAAGTTCCTGAGGGAGCGGTAGCGGGATCAGATGTCGTCTTGCCCCCTGCTTTCGAAGATGAGAGCCAGAGGGTGATTGCTGGAGTTAATTGAAAAGGATGAAAAAACCTCTGAACATCTCAACCTCGGCCAAGGTTGACGATACCAGCTGAAAGGCATACTTTTGTTCACTAGTCGGATCGGTTTCTCAGCAGGAAATCACAGTTTCAACAATTTAGTAACAAATATGCCTACTGAGATTATAGAACTAGATACTCATACATCAGCAGATTAATACATTTTAAAGCGTTTGTTGAAATGTTTCTTCGACTGGATTTCCAAACCTCCAAGACAATATAGAAATGAGAGCTTGTAGAGAGTTTGAAAATCTAAATAACTGCATACAAATGCCTTTGGAATTGCATCTAGTGTGACAACGGATGATCTGGCAACACAATAAATGGATGTGAACATCATCATTCACAGAAGTCCTCCCCTCTCTATTACTAGATAATATGACTGTTCTATGGATGGATGGATTTTATGACACATGCACCTCTGCCTTTGTTGTTTGGAGTTTACATTTGTCCCCTGACTTTAGTTTGGCCTTGGTTTAATGTTTATACATGATTATTGTCTGGGGTGGGAGGATTAGGTTTCAACTGAGTGGAGTTAATGGATTCGTAGACATTATTTTTGTGGTGGACCAAACTGCCACAAAAACACAAGAATAGCAACATCAGGCCCAATGAAACTGGGAATTATTAGAAGAAACTTAGATATCTGATGAGACCTATGTAGAAAGGAAGTAGTTTCAGAAAGGTAATTACTTCTTTCTGCTATCATCGCACCTGCTGTCTCCTGCCAGCGTTCTGTTTCTTAGAAAAGTTACGTTAAACTCATGACCTTTTTCCTCTATCAACATCATTCCTCCTCTGCTTTTACTAACGGTTTTAGTGCTTCTACTGGCTATCGTCACAGAGCGGTGACAATTTAATGTGCTAGAAGATACAGTATTATCCGATTCACTAGTGATTAATTCAGATCTTATAGATTGTCCAAGATAAGTGCATTTGTTTTCTCTATAGGCCTACACTGAATAGAGCACCGAAATGGGCCCATCACCTGTGTTCACATAAACTATTTGGTCCTTCCCTCTCCATCACTCTTTGTGTTCATTCTTGTGGAAGTTTCCACTGACTCCAGCTCTCCCTATCTCCTGTCTGCTATGTCTCTACGTTGAAGTCCTGACTGGCACAGACAGATGGACGCCCTTTAGAAAGTTGGCATTGCAGTCACGGACGCTCCCCTAGTAAGTTACTTACTCCAAACTAGACAAATGGAAATAACTTATAGAATGTATTTTACTGCTTGAGCAGTTTCAATGTATTTTACATGATCTGTCACATTCACACAATTCCTCACACAACAATACATATTTACACATTCACACGCCCATGGTGACGACCAAGATGCTCTCACGCCAATGGAAGCGACTTGGAGTTCAGCGTCTTGCCAAAAGGCACCTTTAAACATAGACGGGGTGAATAGGAGTGGTTAAACATTTTGCTCTGCCAGTGACGGGGGATATTAAATTTCACTGTTTTCTGCTGATCAGCTTCACACTGATGTGTGCAGAAACTGGTGCAGGGATTAGGACTCAATGATACATCACGCACACTTTCCCTTTTAAATATAACTTTCTTTCATACAATTTGAAAAAACAAAAAACGATGACTAATTATTGCTAACAGTAGGATGACTGTCAGTCAGGGCTGGTCAAGAGGAATTCTCCAATGGATTTCCACCGGGGCTGGGAGTTTAACACGTTATTATCAGCAGCGGTCATTGAGTTTGCCATTATATTCTCTCTGTGAGAACAAAGGCCTGCGTGGGAAACTGTTACGAATAGTCGTTAACAGATGCTATACATGAAACAGATGAAACCCGTTTCTTGGCTCAGTGGATGGAAAGTTTCCATTTAGAAAAGTGTGGAATGGGAGAGTGAATAAGAACACGGCTGTCTGCATCATATGAAACAGCAGATTTCGTCGACAAATAAATTGCATTTTTACACCTTCAGCTGCGTCAGCTCGCTTTACACATGTGCACTCATTCAATAGACACACACTCTTTGATGGCCACATTAGAAAAAACACACAATTGCTTCGCAATTTGAAAAAAAAAAAAAAAGAATGGAATGAAGAAACATTATTTTGTTGTGTTACTATATGTCAGACATAAGGTAATTCATTGTAATTAATATGTGGACCAGCTTTAAAAAAAAGCTTACATTTTTCGAAATCAATACAGAAAGTGATAACAAGAAGATGTGCAAAAGTGTCTGTTTACGTTTGGAGACTCCTATTAACACATTCTGCATCCTAACTGTCGACCAGCAGACGGTGAGAGACACTGCCAGGATCCCTACGTTCATCTGTTTTGTGTTTAAATCGTTTTGATTGAGCCTACACAGTGACCCGCACCTGTAAAGGGCACTTTGATTCCTCTGCTTCGTGATCTTCAGAAATTCAAGCGCAAAAAAAATAAATAATTGGATGTACATCATTTGACGGCACACAACAGTGTACAGTTAGTGTCCACTCCGCTCATTAGGGGGACGGACACAGTCGAGAGGAATGACCCTTGACTGCATTACTTTAAAGAAGTAGCGCAAGTCAGAAGAAAAACAAAGTCCTCATTACTGACACTGTTGTTACAAAGTAACTTTTTTTTTTTTTCTTCTTCCTCTCACAATGGTCGTCTCGAAAAGTCAGGAAAGAGTTTTGATTATCCAGTCGGCGTGAGCAGAGCGCGGCACAAAGAACAAAGAACCGTCTCAGCCTGATCTGAAGGCAAACGGGGCTCAAGATGAGCCGTTTGAGATAAGACTGAGGCGAAGACACTCACCACAGCTGCGTGTTATTCTACCCAGTGAAAATAACAGAGGGCCGATTAAACCAGAGAGACAAAGAGATTCTACTCTGAAGACTGAAACAAACAGAGACTATGAGGAAATTTTTAAAACGTGAAATCACTTTTTCTTTTTTGTCCGTCCTTTGTGCAGGCAGAATGACCTGTTGCCATGGAAACAGCTCAGACCACCATACAAATACATTTCGCCCTGTGATTACTGTTTAAACTCAAACCGCCATCCAATTCCTTGATGTTCCTCCCTGATTAGAAGAACTCGCATGAAGACACATTTGAAGCCTTATTTGAAAGCCACTGAGCAACAAATCTTAAATTCTTTAAATTTGTATGAGCATATGAACTCTTGTACGCGCTCGGCAGACTGTCTTTCCGCATGCTGAGTTAACCTCTAACAAGCAGCGGCTGTCAGGGGGCCAGTCATTAAACCACTGCTGTGTGGCCAAATACTGCTGAAACCCCCCCCCCCAGAGCTTTATTTTAAACTCCATGAAAGAATCCCAAGGTTTCCTGGGACACAAGCTATGGCAGAAGCTTTGTTCAGTGTTTGTGTAATGATACACACAAACTAGTTCAGCTGTCTTGTTTACTGAAATGGGATGAAACTGAAGGTCCAGTTTTGTAATCCGTGTAACCGTGATGTTAATTGAAAGAAAAAAAAAAAAAAAGAAAAGAATAGAAAAAGAAGTATATGTATAGAGGCCGGAAAGCAGTCTTAGGTGGAATTTGCTTCATTTTATTCTGACAAACTGTTGCCTTCAACAAACTCTTAAGGGGAAAAGACAGGAAAATCATTATTTAAGGGTTGAGGACACAACCACACACACACACACACACGGTCTCTGCCAAGGGAAAAGGAATTGGTGGAATGACAAACAACGGCTGGTCTGCACACATTAATCTCGCTCTTTTTTTTTTTTTTTTTTTTTTTTATTGATTGGAGATTTGAAACCAGCAACTTCCCGGACACAAGAATTACCCAGAGTCCAAAGTTGAGGGCCTCCCCACTTGGCCTTCATTGCACCGACTCTGTTTGATCTCGCCGCGCTCCCCGCCTGAGCTTCACGGTTCAATAATGCCAGCTCACCTGGGAGTTGCTTTCACATCTTTATACCGGGTCTGGGTCCGGCTGGAGGAAGCTACGCCGCGGAGTCCGCTCTGACCTTTCCAAAGCGATGAGTTAAGGAGCCTGGCTGAGTTGGAGGCAACTCAGTTAGTCTCAAATGGGAAAACAACAACTTGGCATGGAACCGTGTGTACCCACAGCAGCATATTGAACACGTCAAGACTGAGTGGACTCCTACCAAGTCCTCTGTGTCTCCCACTGCTCCCTCCCTTCCCACATACACCTCAATGCTTAATCCTCTTTGACTCGTCCTCATGCAGTGTCTCCCCCAATTTATATTTTCTTAATGCTCCAAAGCTATACTTGGTAGCGATGCTAATAGACTCCTCTGTGAATAAAGTCAAGGAAAAGGAGAAGGTTGCCATCACCTCAAAAAGTAAGTGGGCAGGTAAACTTTCAGGAAGTAGTGCACTTTATATTATGCAGACACTGATATACTGGAATTTGGAGGCGATTGCAAGATTCCTATGGTAATTGAATATAGGAGATGTGTAGTTGAATGTGACAAAAGTGACACACATGATACATTGATTGTTTTTATTTGACATTTAGATAAAGTCTAGGGATTTGACAATTGAAACAATACTGAAAATAGTTTTTATTGGCTCATTTATGATGACAAAAATAATACCTACATGTAGAAAAGTGGTTTGTAAAGATGAACACAGTCGATTTCCAATGAGACAACTTTAGGATTTTACCTTCAGCAGCTACCGTCTGTTAAATGGATTAGCATTGCTCGATGTAAAATGACTACTGCAGAAGTAGACATCGCTCATAACTCTAAACTTCAAGGCTTTCATTAAATGAGTCAGCTTTTCATCTCATAATTTGATGACAATTCAAATAAAAGGAGTAAAGCTGTTCTGTGGCACCTAGCAGATTAGATTAAAAGACAAAGACACTCCTACTAAATCAACTAGTCAGATCCACTTGTTAAAAAAGCCCAGATATACAGTGCATCGATTATCATTTATGTCATGAGAACAACTATTGATGACAAAAAATGTATTGTTTCAAACCTGCCCCCAAAATAAATCGAACCAATCAAAAAGCATTTGTCATTTTCCAAAGTTATAGTGCTCCCATATTTTAACATTATTGTGATTTTTATATTTGAATTGAAATTTATATTTTGACAAATACATATTGAGGAACAAATCTCATAATTTGCTTAACACTGACTGTAAAGGCCCTATAAATATATGCAATCTTGTCTAGTTGTTGCTTGTGTGTTTATGTTGATTAAATATTCAGCATAAAATCAATGATTTTATCCTGATCCAAGTCAAACTTTTAGTTCTTAAAAATGTTTCTATATGGAAAATATGGGCCTGCAGATCCTGAATGTAGTTCAGTGGTTTTTCTTAATCATTGATTTAGAAAATGGGGTGAAATGATTTGTCTGATATTGGATAACATTTGAATATCCATCTACATTTTAAAAGTCAATGGAAGTTGAAGCATTGTGTCATACCACTGTGACAATTTGTTGGCTTCACTAACAACCATAAACGCACCGCAGAGGCAATTTCATTTGACTTTGACGACTGAGAATTGACCTAGATGATAATGTCTGTGCTTTCTTCTGATAATTTGCCAGCGTGTCTTCATATTATGCACGTATTCAACCCATTCTGATGTTTCGCCAACATATTCAATCACGTTTAATATATGAATCATAAATCACTGTAGGTGGGGAACGAAAACGCTGCATTAGCTTTCTGTTTTGCTGTTTTGCGGTGAAGATGCTGACTGACGATATGCGAATAGCCTCATAAATTTACCCAGTGTCTGCGTCCTCCAATCTAATGCAAAAAGGACAATTATTTATTGCCACAACAAGAATCAATCAGCAGGAGTGTTGCCGGTCCTGTCGTTATCGACAATGACGAACGTGAGCACAGAAGACTTGGAGCTACAGCCCCTGATTCCAATCCCCTATTATGCTTTCTGTACGGACCGAGTATAGACTGTCAAGAGAAAATTAAGAAGAGGCAATCAGAGAACACACGCACACAGCAGATCACAGAGGAATGTCATTATTCTACCAATAAAAAGTTTGAGTCCAGCTACTTGATAGTCTTCCCACGGTGCATAAACTTCCTGAGAAAACCTTTGTCGAACCGGTTTAACTGGTTCCACGTCAATAAACCTTTTTTTTTTTTCTCTTTTCCATTGGTCACATCGAATAATTAACCAAATTTGCAGAGAACTTTTGCTCCATTGATCAGACTGACTTCGAAGTTGCCTGCAAAAACAAACAAACAAACACACCAAATACCTTTACAATCAATTAATCACTGTGACTGTTTAGTGTGAAATGAAATGGATCCTTCCTCTCCTTCTTCTCACGAAGGCCACCCAGATTCCTCGTCCGAGGTGCGTTAGTAGATGGTATTGTCAGATACTGCGATCATATTTTGTCCAGTCTTAGCATCATTAACAGACAGATAACTGGGGCAGTAACATCCTGGGACCCACATGCCCCGATGATGCTTCAGGCAACATGATGGGAGGATTCTTCACTTGCATTTCAGCAATTTTGCCGGTAAATCGGAGACCATGTCTTTTATGAGCTTCCTTAGCTTATGATAAAGAATAAACTAACAAGTTTGTATTCGTTAACATAGCACTGTGGCATTTGAGTATCAGAACTTGTTAATAATGATGTAAACTTTAGGTAATCATCAAACTTTTCTGTTGGCTCCTGCCTCTTCTCCCACTGTAGACAGTAAAAATCGATGCCTTTTGCCCCAAGCGTACCTCAAGTTAGTCTGCCAGGTGATTATAGTTATTTTTCATAGTTTTTTTTTTTTCTTCTTCTATTTTTGTGCCCTTTTAAAGTTTTCTTGCCAACCCCCTCAGGTCGACGCACCCCACATTTTTTTAATTGGGATAATTGTCCAGTATTGCATCGCAAAACCTTCACTGCAGTATCGCAGGTTGTATCAGCAATCAGGGCCTTTTAAAAGAACGTCTGCATCTGAGTTAGTTTCTTTTTTTTTTTTTGAGCAGTTGCTGAAGTCAGTTAATCCACATCCACAACACCGATGATGACAAGCTAAAATAAACCCGTAACGCCTTGATGAATGTTTTCATCGGCAAACCGCAGCAAAGCTATTTCAGTCGTGCATATATTGTTGTACAGGGGGGACACGCAGATTAAGACTAGGGATGTCCATGTCTTGGAGCACAGTGTGCACTCCCATATACCATTTCCATATAGATTGCCTGTCCATCATTTCCATTTTGATATTGCAGAAGAAATGGGAATGATGGAATAGACTGTGAAAAGAGCCGAGATTGTGGAGACTTAGAGGCAACAATATGTGTTGCGATGTGAAACAGGGAACGAGAGAAGAAGAGGAGAGAGAGAGAGAGAGAATAAGTATAGATTATAATATCTGCTTAGAGTGGAAGCAACAGTTGCACATTTCACGCTGTGCTTCATATATACTGCATCAGTATCAGTCCTGCCACTGTATCAAACCTGTGTTCAGGTCAGAAAATCCTTTGTGAATCTGCTCATCTCTTTGCAGAAAAACTTGACAAAATGATGTTAATGGTCATTGGATTCTTGGCTGCTGCTTTCATTCTGGACATGAACGTTCAGAAACTGTTTTTGCGGTTAAACTGAATTTGCACTATGTAAGGATGCTACTTTGAGTTCATATCGACGTGTTAAGGAGAACTGGTTGCTGTGCATAAAGACTAAATTTCCCTGTGGTACAAACAGCGAAAATCACTTATGTTTCTGTTTATTTGGGGCGTTAGTGTAGTGGTCAGCACTCTCGCCTCATGAGAGAGTCCCTGGTTTGAAGATCGGATAGATCAGACAGACAGACAGAGACAGGTAGACAGATAGATTCCCAGTCAATCCTTGTGTAAGCAGCAGGTCTGCCACCAGTTGTTCTTGGAAACAGAGGATCAAATGCGGCAAACTGTTGTTCAATAAACACTGCTCTACCACATTTATATCTCGGACGAAACTCCAAATGAAAAAAAAATCTACAAGAACTCTGGATTCAGACTTTTCTTTCCACCTGACTTCTCCATGAAATAACGTCAGAAATGGCAGCATTTGGACGGATGCAACCGTTCAGAGGAAAGACATGCGTCACAGAACAAAGACGCCTGCAATGTCTCCAAACATGTGCACATTTGTGCGTATGTACATGTTGTCACCGAGTGTGTGTGTATGGGTTCTCTCCGGGTACTCTTGATGGACTGAGAACCTCTCCAGGGTGTAGCTGAGTTACACATTGTTATTTTCCAGCATAAGACGGATGGATGAATGCTTTGATTCTTGTTATGCACGAGTCAGATGTCCCTCACCAGCCAAACCTGGTGAATACCTCTCTTACAAATGCAATACAAAAGAGTTGGAGGAAATATATAACTGCCAGAAAGCCATCACTTACATATGTACTGTTCCAACACAAGCAGTTTTTTTTTTTTGTTTTTTTTTAAATTACAGCTGCTATTGTGTGCAAGTGTGGGCTGACTTTGATATAATTGGATTCTGACTGTAAGTTTCACATTGTTATTTTCCATCATGTCACTCTGGATAAAAGGAATATGGGTGAGTCAAAAGTAAAGCGATCCTAATATATTTCCGGATCTCTATATGTCTGGGGAATATTAGAAACAAGTGTGAATGAGCGATGTTAGTGAGCTGCATTAAGCATAAAGTAAGAGTAGCATGAAATATGGTTCCTGCATTTGCAAATGGATCATACCTGCATTTAGTTGAGAATTTGAAACAAATGAATGTTACATATTTTAAATGTTGGTAATAAATCAGTGTGCTTTCCTACAGAGCCCTGGGAGTCAGACCAATAGATCCTAGCTGCTCTTTTGATGCATATGCCTCCAGCCTGTTGGTGTGACGACCCTCTGATTCGGCCAGTCTGCCAAGCTTCTTCAACCAGCAGCATCTATAAAAAGTTTGATTTCTTATAGTCTGTGCCTTTGCTCCTCGTCTTTACTGACGTTATTAGCGAGGGACATAAAAAAAAAATAAAATAAAAAATACACGAAAGCCCTTGCAGGATTAACTTGAGTTTTTTTTTATTTTGTATTGGGTGAAGTCGGAGATGCTATCACATCTCTATTTTGCTGTTTTGGCGAGTGTCGCATTGTGGCAGAATTGCTTTCGGCCTGACTCTCCATAATAATGATGCTTTCTCCAAACGGTTTAGTCCAAAATATATTAATGTATTCAGCACAGGGTGGCATTTTTATTATTTATTTAAATATTTATTTATAGGGGGGACACGTATGTAGCATAAATCAGTGCCTCAGACTATATCCTAAGCTAATTTGTAAAGTTTGCCTGAGCCTCACGGTGCAAATAACTCAATACAATGAAAATGCGAGTTACAGTGGTACAATTGTGGATTGTATTGTCCCTTTGACCAAACCTCTTTGGATAAAGCAGGTATAGAAGGTGAATTATGTGGAGGGAAATACACCTAAATATATATAATATACAAAAAAAAAAAAAAGACTCTAGAGGTGTGTGATGCTTCATTCATATTTTGCATAGATCCTCTTTTTTTCCACTTAGTCTAACATGATGACAGAATTAAAAGTTTGTTACTGTCAAGGTTTGTGGTGCATCATTCATTAGGCCATTGTGAATGATGTGATAAAAACACAAGTTGTAGACGTAAGGTTTAGGTTATATGCCAAAATTGCTGCACTGCCAAACATCAATATGACTCCTAATTTTTTGATTACATTTTAAATTCAATTCAACTTTATTTATATAGCACCACAAACAACACAGTCATTTCTAGATGCTTTTAACAGAGAGAAACCCAACACATTCACATGAGCAAGCATAAACGACGGTGGAAAGGAAAAACTCTAACTCCAAACAGAAGAAACCTTTGCAGAACCAGAGTCGGAGGTGGCGGCTTTCTGCTATTCCGGATGGGGTGAGAAGATAGAGGAGGGAAAGGGATAGGACAGATACACAGATTTGGGGAGGGATTCAGACCCTGGTTTGGGCAGGGGTAGGGGGGTAGGGATTACTATTGTCTAATGTGAACAATACCAATCTTCCACCCATACTGAAGCTCATACCCCAAATTTGATTTCTTCACTCTTTTTTCCCCTCAGGAACTCAATTCAGCTTCACACTTGAGGTAAAACACGTTTATTCCATGTGTCGCTCATGACCTCAGCTCAAGAACCTTATTAGGGATACAGTGTTAACCCTGTGTCACCCCAATTATTGCATATATTAACGTCATCAGTCTTCCGGCATGTCTGCGCATATGCATTCCTGAGTGTGTGCACGCTTCCCCGGTTTGATGGCCTGCTGATTGCTACATTCAAATAATCAATCAAGACACAGGTTTATTTGCAGCTTCCACTAAATATGCACTCACATAATCATCCATCCGAAAACTTCACAGAAAACCTGCACTCAGAAAATTAACAAACACCACAGAGGTTTTTCAAACACGCCCGGAATGATATGAAGATTTTCTGAACCCTCTGTTGAAACAAAAACATTGTCGCAGCTTATCAACAGTAAATACATTTATTATGTCTTTAAAACAAACTTTTTGTTTTAGTTTGGATACAAACTTTTGTTCATGTGTGGTTGTTGGAGAGTACCGATGACGTGCATGTGCGACTTTGTTGTTATGGTGACCATAACAAAGAAACACCTACTTAAAATTAGAGTTGCCGTTTTGGTTCGCTTTAGGCGTGAAACCTACTTTGCCTGGGTTGAAAAGGTTTTACTGAAAGGAATAAAAATAAGCTAATTATGGAAATCATTTCTCTCATAATCCTTCTATAAAATATAAAGTGCATACATTAGCGGGCAAATCTTCTCCATATATGCATACTCTATGTTAGCGTTGTGCAAATTGAAAATCAGTACTTTCCCACATTTGCTTCTTCATATTGTCATGCAGTTACATTTGAAAGTAAATCTTGAGTTACTTCTGGTTCCTCGGTCAGGCATGTCTTAATAATGCGCACCTAGTTGGAATATTTTGGTTTAGTCTGGATAACTGGTTCAGTCATTATGTTCAACTGGAGTTATATTTATCTTGACGTTATCAGGTGTCAAAAAAACATTTCGCAAAGACGGGACTTATGAAGGTGAGCTGAGGTGAATCGGATCAACATTAAGAAGTGAGCCATCGTTCAGAGTTGATGAAGCTGCATCTCCTCCAGTGATCTGAAAGTTTAACTTAAATTGTAAGACTCTCTGCAGGTCGTTTACTGTGTGACTGATTTTATAACAGTATTTTGTTACTGGCTCGAACTGACAAAAGTGATGGCATTACAGTAAAGCTAATATTTGTAATATTCCTTCACCCCCTCATAAATACACAGGAAAATGAATATGATCCAGGCTACATGATCTATTCATTTGTGTTTAAAGGATGGCTATAAACAACAAGCCCTTCTGAATGTGATGTCAGCTTTTTTTCCCTTTTTTTTTTCCGGGAGATGACAACAATAAAGAGCAGCTCCGTCCTTGGTTCACATTATTTGCGCTGTGGATCTCCGTCTGCTGACTTGCACTGCTTTTAATCTCCTTTTCATGCCACTCAAACTCATGTAGATAGGACGGCTGTGTGCTGCTTCACAGTGACAAGTGAGCCTAACATAATGTGCCCAAGGTTAAAAAAGTCATTTGAGCATTTTTCACCCACGCGTTTCGCTCATGAAGACCTATCGCTTCCGTTTCTGATTCACATCTCTGTCGGCGGTACACGGGGTAAGACTGATTTGCAGGCGAGCTTTTCTCTTTTAGACTCTTGCAGCTGGATGTCCTGCCTCCCTCATGCTTTGCAGCGACGAGCTCAAATGCTTATCTTGGAGGTTGGATAATTGTTAACGTCCCCCCCCCCCCCTCCACTCACTCTCTCGGGGTCACTCCTCAGAAAGTCTGTCAAACATAATTGGCCTTTCTCTGTCTAATGAACAGCCAAAACGGTGAGAGGGATTGGGAAGCCGTAGGAGCACATGCAAACAAACAGGAATTCATCAGTCACACTTTCAAAAAGATTAATTAGATTTAATGAGGTTGTTTTTGCTCATTTGTGGCTACATTACTGGAGAAAAATAACTCGAACCGTGACACTCCTCTGTTACTTTACCCTTATTGGTGGTTCATAAACTTTTGTTTAGCTGACGCAAAGAAAAAATAAATAAAAATGTGTTTGTGTAAATCTTGAAGCGGCAGCTGCAGAGTTTTGTCGGTTGTCTCCCTTCGCACACTGTAGCATAACTTCCCACCCTGCACCTGTGAGGACATAAACTCCACTTACTATTCCACCTGCGTCTGAGCAAAGACATAAAATAGAATAAAATAGCCTGGTGTTGCTGTGGTTGAGGGCTCTACCACTACGTCCATGGGGACAGACAAGACAGTGTGTGTTGGTTAGCGGATAGAAAAGTCACATAAAGGTCATCGCTTCAGCGCGCCCGCTAGAGAGGAGACATCGAGGAAACATCGGTAGCAAACTGAAGGGAGATATCAGACCGTACAGACAGACCGCAGAATGGCCTTAAATAGATGTACACAGCCCGAGCTGCACAGTACCCGCTTCCGCTTGCTCTCACTGCAGCTATTAAAACTGCACACCACTGACATTAAGCGCTTAATTTGTCTTCCTTCTTGCTGGAGATGAGTGGTGGAAAAGGTCGACGCATGAATGAACAATTTAATTCACGGGAAAGACCGTCCATAGTTTAAAAGTAACTCTGTGCACCCCGAGTTTCCTTTTTTTCTTGCTGTATCATCCTTTACCATTGTGTAGTATGATATATTAATAGGAAATAAAATGTTTTAAGGTCAAGAATAAAGAGCGGGTCAGATTTAATGACAATTTGCCTGGCTGTGACAAATCTATTGTAAATTCTTATGTCTTAATATATAATAAGGCCCCGGTCTTCATTTGTAATTATGTTTAAGCCATTAAGCGTAATTTGATTCTTAAAGCCATCAACACAAGTTACTGAGTCATGTGCATTTATGAAGGGTAATAAATCATTAATATACCGTTCAATTATGTTTGCAGTTGTACATTTTAATAATGTATCAATCAAGGGTTTTAGGCTAAGATACTGTAGGTCTTCACTGGTAAGTAAAACCGAGATCAAACAATAATTTTGTCTTCTGATGTTTTTATTATTTTGTACTTGGACAGGACACCAGTCCGTCACAGGACAAACACAGAGAGACACAGTGGAGAGAGCCCACACACGTGCACAGGGAGAACATGCAATCCACACAGAAAGCTCTCTGACACCACGAGGCAGGAGTGCAGTTGTTTACGTCGGCTTGAGGAGAGAGTGAACTTCTTCACTGTTTGCGGAAGCTGCGACTGCGAGACCCGTCACAGATGCTGTGTGGGTCGTCTTCCACTGTGACACAGCGAGTGGGATGAAATTATACACTTTGGCAACTGATGCTCATTTTCTGCCCAGATGCTTCACATCTGTTTGGCCATCATGAGGTTGAATCAGCCTTTGGACATCAGTGTGTAAATTAGCGTGTTAGTGCATTATATATGTCTATAGAAAAATATATAACGCGAGTCCAAACCGTTAATTGCCTTGTTTCATCTTACTGTTTTGGACATCTATTTATTTAATGAAAATAAAGTCTGATATTCCTGTGTGTGTGTTTGTTACGTGGTGCAGGCTGAGGCTCAGGTGCAGAAGGCAAGCAGGAGAACAGAGTTTCTAAAGGTGACTTTTATTAAAATAGTCAAAAGGAGTGAGTCCGAAGCAGAGGTGAGGGAGCGGAGAGCTTAGCTGAGGTCTGCAGATCCGGATTTTGCAGACGGGCGTGAATCTGGGTGGATGAGTGTCCAGGTGAGATTCTGCAGGTGGGCAGCGTGGTGGCTGAGACTGGCATTGTGGGGAGCAGAGCTGGATGTGGGCTGGTGGGTGTGAGTCTGATCGTAGGCTGAGTCATGAGTGCTGGTCAGAGAGCTGATTGGAGCTGAGCAGGTCGGATCTTCACATTGAAGGCAGAAACAAGCAGGATTCATCAGAACATTCAAATAACCATAAAATGGGAGAAGATGTGCAACAGAAACTGACTGAATGAGTACTACACTACGGTTCTGAAGCCCAGTAAAGTAGTGTGGGTCATCATGTGAATGAGCTCCACCCGGAACCTCAGGTGTGTTGAATCAGATGGTTATCCAGTCTGCACGCCCCCACAGCCACACCTTGACACGCCCACTTGGAGATGACAGGACAAAGAAAGGTAGGGAAACCAAAAGTGCCAAAACAGCGCCCCTATGTGGCAGCCGAGGTACAGAGCGTGACAATGTTTGTCTATGTTTTGTATATGTATGCATGTGTATCACTGATTTTGTGGAAAAGTCTAACAATTGGTGGGTAGATGCATACAGGACAGGCATTCAAATTAGGATTAGGACTATAATTTACTTTAATTTAAGGTACTTCATGATTAGAATACAGAAAAGGGTGACTATTAAATGCATTCCCTGTACTCAAATTGCTGATTGTTTTGGGGGGGAACGCATCTGAAATGACTTCATTACTTAATTCATTGTCTGTTTTTTAAATAAGTGACTGATAATAAATACTTGGAAATGTACTAAATGTCAGTTAGCATCATTACTAACAGTTCATGCAATGACACTGTCGGGTAATTTCCAATGACTCGCTGAAGGATCAACACGTCCTCACACTGAACCCCCTCACTCACAATTAAACCACTGTTAGACCAGGTTAAGTAAGTGTGATGCTTTACGTTAAAATGAATTATAAATTCGGTCTCCATTTAGTTCTTGAACTTTACTTGTACATAAAATTATTTTGTCTGATCCCGACTGACTTCATAAGGAGGGCTCCACACACTCTCTCTCTCTCTCTCTCTCTCTCTCTCTGTCTCTTTCTTTCTTTCACTTAATACTTTATGGCTTGACTTTTCTCCTTCTGCTCCTGTTAAGATTACCCCAGCCACTAAAGGTCAGAATACATAAAATTATGAGCTGCATGTGCTGCTTGCTAAATCAACTGGGCCAGTTGTATTATACGCATATAAACTCTTTGTTATAATCTGTACTATGTGGCAGCGTGTGTGAGGAAAACTTGAATGCAAATGGTAAAGCATACATTGTTCCTTATTGCAGTAAACAAGAATTGATATTTAATGGAGGCTCACAAGCATTTGGTTGCATTAAACCTCCGCTGGCATAGACAGTGTCAGCTCCGGTTGCTGTGTTGACTCATTCCGTCTAATGTGATGTTTATTCAGGGCTGAAGCATGAAAATATGAACAGATTCCCTCAAATTAGGTTTTTTTGGAAACTATTCCCCTCTGCCACTGTCTTACTAATTACAACAAGTATGAAGCAATAAACTCTCATTTTCCTTCGAGGTCTTGTACACACGCCCGCTGCCTTACCTGTTTTCCTCTTGGCGCGCCGCGGTGCAGTCGGCTGAATATTCACACTGACTGCGCTCGTGTGATGAAAGCGGCCCAACTTCTGTAACAAGATTGGAGGAGATTGAAAATGTGGAGAAAAACAAAGCATTAAACATTCATCTCCTGATCTCAATTTGTCACGGTAAGAGGGCGCAGGGAGGAAGAAAAGGGAGTGCCGGCAGCAGACTGTAAAGTGAACGGGTGAGAGGAGGTGTGAGGAATCTGTTTGGCTGTGACACGCTGACTAGTTGTGTCAGAAATCACAGCTGTTGGTCCTAATTACTGTTCTGGCAAAACAAGGAACTTTGGGGAGTTGCCGAGATGCAAGTGAGTCTGTATTTAAAAGAGACGACGGAAAATCTGTGGGCAACTGGAGCAAACCCATTATTCACATTAGAGCACCTTTATAAAAGCATGGCTGATGAAGGAGAATATAATCAATCATCAATTCATCCAAAATGCAACAAAGCCGCTGACCCATGCAGTGCAGCTTTGTCTCTGAGGTGTTTTTTTCCCCCCAGTTCCACATGGCGTGTCGTCCTTAAATGAGGACCACTAGTCCCCAAAATGCATTTCTTGCCGCCTGAATGTAGCGTGCGTCAATTTCATATCAGGGAGCCCACAGGTTGATGGTGATGCGATTCCACACTTGATTACTTTTGGCTGTTTGAGAGGGAGTCCCGCGGGGAGAGCGGCCTATCATGGGGAGATCAAGAAGAAGCAGTGAGGGGTGGTCTTCAGCGATGCTCGAGTGTTGGTGGCTGATAAGGTGACACGATGCAGTGCCCCCAGGAGCTTCCCTCTCCACTACCACCGCTCCTTACACACACACACACACACACACACACACACACACACACACACACACACACACACACACACACACACACACACACACACACACACACACACACACACACACACACACACACACACACACACACAGACTCTTGCTTATCTCCGAGGTACGAGAGCCTCCTCTCCACCCACACAATCGTTCTGCCTTTCCCCTTTTCTTTATCTCCTCACAGTCATTTATTCCGGAGATGGAATCAGAGACGCTCCCCTCACTAACATGCTGTCGCTTTGGAGCGCCCTGAAAAGAGGTGCTGAAATCACACGAGAGAGAGGGCGAAAGGGAGAACGAAAGCATGTGGAATCCACTGGGGGGCTTCGCAGGTGAGGGGGACGCCAAAGCGAGACGCGTTGTGTGGGACAGTGAAGACATAAATATGGGATTTCAAGGAGAAAGGAAAAAAAAGTAAACAAGAGATGGAGAACTATTTTCTTCCACAGTTTCATTTAGTGTCTGGAAGAGGTGAGACAGCATGCAGGGTAGAAAATAAGGACTTACGCAGGGATTTGACTGGAAGTATCGAGGCAGACGGGAGAAACAGAGCTGAAGGATTAAACCTCATGTAAGAACGCTGACAGGTAGAACTCAGAATGAAAATTCCGGTGTAATAATACAGTAGAGTCACGCCAGAGACTGATGGCACATGGGAGCAGACGCTGTGCAAAATCTGTCTGAGTGCACATGGGTTGAGGATGTGGAGGCGGTTTGTAAAAAAGTATATATAAGAGACTGAAGCGAAAGGGAGTTGAGCTTCTTCCAGGAAAAATACAGCTCAGACTCATATCAGACTTGGCTGTCATTTCTTTCCTTATTCGGTTGGTAATTCTGGGCAGAATAACCTCCCTTCAGCTGCCTTGGAGGACAGATGAAATCTCTCACGTCTGTCACTTACGGATAGATGGCTGCTTCAGAATAAAGAGGGCCAGACGAAACGCTGAGACCAAAATGAGTTGTGGAAACTATCAAAAATCTTTCACCTCACTTAAATGTTCCTCATTTAGATGGTGAATCTCAATTTTACAAGTGTCAGTTTGAACAGATGGACTCACAGCTGTAAGCATACGGGAAGATAGGTTTCTTAAGTCAGGCCAACACGTTATTTCATTTTATCGGCATAATGAATTAATAGGATGTTAACAATCATCTTTAAAGGTGACATCCACGTTCAGAAATATCCATTCTGGTATGTGTTGCTGGCCCTGTTTTATAACTGTTAAATAAAAAAGGGCGAGGTCTGATGTTCTCTGATTTCCAAACTGCTGACAAGTTCTATCGGTGAAATTGGCTTGCAAACAGCATCAGTCCTCATCAAATGTAAACTGTTAGACTTATAAATATCCACTTGCCGTCAGTGTGAAGGCACACACTTGACGATAAGTTAGACACAAAAGTAAAAAGGTACTCGAATTTCTCTAAAATAGCTTATTCTATTTTGCGTTCAAGTGAATTTAATGTTTTCAAAAGAAGGAGTGGTGAGCTCTTTAAACCTTGTGAGAAGTCTTACTGGCAGTTTACCCGTTTCTTGTCTTCATGGAAAGCTAAGCAAATTGCTGGTGAGCTTAACTCTCCCAAGTCTCATGCGTTGAGCTTGAGACTCACAAATCTGACTACAAACTCATACATCCAGGCCACAGAACCACCCATCGCCTTTAATCCGCATGGGGAGGTATGGCGAGGAAAAAAGCCCCAACATCCCTGACTCCAGCAACTTTGTCCAGCTCTTGGGGGGGACCCCAAGCTGCTGCCAGACCAAACAAGGAATATAATCTCTCCAGTGGGTCCCCAGCCGACAGCCTGTCCTTGAAAAACACAAATCAAAGAGGAGACAAAGAACAACCTTGGCAGAGTCTGACACCCACCTTGAACAAGACCAAGGCGACGCCGAATGGAGCACAGCTCACAGTGGAAGTTATGCTCCCACTGGGCATATTCATTGCAGACAATGATATTTGTCTGGGGTTTTACATCAGGGTCTGTTTTATTTCTTTTAATTGAGTGCTCTTCAAACAATGAGCGGACTGTGGCAAAAACATTCAACAACACATTGTGGCAAACACTAAAATAAATCTCTTGCTGCGCTGAATTCAAATGTTTACATCCCTGGACTGGATTCATATTTAACATATAACCTTTGGTATAAATATTGGTAGCTGAGTTCACGCCCTTCAAAATGCTCAGTTCTCCTCATGAGGACGGTTAGTGAACATGAACATGTAACATCTTGCACGCAGCATCATTTTCTGTGCTTATTGCCAAAACACGAGGTTGTTTACGGCAGTGGGTATGACTGGCTCTGATGCCGTTGTGGTGTAAGCCTTTAACAGGGATTCTGGATTAGTGCGGCGGATTCTTTCGGCTGCAAACACACTAAATACGCTTGTTTGACATCATTCAGCTTCAACACAGAGAAGCGGAATCTTTTATTGCTCACAGGAGGATTTCACTCCAATGGTAGTCTGTCATAGTGCTTAAAGCAGAACTATGACTAAATGACTTGATGGCTTTTCTAAAATTAGAGAAGATCAAATGCACAGCAGGGAGCCATCAATGCCTTCAGCTCTGGGATTTTTATATTTGATATTATTATTTATATATTTGAAATTTCAACCTGTATGAATCTCAAATTCACTGAGCTTCAGTCAGTCAACAGCTCCATCGGTTTAGGTCTAACTGGATCAACTCTGAGCAAAATGGATGAAAGACAGTAAAAAACAATATGACTTCTCATCACCGGGTCAGACGGAGATTTGCAAAACTAATTGGTGCTTAGTTAGTGTCACTAATTTTAATGAATCTATTGAGGAAAAGCTAAACTGCGGACACATTTGATGTGATAAAACAATTTTTTATTTTTATTTTAAACTGGGTATGTGACGCTTGACACCATTTGAAAAATACTGACTTTGCTTTATAGTAAAAGGTGTTTAAATCTATAGAAACATGAGCTGTCTGCCTTGTATGTTTTGTAAATGTGTTGTATGTTTTTGTAAATTCCCTTTAGGTTAGTATTGCTGATGAATTTAAAGTATCATCTGACATTGTTCCCTAGGTTCACATCGGTTTTATCTTTCTCTAATCTTTGTTGTGCAGCTTGCCGCTTTTTCTTGATGAAACATTCTCTCTGATTTTGTAATTTCATGATGATAACAGCTGCATGATTCAAGTGTCAGGGGTTGATAGAAGAAAAGGGCTGATAAATTGTCAGTTTGCGGGGATGTAAGAGGAGAAATACAGAAGCAAATTGTATTTTTCTTTTCATGTAAATATACTTTTATCTCAGAAAATGACTTTGAGAAATGAAGTTCTGTCACCTTCATGCATATTAAAATAACTTGCTATCTGATATCTGGGCTCACTGACTGAAACACGAACATTCTGCTTCTTAATGAAGGTTTGCCTCTTTGGGAACTTTTTTTGGGGGGGTATCTCGATCTCCCTTTGGTGCTTTTCTTTTAACATTCAGTCGCCACTGACGTATCTTTTGTGGTGTCTTGGTTCCATTCAGTGAGACACCAGAGATCCTTTCACACTCATTTTACTGAGCTCTTATCAAAAAAAGCTGTTATGAACTCAATTTCAAGGGCACCAACTCTGTGCATTAATTATCCCTGTATATATTTATTTTTTTCCAAAAGCAGCGTGTGGATCGTGCTGCAGTATAAGGCTGTCTGCATGCGATTATCTATGAAAGAATGTCACACTTCACTAAAAAAAAATCTAATTAAAACTTCTTATATTAACATAAAGGAATATATATACACAAACACAAGGCACACAGACAGATAAGTGCTACAAGTTTATCTTCTTCATTTATGAATTCTCAAATGTCACGGATTCAAATCATACTCCAGTGTGCATCTTAACTTATACCCTGTCTGAATAACAAACATAGAAGTCAGGTCAGTAGTTAAACAGACATACCACAATATACTAAATCAGATCTGACTTATATTAGCATGATGGTGATATTTTAAATAGTTGATTACAATTACATGCTGATGAGCAGTTGATTAGGATGTGTGTGTGTGATTACTCTAAAATGATGTAATTAAAGTGTAATAATTGTTGTGGTGCTACAGTAGCGAGAGCGTAATGGGGTAACAGCAGCGCGCTGGGAGTAATGCAACAAACTGCGACAACAGTCGTTCATCGTGCGTGCAACAAAAAGAGAACACATAATGCCGTTGTTGCGCAATCAGCAGTTTAGATTGGACCTGCAGATTTACATTGTTCTGTGCAAAAGATGCAGTGTGAGCAAATGTGTGGTGTATGCTCCCTGCATTATTAGATTTGGTAGGACAGGAGGATAAACAACTTTGCATAAGTAGCGCTTCGTGATGGCAACTACCCAGATAAAGACAATGTTTAATGTATGCAGCTACGGTGGGAAGTTTTTATCTTCAGGCACCAGCAGACCGAGTCAAGGCCGAACCTTTTGGAAACGTGTTTTTGCCCAGAATGCATTTTGAGATGCACAATTATTTATAAATTTGCATGCCGTAAGTTAACAGTGAATGTGAACATAAGCTCATGCAAGATGACATTTGACTTACTATTCATGCTTTAATCATAAATTGCGAAAATGGATGGCAGAGCATGTATATCCTTACCTATCGTGTTTCTGCACTGAACACTTTAACAGCTATGTATGTTAGTTTTACCACATTACTGCAACAGCTATAACAAGTAAGAAACCCTCCCCCCCTCCCCCAGTGATCTCTCTTTTCTGTGTCCAATTACAACCTTTGAGGAAAAAGACTGGAGGCAAGTCATGTGTACACACCATCCACGTACACGATTTTCTGTACCGCATGCCTGTGACATTTTGTATTCCCTGGTTTGTTCGTCTTTTTTGATGGTCTTGCACTATCGTCCTGTCAGAGGGCTGTTTCGCATCTATGTGGGAAAGAATTAGATAATTCAATCTCGCTCTATGAATTAAACATCATTCGATGCATAACAAGATGCATGTTTTACCTGCAATGCACAAAGGCCGGGTGAAAATGATGAATTATGCTTTAGATGCACTCCACGCTGGGAACAGAACTCTGTAAAAGTCAAACAACCATGTGGAATATATATTTCCAGATTAGGACTTTTATGATTTAATCTCCAACCTCTGTAGAAGTAACTACTTATTTTTCCACACATGTAGATGGGCACATGTAGATGACAGAGAAAAACACACAAACCAATCTTACCTATCATAAGTCCTGACTGACAGTATTCAGGTTATTGATTTAGACTCAAAGAAAAGTGTGACTTTTATTTTACTTCTTCGGGGCAGAAAGTTGGAATGATGAAGAGGGAGTCATGTACCTGTGGGAGGTCAATATCGACACAACCTCGGCTCAGAAAATGACTGGCCCGAGGAGTCGAGCAGTTGTTCGGAGAGAAGCCAGATTGAGTACATGGCAGGACTGTAACAGTAATACTGTTCCAAGCCTGAAGGCTCTTGGTCGCTGCCATTGCTCCTCCAAGGATCCCTGCTGGAGGTGCTTTGCTGTTTCTCGGAGAACTGTAACTACCTGATACCTCTGAGCTGACTTAATACGTACAAAAAGTTTTACTGCTCGAGGCTTATAAACAACTCCAATAATGATGATGACCGTTATCGTCATAAACCGTCGCAATGCTTGTACCCAAATCACCCAGGCTGTGGTTAACGCAGTGCGAGATGGGCCATCTGAAGGTAGCAGCAGGCTCATAAATCCAAACTATGTCACAACAAACACTCGATCACAGAGCCCACAGATAGAGAGTTTTCCCCAACAAAATATAAACTAATACGCTTCCGTATCTCAAAACAATATATGCAAACTCATCATTGCCTTTTGTGCTGTGGTGAAACGCGGCAGCTAAGACAGACTAACCTGTTCTGGATTTGTTTGTTTGGTGTCCAATGGACTGTATAGAAAAGACAACCACAAATTCGATTCAAAACTGCAAGTAACTCAAAACACTGAACACAGAAATTTGAGGAGCTGGAGAAAACCCAGACATGCATGAGGAGCATGCTGTGAGGTAAGAGCACTAAACGCATTACCATGCAGTTCAAAAACTTTAAAACCTCTTTTCCTTTGCGGTTTATTTTCCATTAGAGTCACTGGTTCCCTAATTTTGAAGATTATCACTTTTTCTTTTAAAATTTCACACCACTCAATAAATAACAAAAATGTCATTCTGCCCGTTCAAAGCACTCATGTGCAACCCACTTGTTCCCCATCATCACGTTCTCCTTCACATGGACCAGGGAGTCTCTCATCAGACATCCATCACCAAAAGTGCTTACAAGAGTGGTCTTACTTTTTTTTTTTTTTTCTGGGTCACCACGTTGATTCTCATTGTAGAGTTGCAATGGCCAAAACTTTGACGTTCATGTATCGCCTCATTAAGCTGCAGTATGAACGTGATCTGAAAATGTAAAATTAAGAGGAGCTCTTCTTCATTGCAAACACAGACATGAAGGGAAATGTCTGCAAAAACGGCTGACAATTTTACGAAGAGATACATTCTGATGGGGCATGAACCCCTCAACATATAACTAATCTATATTTGAGAGTTCAGTGGAAGAGAAAAAATACAGATTTGGGAAAAATTATATGGTAAGATGAGTCGTGTGTGTGTGTGTGTGTGTGTGTGTGTGTGTGTGTGTGTGTAATTTTAAGTCTGTTTGCTCCTACACAGAGTGAAACTGTCGGTGGCCTCCACTTGTCCTCTTTGACTGAAGCGTCACTTTATATGAAACACAAAGTTGTCTGGATTATTTCCTCTATGATATGCTTCTTTAAGAAAAATGTTCACGTGTGATTACTCCTGGGTGAAGATGTGAGTCCATTCATATGTTGTTGCAGGGTAAAGCGCGGGAACTGTCCCAGCTGACACTGGGCAGAGGGCAGGGTACACCGCGGGCAGGTCACAGTCCATCACAGGGTTAACACGCAGAGAGACAGATCATCACACACCCTCATTGATGGGCAATTGTCTTCTGTGCCTGTGGTCGGAGAGCTAACCACTACATCACCATGTCGCCTCATTGAACACCAAATGAGAGAACATCTTTATGAAGGATGGTGTTCGTCCCTTCGGCAGAAGAGAGATGAGGTTCATATCAGGGTTCATGCGCTTCCTTGGAAGCGTTTCTGCTGGTTTGTCCCAATAATGTTTAACATATTTGCATGTGTTACAATCAAACCGGGAGAGGAGATGTGTCATATGGCGGAAAATCACAACCAAAATGTTCAGAATGAATGTGCATCAATGTAAGAGAACGGTATAGACACAAATCAATGAGCGTGTTCAAATAAAAACTACTCAGAAGCGAGCAGGTAAATGTTTTGCGAGCAGTGCGTTGTGCCTTCACCTTCTGATTTAGTAAAAGATTCCATCACATATTTTGCAGGAGATTAAAGAAAAAGTAAGAAAAAAGTGACACCATATTTAAAACAGGGTTTTCATTAGAACATGAGAGCAGATCCCTGAAAAATGTTGAAGTGATCAGATGGAACACAAGTACTGCACTCTAAATGAAATACACTACTATGGATTTCACCGTGTTGATGAAGGAAGTTCTCAAACATCTGAGCATTACAAAACACAACATGGGAGCTCTTTTACAAAGTCAATGTTGCAGTAAAAGACACCTAAGAAGGTGTACAATATCAAAAATAGAATCAGAAATAACAGTATGTCAACAGCACCATCTCTGTGGAAGGCTGTGCTGATTTCCACCCGCTTTTCATAAATATTCAAAACACACAATGCATGCGCTTTCAGACATTGCAACTGACTCCATCAGTATGAACTCGCCTACTATCGCGTGCAATACGCGATATATTATATTAAATTGTTAATTTGTGTAATTTTTTTATGTCTGTCAGATTGATGATGGTTTTATCATGTGTGTATTAATGTATTAAGTCATTAATGCAATTGCTTATGCAAATAAAATATGCTATGATTATAAGTTTACTCGCTCAGTTATAAAGCTACTGTACTGCTCCTTTAGTCACACTTTACAAGGAAGGGAAATTATGAGACAGTAGGTTGTATTACAGAAGATTCAAGATACCACATGTGAGATTTTTCACCTTAAAAAAACCCCAATATGACAGACATCGCACTTTGTTTCCGTTACTCAGTGGGGCGTGTTTTTGATCTGGTCTCTCCATTAAAAAAAGCACTGCATGCTCACTCCCCTCGACCACACACACACTGAGATGACGCAGGGGTAACAGGTCAGCCTTAAAGTGGATGCGGCTGCTTTCCACTGGTAGCCCAACTCTGTCTGATTGTGCATTGTGTGCACAGGGGGAAACCAATCAGAGTGTAGGATGAAGCTGCTGCTGTCGCCCGGTATCAAGCAGACATAGAGTCAACACACAGTAAATTCAAATAAAACGAAGAAACACACTCTGCTGTGCTTTGAAAAAAAAAACGGTCATAGTGAGAACAAGTGGAGGAGGGATGGAGGCAGTAAAGGAGGCAGAGAGCTGGCATAATGTGGGCTACGCTGTGATTAAAATGTCACCCCGACACAACCTCTCAGTAGTTTTTACTGCTGGACTGAATGACCATAAAGTGATGAATGCTCTCATTTGATCCTGCAGTGGCCGGAGAAGCACAATGACCTGAAAATAATAACAACTAAAATCCTCCTTTAGTTTTAGTGCAAAGAAGGATGACCACACAAAAGTTAATGTTTTCTGTTTTTGTCACATGAAAAACCTGTAATCTATTAAGAAAATCAGCATGATATGAAACATTTTATCCCACTATATATACATATATATATATATATATATATATCCAGATTCATGCTGGCTAATAATGTAGCCAACTTCCACCGCTAAATCAAATGTCCATTGCAGACCTGTATTGTTTGACTATGCGAGGTATGCAAGGGTCACTCAGACCCTGCGTCGTGCATATGTGGCACCCATGCAGTAGTGTGGTCGACAATTGTGCAACTGAGAGATGCAAAGCCTTGCCTTAAAGAGACGTTATCTGAATGGGAGCAGATGTTCGAGAGACTGAAGATTACAACACAGAATATTGACTTTTGGATTTGTCCCTTGTGCACTAAAACATCTTCACTTTCAATAAATCATTAGACGATAGTATGTACTACAGATTGTAAGGTCATCAAAGCGTCTGCCCATTTCTGTGCCCTTTGTGCGAGATTTAAATGAAAATAGCAGCCAAAATTGCAGATAAGCCTTATGACATTTTCATGATTCATGATATTGATCAAGCTGACAGAGGAAGTGAGGCCACTACGGCTGAATATGAGTCTTACTATTGATCAGCAGCAGCGGCAACATTGCAATATAATTCGGTAAATGTCAATAAGATATTATTTAGTCTCCTGCAGGATGAATGCAAGAGTCGGCATATGTGTAAAAGAAAAAAACCCGCACAATCGTTTCCTCCAAGACTTTGGGTTGTTTGGTTTGCATGTATGGAGTGGTTTGCTTGAGCCTGCGATATGTGCATGTAACATTAACTTTAATACTTGTTCTGGTCTTGTGGACGTACTGTGTGTGTCTCTGTGTTCCTTCTCTCTGACTTCATGAATTTGGAAAGAACACAGACTAAGCAGCCACTGCCTCTCAGAGTTATTTTTAATAGCAGAGTGTGTTTACCCTCACAAACACACAGCTGCTCCGTCTGAATGCTTTATGTGATGCAGGAAACGCGACGCAGCGTTAACAAACTTTTCTAATGCGCGGAAAGTTGATTTCATTTTGGTTTGCTCGTACTGGAAAGAACTCAAATAATACAGACTTAGTGCGAAAAGACAAGACTAAATCCCTCTCCCCACAATCCAGCAGAAGCCTGACCAATGCTTTATGAATCCCAGGCTCCTTAAGCCATCACAATGTGTTGGTTTCCCTGGAATCAAATTTCAAATCCCTGCTGCATTGTCAACGATGTTGTCGGTGTAGGAGGCGCAGATCACCAATCGGCCTGCCGATACGTCTTCTGTTGCCATGGTGAAATATTGAGTTTTACGAGCGGCTGTAATCGGGGCTATTATGATGGAGGGCAGAGGATCTGGCAGAGACGTTATTTTTAGGAGGCCATGTCAGATGATGCCATTTTATCAAAGTGGATACACACAGTAAACAGAATGTAAGAATGACGCGCCAATATCGTTGGAGGTAAGGCTACCGGGGTAATTAAGCGGCTTTAGGAACCTTCTCAGAAACAGAAATTGCTTCATATTTTAAACTTCGACGTTTGAATTCTTCTTCCCTTCACCAGATTAACATAGCATAACTTAGCATGAATTTTCTTTTCTTTTCTTTTTTGAGCGACGCTGAACAGGTCAAGCAGTCTTGAATTCACCTGCCAGGCTTTTATAGGCAAACAAAACCGATCTCACCGTGGCCTCCTTCTTTCAGTACACTTTCTTTTGTCTGCAGCAATCAAACCGATTTTAACATTGTATTACTCATGTATGTAATTGGCTGCTTTTAGAATATACCACAAACCCGTGAACCTGATGTAACCTGTATTTTGGGAAATGTAAACACGATTACTCAAATCAGAAATGTAATTCATCTTATAAAAGCCTGTTTACTTAATGACAAATTATATGATTAAGCACAATATCCGTAAAAGAGTACTATAGATGAAGATCACGTTCACACATATTGTTTGGATATATATCACACACACACACACACACACACACACACACACACACACACACACACACACACACACACACACACACACACACACGCACGCGCTACAAAGAGGAATTGTCAAAAACAAAGCTCACTTTCATAAATATGAGCACATTCATATTTGAAAGTATGTTCAATAACTGTCCCAGTAAAAAAGTAGCCTCAGTTTTCACCTCTCATTACCTGTAATTGAAGAACAAATAAAAGCAGTAATATATTTTTTTGGGCAACACAAATATATATATATGCACCGCATTTATCTGTATTTCTTTTCTCTGTTGAAACTGCAGCAAGGTTCAACACGCCGAGCCTCTATTACAACTGCCTCGGGAGTTTGGGCACACACAGTGTAAACAGGCAATCACTGGCAGAGTATTCTCAGGTAATTTGCAGAAGCTATTTGTCTCGGTGCGAAGGCTACAGAGAGTTTGGTGCCTGTGTGAGAGGGCAAGGGGATGGAAATGCGCCAGGAAAAGCTGGTTTCACATTCAAAGCTGGGAGTGTGTGGGGGGGGGGGGGGGGGGGGGGGGGGGGGGGGGGGGGTGCGAGTGTTTGAAGAAGCACTATAGATACAGATTGTACTGGAACAATTTCACTTATGGGCTGTATTTAAATGGCGCTTACCCACTATTCACTCATTTACCATATATGCTCCCCCCCGCGCTACCTTGTAAATTCTGGGGTCGCTTGTCTGGTTGATAATGACTCCTCCTCATGCAAGCATGGATAAACCATCAACCCGACACCTACTCATGTCAGGCAGAACAAAAAGAAATCAGAGTCTGCATGGAAAAGCACAGACAGACTCAATCTGGGGGGAGGAAGGAAAACAAAAGGCAGAGCATGTGTCTGACGCCTATTCTTCAGACAACAGATATATCAATGATTACTAAGTAGCTAATAATTACTCCGATTATCTATCAATCAATGACCTTGTTAAGAATATAAGACGGAAGAAACTCATCGATGTTCAGAAATGATTCTGGGATAATTACAAAACATATTCAAAACTGTATCTGTACACCTGTCAGAATGGCGATTCGGTTATGGCCGACTTATGTTAATAAGACTTTTTATTGGAGATAAGATGAAGCGATCTAAAAGTGCTAGAGAACACATGTTGTCTTTGCTTAAGACGAGACACAAGAAAGACAGTTCAGCTTCAGCTCAGTAATTTGTGGGATAAAATGTATCTCCTCTGCATATTGATTAAAGCCACTTCATCAGCGGAC
This sequence comes from Lipophrys pholis, assembly GCF_963383615.2. Taxonomy (NCBI): domain Eukaryota; kingdom Metazoa; phylum Chordata; class Actinopteri; order Blenniiformes; family Blenniidae; genus Lipophrys; species Lipophrys pholis. The sequence continues at coordinate 17,739,228 of NC_137649.1, forward strand.
CGGACGAAACTCATCAAATGCATTTTAAAATCTTAGTGAAGCAGAGCTCTCACCTCTCATGCATTGTAAGTGAAACTCTTTCAATTAACTCAAAACTCATGCTTCATACCAAGTAACTAATAAATGGTAATAAATGGATACATTTTTTTTCTTTCTTTCTTTTTAATGTTTCCTTCAAAACTGAAAGCTATTGTCAGTCTTTATAACTGAGGCATCTATGACATGTATTATGAGTTTGTTTGTTTTTTTATGTCTGCATTACATCAATAAAATATGATGTTACTATTGCAACAATGCGTCACCTCGAGGGAAGAACTAACCTGGCTCACAACGTTTTAATTCCAGCTCACGTTCCCTGTCAGTGGGTGAACGATCCAGTGCTTGACAAATTCTGTTCCACAATGACAGAAAGAAAAGGATAGAAATATTGTATTTTTACATGCTATCTATCACTTTAAAAAAAAAAAAAAAAAATCCCACATCACCCCTCGATCACACTTATCGTGAATCGTGCCGGAAAAATATATGCGTTTATAACATCAAGAAAGTTTTGGTTTCCCATGGAAATTTAAAGGCAGTTCATTTCTTGGGTGAAAGTCCTGCCTACATTAATGGATTAGTGTTCAAATAATCTGAGTAATTGGCCACGGCTGCTCATGAGTTTATATCATTCCTCCGAGCTTCATCGTCTTAATGACAGTTACTGTGATTAGAGACACTTTCTGCCTTTTAAAGTAAACTTTTTTTTTTTTTTTTCTACATAAATACTAAGTACTGGCTTGAGCTTGAGAAAATGTCAGGTAAGCTGTGTAGTCTTCAACAGTCTAAACTTGAACCCAAAGCTCTCCACATAGAATATAAACCATGGATGGCAAAGTATGTACAGTATATGCATATTTGCCTGTACGTATATCTGTGTGTGTGTGTGTGTGTGTGCGCAAACTTTTCAAGGAAAAAGGAATTCCCTTCTTTCAGTCACGTATTCTATCCTGCCCCATACTTCTCAGATGTAAAGGCTGTTCTTGACACATAATCCCTTAAGGTGTCTTTTTGATGCACATCATGATCAGAGTGGTGATACGCTGCGTGGCATTCACTGTTTCGGTGAAGGCCTGCATCCCAAACAGGGAATTTAATGTCTGCAATGTGCTCTGGCAAAAGTGCTTCTCACACACACACACACACACACACACACACACACACACACACACACACACACACACACACACACACACACACACACACCTTTTACTTCAACTTATTAGTGAGGTCTGCATTGGAGTTAGTTGGTGGTCAAATGTGTTTTGAAATGAGCTGTCAAATGCAAAAAAAAAAACGGATTTTTCATTATTACCTGTCACGACCATCTCCGCACACTCTGACAGCTCTCAGTGGGAAATAACTAATTTCTTAGAGCCACATTGTTATCAATAGGCCTCATTTATGAAATGCTAGAATGAAATGACATGCATTCATAGTCTTTAATCATGGCTTTCCCCACCCCCTTGAAAAGGGTCTTCAGGGGACTTTAAGAATATCGCGTTTAATGGAAATTGGATTACCTTTTAGCTTTCATGTTCTTTCCATGCATGGTTCATTCCATTTAACCGTCTCTCTGATGAAATAGCGGGGAAATAGTCATTTGAGTCTTCACCGAGAACAAAACACATCAAAAATGAGATAGTCAAAAGTCAAAAGTTTACTATTCCAAACAGATGTCTGCAACAGATTGACAAAAAATAAAATAAAAAATCTGACATTTTGTTAGCGAGAGCGACTTTATATGAGAAAATATTTGGCACAATGAGTTGGTGATAGGCTGCAATTTAAATGGAAAAAAAATAAAATGCTTTTATGAAATTTGTTCGAGGCTAAAGCAATGATAGATTATGAAATGTGATCCGTCTGTAAAAAGGTGTTTTTTTCCTTTTGAAAGATTTGTTCCATTCGCTGTTATTCTGTCAGATTGTGATTTGTATTGAGAAACCCCGCAAAGATGATGGAAACCCCAGTTGTTATTCAGCTCTACGAGGAGCAGTGGGAAGCCAATTAAAATATTACTGTACGTACAGTAGATCAGCGGGCAGGGGATGTGCTGTCAGGCACGGGCAAAGTTAAGCAAAAGAAACAGAATTTAATTTATTATCTAAAACAACATGTAATCTGATTGAAGCAGACCCCAGCCGCCCTGTACTTTTTTCCCCCTGCTTGTTTGCTCTGCGCTGACTAAAAACAATTTCCAAATCAATTAACTCGTAGAAACTCGATGAGGCTTGAGGTGCAGCAGAAACCAGTAGCATTGATGATGAGAGGCGGACAGGCAATTTGCCACTTCTGTGGACTTTAATGGTGTAGGTTCATGTTTATAAGAGAAAATAAGGCTATTTGGTTCTCTTGTTAAATCAGGGAGGAGTGAATGATTGCAACGACTGCAATGACGCCCTCGCTGTGTATACAATATTAATTTACCGCTTTGTTGGGCAAGGTATTCCAAATAAACTGTGATGTTCCTGTTCATAAATGTTGTTTTATATGCAAACAGAGCCCCGTTGTTGATGAAGCTGGTGTGAAGGTGGTGTAAACTAACAGTGAGCTAGAGTCGGTGCGTAAACAGGAAAACAGCCTCCATCAGGGTTCGAAGTGCGAGCACAAAGTTCACATCAATATTTACAGCCTTTGTATTGGAACAGGGAGAAAACCAGCCGTCTGCATGTGATTCATGTTTCATTCATTTTCTTCACATGGCCTCATTATTGTGACATTCATTTGAACTCTAATTAATACTTTCATATATACCAGCTGATGCTTGACACTTTTTTTTTGACAACTCACATAATTTTACTTGACAACTGATTGTCTGATTAGCGTTGCTTCGTAAATCTATTTTTTTTTTCCTTTTCTTATGTGACTGATTTTGATTGCTGGTTTGATAATTCCTCCAACACGTATGTTTTGATTGAAACTAGTTAGGAGGCGACAAATTGTCAGATATTATTAAGGGGATTGTAGACAATCAATGCAATGTGACACTGCATTTTCTTTTCTTTACTCACCCTCATGCAAACCATCTGCTCGTATCCTTGCCACTATTTCATCACACATTCTGCACGCCCACTGATGCACATAATGCGGCCATGCAGCGACATAGTCACACCGTATAAGTGGCACTAAACGATATCCAAAGCAAAGGGAAACATGACAGTGTGAAATCTGAAAACGTGCAACTTGGAGTGACACGCGACTCCACAACCATCAGTAACAACACAGAACTTCTGCCTCTTGCTTGTCTTGTGTATTTGGTGCTTCGCTGTAATATTTTGTCCCCTGATCATTGTGCTCACCGGAGATTATTTCCCACGGTCAACATACCGGTGCAGTCAGTGGCTGAATAGTGCGATGAGTTGGTTGAGACCAAAACGGAGTTAAGAGAGGATTATAAAGTCTAACAATTTTACACTATAGGCAACGCAGGATTTAAATGTTTGACAAAAACTTTCTCTAACAAAAGACCAATTTGACAACTTTTTGAGATTCAAAGAAGTGTCAATCTCTTTGTAAAGCTTTGTGGAGCTTCTCTGGGCCCATCTGTCATCTCGGAACACTTACAGCTCGTTTCACCCAGCAGTCCCTTCCAAATGCCGTCGCATCAGGAGAGGTTCACCTCTCTGAATCCAAACTGTAAACACACCATGCATGCTGGATGAGCCCACCATGGCCACCAAGTCACAACGGTAGTAGTAGTTCCAAACATATCATGTTATTCCTCTCTTCTACAGTGTCATTTACGCTTGCATGCACTGCTAGATGATGCAAACTGCACAATCATATTATATGGCAACTTATATTGCCCTTTTAGGGCAACTTTACTTATTGATGAGTTGGCATAGTTTTCTCTGTTTGGTTATCGATTCCATTAGCCTGAAAAAAGCCCTTGCAATATTTTGCAAATAAACATTACAACTTCTACTCTTTTTTTTTGGTTTATATCACCCACCATGGAGAATCAGAGCTTTAAATGTTTATATTCACTATAGATGTGGCATTACCTTATATAAAATACAAGCAGTACGGTCTGACACAACCAGGATGGGCAGCTTATGTATTGCGTGGCCATTGAACAAGGCAAGACTTTATATGTTCAGTCTCTTGTGTCTGTCTGCTGTATATTCTATGTGCAGACAGGGTGGGGTCCTTTTGCCATGTAGCATACGGCTACTTAAAATGTAATAGAATTATATGACGGAAATTGTTAGTGTTACCTTTTAAAAGAGCAGTGTACAAAGAGCGGGGTTATAAAACACACCCAGAACAGCATATGGTATTCGGATGCATAAGCACGGCCCCATAAAATGAAACAATATAGCAAAGCATGATGGGAATATTTTTCAGTTTGCACATGAAGACACTAACATTTGTTAAAAGGCAAAGCTTTCTTTTTGCATATAATGATTGTTTCCCTTTCCCATTCTGAACTGGGAGAGAAATAACAACTAAAATGATTTCCCATCCCCATGGCCTTTGTTTCTCCATCAGTCTCTCTGCTTTTTCATCTAATTATAGCTACAGGTGAGCGGACCTGTGTAACAATGAAGGCTGCCGAGGCAATCTGTACAAATCAGCCAGCGCTGCCTTGGCATTCTCACATCTGTTTTACAGTCTCCTGCTTTCACACAAATGTCACCCGGAGATTGATGCGTACCTCGCTCTTGGAAACACACGCTGGAGTAGTTCATTGTTAAGCTGCGCATGCACCTTGGAGAGTGGAGAGGGATATAGGGCGACTGCAGCAGGTAGGGCAGAGTGGCAGGTCATTAACTGAACCAGTGAAACATGCGTCCAGGCTCTGCCGCGCTGACCTGTCTTGGCAGAGGAGCAGACCGTAGTGTTATCACATACTCTATCGCCCAACCTCACGAGGGCCATCTGGGGACCATCAGCAAGTGTGTTTCTGTCTGCTGGTGTGAGTGCCAGAAAGCCGGCCTTGACGTAGGCACACACATGCACACGCACTTGGAATAACTCTCTATTGGACCTTCCTGCTGATATGCAATACATGCCCTCTTTTCTCTAACCTTAACCTCATTTACGAAGATAAAGCGTGCTAAATTGCACCTTCAAGCTAATATATTGTGCTTTCACTTTGGATGCATTTTAAAGGTGATTTACTAAGGTTAATACCAAGTGCATCATGGTTAATCTGCTTTTTTTTTTTTTACCGTGGAGTGATTTAATGTAGCACAGAGTACCCACAAGTAAAATACTGTGGAGTTGGACATGTTGGGGGACAAGCAAATTAATTTGAATTTAAAAAGGAATGGGGGGGGGGGGGGGTCAAAAAGGTCCAATTTGTGGTCCATCACAACATCTAATAAAGTCGAGGTGAGCCAGCTGTGGGAAAGCCTCTCACCACAATAACAGCAGCATGTCTGCTGAAAGTTGAGCTCCAAACCATCAGATCCATTAGCATATACTCATTCCAGTATCTTGGACAATAGCAAACACATGCCTAATACTCCATTTAATTTTTATTTGTTTCACTACTTTGTTTTACATTTTTTAATTATTTTTTATTTCTGAGCATTCCACCGAATTCATTTATATATTTTACAACTAAATGATTATTTTTCCATGGAGGATGTGAAAGAAAAATGCTATTCTAATTATACGTATGCCACGTGTACATTAAAAGGGTTATATTATCCAGCTTTTCAACACCTCCACATGGGTTTTGTTGGTCCATCACTGTGCTATTCAAAGTTTATTGCCCCAAATGCAGCTTTTGCTTGATTTTAAGCCATTTGAATATTGGATGTTATGAGCTGCATTCAGAATCTGCTGTGTCTCGGTGAGCTGGGCTGTCTCCGCCCACGCATGCCATCTTGGGAAGAGAAGGAAGTAATTCCACTCATGGTGCCCTGTGCCAGAGCAAAGCTGCCTAATTGTGGGAGGGCCTCTAAACCTTGTCCTAACTTTCAAATAAATGGAAAAAAAAAAAAGATGTTTGGCTTCTTACTTTGGTACTTGAGGTAATTGCGGCACACACAGACTACAAAGAGGAAATAGCCGAGTGTTCTTTAGACCTCTGTGGTCCTGGTTTGAGATTCATTATTAACAGAATCTTGGCGTTCATACAGTGTTGATGTCTCTCTTCCTCCACACTGTCACCTTAAAGTCAAACATGTTGCACATGAAAAACATCACCATGGAGAATCGGTTCATGTGATCACATTTGCGTTAACACACTGGTCATACAGATGTGGCATGGGAAGCTATGCTATTAGTTTTGAGAATGATGGCTTGTATTTGTCCTTTGAAGACCAGTGATGTTTGTGTGCTTCACTCTGTTGCTTCCTACAATGTGTTTCAGCAAAATGGGACACAAATCATTGGATGCCGGACTTGAAAGCAAAGCATTAAGTCGTGTCACCCTCCAAAGGGAGACTCCTTTAAATGCACATTTCAGTATTTTTTCCCCATGTCTCATGTTCTATATGCCTGCCTTTCCGTCCTTCTGCTTTAAATACATTCCCAGCTCCATATATCTATATAGCCAGCATCATAAAGAACTATCTCTGCAACAGATGGTGTAGCCCCAGCAGAGCCCGGTCCTAATGTTGTTCTGTCAGTCTGGGATTACATGAAAAGACGGAAGACAAGTTTTTTAAAAAAGATTTGTATGGATGCAAGTGCTGCTGGTTTGGAGGCACAGAGCTGTCACACCAAATGCTGGTATGATTTATTGTTTGCAGTTGTTGATTTCTTTCAGTTACTGCCCTTTAAAAAATGTTAACTGGTAAATAATTACTACAAATCATTTAATGACTCCATTCTTTTTCCCAGTCAAGCATTACCCAAGGACTCTTTTTGTGCACAATGAGACCATCCAACATTATTGTGGTTTATGGCACTGAACTAGCCCCGACATAACCCAGACAAATGAGTATCCTGTTCTATAATTTTTTTGCATAATCACATAATTCATTCATGAGCGCTTTTATAAATTCAGGTGAATAATCTCTCCAGGTCTTTCCAGATCACCGTTTCATACATGCGAGTCATCATGTGTGCAACAAATAGTGTAAATGTGTTGGAGTAGCCCACTCATAGTCTTCTAAAATGACTGTATCCGAATCTCTTTAGAGGCTTCATTACAATTTATCAAAGAATGAGTGAATGATAGAGGACAGAGGAGAAAATAAAAAAGGAAATTGTGAAGAGATGATTCATGTGAGAGGATAAAAGCTGTTAAACTCATATTTTACTTCTGTTTAGTTTTGCTCGGCTTTGAAGATGAGAGAGCCGGCCTCATGCACAGAATGAAATAGTCTCTGTACTGCTCAAGAGGACTTTGAAATAAACATGATTTTGGTTATTGCTGGGAAAATAAAACAGTGGAATTTGGGACTTTGTAGTTACAAGAATGGGTCAGAAGAAGTATGGCTGGGTGTTTATCTTAGGATATATTAAAAAAATAATGAGCGATACCGTTTATTCTTCAAAAGGTCAAACGTTCAATTTCTAAGAATAAAATTAATAAACTAGCAATTTTAGAAGGGTTTACTTAAACATCTCGAGAACTTCTGCCAGAGACTTGATTCATATATATTTTCGTAACTTAATCCATATATAGTTTTATAGCTTTCCAATTGCATTATTTTGTATATATTATTGCCTGAAATCCTTTCCATTTTCATTTCCTGTGACTTCAAACCTTTATTTTTTTCGATGCCCCAAACTAAAACCTAAATCTCATCTTCTCTTTAAAATTAACTATTAATGGGGGTTTTTTCTCTATAACTCAATAATAAAAATATTCAGGGTATGTAACTGAAGAATACAAAATAATTTGCAAAGAGGATTCTTACAGAATATTGTATCATTTATAGTATTTATATTCTAACCCTGAGGTGAAAGTACTTCGCCTGTGAAGCAATTTTCTTTGCAGGTTCGCTCCTGCATCTGATAGGGTGGAATGGAACAAATAGAGCTTGCTGTATAAAAATGGTTTCAGATGCGAAACTAAATCATCAATTACAATATAATTGCATTTTCAGGCCGTTCCGATCAAAATGGAATAATGCGTATCGCGGTGTGCATACATTAAGGCTGGATCACCACGAGAGCTGCGGTGGCTCATCACCAGGTAAAGTGTTAATTACAGAGGGATGAAAGAAATGCTCTCAGGGGCACTGGCTGAATGAAGTTTCATGGAGAGAATTAGTGGGATAGCTGGGTAATTCATTTTCTCCTCCAAACACTCTCATACAGATTCGCTTAGACACACATGGTCGGTGTCCTTGTGCCTTGTGTGCACGTGTGTCTCCGTGAGTGTGTTTGTGCCGTCACAAAGCTTCGGTTTCACCCCGGTTGACCCTCTGCTTTTGGGCCATTGTCCGCTTCCTTTCAATTTCAGTCTAACCCCACGGTGGATAACAGCCATTTTGGAAATTGCAGAGTGACGTTTTCTGCATGGCTACTGGGGAAGAAAGATCAGCTCATCAAAAAGAAAAAGAGAGAAATCTTTTAGACAGGCTGAGACAAAGATTGTTCACTTTACACCTTCAAAAGGTGCTGCACATATTTGTATAGGAATTTATTTATTTATTTTTTTTTGTTTTGCAGCATGACTTGACAGTTCACTGGTGCTACATTATCTTTAGTGGCAAAAGAAAACAAATGCTTTATGCAGACACCAGAGACACATTTCCACCATCTGAAAGCGTTTATCCTGTCTGATTTGGTCACATTGTCCCAACGACAACGGCTTAAACACTAATACCAATATGCTGCTGCACATTATTTCGCAAATTTACTTTCAACATCAGCATGTGCAACCGGAATAGAATTTTTGTGTGAACTGTGAATCCATGCTCTGCATGCCAACATAACAAATGAATCAATAAGATGGCGCCCTATTGCCCTTGATGCCCCTTATGAAGTTGCTAGTGCCTAAGGTCATAAAGTGTGTGAGCCGACTTTGATGAGGGGGCGTAATGTAGCAGAAGAACTCATTTCAGACTTCAGAAGTCTTTGTGCTTGTTTATTTAGTCCTCGTGATGTCAGTCATTGCATCAGTCAAAAACAGTATTGGACACTGTAAGCTTTCCTCATATCTTTCCAACTCTAATGCTGAAATGTCAGGACTTGTTGAGTTCAGTAATTACTCAAATGACATATATGTATAAACCCAAGTACCTTCTGTTGGACCAACTCTTCAGCTAACTATGAGTAATTTGACTGCTGGAGAAAAAAAAAACATCCAGAGGGAAACCTTCAGATTTCTTCTTTCCTCCTCTTGGCATAACCTGAAACCTTTAATATATAATAAACTGATGTACACATCTTGGCTATATTTGCTCTTTTCCTTTATAAGCAGCAATTCTGAGCGATGATCAAAGCCCCCAGAGGGTAACCCTGTCAACTTTGGAGATTTACAAATGTTCACGATGAGATGAGCAGGTTTAATGGTGTGCTTGTTGATGTAATGGTATTGTCATTTTGGAAGACGCTTGTGGTGCTTTTGAGTTGTATCACATTATCCCTCCAGCTGCTCATATCATTATGCTCTTTTTGTTCATATAAGCGATGGCCCAACAATAGATGCCAGTCCCTGTGCAATGCAGCACAATTCAACATCAGCACATCCTCCAAAAATGATTCTGCAGTGAAATCAATACATTTTTAAACAACCTGAATGGATTGAACCTCATAACCTCTGTGGATGTTGGATACATTACAGGGCTTTTAGCAAGATGTCTCTGGAAGCTGAAAAGCCTGAGAGAGGATTTTTAATATTTATACTTACATGCACCGCATAAAATGTTCCAGTTGTTTTTAAATGATTTCTTTGTTAATCCAACACGCCCTGTAATAAAGTTCTCTGAGCAGTGGGTGTTTGCAAAGCAAAGACTAGTCTGATTCATTTTTTTCCCCCATTTTAATCAGTTCGGCTGCTGAAACTATTACCACATATTTACTCTTTCTTCAGTGTTTGCTCGAGTCTCTTCCTCATACCACTATTCCCTGTCTGATTCTATCTGCCTCTGTAGATCATCAATTTCTACCCGGGCTGCTTCGTGATTATATTTTCCCTCCTGACCTTCCCACATCCCCTCACCCCGGCCACATACGCACACATGTATATATCTCCCTTTCTGTATCCTGTCTTAGATTTTGATTTCAGTTTGGCCGGGGCTTGTTTGCCTTCCCTCATATAGTCAGTACAAAAAGGGGGCAGGATGGCTGATTATTGTTTGCAAGATGTTGCAGGAAGAGTAAGTAAAGAGAGAAATGAGACCAGGGATGCAGAGATTTATTTCGTAGAAAGAACCTCCTGGTGGGAGATGTGGCGTTCAGCTTTTCTGTGTCTGGCAGGAGGGTTCATGAGCCCACTGTGCTGCTGAAGACTGAAGAGAGGTACATCACTCATCCATTCATCAACCTTTCACTTGCATCACATCTCACTAGTACACCTACTGCGGCATCAGACAGAACACATATGCTGTTTTTCTCTCTCTGGGGTGTGTGTGTGTGTGTGTGTGTACAATGAGATGTAGGTATCATCCCACAGCAAGGTCTCAAAGCATTTTGGAATAACAATGTAAAATCCCCCTGGTTCGAAACGAGAGCTCAGTGTGCTATAAACAGCCAGTATCGCCACCAAAAAACAACAGAAGGTACCTGAGGCAGGTCAGTGAATTTTGTTTTAGTATTTCCAAAGAGTGAAGGAAGAAAGATAAAGTTTGGTGTTGGGTTTTGCAAGCTGTTCATACAAGTTCTGTCCCCTTACGTCCTCAATTACTAATATGTAAACATGCGACCGTGTCCTGGAAGAATTACATTCCTACACAAGTGAACTGCGTTCCCAGCAGTACAGGTTACCGAATCGAGAAAATAAGTTGTATGTTGGTTCGATGAGCATCAGAGCCACTAAAGCTATGTGATGTCTGTTTGTGGTAATGTTTTATGTTGTTCCAAGGCAAGTTGAGATGACCCCTGCAGCAATGTTGCCATACCGACCTTTAAAAAAAAAGTAATTTTGATCTCGACAATCTTTTTTATGTCATGAAACTTCATTACTGCCATCAAGGGTAAGGATGTAGCTGGGCCAGTGAAGAGAGGGTTGCCTCATGGCGCAGCTCCTTGATAGTCTGGTACAAACAGTGACTGCATTACTCTGACTGCTTGTCATTTACTGGATCACAGCTTTGTTGGAGTGGAAGGGCTTACATGGTCTACAGAGCCCCAGAGGTATTGTGTTAAGAGCAGTACGATCCCAGTTAAGCCAAGTGAAGCTCAAAGATCTGAAGTGAAAACCAAGTCGCCCCCCCCTTGAAAAAAAAAAGAAATAAAAAATCAGGACAGCAAAATAAAGAAAAACACCCATGGTATAAACTTGCTAGGAGCAAAGCTCATCCTGCACGGAGTGCTATATGCCCACCACCTGCAGAGTGCATCATGAGGGAGTTGTGCAATGCAGCTCAGGGTCGAGAGAGAAGAGAACCCAGTGGCATTTTTGGCCCTGCTCAGAAACTGGCAGGCATGTCAGTAAATACCAACCGAACTCTCATACTGACACAAAAACAAAAGATGCTTTAATACAACTTGGTGGGTCACAGAAAATGTCTGGCTTTTTTTTTATTTATTTTTTTGGACATTTAATTCGGTATTTAAAGAAAATCTAAATCGTGGAAGCCAGTTGTTGGTGGGCTTCAACTTTGAAATCATTCGAGTTTAGAGCACTCTTTAGAAATATTGATACAAGAGTTCAGCAGATAATCTTGCTCATGTTTGTCTCTTTAGCAACAAGGTAACATTGGCTAATTATCCCTAAATGTAAAGCCGAGGCTGATGGAAATGCAAATCATCAATCATAGATTAGTCTTGGAATTTTGCATCGACTGCTACACGATGAATCAATGCCAGAACAATGTTATTGCAGGTCAACCTAAAAGGGGAACCAGGAATGCACCAACCTGTAGGTCAGTTCATCAGATGAATATTGAGTAGTTTTACTGAAAATCAAAGCTGTCAGCCGTGTAGGAGAAACATTGGTGGATTGCCATCACAGGGATTAATTGTCTAGGCGCCATAAATCCTTGAACAAATTACACTGCAATCCCAAAAGCTGTTGCAGCAGCATACTTTCAACCCTGCTGCTAAAGTGTTTTGGAAACATGACATTAGTGTATTAGTGTACAAGACTATTGTTTATCATTACATTATAAATTATATACTTTATAACTCTGCTGTCTCAAATTGACATTGTCATTTTAGGATTCGGATTTTTAAGATATCATTCATCAGAGATGTATGAAGAAATCTTTATGCTGAAACTTTATTGCACTATCTTCTGTAATTGATATAATTCCTCACTCCTCAGACAGCTTTGTGTCCACCCTGCCCAATCTGGCACCGATCAGGCAGAGGGGCTTCCAGTTTCTGTGTGTCTGCTGGCATGCCGTTGCCCTTTTCGCCTACAAATTGCACTTCCATTTGAAGCGACCGGTTGTTGTGGCCCTGCCCAGAGGTCCTGTGCAACAGAAATTTAAAGCTGCGTCCCTCTGCTTATTTTACGGCCCACAGACCATGGCACCATTGGGTAGACTCCGGCGCCAAATGCAGTTGGATGCCACAGCGCCACAAATCAAACACCACCTCGTTTGGACTCCAAAAGGAGAAGGAAGCACGGGCTCCACTTTTTTCCTTTGTTTCGAATTGCAGAACAAGTGATAGGGATTTAGAAACATCACCTGGCTGAACTTCTTGTGTGCTCATCATGCTAATTTTGTGGAATATTGGAAAGCAACTGTGAAAATATACACTGTAACGTGTATCAAACATGATGCTTGTTTCTATTTAACTTAAACACCAGGATCCACTGAAAGTGACCCAGAGTTTTTGTGGTTTGAAGGCACGACGATGGGAAAACAGACATTAAAAAAAAGAACGAACAAACTAAAAGATTCAACAACTGCTCCACTGTGGGAACTCTGTGGACTTTATATTTCTCTGAGCAATCTTTGTGACTTCAGAAGTCTTTGGGACATGCTAGATTTGAAAGTGATCTGGTGCTTCTTCGTACTCCCTTGTGGTAAAGGACTTGATGTCCTAAAACACGCCGCAGCAAGACAGAAAGGCTTGAAACAGAGGAAGATAAAACAAGGAGGAACATGCTAAAGATTAGAGGACCACGGAGAAAATCTGCGAGGAGGAGGAAACATGACTGAAAGAAAAAGTTGAAAGAGACAGATAACAACTCAATAGAATATTCATGAGCATCACTTCATATTCATTCATGCTCCGCTACTGGTGATGATGGGACCTTGACACCAGAGCCTCGGCTTTCTGATAAGCATGGATCATGCGCTCTCGGCCCTCCACCGCCCCACCATAGCACACCCCTAGCCCCACTTCACCGCTCTAATCCTTAACCTCCGTTTGGATTCCCAGCAAGGGACCAAACCGACTTTTCCACCGAAGCCTTGGAGGCTCCTGAGCTCTCGTGCTTACTGTGTGTAATATGATCAGGCTGGAGCAGAGTCTTCCACCGCTGTGGACAGCTTGCTGTGGAGATAATTTTGACTGAAGGAAAGTCCCATTTCTTGCCGTAACATAGCCAGTTGGATCAGAGGACGCATGCAAAGAGAATTAAAAGAAAACACACTGAAACCAGCTGAAGCCCTCACCAGAGGAAATGTTTGAAACACAGGAATGCTTACTACACTGATGGAGGATGTTTTCGATCATGCATATTGCATGTGTTGTATTTCTCTAGCAGTAAAAAAAAATAAATAAAAGAAATGTGTGTTTTAATGTGTGAAATTGTGAACGCGCTTTGGTCCTCTTACATCATGCGATATTTGTAACCTTTTGCAATTCCAAGTTCTCACGTTGGCATCACATGAAACCAGAAGCCATGAAAATATCTCCTGCAAATTGCCGGTCCACTTCTCTCGCACCAAGACTCCAGTGTGGACGGGAGCAGAAAATACGCTTATATGCAGGAAGCTAAAGGTCACAAGTGTCTCAACAGCCTCACCCACCGCATCTTGCAACTCGGTAGAATCAGGGCTGTGGGGTCATTGATCATGTAATCTATATCATAGCATCACGACAATAAAGACACAATGACTGTGTAATCAAAAATGGTATACAAGTGCATGTGAAACATTCTAAAAGAGTTGGGGAAAAAAAGGGTGAAATACCTGATAACATAAAATATTTCAATACTTTTAGATGCTGTACATAAAAAAAATGTTATTTAAAAATATTTTTGTTATTGTATATGTGGAAGTTTCAGTGTTGAAATTTCACTGGGAAAAAATGAACGTTTTCAATATATCCAAATGTTTTGACCCAAACCACTTGTATTAATGTTATCAGGGTATAGCGTAGCTATTTATCCGTCTTTCATGCCTGTTTGATTTGGTTACAAGTTGCAGGGGGCTGTAAAGGATCCCAGCAGACAATGGACGAAAAGGTAGAGCGCGCTGAACAGGTTTGACAGTCTATTACAGTACTAAAACAATCGTCCGTACGCACTTCACCATCACATCTTTTGAGTCACCAAATAACCTATCCTGACTGCAGGTTTGTGGGAATTTAGTTTATTAGAACTGACCAAGACGCTTCTCCCTGTGAGGTGAGACAGCCAACCGCCACATTACTTCAATAAACACTTAGATCCTGGCATCTTTGTTTGTAAGTAGGAGCAATGAAATATACACTGACAAAGGCAAACATCTACTATGTGTTTTTACAACTACAGATAGATGAAGAGACCTTGTTCAGCACGTGGCCACAATGCAAGAAACGCTTGAAGACATTCCTCCCATTGCTGTAACTGCAGTTGAATACCAGTACAAGAAGGACAGGAACTGCCCCCAGCATCAACATTGTATTCATGGAATGTATAATATTATTGGAAGAGTAAAACACATCCTATAGGTGTAGCATGTCAAGTGCAATTCATGTAATTTTATCACAAATGTGAAAAGTATTCTGTAATACTTTCACTACTTGATTGACTGAACTTATTTGGTGTCTCTGCCCCTTCTTCCAAGATAACATCAACTCTTAAATATCTGGCATCACTAGCAAATGTGTGACAGTCAAACTGAGGAAGTCCCAGTGTGAACTGTAATGAGGTTTTTGTGGTAGTGTTTGACTTCCCCATACACCATAAACTGTCTAGAAGTATGGTTACAAGAAAAGCACATGCCAAATCCTGTCAGCAGTGGTAGGACAGAAGTTGAAGGATTAAATTCTTCAGATCAGACTCCCTGCAGGATTTTTCTCTCCCGACTGCAGTTTTCCCATCATTTTCTTTCTCCACTTCGACTTTAGACAAGTTCAGAAATGTTTGATGCACTCTGACAATGCGAGGCCCGAGTTCTCTTTTGACGAGATTTCGGGTTACATTTGAGATGTAGGTCTTCACGCGGAGCTACAGTCCTGCTGTCGTTTTGCCCTCTGGGGCTTTTTAGTCTTTCTGTAATGTCTGAATGGAAAATGATGAAAGAAAAGTTAAATGAAGGGGAACCTTGTGTACAACCAGCTTTACCTTCGTAACTAAGCCCTGAATTGAAGTGTTGCAGGTGCAGTGTGTCAACGGCCCCTCGGTGAACGCCGCTCCCATCAATGGCACCCGCCTCATGTTTGCTCCTGATTGTAACACACTATCTTTTCACCTTCGCTCTTGTGTTCATTTCCATTTTATGGGTTTTCTGACGTCTGCATTCACAGTCGACTCGGTTATCTCGTGTCTCTCCGCTTCCAGCACCATTCCCGCTGCTTCATGTACACGCGTAACCATGGTGACAGGCAAATAAAGCCACGCAGCGTCATTCAACTCTTGTGGTAAATATGTTATTTTCAAAATGTGACTGTGAACAGGCGCCATGCACTTTCAACAAAAACAAAAAAAGCCACACCTGCGAAAATGTCATCTTCACAAAACCTGTTCTTATCTACCTGATCTGTTTTAGCCAAGTGCTCCAAAATGTCACCTTAAAATTCAATCAAATGTTCTCAGTCCTTTAGTTTACAGTTAGAGTCATACAACATATTTAATCTTCAGAGTTAAATAACACATAACAAAAGAAGGAATTTAACTCACTAGTTTCTTTCTTTTCTTGCATTATCCTTGATTGATTTAGGCAGGGCTGAGACTAAAAACTGAACAATTAGTACCTATAGTGAAAGGTGTTGAGCAGGTGACATAGTAGGACGTGATGCAGAGGTAAGTTAATACAGAAACATGATTTTATTAAAAAGCCACTTCAAACTGCAAGAAAATAATCTATCTGAAAGGTTATCTGCTGTGCAAAACATAAAAGAACAGTGTATTTACATATATCGTAACTTTGTGCCCCAGAACTTCAGGTTGTAGACTGCAGCATTAAACCAAATGTCAGCATTTAAACAAATACACCAAATACAGCTATAACGCCGTGACCACTGGCGAAGTGAGAAATGGCGATCATCTCTTTTTTTTTTTTTAATGTGGAAACTGAACATTTTGCCCCTCAGTGTTGATGTGTTTGAAGCAGAAAAAATGGGCAAGTGTGATGATTTGGATGAGTTGATGAGGGCCAATTTCATTTGATTCAATGACTGGTTCACACAGCGGCTCTGAACCTGCAGTTTCTCTGGATGTTCCTGGTCTGCAGTGGTCAGTATGTATCAGAAGTCATCCCAGGAAGGAAAAGCAATGAACTGGTACATGGGGCCTATGAAGCCCTGCTTCATAACTTGTAATAAGTGGATTCGCTGCAAACATCTTGGTGCCACATAACACAGTCCATAAAACAGTACCGGAGTCCAAAATGCAAAAAAAACACGGAAAAGTATCAAATATTAGGGAGATATTTAACTGTTTGCTGACGAGCCACTCGCAGTATCTCGGTTCTGTGCAGATAATCGTCCCATGATTTCATTCAGAATTTCAGATCTGAAACTGGATGAGCATGGCTCAGCCAGATAATTTCAAAGTCTTATTCACAAAGTTTTATATCTTATGCCTTTATTAAAGGGCACTGCTTGTGTATGATAAATATCACTTAACTGAGCATGCAGAAGCACTTTTGGATAAGTTATATTATGGAAACCAGCGACGTTTCCAAACTCTTTCATGGCCCAAGCCAAGAGATGCCAATGGAGCCCATCCTTAGTAATGATTTATTAACATGTTAATTTCTCACCATATTATTAAAGACAAATACAAACATAAGCTGTATAATAAAAATATCAAAACCTAACTTTCCCTCTATATCTTCTGATATATTGTTGTCATTGCAGATAGTGTTCAAGTATTTGAACACTGTCATTGAAATTGCCCAACGCCCCTGCTCTCCGGGGGGCTCCAGGCAATTTCCTACTTTGGCTACCCCGTTTCAACACCTCTGATGGAAATAAATCACCAGCCTTCACAATATGCAGTAAACGTGGAGCTTGTTTCGATTTTCTTTTAAATCGAACACAAATTTCACTGAATAATTTCCCAACTAGAAGAACAATTTGAAGTGTGAAATGACCCACTGCACCTGAATATACACTTTTGCTGGGTTTTTCCGTTTCAGCACATTTTGCACTAAATATGTAGGCTCACAGTAAATCTGTGAGGTCACAGTCAGCTCAGTACTGACATGACATCTCTGATTTGAAAACAATACAACCGAAACATGCAACCATTAAAAAAAATAAATAAATAAAAAATGATGACAACTGCCATATTTGTATGATCATTTCGATCATCTGTATGCCCACGACTCTGGAGTGGCTGGAGCTCAGTTAGGAAAGGAGGTGGTTCTCCAATCACACGGTTGCTGGTTGCGTTTCCCCATCTTGCCCAGTTAGTATGTTGAAGTGTCCTTGTACAAGACGCGGCGCTCTGAGTTGCTCCCTATGGACGCCGAGTGCCTCGCATGGCAGCTGCCGTCATTTACGAACGTGACGAAAAGCATGAAGAGCTCTGAGACTGCCGCAGCAGAAAAGAAATACACAACTCTCTCTCTCTCTTTTTTTTTTTTAAATCTAAAGAAAGGTCGAATGTGATAATTTGACCATTGTGGTTGTAATCAGCTTGCTGCAGTCGGCCGGACAGTTCTTTTGTGAATACCGAAGGCATCTGTACCCATGTGACGTGTTTGTTTCCAGCCGATTGCGTTTTGTTTAGCATGAGATATGAGTGAGTGTGATTGGCTGAACGGTCAGCTGCGCCTGCCCCGCGGGACGCTCCGTCAGGACAGATGGGAGACACATTAAAGTAACGCAACAGTGAGTTGATGCTGCTGATGATGTGCAGTGAATGCACCCAGCAACAAAGCTGTGTGTGGCTGTAGGACCCGATTAAACACACAGTGACGAGCAACAGTGGGCTTGTTATTTGGTTATGCCGGGCGGGCAACAATTTCCCCAAAATACGTTAATATCGAGTCTCTGCTATGATCGTCCCACATTCCCTTTGTTTGGGTTAAATATAGCATCATTTCAGTCAGCTCGGTAACTCCCCTCAGTGTGTGAAACACTGTTTAACCTCACACCGAAGCCTCTCGGTCAGAAAATGTGTCTGTAGCAATAACAATTCATTTACTTTAAATGGAATCAGTACGTGCCATATATGTCCACCCACCATTTGGTTTCCCTGTGCAAAGTGAACCTTTCATTTGCTCCCTGTGTGTGATAAAGGCATGACTGCTGCTAAAGCCAGCCACCGCTCAAACACGATAAACACGAAATGAAACATACCAACAATGGCTTTCGCAATCTATGGACGTATAGGTTCATGATATTTTACAGTAAAACTCATCTGGCCTGGATAACGGCAGAATCAATATCCTATTAACTGTGTTCATTACAAATTTTATTTTTTTCCCATTAACATATGCACACATTCATTTCACTATAAAGAACATTATACATAGAGCTACTATTTGTGTAATACAAACCTTAATTAAAGGCACAATATTGAAGCAGACAAACATAAAATGCACACCATCTCCAGCCACTCAATACATTTTGTAGTCTCTGTATTGAACAATTTAATCCTCAATTCAGTCATAAAGCATCAACAGCAGCGAGGGATCCCATAGGAAAAAAATATATAATTGCAGGTTTTATACCCTGTTGACATATTGCTGATGGCAAATGGCTCAACTGAGATTACAGTTTGTGGCACAACAAATTGATTTGCAAGGCACCCATGGACATCATCAACCAGGAAGTTCCAGCTTGGTCATCGATATATCAACTTGTCAAATTTAGACGACGTCACCGTTTAGAAATTCTTCATGTGGCTCATCTATGTGTCCATATGCCTGAAACGTAGGGCGTGCGCCTTCATTTAAAGCTGCAGGACGGGTAGGAGGTCTCCGCTGTCTCCCTCAGTGAAACTCAGTGAAACTCGTGCAAGCCATGGAAAAGTGCTCCGTCGCTGCGGATGCTGATTAAAGTAGCATCAAAGTCTCAGCCCCTGGTCTGCAACGCTTCACATGTCAGTTCATGTGAAAGTTGCACTCAATATTAACTCCATGTTAAGCATTCCTCCTCGATCTAAGATATAAAGTGCATCATTACCACCAACATTAGGTCGTTTTTTTGTTTTTTTTGGGGGTAGGGGGTTTAAATCTTCCATCTCAGTTAATTCCTCCTTTAAAACTTTGCAGAAAGTTTTTCGCTGGTTTGTATTCCAAATTCATTCATTAAATGGGATCGAGTGGTTTAAAAAGGCTTCGCTTTTAATTGTTTCTCTTTGATTCCTTCCCAATCAGGGGCTGTAATTAAACGAGAAAAAGACAGAGGGGAGATAAATTGAGAGCTAAATGGCCAAAGTGATCTTCAAAGTGCCCAAATAAATAGAGGAAGTAAAAGGTCAGAAGTGACTTCTAGGCCCCTCTGCTGATACTAATTTTGTTCAAAAGTGCACAGTTATGATTTGCATCCCAACAGTGGAGATAAAATGATGTATTTAAATTCCTATTTATTCTTAGATGGGGTTTTATGAGGTGGGAGTTTGGCACAGACTGAGTCAACAGGGCAACAAAACAACTTCAGAAATGTTTCTCTCTCTTCCCTTCAGCCTGAAATAATCCATCATCAAAACCTCTCCACGGGGAAAGCCAAATTGTGAAGCTTCCTGTGATCCTCAACTGCTGACAACACACTGGTGTTGTACATGAACAGTTGCAGCCGCACTCGGAAATGCAAATAAGTTCTAACAGGGGGATTTTAGGCCTCCCTTTTATCTCCACATGTTGCTGCCGCAACTTCACATAAACCTGACATTGCTGTCGTTGGGCAAGCGTGTCTCCAACAAGAGCTCCATTTCCCGTGTTACATAGATAACCGCGTTTAAATACTGACAATATCCGGTTACACGTATATTTTGCATACCGCCATCAAAGCAGCATTATCTCTGGGGTGACCCGCAGACTGACCTGCTCTGTTAACGGGTTATGTTGAAAAGTGCTGAGTGGGCCGTTTCCTACAAATGGGATTTCCTTATCTCCACTCGGAGAGTATTCTGTCACGGCAATAGATGACTCTCTCCATTTTCCTCTGTAATTCATTTCCTGGCTCTCTCTTTGCCTTGTGTTCTTGCTCTCTGACAGGTGAGATAGATAAAACAGCACAGGTCGGTTATTTGCTGAGGGCTGCCGAGGATGTAAATTCAAAAAGCTTTGTTTGGTAGCCTAAAAACGCAGCGAGAAACAGAACAGAGATAATGGACGTCATCCAAATTTGATTTTATAATTAAAAATTAATCTACACATTGAATTATTTAACATTCAAATGAGTAAGAGAAATTCTAATTTCTGAATTCAAAACGAGACTCTGTGGCGTTATCAGCTCGGCTGATTTATGCTCGTATGCTAATGTGCCACATTTATTAGCCGACATTTGCATTGTGAAAAATACTCCAATGAAGCGTCACACACGTATACACACACACTGTTGTTGTCGAGGCCTGCGGGCGCCGTGCCAGCTGAGCACTATCGTCTAATTATCTGCAGCAACAGAAATACTCTGGAACTGGTGGGTAATTTGTAATTCATTGCAACAGTTGTAAACGACGGGTGAAGTCAGGGCGGAAACACGAAGCAGCCATAAAGCGGGTGGATGACGAGGCGAGATGCCTCGAAGGTCCATTTTTCGAAAGTTTGCATATTCTGACAACTTCGGCGTGTTTCTGTTAAAAAAAAAAAGAAAAAATTTGATCTGCTTCGGGAAAAATATCCATCTGCAAATGAGCGAGGCGAAGGCTGCTGATTTCAGATGTAAACAGCGAGGCTGGAAACCTTCAGAATGAATGGCAGATATGAAAAAAAAAAAAAACCCCAAACAAAACAAGTCAACATGACGATTTCTGACTTCTGAGTTTCGCGTCGACAAGAAGGAGTTCCGGATGAACACGGGGTGTTTTGATACTCGGTATACTTCATTCTTTTTGTTGTACTCGCCCGTGTTTCTGGCAGTATGGAAGTCAATTGTGTTGACAGTGTTCCCGCTGCACAGGTAGCTCGACAAGGACCCTTGTTTCTAAAGCCGGCGGTCAAGGTCATTAGCGAGTCATTACAACCTCCTCCCACATTTTTCAATTCTTTAATGACGCGTGCATACACCTGCCAACAGGCAGAGGGAGACGGATGAAAAATCATCCGTCTCTTATCCTGACCTCCTCCCAAGTTCTCCTGCTTTTAACTGCACGTCTCCACCCATCCATTATCGTCACCCCCGCCTCTCTGCACTTTGTAATGTCGACGAGGTGCAATACCTTCACTCCTCTCCTTGACATTGATTCCAGTGATTTAAATCTTCCAGCGTTTGACACAAATTACCTGTAATTTACAGCCAACCCTCCATTTCACTCATAATATGCTCTGGTGAGAATTCAATGTTCCTTCATTCTCTTCCTTTTTGTCCCCTCCACTCTCTTCCTCGCTCTTTGTTCTCTTCAAAACCTCCTTTTTTCTCCATCCCGCTCTCCTTGTACTCACATCTTTTACTGCATCACAATTTATGGCCCTCACTATTCCTTGTAGCATAAGGAAAGCCGAGGCAAGCACTGGGTGAACTCTGATAAAGACTAAAGATCCTCCTTTTAAACGAGTGCCGGGGTGTAAAAGCTGGAGATGCAGTGTCAGACATGCCACTTTAAATAGACAAAGGCCGTATCCATCAATACTCTGTGAAAGAAGTGGTCAGGATGCAACAAAAAGCCGGTTTTACTGTAACGCTCAGTGGAATGTTTTCAGGGCTGGACAAAAGGTCAACATTTTCCTATAATGTTTTTTTTCTTCCTAATCAATGTTGTCAAGTTTCAGTTATTTACTGATGAAGTGATAATTACTGAATACCACTGATGATATCACACGTTATGATAGGAATAGATATAGTATGGAAATGTATATTTTTATGATAATAGAACCACAGTTACAATTAACACATTGCCGGAAAGTTTGGTAATCATTACCAAAGGTCATACATTAAGGTTCCATTTACACAACAGTGTTTTCAAGTGAAAAACCTTTGTTACGCTTTGTGCGTCTGTTTACACGGCAACAGTATTCTGAGCTTTATAAAAAAACTTTTTTTTTTTTTTAAATTCCTCCCACTCGGTCTCCATGGAAACAGGGGTGAATAGTTTTTCTGCACATGTGCAAGTAGATGGACAATAACAACAACAATGGCGGCCTCTGGATTGGCACGACTCCCGGTCCATATTCTCCTGGGAGTTGGTAGTTTTATAGTTGAGAGTCACCAATAATAGCATGTGTGTGGTTTTATTACCAAAACATATAATATGAAAACTACATAATTTCAGCGTTTCTGCCATTTCTGAGGAAACGGACATTGTTTAAAACGCTGGATAAAATGCTCATTCATCCATCAAGCAGCAAAAAAAAGATGTCCGACATTAACATTGGCTCTTATCCGCAGTACCGGTGATGTAGTATTTACTTCATTGTATGAACACAAGCTCACCTTTATCCATCCGTTAGCATTGTGGTGAAGAAGGGACAATAAATACATGTAAAATCCCATCTATTATCTGGTTACAGACAGGGGGTAACAAAAGACAACAGTAACACAGTACTCAACTTTTCTGAAAAACTTGCTTTTTTGTTTCGAAACTAGAAAAGTAACCCCAACTATATCAACACCTTTGACTACGCACACACTCCCACCTTAAAAGCAAAAATGAAACCCCTTCATTTTGTTCTCCTCCCAGGAGAAACTTGAAAAGTACACCCAAAAGCATTATATCAGTGGCATTTTTCTCAAACTTGAGGCTCACTCAGAAAAGGGAAAAAAAAAAAAAGAAGGGGGGGTTGGACTGTGTCACAAACCAGTGAGTGGAAAATGTCCTTTGTCACTTTAGTGGCTGCAGGTAGAAGCCTTGCAGATATGGCACTTCAAGAATAGAAGTTCCAATCACCTCTGAAATGGAATTATGGAGCTCTTCACAGTTCAGTGGCATTTACTTTCAGCAATATGCTGTGAAGAGGAGGAGGCTTAGACAGCGAGAAAATGATACAGACACTCCAACAATAAACACAGTGGGACAGAAAAATGCACATTAAGCGTCTGTCTTCCTTTTGTTTGTATCCATCCAACTTTTCATTGTTGTTCTTTCTCCAGTTGCTTTTTCACTTCCCCCCCCCCCCCCCCCCCCGCCCCCTCACTTTTCTCCCCCCAAATTTGAGCATCTACACCAGGATTGTGATCGAGACCTCATGAACTTCAAAGTTGTGAATCTGATAGTGTGAGGACGGAGGTGAATACCGATATCAGGGTAAGAACTGCAGAGAACACCTTCTACTATTTTTCCACAGGAGAGTACGGGCTTATCTGTCTTAGCTGTTCTTGGAGAAGACACTTTTCTTGTCAGAAAATATTTTGGCAACGAAATCTTCAAAATCCCTTCAGTGGTTTCTTTGACGGATGCGAGCAGAACCATAAATATTCTCAAGGCAGCGGTCGTCTGTTGACCTTCAATTGCTGATTCAAAGGAAATTTGTCTGCGTGTAGAGCAAAAACAAACCTGGAGACAGCAAAGACAGTGGGATTTGAGCAGAAAAATCCAGCAGAGGATGAGAGGAAATGACGCAGGTAACTTATTTATATGATAATGTGGTCACAATAACAATCACAAGAGAACGTGAGACACATTTTTTAATGTTGCTCAGAGCAAACAGAATGTTTGACATTTCTGTTTTCAGTCTGTGTTGACCTGTAATTTCCTGTCAAACAATATAATGAAGACAAAAAGACCAAACAGGTTGCATTATGTCTGTACTCCGTCAATGCTGACCTTAATAAAGTCGTTAAACTGCAAAAAAAAAACAACACATTTATCTCATTAACATTTCATTATTTGATATGATTTGATTATTCCCCTCAAAAGTTTTCAGCATACTGAGCCTTATTTTGATATATTTTTCTGTATCAAACACCCTGGAGTGATGAAACTTGTTTGGTCAGTGGCCGCCAGAGCTGCACTTTCATAGCACTCAAAATAAGAGTGGGACGGGACGGATCATCTCGGTGCAGAGCGTGATTGAAATGTGGACGCGTTTTTGTGCGCGTGTGCTCACACAAGTGGAAAGGAGCAAGGAGAGGACATTCTTTATTATCATCGGGAGACTTCACACAAACACAAGCACACACAACTTTAATCTCCTCCAGCAGTTTGCCCTGCTTGATATTGTTATTCTTTTACGGCTAACAATCAATCTGTGGAGTGCCAGAGCCACTTTTAGGGCCGAAGGGATTACAGTGACCGTCCAATTTAAGTTTTAGTATACTGGTCGCACGACAAAAGGTAACAGTTCAATACTAATGTAATTTTTATTTGACATTTAAACTATATATGTTTCCTTCACACTTTCTGTTTAACCCATTGGTCAGAGCATTCCCTGGTAAATCAGCTCGCATTTGTTGTGGATCTAGAAGTTTCCACTGAACCTATTTATTCGGTCCGTCGTGCTTTTCGCTCCCAGACATCTTCTACAGGCCACCTGCCCTTTTGAAAACCATGTTTATCCCCCTCCAGTGCAGCATAGGTGTGACGGAGGAGGCGCCGAGTCTCCTCCGAGGTGACTCATTCAAACTTCATCTCAGCCATGTGCTCCTATCGGTCTTCATTTTGCCCCTGACTGAGTTCACCGGAGGATCTTAATTGCTTAGTGTCATTGATTTGCTCCGGAAAGACATTTGGTGTTCCAAAAGAACGACTTAATGAGTGATGAGTGGGGTGCAAGGGGGTTTGGGATTAAGCTGCTCTAAAAGTGCAGTCGGAGGGGGAAATGTGGCTGGGTGAAACTTCACTGTGGATGCAGATAAATGTGCTGAAGCTTCGCAAGGAAGCCTCGCAAATGCATCTTGCAGAGGTGACATGAGTTGGGAGTGGCGGTCTTTAGATTTTTGTGCAAGGCAGTGGTAGATTCCTCAAACGTGACTGTTTATTGATGGTGTGTTTTATGATTATTTATTAAACCTGTCAAGCTGTTTTAGGCAACTATGCACTGCTTTTTGCACAACAATCTGCTCTGTTCATAGAAAAAAGGACATAAGAGAATGTCACTCTATAGGTTTAATCATGGAGATGCTTGACTGAGATACTGCAGTATAAATAAAACCCTTAACCAGCACCGTTTTCTCATCATTAATTAAAAAAATGAACTGAAATCTTGTGCGAAGGTATTCATAAATACCGTGATTTCTGGACAAGTGGCTGCACCTGAATATAAACGCCACCCATCACATTTAAAAAGGAAAAAAAGAAAGGTCAGAGTTACACGATGCACCTGAACACATCACCTGTGTATTGACGGCATGAAGCTCTTTAACACGTAATAATCCATCAATTAGCTGGGTCATTGTTGAACCTGCAGGGTTCAAAGAATGTGGAAAAGTATCGGCTTATAGTCTGGAAATTACGGTAAACTTATAAAGTAAGAAATAGTCACTCAGTTCAAAATCATTTACCCGATGAGATACAATATAATACAATAGATTTAAACTTTAAAATTGTGGAGCAGGGTATACGTGTTGAAAATGTTTATATTTCACAAAACCAAACCATTACTTTTGAAAATTATGTCAATCTCAACATAAAGCCATTTATAATTAAACCGTCTGCTGTAAAATACAGTGAAATGGTCAAAAAAGTATAATCACTGTATGAGGCATATTTTTACAAACTCACTATGGCAGCATTGCTTTGAGGCTCGTTTTCAAGTAATGAGGTAGTTATCTTTCATGGCAGCATCGCCAATGTCTCAGCTCAGGATGAAGTGAATAAAAAATTTAAAAAAAAAAAAGTATTTGCTTTGCAGGCCAGATTAGAGTCATTGGACCTTATGTTTGATACCCCTGGCCTAGAACTACATTTTGACTGAAGAAGTTGTACCTATTGAAATAAGAAATAAATTGATTTGGGGGTTGTTGGGTTTCTCTAAGTTCTAGCAAAAGGTCAACATATCTGAAGCTTTGCCACCTTACAGCAAAACTTAATACTGCTCAGAATGTGGAAAAAACAAACCTCTAACAGGAGAGCCTCCATCCTCACGGCCAACTCAATAGCATGTAGCATTAGATAATGCAGTAATTTAGTCCTTTCGGGCAATTAAGTCGACAAAGATAAAATCTCTGTATGAGTCATTGTGCGTCGTCAAGAACCAAGGTATTCTTCTTTGCATTGCTGCAGAGAGGTTGAGTGATATATTCTGTTAAAATGTTGGACAAAGTAATCTTTGCAAATGGATTGTGCGTGGTTTGATTTAACTGAGGCAAAGGCCAACAATGAGTACAAGTACCAGTGATGATATACGTCTTCAGAAAGGCTTTGGTAAAAAGTGTGCTGATTCAAAAGGAGCAGCTGAATGCCCGTGTTATAACTTTATGCAAAGCTGCCAGACATATCTATTTTTGAGAAAGTGTAAAATGTCGAGCCAGGCTTTCACTTGTCAGAATGGTGAATGCCTCTGCCAGGCAATAGAATTCCATTATCATTGTAATATCGAGTCATGATGTCAAACTCAGAAAGGTAAGGAGCCCCTGGCATTACCCAAGATGCATCTCACTTCATTTCCTCCTCGGAAACACCAAAGGGGGCATTTTTCTCCACACAGGAACAAAAAGGAATGCACAGCGGGGCAGAAACGACTTCAACTTGTGATGACATTTAACTCAAAACCCGTCTGGAGTCTGGGAACAGTAGATGTCAGAACAAAAGTATTGCTTCTTTCAGGTTTTCTGGGGGTTTTCGTTCAGTTTTCATAATAGCCGTGATGAAATTTTTTTTAAATAGGGAAAATGTATGTTAAATTTTTAATCACTTGTAGCTTCTTAGGATTCTCAATCTTTGAGAAAAAATACTTGTAGTGTTCTATCTCTATGAGTCTTTTCAGCCGAAGCCATGTTGATGGTTTGGTGCGACAGTGTTGGTCATGTCCGACAGTCCATCTATTGCTTTCGTCCAGAGTATAATACCTTCACAAACATTCAATAGTCTGCCGTGAAACTTGTGCAGACAGCCGTGGCCCACAGGAGATAAACCATATTGACTTATTGATTGCTCTTCTCTCACTTTCCTGTTTGCGCCTCCAGGTGTCAGTTGTCACTTTTTTTTGTGAAATGTTCTTGATAATGAATGTTTTTCATAATAACCAAGCTTCTCACTGCGGTGATCTACCACAATGATCCTCCATCTTCACCACGAGGTGGAGATTTGTTGGTTTTAAATTGTGTGTTGAAAATCCCAGCTTGGATTGAGGTTTAATAAACTAGCCGACAGGTGGAATTGTACCCAGCGCCGCCTTTTGAATTAGGTTGCATGCCTTCATGTTACACTATGGGTACAATGCAACAGGGACACGCTGTAACAAAAAGCTTACAATTAGCTTGTTGCCTTAGAAAAATGTCCAAATTCATGCTTGTAATTCACAGGCCTCAGGAGGCCCACTCCCTGTTATGTCTGGCTTGTAGAACAATGTACTTCCCGGTACAGAATGAAGCTTTTAGCCTATTTGCGTTTGTAGGAATGCTATGTACATGACGCAATTATCCATGCATAATTACCTCCTGCAATATGATGGATTTCACAGCTTGCATCTTGCAGCATGTGGGTTAATGCAAGTCGACAGGAACAATTCCTCTTCATTAGACCATTCCAGCAAATTCCCTGACAGAAATTTCCCATGTGCAGACGAACGGAGCGACTATAAACAACATCTATTCACTTTCCTTCCGTCTGTGGTCTTAATTAAGGGAAAGATATTTAGGTGTAGAAACCCCTTTTTGTCCAAACCAGCCTCCTCTAAAACGCAGTAGCCGAGACTTTCATCAGAGGGACAAACATTGGCAGGTGGCTTCTTTAATCCAATCACAGTGAAGCATATTTGCCAAAGGGTTTCATCTGTGTTACACGTTGGCAACAGTCACAACAAACCTCACGGTCACAGGAGATACATCTGTGAAGCAGCATATGCACAGCTCTCTGGCGATAAGGGATAGTCGCAGTCCGCTTAGAGACAGAAACCCAGCCTTTTGGAGGTGCTGTGTACACGATGGGGAAAAACAACACTAAACAGACACCCAAACGATAATTTGCAATGTTTTTGGGAGACTGAAAAATTTTAAGACATCGCTGGTTGGTAATAGTAGAGCATCGGCATGGTGTCAAATCCTTTTTTCCCGTAGATCATCTTTGCACTGTGAATTCCATCAAACAGCATGTTGGTGGGTCGGTAATTGAGGATATGGGGTTTAGAGGCAAACCCCCTTTGGAATTTCTCCTGCAGATCGGCCATTATCCAGCGCTGAGGATTGGGTAGCTGCTCCACTGCTGACATTTCCATTTATATCTGTCACATTTAGAGTCGCAAGGAAACAGAGAGCGATGAAGAGGGGGAGGAGGCAGAGGAGGAGAAGGGATTTGCCGTGAGGGTTTGTTTATGGTTGTGGACAAAAGTTTGAACTATCTCTGCCTTTGCTCCAACAATATATTAGAGCTGTAGTATAACTGACCACCGCTGAAGTGAGCTGGAGGCTCACCAATAACCTCAAGTGAAGCAAGGTGGTTGGAAGGAGTTTGAAGCAGCCAACTGAGTCAAGATGTTTGCATTAAAAGTAATGTGCTGGAAGTGTAGAGATTTAAAATGAAGCCAATAAAAATACCCTATAGTGTTTATCATGAACTCATAGCAACCTCCATGATTAAAGATTACTTGTCTCGGAGTCAAGGCCATCGTGTGCTCGGAAATTAAAACGCTGGCCTTAGTCTGGCTCTTTTGAGGATATAGAGAGATAATATAAAAAATGGATGTCGTGTTGCATTGGTCAAGATATGGATTTTTCTTATTTATCTGAAAAGGTGCAGGTAGAAAGCACAGCTATTTTAGCTATTTAACATCAGGTTTTTAATATAGTATGATCTATGCTAGCTACAAAAAACCTTTCCTGTTCCAAATTGAAATAAACTAAATGTATGTACATTACCCAAATTGTGTACAAATGCTGTGCATACCAGTGATGTTGCAGTATTTGCTTCAGTGATCCCCTTGAGGTGAACATTCCCCTGCATTTGAACCCATCCTATTCATATTTAACATCAACTACAAATACAAGTGGAAAGCTTTCACTTTTCCCATCTGGATCTTTTCAGCTCCAGGAATTGCTAAATTTTATTGATATTATCGCACACAAATCAATTCGTGATCATCAGTTTAAATAAAAAAAATCTTGCCTGTTTTCTCTTCTATTGACATTGTTGTTGAAATGATGTCAAAAGGGAGACTAAAAGGATAGAACATGCCTTTATTCCTGGAACATGAAAAAAAGAAACAATTCATTTAAATTGCAGGACTCGCTCCAACAATAATAAAAGGTCTGCAGTATCAATGTATATCTGCACACGTGCTGCATTGATTGAGCCGTCATCCATATGTGAAACTAAAATAATTACATGTCATTTTAACACATCTCTATTTGCTGTCGATACCAGCTCTTTTCCCTCTAATAATGGTTGCCAGACTGGATGCACTTTGCCTCCCTAAGGGAGCAAATAGGTTGAGTGTTTTCACAGGGGTGGAAAAAAATAAATAAATAAAAAATCCACGCCAAAACACTTGCAATTTATATGTGCCAGACACCCACAGGTCCTGAACGAGAGGATCTATCCACTTGTCTTGGAGTAAAAGGCCCATGAGATCAGCACAGTGGTAGGATGAATGAGGTGTTGTGCCTGACACCAGGAGATTCGAGTTAATAAATGGTGTGCTTGATCTGAGGCCGGCTGTGCAATTGTATTTGGACAGTCTGATGAATTGGGGACCAGGAGCTGTCCTCACTTTTTCCCTGAATACGGGTGATAATTCTCATGGGAGAGGTTTAAGTTGTGTTTAAACTGTAATTTCTTTTTCTCTCTCTTGGAAAAGTAACCGGCTGCAGTTGCTTTACCGATGAGTACTGAATTGACGGATTGTAAAACTTAAGTGAAAGATGCATATTTCCTAACCTTTGGGATTAAAAGGCAATAATTTATGAGCCTGCTGAGGACAATGAGAAAAGTACCGTTTTGCGTGTAGTCATCTCAAATTATATGGTTCCTCGTCCAAAATAGCTTCACTACGTTTTTGCTTTTACTAACTGCACACATTACATTTTACATTCCATTACAATACATTACATTCCTTTATCTATTTCCACTGTTAAGAGAGTTTGTGTGAAATAAAAATGGGACCGTTAGAGAGAGATGATCGTCTGCCTCTGCCCTTTATCCAGAGTCAGCTGGGATCAGCAGTCGTTCAAAATGGTCACAATCCCATAAGTCTGCTCTCCAAATCTCCTGACTCCACAGCAGGCTTCTGTTATATCTAGGACTGAGATTTTAGGTTTGGATTTGTGTATTTCTGAGGCCTCCTTATCAGGCAGCTTCATTGATTTTTATTTTTCTTATATCAATGATATTAAAATATAAATGAAGTAGGGTAATCCTCTAGATTCCCATATGCAGCAGGGTAATGACACTTTTTATTGAGTAAGGTATCCATCGGTTGTATTGTTGCTCAGACCTGCTTGAGGAAATTTGCAATCACTCGTTACTTGAAATTGAAAATTATATATTTAAAAAAAAAGGAAAATACAGACATTGATACATAAAGTGATACACTGTAATTATTTGTCAGTATGTGGCAGTTCTGTGGATACAGTAAATGGTATTGACAGACTGCTCTTAATAGTCAGCCCAAGCTAATCAATGTAAAATGTAAAACACGCAAATCTATGGGCGGAAGATGCATTTTCTGCTCCTAAATGGCAAAAACATCATTAAATGTACTGAATTTGTTATTTTAATTACATGAAAATTTCTTCTTGACAAGCTCTGTCATTTTTATTTTCATGTTCAGAACCAGTCAAGTCTAAATCGTGGACTATTTCCTGAAGCAGAGTCTGCAGGATTGTGAGGGTAGATACAGTGTGCGAAAAGGGCTCCGAATATCGACAAGCCAGCCCCCGTGCACTTTACACAGCGTGACCGCCCTGAGCTCTCACAGCTTCACTTTATTGGGAATGTGTGTCAATGCCTCAAAGTCAAGTAGTGTTGGCGCTGAGATTGGGTAATTGACTTAATCCCACTTTGCCATGCTGCTGAACTGTATGGGATGGCTTCAGATGCATGAAACTGTGTGAGGTTATTGCTTCAAGGCCCATAGCTAAGGCTACCAGATTGTTCTCTGTCGCTATATCGCCTGAAACAACGCACCACATATCCACATTTCATTTCTCTCCAGCAGGGACACAAAGTATGTGAAGGACACATTTCACAGGCCTGGTTTCCTACAAGGTGCACTTCCTGTGTGTGCATTTGTGTGGTCTGTGCAAGGTTATGACAGGAAAAGGACAAAATTGAGGTTGCGTGTGAAATTTTGAACTTCTCTTGGCTTCACATTTGGGATATTGTCCAACTTGTTTGTTCGCTTGATTGTCATTACCGTATTTTAAATGTTACAGTATAAGCAACATTACGCCGCCAAATGACCTTCTGTGGTGCCAATCAATAATTTCACCATTGCCACACATGAGAGGAATCACAGCTTCATCTCTGTGTTCAGAGGTAAGCCTCAGTCAGGCGCAGAGCCCAGAATAGCTGAATGGGTGCTAGACTGGACTCGCTGTGACTATGGCGCTGCCAAATTACTACCTGCTTACATGAAGACAAAACATGAGACAGTGCTGCTTGATTTGCGTGTGTCTGATACCTGATGCATAATGCATCAAGACCATGAATAATTTACACAAACAAGTGGAGGGGATCTGTTTGGTGCTCTGCCAACACTTTCCCTCCTCTGCTTCCACCTCAGAGGCAGGGAAAAAAACTAAACAAAAACAAAAACAAAACAAACCTCCATATTGGAGAGACAGATGGCAGACAGGGTGAAAGTTAGTCTCCCGTCCAAAATCACACAGTGATGAATCAGAGGTTGCCATGGAAATCGGGAAGTGGAGCAGTTTGTTGCCCCCCCCATCTACCCGTGAGGACATCGTGGTCATTTGGCAGACTGACACAAAACCATGCACATGTGCAAATACTCACGTGGTTTTGCACTACGTTTTGAGAGAAAAGGGAGAAGTGTTGGAATGCATCTGATTTGTTTTAAGTACAAAAATGAAAAAAATTTAAGTATTAAGAAGTAATGAATAATAGCTACCAGCTGTTAAATGTGTGTAATAAGTTGTTTTTTTTCATTACAATTTGATATTTATATGGTCACATAAAACAAAACAATGAAAAGGCTAAATGTATCCGGCCACCAAACCACTAAGTAAATAAAAAAATAAAAACCCCACGATTTTCTTAGGAAATGTTTTTAAAGAATAGCAAACGCAACACAAAACTAAAACCTGACTTGCGATATCGGTAATGCTGCCATGAAAACTAGAAAACTAGCAGTAGCCTCAAAGCCCTGCTGTCAGTGTGAGTTTGTAAAATACATGCATAAATCTGAATTACACACAATAGAAAGGTAACATGATCCGTCACATAGTCAAACAGCAACAGAAGAGATTCAGAAAATACTAGAAGAGAAAATATCTTCTAGTAAAAGTCAATGCAATAAAGTCATGGTGAGCCCGCTGAGAAAAAGCCTCCCGCCACCATAACAAAATGCTGAAACACCTCGTTTTTAAAATGATTTCAAAACAGACGCACCTTGTAAAGAAATGTTTTCACTTGCTGTAAATCCCATCCCCTGATGGACATTAATCTGTTTGAAATGTGTTTTTCAATTTGCCCCGCAAGGTTTTGTAGCATTATCAATATCTTTTCATAGCAACTGTGCATCAAGATTTAAAGAATCATTATTAAAAGTAGCAGAAAAAAATCTCTCCTCATTTGCAGGTGTTGCTGTCTATAGTAAAATTAGGGAACCCCACAAAATGCTTCAGTTGTTTGTATTTAATCACACATTAATCCAGACAAACTGAGTGTTGAGATCACATTTATGGTATGGTTTCACCACATTAACAAACATTATCAAACCACTCATGTTTGTGGAGTGTTAAATTCTGATTGAGCTGGCTTAACTGCTCATCTGCAAATCATAAACCCCTAACTTGATGCTACACAGATCTTTAAAAAATAAACAAGATCCAACACAAGAGGAGTAGTGGGATCGGCAGCAGCCTCAGGGTTTCATCTGTCTTCACAAATAATATGTATGCATACCATCAAGTGGGATTTACATATTGTCCGAGCACATAACATATAATCAGTGTGGTTATATGCATGATAACGAGAGAGAAAGATAGACTCTAAAGGGAAAAATATATTCCATGTCATAGTTATTTATTCCATATTGACGTCATACAAAATCCTTATCAGGGGTAAAT
This sequence comes from Lipophrys pholis, assembly GCF_963383615.2. Taxonomy (NCBI): domain Eukaryota; kingdom Metazoa; phylum Chordata; class Actinopteri; order Blenniiformes; family Blenniidae; genus Lipophrys; species Lipophrys pholis. The sequence goes on from NC_137649.1 coordinate 17,773,125, forward strand.
AGGCAGCTGTATGGTAAACATTTGAAAAAAAACAAAAAAAAACGGTTCTCTTTATTTTTACACCACTTGAAGAAAAATATGTAGATATCATAGGGACAAGCATTTATGGGATGAGCAGTAAGGCTGATTATTTTGGAACAAACTTTTCCTTATTTATTTGTTGTTGACACTTGTCTGGGGTTGTATGGTGGATTGGATGATCCAACAAACACACACAAGGAAATAAGAAACATTGGTATTGTAATTTAATCATTTAACAAAAGGGAGCCTCAGTGATTTATAGACAAACCAAACCCATCCGAAACAGACTGGCACTTCCTCCTCATGGTCAGCAGCCTGCTGTGGGATGACATTTCATTCTTTATCCAGTATTTGCAGTAAAACAGAAAGCCCCAAGTGTTCAATGGGATTGAGATCCGGCCTGCTATCGGTCCATCTCCTCCGCTCTGTGGGGAGGAGCATTGTCATCTTGGAAGATAGAGTTTTTGGTGCCAAGCTATGGATATACGAGCTTGTGACCGGTTGCAGATATCTCTCTGTATTAGGAGCCAATCACACAACTGCTTCTCAGCACCTTGGGGAACCATGTGCTCATAACCCAAGCCAACTGAAAAGGTAAGCCACATGATCTCCTCTATCGCTCATCTCACAAATGCATGATCCTTGTGAATGTGGTGGTATTCAAAAGAGAATATTTTTTCCCCAGTTGTATAAGTTATATAAAACTGTAAGATTCAGTAAGATTAGTTTTGAAATAACAAAAATAAGTATTCAGTGGGCCACACTGGGACCAGCAGTTCAGACAATACTTGCTAAACTCCATTGCAATAACTCCCATGTTATTTCCCCCCTTTTTTTCCCCCCACTCATAACCCAAGAAACACACTTTCAGTTGCTGCAGCGGATCATCAGATGTGGTGATACACTGTCAGGAGAGTAGTAGTAAAAAAAAAAAAACATATCCCACGGCCGGTGTATTTTTAGCTTTAAAACACATGTGTTGTTGTCCCCTCCCTCATCTGAAGTGTTGTGTAGCGTCTGATTTTAATCACACTGCTTCGCTGCCGGTCCTGCAGTCATCAGCTCCCATTAAGAAAAAAAAAAAAGCAAAGACAGAGTAAGAGTGCTGAATATGGTCGGTTGCTAGGAAACTGAAACATCATTATGACAACACAGTTTCTCAACATGTTATAGAGGATGTGAAGATGTATCCTAATTTATGTTCCAACTATTCCTATTTTTACAATTATACCTAAGTAAATAAAAGTGTCTACAGTTTAATGTTTCAAATCGGAAACATTTTTATTCTCTGATTATATGGCGATTAGTTCCATTACTCTGCTGCAGCATGCGGATTTAACTCTTAATCTCAACCTCCACACGGGTTTAATGCTCAACAAAATGAAAGCAATGCCTTTTGAACCAACCCGACACTAATCATACATACCAGCCCGGTTTTCAAAATGATGTATTAATGCATTAGCGTGTGGGAAAAGTTTAGCCGCTATTGCTCCACTCAGCCTACGCTTCATTCCACTTATATCAATATCGGCTTTAATGTTATAGTCTATACACCCCCTGTCTATTTCTCTTATTCTTCTCTTGTTTTTTTTTTAGTAAGGATCAGAATTAGAATTCCTCCGCCCACATCAACACAGCTGAAATATGCTCAGTTCGAGTTAAAACAAACTCGTAGTGAAAGCTTTTCTGCTGCTACAGTGCAGCCATATTTGAGACAGCTGTATATGTATGCATGTATAAACACAGACAACCGTTAAATAAATGAAAGTTAAAGGGAAACTACTATGAAGTGAAAAGAAGTTTCTGTGCAAAGACATGATGGTGTGTGTGTTGCCCGAGACCCACTACTCATTTATAGGAACATCCTGACGCAATCCATTTACTGCCAGAGTGATAACGCTTGTTTGATTTCACTGTGGCTGTGCTGAGAATAATGTTTTAAGATTGAACCCAGATTACAAACATGTGGAATAAAGAAAAAACACCAAAAACAAACAAAAAACAGGGCAGGCTGCATTTCTCAAAAAAGAACTTTGAACAGCTTTCCATCAAATTCACAGAAGCCTGTGTGTGTGTTTCCAAGGCGTCTCAGGCTGCTGTGCGCCTGCTTTCATGCTCTGGCGTTGGTTCTCCTCCTCAGAAGCTTGACTGATGTTGAAGTGTGAGATTCACCAAGTCTGTCAGGAAGCAGAGTACTTGCCTGTCTGTCTCAATCACTTCCCTTTAACGATTCAATTTGCGGTCGACTGACGGCATCCAGATGCCGTGGGAATGATGAATGGTCTGCTTCCAGCTCACCTTGCTATTTCAGAATGGAAACGGCTCTTTATATATGGTTCTTTCATCAGCTCATGGAGAAGAATGGTATTATTAGTATGAAATCTTGCATGATGGCCCATGTATATGCTTGGCAATCAGCTTCATAAGCTCAGCCCGGAGCCATATAACTTCAGAGTGCCACGCTATCACAGCAGGCATTATTCTAAAGTCCTCACTCAGACTGTGGCCAACAGCTTTATTGTACTTTGTGCGTTCATCTAATTAGAAATGCAAAGCGTGTGATCTTCCGCATTTGGCTCCAGTGGGTACCCCGCGGCGATTCTCGGAGGCTGGACTCGTCAAAGTGGACCTCTTGCAGATGATTGGAGCTCCGGGTCACATTTTCCATTTACTAATGTCCATCTGGTGTCTACTGATGTGAGCGCCGTGGTTGTAGAGGCACACCACAGGTGTATGTGAGAGTGCCAGTTTGGACAGATCCCGGCAGGTAGCCATTACAACCACTTGTCTGCTTGTTAAACCGTGGCATGACGGTATAGCCCACATGTCCACTTCACCGTCGCTTCCAAAATGTCACTTATTCCAGGCAGTCATGTTGGAAGGGATAAAGTGGGCACAAATGGTCAGCGGACACAATGCTGACACATGGATTCATGTTCGATTTACAAGGGGACACACACAGGCATGCAATCTCACACACTCCTGGGAGGAAGTCACTTCTGGCTTCACACTATAGACAGACATTTCTTTTTGTACGATCATCGTTTTTCTCCACAGTCGACTGCATTTGTTGTTTCTGCAGCCTAGCGTTGATAATGTCCATACTGTTGGATTCATAATTTACAATAAACGTAAAGTGTCACTGCAAGAGGCAGTGCATTTGTCACATAGAACCGATTGTAGGCATCCTTCATGCAGTATTTTAGAAAGCTATTGTTAGCCATAGCCTTCCTCCAGTGTTCCTTTCTTGTGATATGATTGAGTTTTCAGTTTTTCATCAAGTGTTGCCTTTACATATTGTGTCAAGACATCAGAATTGCATTTCATTATTCTTCATCTGATAAGCACAAGTACATTAGACACATGTTCAATCGGAGCATGTAGAAGAACTCAGCCACAGCTTAGAATGAGAATTAGAACTAGAATTACAATCTCGTGCCACAGAATTAGAAATGTAAACGTTTGCTTGGAATTTTATCATGACAATAAAGAGTATTTCCCTTTGAAGACAACAGAAAAGTAACTTACAAGTGGTAAACAGACCTTACCACTATGTCTGTATATTGCATTGAGAAAATAAAAACTATAATTACACACAATATATAAAGGCAACACTTAAAGAAAAACTGAAAACACAATCCTTTTTAATGCACTATTTAAATTGAATTTGTGCCCTAATGAGGTTTTAGAAAAAGTGTGTGAGTGTGGGTGTACCAATAACTAAAAATGGAGTTTTCTTTATTATTGAATTTAGATAAGCATCACTCCACTATGTTTCTTTGTTGTTTGAATATAGGCTACAAACCACCAAATCATATTATATTCATGTGTAAGCCAGATCCAATTTGCTATAAGACAATAAAATCGCGTTAGAGAGAGGAGCATTACAATGACAGGTTAAAAAAGGGGGGAAATGAGAGACGACATACAGTGAATGAGGAAAAACAGTGACAGCCTTTTTCCAAGAAAAATAAAAAAGGTAGCTGGTAGGCTTCATATAGACAAAGCAGAGAAACTGAAATAAACATATATTCCATTGCTTGGGAGACCGTCATTACTGATGTGGGAGTTTGAATCTTAATCAAAGGCTCTAAACACATTGGGAAGTAGAGATTGCTGGTAAAGGGTCCTGACCGCACGACTGAATACGCTATTTTAAACTCCTAGGGCACGTTAGTGGCTCATTTACATCTCGCACATTGTCAATCAAACTGCCATTGTTCGCTCTCGCTGTGCGAGGAGGGCTCGTGTCTTTCGTGAACTCAACATTGGTGCTACAGCAAAAGCTTCAATTTCCCGTCACTCTGGCCCCGTTCACATGACAGTGTTGCTCGTTTTTGCGTTTTGGTTTCAGAAAAGTTTCACTTTTCCACTGCGACACCGTGAAAACGATGTGGCTTTCATGTCGGGCCACTAGTGGGTGCTGTTTGTTTTTAGAATGAAACCACACACACACACACACATGCATGTGGAGAACGATGCGTTGTAAACATTAACAATGGCGAGAACACGAACATTCGTACAGACAGACGACAGCGTTGGACTGCGCGCACAGTGACTCAACTGTAAAACTCTAACTGTAAAACCACCAAGTCCCGGGGGAATATGGACTGGGATATCCAAAATACAACGAATGCTTTGTGTTTCCACATTAAACTGTCTTGTCAACGAAGCCTCAGTGAAGTGTTTAGTGAAGCACGGATGGCCATTTTAGAGACCCTCACCAGCTGTGACAAGTATGAGCTTGTTACCTTTGGTTGCCATAAATCTCACCAATGTCACTTTCATTCCCAATGTTTAGGAAAACAATTGGGGGCCTCTTGCCAGCCATGCAGGCAGCTTTGGCAAATTCAAAGACAAAGGTGAAGAGGGCGAGATTTTCCAACCTGGAGATTATATTGATGGATTTTCATTAGTTAAATCAGAATATGATAAATTACTGTCTGAAAGAGTTGGAGAGGAGATGCCGTGCTTGAGGAAACAGAAAGGAAAAAAAAATGACAACTACATATAGGAATGAAGAAATAAAAGGAGATGATTGTCATGTTGTCGGGGGGAAAATGTTTTTAAATGAAAAGTATGGGCTTCAACAGAATGAACTTGCGCTTGGAAAAAAAAAAAAAAGGTAAGATGTGACTCAAAAGGGAAATATGACAAAAGGTTTTCAAGATAGTGGGCAGCAGACAGCTTCAAAAGAAGAAAAGTATAAAAAGCACAAAAACATGGTACTTGGCATATCTTTTCAAAAGAGAAACCTGTTCAGAATCATTACATCAAAGGGGACTGAAAGATGTTTTTAAGGAATTGAATTTCCTCCATATGCACCAGAGATGAGTCTGAAGCAGACCTGAACAAAATGTGCACCCAGAGGCTTTCATTTGCCTGAATTCAATTCTCTAAATCAGCTTTGTATTTTGAAGCGTAAAGAGCAAAATAGAATGAAACATGCCCGTGTTGTCGGATTAGTCCTTTGAAAGCAGCAGACAATTCTCTTCATATCTTTTCAAATAAGTCAGAGCTCAGACAGCCCAATCAATTCCTTTTTGGGTTTTTTTTATTTATTTTTTATTCCACATGTCTATGTGTAAAACTGACTTTTAGTCTCTATGAACTCAGTTTATCACTGATGGCCCAGTCAGAATTACCTTAATAAAACCAAGACAAGCCAACAACTAAAGCCGTTGAGAATTAAGACACATCCAGCTCCTGGAAAAGCTATTTCAATTAAAATAAATGAATAAATAAATAATTTTAGGCACGGTTGTTTTGAGTAAAATATCATTGCTTGCTAAAAAAACGCAATTATTCAATGAAAAACACTGCACAGAGAATACAACATTTGAAATCCAGCAAAAGCATGAAACATCCATTTAACCTCCCGTCCTTTAATTGGTCATCCTGTGCCTTGGAAAATGCTTCCCGAATGAAACCCCAGAATCGGCTAATGACGGCTCTACTTTAAGGTTGCACTTTTAAAGAATCTCCGCTGGAATCCCCCGAGGATTGAAATGTCAGCTGGTTTTGTGTGAACTTCATATTCTCGTCTTAAAGGAGAAGTTCACACCTCCTGCCAGTCCCCAAGGCGTCGGTTTAAATGTGCGCAGTGAGAGGGAGTGCTGAGGACGCGTCACCTAATCTGAGATAGAATGACAGCAAGATGGAGCCGGGGAGCCGAGTGAATTTATTTATTTTTTTTAAGTTTCTGTAGAGTTAAACGGCAACATAAAATCTGTGGCGTGAGTACCACAAGAAGTCGTCATGTTTTATTTCTGTTCAACCGGTCTTCTCCATTGATGCCATTTAGGGTGACGCACTGATATGTCATGAATAACAGTCTTGACAATTTTTCTTTACAGAATTACCTGACCTATATTATTTGCATGTAAGGTGTGCTTCACTGTATCTTTACTGAATTCTGACTGGGTAACCTTAGATCATAGCTTTTTCTTTCTTGCCAATCTGTGTTATAGATGATGTGGAAATCCTCACCGTTAGCAGCAAGTGAGAGGTCCTCACTTCACTCATCATCCTCGTTGGATTTGTAAAGGGTGAAGAGAATTAATGTGTTTAGCTAGAGGTGAGTCTGGAGGACAGATCTTGGTAATCAGACTGCCTGATGTTCACATTGTAATAATGAAATGTCACATAATAATGGCTGTCATGACCCAAAGGGAGAAAGAACATCCTCTTCTTGTGGAAGTTAGATTTGTTTACTTTTTAAAAGACTCAGTAGTTTCATATAGTTTCAACTGGATTTTCTTCCAATAATTAAAAGGTAAAATTAAAAAAAAGTATCCTTTTGCTGAAGCTCCCTGGCACCCTGGGGGAAATTCATTCCTCACTTTGAAAACCAAAGTTTTGGATCATCGGATCACTGTTCGGGTGCATCATCCAAAATCCTACTGCGTCTCAGCTTGAAGCCAGCCACTATAATATTTTCTTGTAGGAGACCTTGATGAATTTAGGAATTTATATTTCCTTCCACTCTGTCAAGCAGTCCATGTCCTGAGGCAGAAAAAACAACCCCTAATCCTGATGTTCAGTCCACGTTGTACACAGTGTTCTTCTGAGCAGTCTTGAGGCTGGTCAAGGTCAACATGCAATAGTGTATTTTTTTTTTTTTTATCAAACAGCAGCTTTCATAGTGATGCCCTTCAATGGACGTCACTCTGGTCTTATGTATGTAAATCAGCCAATCATGTTGAAGGTTTTCAGAGAATGCTTCATTCCAAAGCATCGATGGAGTTTGAAGAGCAAAATTCAATTTGAGTTTTTTTTTCTCAACTTTAAGAGTCGCTCTACATTTAGAGTTTTGTTGTTCATATTTTGTAACTCCAGGAAGCTCTTTTAATGGTGAGTTACACCAGGATTCACTTGCTTACAAACATTCATTCATCCATCTTCTATTGAGCTTTTTCCAACATCACGTTGTAAGGTGCTGAAGCCGTGACAAGACAGCTTTTTTTGAAGAGCGCATTTCAACAAAAAGGCAATTCAACCTTCTTTAAAAAAAAATAAAAAAAAAAATATATATATATATATATATCTGTCAAGAACAAAAGTAGTGAGCGAGGTGAATAAAAAAAGAAAGGTATAAACATAAAAAAACTGAACTCTGACTTCTCCTAAAAAGACCTGAAGACCTTTCTTGCTGCAGAGTTTGAACCACCCCACAGTTTTCAGTGAGTTTGTTCCAAATATTCGGTGCACATCAACTAGTATTTGGTTCAGATTCTCTGAACATATTCAGGTTTGATCCAGATACCTGAAATGTGAGCCAGCATATTTGATGTTGAACATTATAGGGCCCAGGATGGAGCCTTGAAGAACTCCACTTGTCGTTTTGCTCAGCACAGAAATTATTTTGACAAAAACCCACGGTCTGTGTTCAGCTGTAGGTCACACTTTACAGGAGTGATGTGGATGAAAACCTCACTGAAAGACATTGAATGAGGAAAATAAATAAAACGTCCTCCAGCCTGGGTTATTCTTGCTGTACGTGGATGCACGTCTGTGATTATTCAAACATGCTTAAAAGCCTTTATACAGTTAATTGAGATAGTGCTGTACAGTATTTACATTTTTTTTTATAAAGTTCAAGGTACATCAGATGAAATACTCAACAGAAATAACAAAAAGCAACCTTTCTGCAAATAAGTGTTGGTGTCGCTCAATAAACATTGTACAAGTAAAACAATCATATGGTCAGCATGCTGTGAACTTCCATGTAAAACGAAGGTCACGATAGAGCCGAGTGGCCATGATGAAAAGCTGAATATAAATGCGTGTCTTTCAACACAACCATTGGGCTATGAAAGGCTTTAGAATCCAAACGGCGTGCTATATCACTAATGATGCTCAGCAAACGCCGAAATAAAGCCACAAGGTTTTCAGGAAGAAGACAAAAGGCAGGAGACTGAAAGAGATCAGCTTCCTTTCTTCTTTTACAGTGGCTCTGCCTCTTTGCCCATGGGAGCAGGTGATTTTCTGGGCAGTCGGGCCTTGGGGAGTGTCCCCAGGTGCTTGACTACACATCGTCTTCAAGGAGTGAAAGGAGACTTCAGAGGCGATGATGAACCTCGGCGTCACTGCACTGCTTCCTCTCAAAAAATGGGACATTCGAAAACGGAAGAGGGACTTTGAATCACAATTTAATACAAAAACACACACACACACACAAAAAGGGATGGTCTATTGCTGATGGTAAACAAGTGAAATGAGTGTCCATGTTGTGTGATTTTTAGCTTGATTTTATGCTTGGCTTAATTTCAGCTTGTTAGTGTTGACTAAGTTTTATGTTTAATTTAACCTTGATTAAGGCAGACTGGTGACAGCATACAATTTTAATGTTGTTCATGCATCCCTTTTGAGCACAGGTGGGTATTAAAGCACGTACTTCATTGATGTTTCCTTTTGATGTCTCTCATTAAAAAAACATATTTGAGTCATTATTCCTAAAGTAGTCATACTGATTAATATCTCTTGATCGAAAAAATGCCTTTTAAATATATCACCAGATCATATTCGCGGTTTCAAAGATGGGCATATGTGCTTAATCTGTTTGCCTTTCAAGGTTAATGACATAGGTTTATAAGTAATATGAACAAAATGTCATTTTTTCTGCTGAATACACCGTTCACCAGATAAAAAGCAAAGAGCCCCGGTAGCTCAATTTTCAGTCGCCCATGAAAAAAAAATGAAAAAAAGTCCATGTCAAAGGGGAAGAATAACTTGTGATTTGCTGAGTGTTACAGTGTGTATCTTTATACAAAATGTCACAGTGCCTCTGGCTGCCGACATCCCATTTCTCCACCTGCGCCGCATGTGGTCAGAGAGGCTTTAGGACGAGCTAAAATAGTCTGGGCACTTTTCAGGGCAGTCAAAGAACTATAAAAAATGTGTTTTACATGCATCAGTACTGGTGGAGGTGCTTTTAAGCCCTCCGATGCGATATTCCAAGGTTACACAAAGTCGGGAGGAAATCCAGCACTGAATTGTGGAGATGGGTTTCCTCGAGCTTTTCAGAGGTGACAACGGATATTAGAGGGAGCCGTTAAGTTAAAAGGACACCTCCACTGACTTTCAGCATGCATTCACGCAATGATAAATGTTGACAGGGTCCAGGGCCCAGCGATTATCTGCTATGAGTCTATGTAAAAAATCTGAAGTTTCTTTCTCATGCATATAATTTTACCAATGGTAAAGCCCACAGATACGCACAGCGCAGCACAAGAGGTCGGAGTAATTTCTCGGCCAAGAAGGAGATGCTGTCAGATCGGATTGCTCGCCTGGTTTATGTCTAGCAGGATGTCTGAGGGCAGATTGGCGTTGCAGTTGGGGAAAGCTAAACCTAAGATTCCTGCAACGAATGAATGTTTGCATTGCAATATTTCCCATACGTACTCCGTGTAATGGAACTCTGCAAGCTGCACAGCCATCGACTCAGAAAAGCGTATAATCATGACCTATCAATGCTTGACAAACGACAGATCATTCCCAATAGATGATTCTCAAAGTGTTCTTCAGCCTCGGTTTTCAAATACATATCCAACAAACAATATTCACATAAGGGGGATGTGTTTGTGCCAGTTTTCATGATTCTCCTCCTTTGAGCTCCTGCTGACAAGAGTGACTTCAGGCCTGAGGTCAGATCTCTCAAAACACAGGAAAATCTTGACACCACTAACTGCTCACTGTGAGGTTCGTAATTGAGATCTCAGTGAGAATGAACAACAGGGACCCGCGGATCATAGCCCGCTTCAGACTTTCATGCTTGCGATGCTCTCGTTTTGATTTTGCTTGCCTTCATCTTCCACATTCGAGCCCATTTTCACGTCTGCTCCTCTCTGCCTCGCTCTGACAGAGATGTAATAGCAGCATCGTTCCCCTGTGCTGTTTCACCGCTGTCTTCAACGCCACAGAAAGACAACTGATGCTGAACTCTGTTACTTGTACTTTACTTGAACAATTAAAGTCTATGATGTTTTTTCTCTTTTGACTTTGTAGTTGGGTTTTTTTTCCCACTGAATTATTAAACTGTTTGTGTAATCTTGTTAGATCAATAGATCTCTTTGTTTGCACTCACATTTAATATTTGAATGATTCTTTCAATAATAAAACATTCCTGACTTTTATTACATTCATGAATACAGTTGTGTAAAAGATATATGAATTATTAAAATGACTGTGTTTTGGTTGCCTCATGGCAGTTTGGGTTTTCGCCATTGGGTTCCTCGAACAGTCCAAAACACACAATTGAAGTTAGTTGTTGACTCTTTATGGCCTGAGAGTATGAAGCCCTGTTTACGCAATGTTTTCAAGTGAAAACGGAAAACTTTTGTTGCATTTTGGGTGTCCGTTTACACGGCGGCGGTGCTCAGAGCCACTGAAACCACAACGTTTTCAAAGGTGGAACTTTGAAAGACTGCTACTGTGCATGTGCAGCACGGCCGTAGTAAACTGTTATTTTGCACATGCGCGAGAACAAGAGGAAAATGACGCCGTTTACAGTGTTTCTGCCGGTTGCATGTAAACAGAAATCATTTTCAAAATGTTGCCATGAAAACCCCAAACTTTTCTGAAACAAAATAAAAAAATTATGCATTCTCACTTGAAATGTTGTGTAAATGGGGCCTGAATTTGATGTATTCTGCCTTTACACATACTCAGCTGGAATGGACTCAATTCTTTCTTCACCAAAACTTACATAAAGCAGTTTAAAAGATATATGGTTGTGCTGAAGAAAGATTTTTTATTTTTTAAATAATGATGTTTTAATTCCTTCTGAGTATAGTAAGCAGCCACTGTGTATTGATCACAAGTTGCATCATTAAGGTATGGGAATTCTTTAACAGCATAAAAACATGTAGCCCATACACAAACTAAAAAGGGCATAACCAAGCATGGCTTTGAAATACTTATTCCCCTTAACATAATGAAGTAGGGGGTAAAGGAAGAGAATTTCCCCATGGCTGCCAATGTCCTCTGACGCCATGCTTGTTGGAGGAAGCTCTGCATGCAAATAAGCTCAGAGTTGCATGCCATACATTTGTAAAGCAATCAAACAATCATTACCACATCCCTACCAATTAAAAAAGATGAACTGATCAATAGGTTCACAAAGCATGCACACTCGATAACCGATTAGCTCTTGTTTGAGAGTCATTGTTGAGCTTTCTTCAAATCTCGGAAAAACAGTAAAAGAAAAAAAATCAATTTAATGTAACATTTAATGAAAAGGGATTCAGGTTCATTGACCACATTTGTAATGTGACGGATTTTCCAGCCTGCAAACGCATTCCGGTTAAGTCAGAAACTATTAAAGTCATTTAGTATCAGTGATACAGTGCAGCTCAAGCGGCATTTATAAGCACTAAAACTGCTGTCATTTGTGAATGTTGAGATAGTGTTTTCAATACAGCTGGTGTAAACTTATTTCCCGTGGCTGCATCCATTTTTAAAAAATATATTTATTGAATATCTTATAAATAGCAAAAATAAATACCTGTCCTTTCATCAACATAGTCAAAGGACAACAAGTCAGGCTTTTTGAGCCCAATCTCTTGACTCTCATACTGGCTTTACTTCTCCCAGGCTTCCCACTCTGATATCAGGGGAAATGGTGGTTGTATGAAAATGGCTTCTCGATCCCCTAAGTGCACTGGACTGAGAAAAGCAGCCCGGGAGACACAAAGTAATCCTTTCAATAGAGGCCTCATATCTTTTAATATGTGAAAATATAAAATGTCAATCTAGAATAACCGTATTTATAGCCCTAAGTGTGCTGATAATATTTCATACATAATATTACTTGCCAAAGGGAACGTCTGTCCCAACCTGTTATTGGTGCAGCACAAACAGATGCGGCAAAGAGTTCAATCCTCTCACCTGGGAAGCTCTAATGACCTTAGACGTGAATGGCGAGTCTTTCTGAAGCTATAAAAAGCTTGCAGCAAGGCTACCCTTGTTTGACTGAGATAGTAGTAAGAGGGGCGTCACAGCCGCGAGGCCTGACTCTCCGTGCTCTACCATGGGGGTCAGGCAGCAGCCACAGAGTCCATTAGCACATTACATGGTCCTCTCAGCCAGGAAACGAGAAAAAGCCATTGAACACCCCATTCCACCCCGCCACACAGATTAGAGTGGTCCTAATGCAGCAGCAGCAAGGTATGTTACCCATGAGAGGGACAGCAGGAAGAGGAAATGGAGTCCAGGGACCCGGAGGGTGAGGGCAACAGATGATGAGCAAGTGAGGGGGAGAACAAGGCAAAGAGAATTTAAGAAAGAGAAATGAGGAAGCAAATGAAGCGTGCACCACTGATGATCCCTGCCTTTGATGGTGTACAGAGTCCAATAGACTGCAGGCTCATTAGTGGCAGCGAAGAAAATACAATTTCCCTCCATATGTCTGTTCATAACAGGCCAAAAGTTAGGGAGGAAAAAGTCCATCACGTGCCCTTGTGGATCCTGCTTTTATTCTGGACGGCAGTGCCATTCTGAAAATATCAACTTATTTATTTATAGCTGCTTTGAAAGCAAATCTGTGGAAGAAAACATATGATATGTTACATGGGGCTCCATCTCCCCTTGGGGAGTTGTGTGTTGAACATGTCCTCTGAATGCTTGAGTTGAACAAGAGTGTGTGTCTGTGTGTGTGTGTTTTTCCTTCCTTTAATGCTTTTTGTTGCGGTTTAGGGGTTTCTGGGCCATTGGAAGTGCACGAAGTATGTGTCAATGCATTTATTGTGTATGATGAATTGTTCAACTCCCCTGGTTGTAGGAGTTTGAAGTGAGGATTAGGGGGGGGAGAAAGAATCTCATCCATGAACAGCTGGGGGATTGTAAATGACTCTGAAGTGCTTTATGCACTTATGCAGAATCGCATATCACCACTACCATCACCAAGTTTTGCCCCCCCTCCCACAATTCTTTTATTTGTTTTCCTTTCACAAATTGTAATAAACATATGCGAGGATACATAAAAGGGTAGTTTGATAGATTTATCTACAAAGCAGACTTGGTATCATTGTTCCGATGATAATGCAAACTGCCTCAGAGGCAAATAAAACCAATCCATTTTAATAAAGTCTTTTTTCTTTTAGCTATCTGTGTGTGTGTATGCCTGCCTGCCAGTGTTTCATTGTTGTATAGGATTGCAAAAGCGCTCAGGGTGCAGGCAGCCCTATAACACTTTGCTTAAAATCATTAAAGGAATATCACTTGTTCGTGTTGCTGAAGATGGTCTTGACGGTCGGTACATCGCAGTAGAGGGGGACTTGAGAACAACTGCAGAAGCATGTAAACAACTCTTCTTTCCTGAATGTTAAACGTGAGGAGGAGGAGGGAATACGGATTCATTAGAAATGATTTGTAAGCTATCCCTGCTATCTGCCCCTGCAGACAGGAAAAGCCTCCGGGTATATTACAGACACAGTAGGAGGAGAATATGATGTATTAGATGTCCTGTCCAATGGATCTTAAGATGGACAAACAGATGGACAGGGACCCACCAACCCCTGGTGATATATATATATATATATATATATATATTTTTTTTACCTGCCTGTAATACAAGAAACGTGACACGCATACAAAAGCAAGAGAATGTCCACTGTGGGGAGCCGTACAAGCATAACCAACAGGGGCATGATATGATCTGAATATTTATTTATGTCTCTAAATGTTTTGAGAAATTGAGAATTTTTTTTTGCCATAATCTGTGTGCAGGAACAGGATAAAAATTGTGTCTCATAATTTGGCACCCAAGCCTGGAGATCACCAGTCTTTACACCTTTATCCAGCTCAGCGCTGTGTGATACCCACGCTGAGATGATCCCAGCTGACAATCGAGAAAAGACAAGGTACAGCCCGGACAGGTCACCAGTCCATCACAGAGCAACACAGAAGGACAGACAGTCAAACACACTAACAGATTTACCGTCCCCGATTAACCTCAAATGCATATTTTTGGACTGTGGGAGGAAACCCAGACAATCTCCCACACACATAGAAGATGCTAACTCACCATAGAAAAGCGCCCAAGCCAACATTTGAACCATGATGGACTCGTGAGCCCGTAGTAGAATAGACTGCCTCTCTATACGTTTGTGCAACGGAAATAAAATGTTGATTTGAGTACTTGAGTAACTCTAATCAAAAAGCATTAGCAGGTGTGGTGGACAGGTCAGTCCAAGGTGTATCCTTCAGTTCGCTCAATGTTGGCTGAGATGGGCTCCAGTCCTTTTGGAGTTATTATTGGTAGAGAAGACGAATGTCTTTCTCATTGCTGAAATTAAATACATTTCATTTGACAATCTTTACAAGGAAATTCTTCTGACTTCACAACACAGAGACTCTCTTATTCTGATGTATTGACAGAATCTGAACAATTTCCTTAGAATTTCATGATTTTTCTAAAAAGAATGTACCCACATTTTTTGGAGAGATCACATGGATGTTTGGTTAAAAAAAAAGGAGGAGAGAATTAGCCTGAACATTTTCCCCAACAATGCCGGAGCATTTGAACACTGCCAAAGCCTTGTGAAAGGTTGTTCCCGTCTTGTGCATGCCTAACCATGAGACTCTGCTCCAGCCTCACCTTCCCATCATCTCTGGTGCATTTCAAATCCGGCACACAACAGAAGTTGACATTTTCTCTCCTAAAATTATCTCCCTGCACAGAGACTCCTGCCTCTTGTTCCAGACAGAAAACACGAGAGGCTCATTCATTCCTGCAGAAGTCTGTCAGTTCGCACAATGTGCCCCTCTGCGCCTTTGCTGAAATGCCAGGCAATGGTGAAAGTACAGCAGAAAGACCTCTTTTGTTTTAATTGTGGCCTTGTCAGATGGAGAAAAATTTACTTTTAGGTCCTTTCAAGAATGCTATGGCCAGCCGATTTGCAGGGGACATTAATTAAATAGTATCCCTGCATCCCAACTCAGTGAGGTGTTTTGGATTTTAAGCTTAAAAGGCTCACATAAATAAATTGATCATCTGAAAGACTGAAATTCTTTTAAGGGAAAGTTAGAAGGAAAGTAATACACATGATGGAATTGCTATGGAATATTACAGTGACAGTTTTTCTTTCCTGTAGTTATCGTTGGGTTTTTCTCATTTCTCTGTTACAAGCACCTAGAAATGACTGTGTCGTATTTGGTGCTATATAAATAAAGTTGAATTGAATTGAATTATCTTTTGATCTATTGCTAAAATTAGTTCACTAAGCACGCCATTGATTACTTAGCATTCAACTGTGAGCATTTGAAGCCTGTAATATTCAATCATCTATTAATGCTGTAACATTAATCGTTTTGCGGCTCAATGGTTCCATTAATCATTTACTAGCCCTGCTTCATAAAAACTTGCTGCATTGAGTGATGAAACAATATTGTCAGGAACAAGGCGAAGATAAAGAAGACATGTGACTTCACTGTCATGTGAAAGGCAGGAAAAGCTTACATCACGACAATTTCCTCTGAGAACTAAAAAACATAAAAATAAAGGGGGGGGGGGGGGACATCAGTTTGAAAAAATACCAGCCACAGCAAAGACAGCAAAGAGACCCAGACGCGAGGAACAGATGACAAAACAAAACATATCAAACCCCAGTGCCAAAAAAAACGTTGCCTCTCTAAACATTTCTTTCTACCAAGATTCTAACAGACACTGTCAATCTGCGTCTGTCACTCAGGAAAGCCCGTCAATGTGCCTCTTTCTGGCTGCTCTGATTATTTTGATGGGCCAGAAAGACTGAGTGAGGGGAAGCGTTATTCGAGGTGAAGTTGTGGCATTTTCCCATCCTAATTAGCATTTGCAGCCTTTACACACTGGTGTAAATGCAAACCACAAAGACAACGAGATGATTTGAGCAGCCAGTGGTGCACAGTGTTCTGCTATTATAAAAATAGCCTGACATGCAAAGACATTTAAATGGCTTGGCTTGTTCTGGGCTGTGTTCATTTAGCCTGTTCTGCTTCCCACAACATAATGGAGCGAAAATTGTCTCTGCCTGCTCAGGGATGAGGATTTTGGAGGGCAGGAGCAGAGTGGGACAGTGTTGACGTAAATGAACATCCGACAGGCTATTTAGGGCTTTACATCCTGGGATCAATATTGTGCCGATTTTCAAAAATAAAAAACGCAACCGGTATGAAATATTTAAAAAATTTGAACTACAGAAAATGCCTGACCCTAATTTTGTTTTTAATAGACATTGCATAAAAACCGCACAGTATAGTAGCACTAGAGACAGGTGGACAAAATAATGTGGCGTACACTGGGGGGGGGGGGGGGGGGGTGTGGCAGTGACATTAAGAGTACTTTATGTATAGGTTTTCCTCCAGTGGCGCTTTGCGTGAAGTCTTGGATTTGAGATTTGCACATTCCTCCTCTCTGCTTTACACCTTCACCAGGGTGAGTCAGAGAATTACGAACCAATCGGAGGCCGCCTTTCAAAAAGGTATAGACCACATGGTATCAATTGACCAATCACGCTGCTCGTTAATGGGCATAATACAAAGCGTGAAGTCAGTTGCGAGTTGTGTACACGAGCCCGTAATTCGCTATATTACGGGGGAATAAGATGAATTTAGGCAAATTTAGATGGTGACAAGTACTGTCTGTTTTTTCCGTTGACCGTCCAAATGACGGCTGGACGGCTCGCTGCCTAAAACCATGCTTTTGATACATCCAACCAAAGTTGACTGAGAAATTTACAGTGATAACTGTTAGCCACACAGTGAAACAATGTTTAGTCCACTCACCTCATAGCGAGAAGGAGGTGGGTGTTTGCATGTTCCATCAGTAAATGCGTGGGTTTTCTCCAGAAATTCCGGTGTCCTACCACAAGCCAAAAAACATGCACGTGAGGTTAATTGGTGACCCTAAATTGCTCCTCGGTGAGAATGTGAGCGTGTGTGCCTCATGATGGGCTGGTGACCTGCCCATGGTGTACCCTGTCTTTTCTAATATTCCCCGGGTGTCGGTACTTGAACCCTTTGACCCCATATTGGATAAAGCAATAAAGCAGTACATGAGATGAAGGGATGGGCCTGACACAGTCCTTATTATGTCAATAAAAACCCAACCACTGGATGGCTCTCATTATATTCTCCTCACTCCTGTTCCAAGGTATTCTTGTGTATCATTTGGGTCGAACCCCGGGGACCCTCCCAGGAGACCTCGCCCTCACCGGAATCGAAGGATGAACTTTCTCCCACTACGCGGCACAAAAGTTTCAGTCTCAACACAGTCAATATCTGTAGCGGATAACACATATTTGTTCAACAGTTTCATAAAGAACACCGCCGCTCTCAGGAGCCACAGGAGTGCTTTGGACTGCCCTGTTCTCTCGCGCAGAAAATTAGTCAGAGTGTGAGTCATCCTGTGTACATACTGTCAGAAATAGTGCTGGAGCTCTCAGCATCATTTCAGCGACTTTCAGCAACACACCTCGAGCGGTGCGGCGCTGGAATACTGATGACCTCCGATTGTTATCAAATAAGAACGACACAACACGGATGAATAAATCTCCCTGGTGGCACGTCTAATGGTTCAGCTGAATTAATCAATCTTCATCTTGAAAAAAATGGCATATTTATAATATTTGCGGGGAGCTATGCTTCGTCTCCATCTGTCTGCTAAACTGAAGATGTGTACAAAGAAATCTGAAAATGATTAGTTACCTCGGTTAAACTTTTTTTACTTATATAATTTCGATATTGACCTACAAACAGCCGATGTGAACAAAACAAAGCAGTATGTTGTAGAGAAGTAATTAGGAGCCTGTCTGTCTGCCGAGATATGCCATTTTCTTATGTTTGGAAAATAATGCATCCACCGAAATGTCAGAATCTTAATAACAGCACGCACACACATACAAACAAAACACACACAGCAATACAGAGTTGGTGGTGCTGGTTTGGGCAGACGGCGCATCAGCATCCGCTTTTTGAATCCTTTTCTTTTTTTTTTTTTATAACAGCAGATAGAATATACCTTCTCTTTTGGATTTTAGAAATCATCGAACTTCACCGGCTTCCCTCTAAATCTGGATTCGGTCTCACTCCAATAACCACTGACTTTGTACTCTGCTTTCTAAAGCACTGCAGAGTATCACAAGCAGTCAGCACAAAGTATTTTATGCAGCTGCGTCCAATTACCTGTGTTTTAATTGTCCACTTTTGATTTTCTCTCTCTCTCTCTCTCTCCACCGTCCAGCATATTCATGACTGCCACATTTTTCTTGTGCATTTTGATTGTGGGCTTTGTTGGCTCTGAACACAAAAACAAAGACAAAGTCAAAAACACACACACACACACACACACACACACACACACACACACACACACACACACACACACACACACACACACACACACACACACACACACACACACACACACACAGAGTTTAAATATCTCTGAAATATTACTAAATGACCCACCCCCACTTCCTCCTAGTGGTTCATTCCATCCTTTTGTTTGTGATTAGTATGAATCATAAGAAGGGTCGCAGTGAAATTCAGAAATGAGTGAACTATCCGATGCATCTGTTCTTTTCTACAATTCCCACATTGTTAGTATCCTTAGTCCAGTAGAACTGATCAAATCACAGAATCGGCTTTCTTTCTCAAACATGAAAGCAAGTTTTACACACTATTATGGCAGATGTGGGGAAAAGGAAACTCTGCAGCAATGCATTCTAATTAAAACTACTACATTTTCTATGGCAAAAATACCATTCTCACTAATTGTATTTATATTATTCAAATAATCCTCTCATGCTTTTTTCTTTCCCCCCCAAAAGTGTTAATCCAAAGACAGTCCCACTATGTTCACTGTCCACCATTCATTCACAGTCCTGGCTGCCATTCTCTTTTCTACAGAACCTTGTCGCAAGCTGTTTTATAGCCAAAGTAATTTGCAGACAGATCTACTGGTTGACTCTCCAACCTTCTCACCCAATTGCACAACTCTTTCTTTCTCAGAAAATATATAATTCACCTCTGTGTTCTGCATGGACCAACAGAAAGTCTGACATTTTAATTGAATTCACAGAGAAAGAGACCTTGACAGCCAGATTCGTTGAGCATGGTATTCTAACCTCAAGAGAGTTTTATTTCCAATATCCACCCGAGTCATTCAGTCATAATCTCAGTAGTTGGATGGTGTCACGACTTTCTGCAAAGTAAGAGGAAATTTATTGCTCCATACATAACCCACTTGAGTAATTCATATCTTTTTTACAAAGAGATTAGGCTGTGCGAGACGTGCTAAATGAGCTTTAAATTGAATTGTGGGCAATAACATGAAACGTATGTCCACAAGGCTTCTTATTCAAGATCAGTCCCACATTTCATTTTAATCACTCATGAAAATATGTGGTCAAAACTGTCCTGTGCAGTGATGGACATGTTTTCTATATTAAAAAAAAACGAGTAGGTCTACATATTTTGAATACACACCAGGGTAATAATTCTGCATTACTTACAGAATTTGGTCTAATTAGAGCAGTTAACAAGCGAGCAAATATAAAAAAAAATAGCCCCCTCTGGTAAAGAACAAGTCATTTCGTGAAGCAAACTGTAAATGCACTTGTTGAGAAAACTCTAAATTTACTTTTAATTAAATTCAGATTAGTGTTCAAGTAAGAAACCAGTGAAGCATGATTCTGTTTCTCTGCCCTTTTTTTTTTTTTTTTTAAATGTACGTATTTTTATTTTTTTTTGCAGTTCCTGATGGCTCCGGGTGTGTAATTGTGTGTGTGTTTTGTGTAGTTCCTCACACCGATTAGAATCACTTCTGTCCTTCAGTGCTCAGCTGTAAATATTCCTTCATTGTGTATTCGGACCCATTCCAAGATTTCCTCAGCTATCCGCCCACAAAGAAAGTGACTGTTTAACGACCACCTTTTTTTATGAGTAACACAGGCTTAGAATTGTGCACTGGCAGTGAACAACAGAGTACGCCTTAAAATATGCATGTATCGTGATTCACTTGAAATTTTCTCAATGTTGACTCACTTGTCTTGTTCGTTCTTCTCTCATACTTGTTTTCAGTCTTTCCTCATGTTCCGTGCAAAATACTTGGACCTTCTTTGAAATAAATAAATAAATAAATACTTTAAAGTCAAAGTCATCATAGGTCAGAGGTCTCAATAATAGGCCAGATGAATAAAATCATGATGTGAAAAACCATCAAATATTGACATTTCTAAATCTTTTCATTTGAATTAGTTCAAAAAATTATGCGCCATAGCATTGAATGTCACCCTCTAAATAGATTACTTACATAAAACCAGAGCCTGCTCATTTAAAAAAGAAAAAATATAGATAAATGAAATGAAATTAAACAGTTTGGGGAATATAATCAATTCGATGATTATATATCTTCTTTTAATTTTGTTACAGCCAAAATGCAAAAAAAAAAAAAAAAAAAAAGTCCAATTGTGTGTCTCCAAATCTGCACAAATATCTCAAATCCAGTCTACCACAGTTTTTCTCTTCAGACTATTATTGGCAAACACATAAAACTCCTTAAGACAATCTCTACAGCCTTCAGCGTGCATGTATTCACCTCCTCACAATGACTCTAATGTTGCTTTCATTGTAGTAAAACAACCACAAGACTTACTTTTAAAAGTTTCAGTAGTTTATTTATTTATTTATTTTTTTACACTTGGAAATGTCACCCTGTTGACCCTGCTGGCTGGCTTGTTTTTCCCTGCAGGCTGTATGTTTCACATACCTGCTTTCAGTCTTTTTCACAGTTTAAAAAGGTTTTGTTTCTCTCTGCAGGAGGACACTTAGCGCCACAGCGTCACCATAATCTTAATATTGTTATGCTGACAACCAAAATAATATTTAGCTCAAACAGTACAAACAGGAAAACAAAATAAATAAAAGAAGAAAGAAAATGTGAACGTGTTAGCCCTTAGCCACCGGACAAAGTGAATAATTATAGCTTAGACTATAAACAAACACTCACATTCATATAAAGGTAATGTCCTTTTCAATCACAGCCTGTCTACGCTGAAAATGCTCGAGAGCATTTTTTTATTTTTTTTTACCAGCTCTGTCGAGCAGCCCAAGACACAGAAGCAGCAGTTGTAGAGACACAGACGTACAGCCCCTGTGAGTGGGTAGTGTCATCTGCATACGAGTGGAAATTTATGCCATAAATTGCAAATGTGATTACCAAGTATTAGTTGGAGCAAAGTACTCAAAAAGGAGCAGAGCCCAAAGAGCAGAACTCCTAATTTAATCCCAATCAAATTTCATGTTTTAAATATTGGATTCCTGAGTTGGCTGGATTCTGGTGATTAAATTTTATTGCCCTGTCCAGCCTCATTTGGATTTTCCTGCCGATCATATCTGCTTTTCATGACAGGATTAGCGGCCTCATTTTAAAGCAACTTGAGCGAACAGCGAGCCAGCTAGATTTAGTCGATACATAAATAGATGTGTGCTTTTCTGAAGGGGGAAAAACAGCATAACATAGTGAGCAGTGTTCCCAAAGCAGAGCATTAATATTGGGAGGGCATCACTGAGCACAAGCATGTGATCATAGCATGTGTTGTGATGTGTTCCAGACACATAGAAAAAAGTAAAAAAAATAACCCAAATTTTGAATTGATTATTCAAATGTTCCACCGGGAGATGCGGGAAATATCAAGTGTGCCCTTTGACTGGCATTTGGACATGCTGCTCTACTGATTACCCCGGGTAGCCAGGACTGTATCCATTAATAGGGCAAAACTGACGTGCTGTTCATTAGTGAACCCTGGTAATCAAAGGTACGCAGGCCCTCATTAAACACTTGCCAATCATGTATCCGGGATCTTCACATGTCAGACACAAGCCACAGCAGGCTTGGCTGAGCATTAACAGACAGTGAAATTAAGCCCTGCAATTGGACAGGCAACCATGCTTGATTGTGCCAACGAAAAAAATTAAATAAAACAACAAACAAATATATATGGTTGAATTTCTTTGCAGAGCTTATTCTTAATCCTGAAAACAAACTGAAAGCTGAGTTGTATATAGCCGCTATGTTCAAAATGAAAGAGCACATATGAAGAAATTCAACACTATTAACTATAATTAAAAAGAAAAAAGAAAAAGGTCTTTCAAATGATGTGGTTGTTTACACAATATATTTCCATTAAAGGTAATTAAATTAGCAGTTTAATTAATTGCCAAGGAAGCCGAGCTGCCTCAGTCATTATAAGGCACTCTGGAGCATTCGCTGATGAGATTCCATTTCAAACATCAATGGCTCACTTGTAGTTCAGTCCTCGCTGGTGGGTGGGTAGTGTGATTGTGCGACAGTCTTTAGGGGTTCACACAAAATGGAGCGGCTCACTGGTTAGTGGTTGAAACAGTCACGGCCAGGCAAAGCACAACAAGCACAGGCAGGTGGCGGAATCAAAGAAGCCGAGAGACACTCTTAATAGGACCCCAAAGGCGAGCAGTGATGCAGCAGAGATGGAGCGGGTCCTGATCAAAAGGGGGAGGATGAACTGAAAGTCATCAGTGGGACACAGTCCCAAAGAACTGACGCAGTATTTTAAAGTGTATTTTCTGTCTTCTTGTAACCAGTGCGTATACTGCATTGTCTGTTTTGACAACAATAAATAGTTAAATGGCTTTCTGTGCCAGACTCCACGTGAGTAGGCGCCAGTATTAAACACATACATTGTGAAGCTCGCATTCAAGCAAGCCTCAAGCTATGCCAGGGGCCTCACAGCTTCACCTACAGCTCAGTTTTGACCGTATTATTTTATTTTTTCAATAATGAATGAGTTGTCCATCATGCCAAACCTTGACTGAATGCTCAACTGCCAGACAGGACAATGGTTCTAGTTTCGAGTGACGAGCTACTTTAACCTTATCAGTCATAACACCACCAACCTGTCTAGTAAGCCAAAGACCGGAAAAGCTTTTTCCCCACTAGTGACTGAACAAATCTGTGATTTCTTAATTCTCTTATCTTGAAAACTGTTCAGTAAAGCAACTGACAGCCCAAAATTACACTGTACAGCTGAACCAAGCAAAGCATGCACACACACACTGACAAGTGACTTTACACTGAAGAATTAGTGTCAGTCTGTCTGCCTGAATTAATCCCCTTTTTTACTCCTACTAGTGCTTTTATGCACCAAAATCCATTCAGGGTAACAATTTGGGAAAAATTCATGAGTGAAAAGCAGAGTAATAATTGTCATCACAGAGTTTTGTCCATCTTTATAAAAAATGACATGTATTAAACGGCACTATTTCACACGAGTCGTCTGAACTTCTGAGGATACTCCGGTTTCCTCCCAGAATCTGAGGTTAGGTAGGTTAATTGGTAGATATAAAGAGTGAATGTTAATGTGTTGATCTTGTGACGAACAATGACTTTCCCATGGTGTACTCTGCCCTTTCCCTATTGTTAGCTGGGATTAAATAGAGATCCTTTGACTCCAACTTCCAAAAGTCTGGTTGAGAAGATTACGAGTTGTTATCGACAGAGGTCTTTAATAGAGTATTTGTAAGGGTTTGCTGGAAGGTGGACACAAGTTCCCAGACACCACTGTAGGTAGAACAGAAGCTCATTTTAGAGTAGCACAAAAACAAAAATCCAAAAACCCCAGGAACTAACAGTGAGATACTGGAAAGAAACCCACACAGACAAAGCAACAACCAGGGACCACAGGAGACGAGCATTATATACCCCAGCCAACAGGTGAACACAATCACACACTCAGGCACAGGTGAAAGACATCAGGGCGAGGAGCAGCAATCAGACATGAGGAGGGGAAGTCATGGAGCCTAAAACCAGAGACAGAGGAGGCATTTTAATAGTCGCTCCTATCTCCTTTCCTATCTCCTTTCCCTTAACCCCTGGAAGGGGTTTAAGTGGCGGCGGCGATAAGGAACGTTCGAATTCTCAACAAGCTAAGGAAAGGAGGCTCAATGCTTCCTTTAAAACCTCCTTTACCCAGGAAACACTGATGCATCCTTTACCAAAGAAGACGAGATAATGCAGCACCGCAATTCCTTGCGGCGACAACTTTTAAAGGGACCCGCTCCTCCGAGCGTGCAGGGAAACACGCGATGACTTGAACAACTTTAAATCATCTAAAACCCACATCCCCACGATGTTGTAAAACGAACACAGTAAAGTAAACTTTTTGTGCAGCCTATTCTCAGTTTGATTGGCTATTTATTCACCTGGTAGCCGTTTCACATTAGTTCCTCTTGGCCTGTCAGCCTCTTTACCTTTCATTTCAATTCAAACCTTTTGATATTTGAGATTATATCGACGGTTGGCGGCGCAGGGGAAAGTGGTAGAAATGCGCTTTTTGTAGTCCATTTTTGGAAATTTGTAGTTTTTTCACCACCAGTTTTTATTTTAATTTTTTTTCAATTTTTCCTGTCATTCTCTTCGCTAATTTAAATATTTATTAACATAAATCTTACAGATTGTAGTGTGTTGGGCCTCAAACTGTTTCTGCCAAGTTCCCCTTTTTAGAAATGTGAACACCAATATTTCAAATTTTAAGTTTAAAGTAAACATTTCAATTCAGATAATGTTTGTGCTTGATTATTATGTAGTTGACAGACCTTGTTGATTTTGGTATAAGTTAATAAGGAATGTATAGAAATAGTAATACCAAGGCCACCCTGCGCCCTCTACCATGCATATGTTCAACATATAACATGAATATATGAACCTGTATATTTTATGAATATCTCTGTGTTGAATGCACAGTAACAAGTTACGTTTATACACGGTATTAAGCCAAATTCAATGCATAACACAAATGTATACAATAATATACAGTGTATACAGTACAAGGCCCATACTCCATTTCCCCAGTTTGGGGATTCTTGCCCTGAAAAACATTGAAGACTATTGTTCTAGACTTTAAGTGACAATAACTTAAACCTTTCAAAGGTGCCAAGAAACAATTCCACTTGAGTATCTTGTTGAATCTCTGATTAGGATAAATCAACAGTGTGCCTACAGGCAAAACTAAATATTTGTTTGAGATAAGCAAGGTCTCATTAAAGGAGCTTCATCAAAGATTCCTCCGACTGTGTCCAAAAATGTCCATTAAAAACATATCTAAAGCTAAAAGATATGCTCAGACACAGTTTGTTTCACAAAAAACAATACTTCAATAATCTTTAATGGCTCCTCTCTTCTCATTCAAACAAGACTAAAATTCATGAAAGCTCTTCAAAGTCTTTTCAGATGATTGCGCATCCCACCAAAAAAGGACCAGTTCACCTCTAGCTTGATTATTTCCAGACCTTTTTTTATACTTTATTTGTTTGCTGGAGAGAACACAAAGCTCTGTTCGGCAAGCTGCTGTGATCTGCTTTCATTATCATTGCTGAATCCCATGAATCTGTAAACAACGTAAGAGTAACCTCTAAAAGTGTGTAGAATTCCATTTGAATTTCTGAGGCAAGTGGCCTGGATT
The DNA here is from genome assembly GCF_963383615.2 of Lipophrys pholis. Lineage (NCBI taxonomy): Eukaryota > Metazoa > Chordata > Actinopteri > Blenniiformes > Blenniidae > Lipophrys > Lipophrys pholis. The sequence continues at coordinate 17,799,122 of NC_137649.1, forward strand.
TGTCAAAGGATGAAACAGCAATTTAAAGAGATGCTCAACACTTTCTTCGTGTGCCGAGTTCAGAGGGACGACAGTGGCGTGCTGATATGCGTGCTGCTCCTCTGCATCTTCACAGTGTGACATTGTCCTAAGGCTCCTCGACGCTGTGTGATTTGGTTCTTGTCAGTGATGTGCATTTGCAAATATAAGAGAAATATGGTAAACAAAAAAAATCAGCAGTTATGACTTCAACACGGTCGTGCTAGATTGCAGAGGGACATATTCGATCGAAGACATCGAGGATGGAGCTGTAACTGTGCTGAAACGCTCCTCTACAAACCGACCTAATACAATACAACAACAACACGCAGTAAACAAAAAGACATTGTTCCTTTTCAGAAATACCAATTAAAGTTCAGGAACAGGGGGTTTCGTAATGGCACTGTCACCTGATGGAAGGGAGCACATGTTTCCATTGTGTAAAGCTGCGCAGATTGACAACAACAGAAAATGTGATTCATCTTTTCACATTGTTGTTTGACAGGTCACCACAGTCATCTCACACTTTGGCGTGCGTTGAATTGTATCTGTACAGTCTCACACGGTTTTCTGACCTGTAAACTTCTTTGCTGTTGGTGCACAGTCCAAAGGTGCCGTTCTATTGTAGAAAAATGCCCCGTCAGGCTTGTGCTATAGTGGGATATATATATATCTATCTATATATGTGACTGATCTTACCTTCAGAGGGGGGTTTAAAGAGATAAAGGCTCACATAAACAACTTTTTTTGTGTACTTTGAACTGGTTGTGTTTAGTACGCCGCAAGTGACCCACACCACTATTAAAAACACAAAGAAAGGTTAGACCTCACCCACCTGGCAGCTATTGCCTTGAGTCAACATTTTAGCCAGAGAGTCATGAATTCATTAAAGTGGAAGGAAAGATAAGTCATCAAAGATTCTGGAAAAATTCTGTACTTTATCATATTTCACACAATCTATGAAGCTACGCTCACTAATAATGAGCCTTGTCAGGATGTACTTACAGCAAGCTCGATAACACTTCAGAGAGTTATTACAAGTTTTGAATGGCCGATGTTACTGCTGCCAGTTGCTTTTAGTTGCATTAATGCTCCCAATGTTTGTCTTAATACCAAATTGCTCAATCAGTGGGGCTAACTATGATTTTTCCAGGTTTGTAGACTATCCAACAGGGACATGATATCTGAATGTTGGAGACTCTGACTTTTTGTTGCATAAAGTTTATTGTTCATGAAGCAGTTAAAACAAACTTTTTGAAGACAATATACTTTTTGCTGTTTGACTCAAGGAAGAAGTTCAATGTTTACCTTTTTTCAAGCACAGGTCTATTTCTAGGTACATACTGTACTACAAGTACAATTATCCAACATCACATCTCTCTGGCATAACATTGTACATCTTTAAACTTCATTTCCAATATTCATGCAGTCATATTTAGACATTTTACTACTAATCCATTCCAGTTGAGCAACACCACAGTCATGTTTGTGGATGGAACCACCATAGTAGAGCTGAACAGCCTACAAAGAGCAAGATCGAGGCAAACTGCCCACTGCTTTCACGATGAGCAGACAGAGTTGGTGTTGAGCCTTGAATTTCCTTTTCTCCATACTTTTTTGAGAGGGTAGAGCTGTGGATCTGAGATCGACCATGTTGAAATCCCACAGCTGACAGGTTAGCACACTAAGGCAGCTCACTGCTCGGAGTTTGTGCAGTTAAGGTTAAGGAAGAACAGGATGGGTCAATTTCCCCAAGGGAATTGATAAAGTAGGCTTTATCACCTGGAAGAAATGTGAAGAAGGCCCGGCAGAGACTTTAATTGCTGAGAAAGTGAAACAAGCTGGCCTCCCTCTTCTCCTGCTGATTAATTTCTATCAAGCAGCCACAGAGAGCCTGATGACCGGAGGCTGCTCTGTGTGGTTCTCCAGCTGTACAGTGGAGAACAAAAAGGACCTGCAGCAGATGGACCACTACCCTCTCTCAGACATTTGCACTGACCAGCTCCAAAAACAGGCTGGGTGTATTTCAAAGGACCCTCCTCACCCTCATCATCTGTTCTCCCTGCTGCCCCCTAGAAGCAGATACAGACTCTTTAATACCTCAACAAATACACTTAAAAAAAACCTGCTTCACTCCTCTTCTCCAGTGGTGCAGTGGGGATCGTCTGTTTAACAGCTCCAAAAAGCAACCCAGTCCATTCTACATTCCAATTTCAATACATAGGATCCTATACCTCAGGAATACGCTGTTGAAAGGGATTAGGAAAACCCTGTGGTCAGTGCTTTCATCAGAATATACCAGGAATAGCACTCCACATTCAGAGTACATAAGGGTAAAAGACGTATCAGCAGGGAAACAAACGTCAGTTCTTCTGGTATCGACATCTGAGTGTTGAATCTGATGCCATCCCAGGAAAAAAATTGCTTTGTAAGCTCACTAATTACCATGCCACACTCAATTTATTTAATCCAGTCGAAAAAGAACAACAACAACAACAACAAAAAAGCATCTGAAACAGCTCAGAGTTTTGTGAGGTATTTCTCGGAGTACGGGTGAATTGATTTTAGTCTATGTGCAAGTAAAGATTCTCGTAAAGCTGCAGCTGTGACATGTACAGCAAAATGTAACAATGTCTCCATATTACAGCAAAGAGTATGCAGCCATAGAATCGTCATTTAAATATATGCAAGCTTCTAATATAAGACGTACTGACAGTGTTAACTTAAACCAGATGGTAGGACTCACAAATACGCCCAGCACAATTTTCTTGATTTAACAAAATTATGACATAAGTTAAACTGGGATGACTCCATTTATTTTATGTCCATGTGGATGAATGTTTAGAATTTTGTAAATGGATTAAAAAAACACAACATTAAGACTGAACCCTCTATATTGTGTGTGTGAGCTTGGTAGAAAGCGCAGTGGTACAAACAAAGCAATGAGCACCGAGCATTTTTAAAACATTCAGCATCCTTGTATACAGGTTTCTTGTGGCTCATTTGTATTCCCTTCTGTTTCCTCCCTGTGAGTGTGTGCAGAGAGTGACAGAAACTGTAGACGTTAAAACTCTGAGCACGGCAGTGGGAATGAGCCCTTTACCTTCGACACTCATTTGGGAGGAGGTCTCCAAAGGTGAAAAATGAACCCATAAGAAGCAGGGAGCACGAAAAAAGGAAAGGAGGGGAGAACACGTGCTTCATAAAGACAGGGTACCTCGGCTCTTAAGGAATTCTCTCCATGCGTCTGCCATTATCCCGGTATGCCTGTCTCCTGTCTGGAGGCAGCCTCATGACCCGCTGAGCCTAGGGATATTAATTTGCAGCCCTAATGTTCTGTGGCAAAGGAATTGGAGACAGTCCCAACACAAACAAATTGGATGTTACAGCTCATCAGCAATGCAAGACATCCCTGCAGGTGTGGGGAGAATGACCACCATCACCACATGTTGCAAAGGAAGACACAGCAGAATTTCCTGGTGTGACCGTTTTTTTTCCGTTGTCAAGCTGGGCTCTGAATAGAAGAGTGAAAGCAGGAAGAGGAGCTGTGTATGGCATCTATGATTGATAGTTTTCTGACGGGCTCCTGACTGCAGCTGGCCAGTGGATCTGAATCTATTTGTCAGATATGATTGCAGTGATATTGAGTTAGGGTTGGGAAAAACAAAAACAAAAAAAAAAACAGAAAACAAAAAGCAGACGGCGGTTGACAATGTGAAAGAACAGATGTAACTGGAAGCAGCACAGAGTAAGAACAGAACGTCATTTAAATGTTCGAGTGGCGGTGCCATGAATTTTTAACCACACTCAGGTTCTTTCATAGCCTGTCAGTGCCATCGTAGATGTACCTCTTTTTTTCTCTCCCTTGTTGTCCGTTCCTCTGCTATTGAGGTGAATATCTGGACTTCTTGCCGATCCTGTCTCTTCCTGACAAATTGTTGTCTTGTAATGCTCAGGTTCAAATGTCAAATGTGCTATATACTGTACATGAAAGGAAGGGAGTGTCAATGCTGGAAATCCCTGGCTGTCACTGCAGGATTTTCTCCTTTAAAGATCAAAATGACAAGATTGTGGTCAGGGCTCCACTTATGTGCTGTTAAAGGAGATTCAGATCCAAGATAATGATACAAATTTCCTTTGATGTTCATTCGCTTAAATTAGCGACTTGAAGTTCACCATTAGCCATCAGAAGGACGCTTTCAGTCTTAAATAAAGGCAGCTATTAAACAAGAGGAACGCAGCAATTGAAAGAGTCCCAGCATGTATATATATATATATCTATATATATATAGATATAGATATATATATCTATCTATATAGATATATATATATATATATATATATATATATATATAAGTGGTGAAAAATCACATCAACGAATGATCTAATGCCGCTTTGTGAAGTAGTACTTCATTCGTTGATGTGATTTTTCACCACTTGAACAGCACCGAGCGTGACGTCTTCGATTGATCAGATTTGCACCATTTTGTTTCTTCACAGGGCTTTAGAGGAAGAGGGGAGAGGGAGCTATCTGTCACAATCGATGACGAAGAGCGGGAAGATATCTGTAGAAATGCTAAATCAATTTCAGTCTATTCATGCCAGAGGATTCCAGGTTCAGAGCGTACGGAGAATTCATATATGCCCCAAATTGCAGACGTCATTTTTGAGCCCACTGTTTCACCCCATGTGCCTGGAATACAAGACAGACACTGGCCTTGGTCTTAGTGTGAAATGTAAAGTTACTGGTCTGTCTCAACCAGACAAAAACATTGGGTGTGGAACTGCAAGTACACACATACAGTGCAATCCTCAGCCATCTAAGCTAAAATGCAACATCAAAAATGATAACATCTCTTAAAGCCCTGGTGTATGTCGCATGATGTGTTCTTGAATATTATCATCATGGTACTGTAAAAGAACGTTCCAGTTTACATGTTCTCGCCTGGGCCTACATTGGTTTGCTTTAACTATTCCTTCCACTTTATTTCCAGGTCGAGGCAACCTTTTGGTGGAAGTTGGCTGAGAATATATCGATATTTTGCCTTTGTTTTCCTTTGAAAGTGAAAACTATGAGATATGTGGCCAAACACGTGATTCGTAAGAAATATATCCTCTCCTGTGCTGACAAGGGAAGTTTACATGGCAATAAATAAAGTCCTTGTTTGTTTCCAGCTGCACATTAAACTGTCCCTACTTTGCAGTAGAAAATAACATTAAGCGAGACACCAGGCCAAGTGGACAAAAACTAATTCAATCATATACTGATTTTGTTTACCTGCCCTCATGATGACACCCAGAGGAATATGAGCCCACTTGTTAAAGATCTTTAAGACGACCTTCAGCTGCACAGTTTGAAATTTCCAACATTTAAAAAGATCCCTCGTTACCACCATGGACTCAGTATTATTATTAAACTGCGTTTGGGAGTGCGCATTTGACCTGCAAGACCTGGAAGGTTCCCCAGTTTAAGAGGTTCTTTTTTCTTATTCTTTCACTAGACAGTTGATACCAGAAACATATTTAAAAGAAATCAGCTATTGATAAATAATATCAAGATGAGTTAGTTTCTTATCATGTCAATAATTTCTTAGATTGTAGCTTATTTGTTTCCAGTCAGCCGTTTGGGAGCTAAAACATGTAACTGTTGGAATAAACGGTGGTTAAACGTCCATAAAAACACACATCATTGCATGTGTGCTGAATGGATGGCTGTGTTTCATTAGTATTCTAATGTCCAACTTAAAGGTTAATTCATTTGTAGGAGCCTCCTGCATAATGAACCTTCACACTACGGCTGTTGACTATTAAATAATTACTAACAATTATGTCTCATCATCACTATTTTATTATTAATGTGACCAGGCGTCACTGGCACTCACCCCACAAATGAATCTAAATCTGATTCATCAAAATAATATTCTGACAAATAATAAAACAATAGAAATACTTTATTAATCCCTGTAGAGGAATCAAACATCATTCTTCTGCATTTATACTGCCCAGTATATTAACAAGAAGCTAAAGTTTAGTGGGCCTCGTAAGCTTCCACTGCACCACGTTTATCTGACTGGTTTCCAGCTGTTTCAAACAAGATCACAGCAAACTGTAACAGATGGAACCTTCGTGTTAATTTTACTTGCACTTGCATTTGCAGCACATGACAGCAACGCGGTACAACTTAATCCGCATGTTTTACTGTTGAAGCTGCTGGTTGGACTCTCAGACTCCCTTTCAGCTGTAGGCCAATGGAGAGATCGAGAAGCTCTATTGGCTGACAGCTGGGATTGTGGTCAGGCTCATCATAAAATGATCAGGTGACTCGACCCTGAACACTTCCTTTGTTGAAATCCTGAGCGTCTTTAGCATTTGATCTGAGGATCTCCAGTCTCCTCAGCCACTGGTATGTTCATGTTTGCATTCCCTAGGTTGGCTGTTTCAAAATGCATTCAAATACAATCTTTTGAGATAAGGTTGAATTTTCTTTTTTTTTTTTTTTTACCGCAAAATACTTTCAAATAAAATCTTTCCACTGACTAGCTCCATCCACCGTGTACAGACCTGTGTGTGTAGTCTGTTGTTTCAATGTGATCTCAGTGGCGCGAAAGTCGAATGAAATGCAACATGACCACTCAAACCGGGGTCATTCGAATATGTGTCCACATTAAAACTACAGCGAAAGGTTTGTCAGATTTGTACTGTTCAGACTGTAATGAAAATACCTGATATGGGTCACATATGGGCAAAAAGGTTAGATGTACAGTGTGAATGTATCCTTTGACAGTGTCAACATATATTGCACTGAGGCAGGATGCAATTTGCGAGGAAGTGAAGGGTTCGATGAATGTGCCCTGAATCATGTACAACTCTCATGTATCCATAGTGAACCTTAATCTAAACTGTAATATTTTGGCTAAATGCTGGACTTCCTGTATTTCGACAAATAATAGTCAGATACATTTTTATATAAAGCCTTGCACCTAGAAAAATAAATATCTGATGAGGACAGAAGAGCCACTACACTCCCAGGGCACAATCTCTTTTTTGCCTGCTCCCCTCTGGAAAGTAATAGGACCAGTCTCCCAAATACAGGACCACCAGATTCACCAAGAGTTACATGGATGCACCAAAACCGCCAATTCACCTCAGATAGATTCCCCTATATCAAACAAATCACTCACTATATGCAGAAAATGGAGGGACTTCATGCTCATCCTCTACCTCAGAACTGTTTTGTCCTCCAGTGGCCACTCTGTTTATTGGAATTAGTATTATTTTTGTATATGATATTTATTCCATTCATATTGGAGAGCAACAATAATCTTGTTGGACTGTGTTCCAATGAAATGACAAAAAAATGCATTTTCAGTTTTCAAACCGAATTTAATCTATTTCAATAATGTTTTCTGTTTCTGATACATTAAACAGAATGAAGCATGCTGAGAACACAAATGGACCCAGGTTATCCTGTTAAAATGTTCTCTCTTTGACTGGATTTAGTTGTCCATGTCTATTTTCGAGATTGGAAAAAAAGTAATTAAAACGCTGGAGTGCCTTCACTATTCGAGTATTATATGCCCATTTAACCTAATCATATAAACAGGGAGTGTGCTGGCTGGCTGAGGTGTGTGTGTGTGTGTGTGTGTGTGTGTGTGTGTGTGTGTGTGTGTGTGTGTGTGTGTGTGTGTGTGTGTGTGTGTGTGTGTGTGTCGGTAGTGAAGCAGCTGTCTACCCTGCGCCACTGTCACAAAAACATGACAGCCCTCCTCAATCACGTCCTCTCACCTTTCAGTTTAATGACACGCGGTGCTGTATGCTTTGGGCTTTACTGTCTCCAATAACATTTTTATAGTGCGCAGGTTTACCATAAGGCATTATGCGCTGCCTCGCAAGGGTCGAAACGGGCTAATTGATTTAAATCAGGGAGTGTCGAAATGAGCTGTAATTCCTTGGTTTTAAAAACATTTCATAGCCCGCAGCTGCGTGGGGATGATTTACAGATATAAAAACGGGAAGGGGTGGAGAGAGAGAGAGAGAGAGAGAGAGAGAGAGAGAGAGAGAGAGAGAGAGAGAGAGAGAGAGAGAGAGAGAGAGAGACGAAAACATCCGCTTAAGATAAGATTAACCTCCTTTGCATGATGTTTTCAACACTCAGAAAGTAAATATACGCAGGCGGTCCGTCAGGGTGGACGCTCTTCTGACTCGCGCTTTGCGCGCGCCGCAACGCGCACTCACCATCTCTCCCATCCGCGCCTTTGAACCTGCCCGCACCAGGACTCCTCTCTTCCTCCCTCTCTCTCTCTCTCTCTCTCTCTCTCTCTCTCTCTCTCTCTCTCTCTCTCTCTCTCTCTGTTTCAACTTTACTAAGGCGACCAAATTCCAGTCGCTAAACGTCTCTCTCTCTCTCTTACTCTCTCTCTCTCTCTCTCTCTCTCTCTCTCTCTGAGGAGAGGGAGTTTCATATTTATGAAGAGGGGAGGGAGATTACGCGGCTGTGGCGGCGGCGGGGTTTTACCGATCGGAGACCTGTTCGCACCACAAATGATTGGCTATTTCTTCCAGCGATAAAGTCCTGAGAAATGTCTCTTTCTGCGGACCAGACCGTCAGCATCACGGACATCATGCACAGGCGAAAACAAGCGAGTGTTTTCACCCTCCAAACAATATATGGACTGAAAAGAAGTCAAAGGTAAAAAAAAAAAATAATGTATTTTATTTAATTTTTTTAAATCATATTTCAAAGCGAATCTTTCCAGATGTTTGCTTTCAGTCGCGTCTCCTTTTTAAAAAGCTGCGCAAAAAAAAAAATAAAAAAAAATCACCGTACTTATCTATACTAGATTAACATCTGTCTTTACGCACCATATGCTGTTGGCGTGAGCGCACATGTCCATATTTCACAGCTAAACAGAAATAAGAGGTGTCGCATTGCTTTGTGTCCTCAGTAATGGGGGAGGTGGAGGATGTTGATAAAATAACTCCGCTCACAGTTTTCACCTGCGACTGCTGTAGAGGGAGAAAAGAAGAAGAAGAAGAAAAAAACATCCCTTCATTCTCTTCTTTGTGTGTTGAAGTCCTCAAGCCACTCTGAGCTGTAACAGTGCTTTCCCTCTGTGTGGAGATTAGTCAGAACTCTTGTCCAAAGAGCGCATTCAGTGATATTTATATCTCCCAAACAAAGAAAGCAGAAAGCAGGATAAGGGTGTTTCACTGTGTTTTCAGGAAAAGTTAGTGTTAGAATCCGGATTGTTATCATTTGCATTCAATAAGTTATTCTTGGAAATGCTTTTGCCTTAAATGAAGTAACCATACTGAGATACTTTCAAAAAATGTATGACATTGCTTGTTTTATCTCCTTAAAGGTACTGGGTGGGTCCCCTCAGTGCGACTGTAAACACACTAATGTAGCCACGGCCATGAGTAATACCAGTGCACACTCACACACACACACACACACACACACCCACACACAGGCTCTTTCCGTCTCCCCACGTCCTCCCTCTGATCTTCTCAGGATGCCTGCAACCATTCAGGATGACACTAGTGATGCCAGCCTGGATCACTATTTAAACTGCAGCATTCAGGGATGAAAAAGGGTAATCAACGTCTGAAAAGTTGTTTTGTTTTTCCAACAAGGACGACTTACGAAGAACCTCACACTACGCCCCTACGAGACTTGCTGACACTGACAACACGGTTGAATTATTTAAACACATGTGACAGAGGTGGTTGATTTACACATCAAGGAACACTGAATCATATGACAGGGGTGTGGGGAACGTCGGGAACACCAAGTGATAAGAGCGTCGCAGTACAAGGGAAGAGTTGAGGCTCCAGGGAGTCGAGACTCCTTGCTCGGGGTTTAATGTTCCATCAGCCGCACAGATAGATCTGCAGACAGAGAGGACGGACTATCAGTGGTGGCTGCTGACACAGGAATAAACGTCAGATTAATTCTAAGTGGATTACGACATTTTACACACTCTCCTTTGATGATAATAGTTCATAAAAGGATCAGTCAACACGGTGTTAAGCCCATTACTCACTTCATAGTTTTCATAATCTGTCAGTGGACTTTCATGTGCCGAGGCCAGGACTAAGGTTCAGAGACAAATGTGGTCTGGGAGCTATTTGCATCTCAAGCAGTGAGCTCTCATGCATTATCCCGATTTGCGATCATCAATAACTATCTGGCGTTACCTCGTTATGCATATTATATGCCAGCCGCTGCTTCCCCAATTAAATTACAGAAAGATGAAGTTGTTGTTGTTGAGCGGAGCGAGCAGATCTCAACATGTGGTATCCAGGAAAAGCTCCCAGAGACACAGCCCGGGTGAAAGAGGTTGGTAAACATGGCCGGCAGATAGGATACATTGCTATTCTGCGGCATGTCGCTACACCGGCCTCGAGGCCGGCCTGGTAATACTCGCTCTCAGCTTCAGGGTCAGAGGTCTGAGGTTGATTGGCAACAGGCTGACACAGGGAAATAGACTGTGCTGACTGGAGTCTAAAGGGGTTGAAGCCCACAGATGTCTCAGCGTGGCTGGCATGATAGCAGTGCCACGCTCTCATTTTTATCCTCTCGTACCTTGAATGCTCACAGGTTGCTAATCTATTAACCCCTTGTCAGACACCACGGGGCTCTATTATACCGCCGCACCGCAGCACATGGGCGTACGCTAGTGCCATCTCTGTCATGCCGAATTGTTTTCCTTGCAACAATGATTGCTCTGCCTCATTCGCTTTCAGTCGCACCTCCCAGCTCCTTTTACCTCACGGCCTTGGCTCGCTGCCAACGTGCCCAAAGGCACTCAACCTGAGGATCACATGTAAGTGATTCTCTCTCTCTCTCTCTCTCTCTCTCTCTCTCGCTCTCTCTCTCGCTCTCTCTCTCGCTCTCTCTCTCTCCTGATCTACCACAGCTCAACAGAAACACCAAACACATGCCTACAGACAAAAGTGCACACGCACGCACACACACACACTCGAATGTGCACAACGATGGCCACATCCATGACACTCAACTTCGCTGATTTTAAGTTGTCCTACGTTGTACAGTTTGAAATTGAATTCACACTTTCTACAATGTAGCCATGACCTGTTTGGAAGTATGACAAAGATTTCTGCCAGCATTCCTAAGTAATGACACAAAAAGTAATCTTCTGTCAGCTTGCAGTATTTGTGCAGGGTTTTTTTTTTTACAGTGGAAATGGCAGAGTTGTACTTACAGGAATAGTCATTCCGACAGCTATTGTGTCTGCTTTCTCAGACCATGTCAGAGTGACTGAGCCTGTTAGCAGTTTCCCTTTTGCACATTCCGATAGCCAGACAATATTATTAAAAGACTCAAAGGGCCTGATCTACTAAATATGTAAAAACTGGTGCAAGCATACATTTATGGAAGTTGATATACTTCTGCAATTTCCCACGTGCGGGACCAATAAAGGTTTATCTTATTTCATCTTATCTTAAATGATCTTCTCTTGACACTGCACACTGAGGGTTGCCTCTGACAGATGTGCAAAATAACACAAAATACAGTTAGTGTGTTAGAGTGCTTTCATCAATACGGATTATCGTGTGCGTTTTGCAGACTGTGCAAAAACCTTGGGCGGGTATAGGAAAACAGATTTATTTACAATGTGCAATGTAAAAACATTTGAATTGTTTATGATTGCGCATTAAAGTGCTTCAAATGTATATTCATCTCCAGCTAAGCCTTCAGTCTGTTATTCTGGTGAGAGTCATTTCCTCAGCTGGCTTCCCAGGACTCTTTCTTTGGTGGAATATATCAGAAGAAATTCTGTGACTGATAAGCTAACATGTTGTCTTTTACTTTTTGATTCATGAGCTGTGTTTAATTTGCTCTGATCTGCTTGATAACTTCCTCCACCTACACATCCAACCCCATGGAATCATATTTCCTTCCGAGCTTAAGGGGGAATCAGCATGTCATTCAATCACCAGTGACTCAAGCAAACAGACAAGAAAACAATGCAGTTTCCAGCAGATCCTTTTCATGTAAAGAGGCTCTGATGCATGCAAAACCCTCTTTTGAAGACACGTATTTGTGATATCGCTCATATTGTACTTGCTTGATCACCAACAAAATGGGAGCATTATAATGTCATGTAGCATGATTTAAACAAGATCAAGCCTTAAATGTTAATCTACTGCTGTTAGAAAGACTGTAAAATCTTTTGGACTGTTTGGAAAACCAGATTCTCATTTGGTGTTCTTGCAAAGAAAAAGAAAAAAAAGAAAGAAAAAGAAAAGAAATGTCAGATAAAAAATGTTTATCTCCTACTTAAATCTAAACTGTTGTGTAGAAGCCACTAAAGACTCCTTGTCCTCCAGACTTGAAGGTTGTTTTGTGTAATTATGGTAATCACTGCAACACTTGGGTATTAACACAATGTGAATTTACTGCAGTTAAAATTGCATTCTCTTTCTTTTAAGTGTCGTTTGATTCGTTTGATTTCCTCTGATATTTTGAAATCACTGGGACACTGGGTGTGTTTCACAACAGTAGTCTTTGACACCCTGTTGGAGCCAATATAATAGAAGGCTACTAAAAAATGAATCAGCTTCACATCCAGAAAATGTCTGTGGATTATTACATCTCTCACCACCAGGGAGGTCACAGATCATTTCCAACAACAAATAGCCGCCCTTGTAGTTGCCATGCATGCTCTGCTTTTTGACACAAAGTCACTTCAGGGTCTAAACCTGGGTCATCCTTCCCTTGTAACACATGCCAGCAGCTACCAAGATACACCTAATCTCATCCTTAAAGCAACGGACTCACTCTACTAGTCAACAACCTGAAAAACTACACAAGTGTGCAGTCTCCACACCAAACGAAGCAATGGTGTGGAACAACCAGGTCAGCAAATTCAGACACAAGAGGTTCAACAGGGAGGAACCGTGGAAACTTTTTGTTGGCTGTCCAGTACCTGCATAGCTCAGGGCAACCTCCGAGCACGGGGCTTGTATTTTATTCATGGGGCAGACAACTCGAAGAGTATAGCAAACAGAAAGTCCACATCGGGGAAAAATGAGGAGGCAAAATAAAGAAAAACTGCAACATAAAAGTGAAAAGGAGGAGGAAGCTTGAGGATCGAAGAAAGAAGTGGGGATTAAAGTGAGAGACTGGAGAGGAATGCAGGATATACCGATTGACACGATACAACCTAACCAGATGTGCTTGGTCGAGTGCATGGATAGCATTTTATTTACCCAAATAAGATATTCTAACTAATATGTCTAATTAGTGAGGAATAAAATAATACAAAAAAATACAAAATATTCCTATTACAACCGAGCAACCCTGGTAAATCACGTATCACCTGATTCTTATGTGGTTTAATGGACAACTAGTGGCCCACATGTTGCCACATTAACTATAGTGACACTGATTGCATTTCAAGCTGAACATGATGAAATGCAGGTTTACTTTTTTATCGAATAAGCTTAATTTCCAGCAACGCATTTTGCCTTGGATTGAATTCGTATCTCATCCAACATTAAATGATGCATCACAATCTGTGCCTCTTGTAGACTGGTTGACAATTTTATGGCTGCATATTGGTTTGACCGATACGTGACATAATGCAAAAATCATTCTTTAATATGATTCAACCAGCAGATGCAAAAACTTTCTAAATATACCATAAAACAGAGTGTAAGTTATTATCTCTGAACCATCAATGTGTTTTCATCATCCTGCACCATTTGTGCATTCTGTGTAATCTTGTTGTCTTCAGTTGAAAATCTATTTCCTTCAAGCATTTGGAAAATGCCAGAGTAAGCCAGAAATATACGATTGGGGTCAAGACCTCAAAAAATAATCTGCTTTTGGCATTTCTATTTTAAACGCAGATTAATCAGGAAACAAAGGGTTGGGGGTGATGAGAAGAAACAGGGAAATCTGGGTTATTTTTGCAGTGTGAAAATAGCTGCAAGAAAAATAAGTTTATGATTTTGTTTGAGTGCTTTTGAGCTTTGAAAAGGAATCACAACTGAACATGGCCTATAGATTAGGAAGCACATATTTATCCTCAGCTGTATTAACTGTCCTCTGAGACGTAAACTCTCAAAGACAATATTAACATTACACTGTATGACTGGTATCAGAATTGTGGATATTCACAATGCTGATGATAAATATCGGTTTTCTTATGCTGGTCAGTATCAATTTAAGGATATGATTCACGTGTGGAGCATATATTCATTTGAAATAATTTAATCCCAGCAGCTTGATGGCAACAAAGCTCATTTATTGTACGGTGTTTGGTTTTGAAGGCAAATGATTTCCTCAACAATGTGATTCGTCAAAAGATTTTATAAGTTAAATACAATGTGACATTTACTCCCCGCTGACTCGTAACGCGGATGAAATGAGATTAACGTGCATCAACAATGGCTGAACAGCTCAACAACTCAAAGTCTCCATACAATGTATAGCCAGGGTAATGCTTGGTTTTATTAAGAAAATTATGCATTTTTTGAAATTCTATTAGAAGTTGAATCCCAACTGACGTGTCTTTTGAATGTGTGTATGCACATATATATACCGACTGATTCTGTGCTACATGCCTCTTTGGCTGAAGTTTGCGCGTTTAACTTTTGATTCGACTCTTTGCAACTGTTGCCTGCTGGTTGATGTCAGAGAATCCTCCTTTCCCAGGTTTTCTACTGACTCTAAAAACTATTTTTGTCTTTCTCTGCTGCTGTTTGTTTCTCTATAGATCTCAGAGTGCTTAATGCTACTGACTCCTTAACTTGCAAAGGCGCTCGCTGCTGAGGAGCCTCTTTTATCTGTCACTTTGCCATCTCCTCGTTATCCCTGAGAAGCATCTCTCTGCTCACCTCTTGACCCCCGTTGCTATGGAGAACCTCAGTGAACTTCAAAACCCCTTGCTGGACAAAAACAGTAAGCACATGGTCAATGGTTATGGGGGAGAACTGCCTAATAACCAGTACCAGGAGAACATTATAAACTACTTTACTGGAGGAGGTGGA
This sequence comes from Lipophrys pholis, assembly GCF_963383615.2. Lineage (NCBI taxonomy): Eukaryota > Metazoa > Chordata > Actinopteri > Blenniiformes > Blenniidae > Lipophrys > Lipophrys pholis. Next base: position 17,814,164 of record NC_137649.1, read on the forward strand.
GGTGGAGGTGGAGGTGGAGGTGAGGGCGGCGGAGGAGGAGGAGGAAAAGTCAACAACGGCAACGTCGTGAGTGGAGGAGGCTACAGTACCAACGGGAAGGTGAAATCTCAGCAGCTTTTGGACGCGACCTCGCTGCATCTGGCGGTGGAGGCTTTCTACCGGCCCAACTTCATCCTGTACAAGGAGGACAGCGGCAGCATCAAGGCTAAGGAATACAAAAGTGAGTGCTGTGAGACCACCTTCACAGAGAAGAAGGCGAAGGAGGTGTCGAACACGGCGGGGGCCGAGACCCCCGGGACAGAGGATCCCCAGGCGAAGCTGCTGGAAGATGGCGAGCACATCAAGATTCAAACGGTTTCCTACGAGGTGGAAGAGGAGGAGTATGTGGAGTATGAGGTAGGAGCTCTCCGTCATTCAGAATGAATGAAATAAAGCGTGAATAACTCATCTCCATGACGTTTATCATTACAGTCCATTTGATGAAAAAAAGAAAAGCCTCAACTAAAGTTTAGTGCACATATAATTTAAAACTGAGTTCATCAAGGACAATAAATTCATGCAGACGGTGTTATAAACAAGTGAGCTGGGTTTAATTCAGCAATTGAATTTAGAGCAGGTACTTGAAGGATGTTATTTCAGTCAGAAGCTCCTGGGGGTTATAGTCCACTTAATAAATGCTCGCCTACCTGTGGTGTGTTTGTGGTGTGTGTTTGTGGTGTGTGTTTGTGGTGTGTGCCCCCCTCCACCCCTCCACCCTCCACCCCCCACCCCCCCATATCATCGCACCAGAGGATTGGGCCCAGCTCCTGGATCAGACTGACATTCTCCCAAGCACAAATCCCGTTTGATCCATTGACCTTGGCCTCAATTCCCAACTCCAGTCAAATTCATGGTTAGATAATAATAAATCACCCATGTCTGCCTCACACAGAGATATTAGGTGCGACCGTACCACAGCATTAGCCACCAGCTCTTTCTTTTTTTTTCCTCCCAACTGGCACGGCCAATAGCACAAAGCACTCCAAAGGATTTAGGGGATTGGACAGGCGGAATAGGCTGCTGAGAGTCGAACAGTGTCCTGCAACACCTAATGGACTCGCTGCCACACATCCGAGTGAGTCCTCCAGAATTAACCTGGATTTCTGTGATAAACATGAAGCTGCTGAAATGCAACGTGACGTGGGCACATAAAGCGAGTAGGCTCACTTTGAAGTAGGAGAGTGCATTTGACAATTTGAATCAAGAAAAGAGTCTCTGAGGGGGAAAACACAGTTTTCGGACCAAGTTCTTTGGTTTGCCGATCATGGAATGAGATGATGAGAGACGATCTGACATTTTTTTATTTCTTTTTTGTGGTGAGAGTTTTTTCCTGTACTTCCTGAATTGTGCACGCAAACTCTGACCACGTGAGATCTATTCAATCCCTCTACTCTGACCACTGGAGGTTGATTTTATCTGTTCAAAGGAGAATGGAATATTATCATCATATACAGTATATATCTCACATTGTCTTCATACTTACACTTCAAGAATGAACAAGTGCTTTAAAAAAAAAAAAAAGCACGAGGCCCTATACTCAGCTTTGACATGTACAGAGGAAACTACACAGTGGGACTCATTATAAAGCCTCCTAGGCAAGAAACCATTGACACCACAAAGTGCGTGGTGTCTCCACCACCCTGCCCTCAATCTGACACCGCGCAACAACCTCACTACGTTCGGCTAACATCCTCATATGTATTTACCATGTTGCCACAGTCCAATAAGTAGGATTTTAAACATAACCCAGTTATTACTCATCCAAATGTATCGGTCAGTAGGAAATAATTCCTCATTTTGTTGTCTTTTGTTTGGCTATTTTTTGAATATCTTATTGACGAGCGTGGGCTGAACAAATTGAGGGCAAAGTCTTGTGTAGTGATCTATGCTGGCGACAGAACCTTGTGCAGTTTTCTTGTTAGGAAATGATAAAAAATAATAAGCCTGTATCCAGAGTCTCATTAAAACACACTCTGCTGGATCATTTAGGTTGTAAGGCCTGTTGTCTGTGCACTTTAACAGAGTAGATAGCCACAGCATTTTCCCTCCTTCATGAGACAAACCATAAAAGACGTAACGTCAAACTCTTTTTCATCCAATCAAATAAGTCAAATATGAAAGAGATTCCCTTTCTCACCAAACAACAAGGATCCTTGCACTGTGGCTAGATCATTCATGATAACAAGGTGTAATATAATCAATATTAATACAATAATCTTAAAATCATAGTTATAATAATAAAAACAACCTTTAAATAATTGTAATTTTCAAATATCACTTTCAAACATATTTTAGATGTTCATGCCTTTTTTTGAAATGTTGCCGTGGCTATGAATGTATTCCAATAACACTCGATGTGTTCTGTTGTAGATAAATGAGGCAGCACAATGTATGTCTATATTGAAAACCTTCTCCTGAGAAACCTTGTGCTGCTGGTTGACTGGAATAAAATCAAGTCTCCTTTTCTCTTTCTGAAGCCTGGACAATGCAGGAGGAAGGTTTAGGTGGAAGAGGATTCCTCAAAGTTGATTTGGATTCGGAGTGTGACAAAGGGAGGAAAGATTATACCTTTATATCCAGGCAATTTTCTGCTACTATAATTCCAGCTGTCCAGTTCATCTTTGTTACGCGGTGCTTATGGATGTAGTGCAAGAACGTCTGAGAGTCTTTTCTATAAAGAAAACATTATATAAGGAGGACGTCTCACGCGTTTGAAGTGATTACGGCTTCAGTGTGACAGCCACAGTGGATTGTTGCAACCCACCGACCAACAGTCACTGACACTGTCAACACGAGATCAATGACACCTGAGAGGAGGGAGTATGTTAATCATCTTGAAGGGTTACAAACATGTGTCTGCAAGAAGTTCCCACCGTGGCAGAATGGGCCTCATGTAAATGCATGTTCTCATTGATATTTCAATATATTGCCTCTTAGTCAAGTCAATACAATAATATGGTAAAATTTGAAGAAAAAATTATTATATAAGATATTATATTATATATATATTGGATTACTATAATAATAATGATGATAATAATACATCAAATTATGTAAAAAAAAAAAGATGTTAAGAACCCCCCCAAAAAATAATCAGTACAATAAAATTTTGAAATGATAATAAAAGGAACAGCTGGAGGAGCACTTCACTGGTTTGTAATACAGAAAGATGTTCACCAGTTGTATAAATAATTTGTAAGAGTGAGGGGTATTTTATTAAAACTATTCCTCAAATTAAAATGTCTGATGTTTCCATCTATAAAATCATTGCATGGGTTCAACAGCACAGTTCAACCTTCAGCCCGATAATGTAACTTGATGCTACAACAGAGAAATGATCAACGCAATCCAAAGTCATTTAAACTGTACTCAGGTCAACTATAAAATGGTTACATATATTTGGATGTGAGGTTGCACATTGCAAATACCTAAAGGCTCTAAATATCTCCTTGCATATTATTAAAAAAAAACTATCACAATCCATCACATGTTCTGGCAGATATTTTGTTTTACTGTTTAGTAGCCAGCTAATATTGTTGGTGATTTCTAAAATGTACTTTTGATGGAACATTTTCTCAAGCGCTGCGAGTAACAAATGGTATTTGGTGGTTAGAGTACTCGAGAAAAGCAGGAAAAATGACAAGTAAATCCTTCAAAAGAAGCTGCAGGAGCAATGTGGTGGGTTAGGGGCTAAATTGTAATGAATTCATTAAAAAGATGTAGTGTATGTTTATTATTTAAAATGTCATTGATACACACATTTTGAATGGAATGAACTGATAAGATAAGTTATAACAGTGTAACAGGGATGGTAGTTGCAGACTCTATATAAAGCAGTCATTTTAAGATAATACCTTATTAGGCAGCAAGGCCGGTATGGATGAGCTGCAGCTGTCTGACAGAAGTTTTACTGAAACCTGTAAACACACTGTTACAATAATCCAGCCTACTTCAAATAGATGCATCATTTCTTTGAAAGTCAGAAGTTCTTTAATTATTGCAATACTGTTCAGATGGTTGTAAGCTGATTTTGTCATTGTCTCAATGTGGTTGAATTTCAGTCCATAACTTCACCTCCAGTTCTGTCTTAATTGATTTGTTGTCTTGAATGACGTGGAGTCAAAATGAGCGTTGACCTTGCACCTTTCTTCTTTTTGGGGCCATAAACAATGACCTCCTTTTTTTTATTGTGGGTTAAGTTATAAAAAAATCTGACACGTACTCATTAATTTAATTTATGCACATACTCGGCAATTATAAGGGACCGTGGTCATTCACTGATTGAGACATAGAGGTTTGAAAGGCAGAACAATGGTTTTTACATTAAGGTTCAAAACCCAGGAAGTAAATATGGACTGGCTCTGGAAGAAAGAGATGAAGTGATTTTAGATGAAATAACATCAATATCAGATTTGAACAGCAGGGAAAGAGGAAAACGTAGATCATGAAACTGTGCCTGTTTACTTACATTATTACTGAACAGATCTTCCTTCATTCCCTCTAAATCATATGACCCTGTCAATAGGGACATATTTCATAGATTAAACTGGTTTTAATGTTGCTCACACCTTTATTAAACCTTAAAGTTTGTTGTCCTTCTCTTTTCGCATTAATCTTTCTATGCTGTAAACTTTATTGAATGAACAAAGAAATCAGTAAGGTATTATGACTTTTGCAGGATCCTGATATTTATCGTGGGCATTGAGACGAGATCCTCTGCCTCTTCATTTTAAAATTCTTTTTTTTTTTTTTAACTGATCATATTGTTGACTTGAATGCTCTTCTTGTCCAATTTGTAATCCATAATTCCTATCATCTTAGGACGCGGCTACAGCTGTAATAGATTGGACATTATATATTGTGGCTGAAAGTAGTTTTTTTATCAGCATTAAGTGAAAGAAAAAGAGGAGCTAGAAAGCAAATCAGCTGTGTTGTATTTCTTTATATATTTTACTTATGGATTCATCAACAATCACTGGATATTAGTCAGGCTTACAAAGCAGCAGACAGACCAGCGCAATGTCTCGACAGGGAGCAATGACCTGCACCTCCCTAACGTCTAAATGTTTTCTCTACGTGAAATCCATAAAATCTGAGCCTTCTTGTCTGTGTTTGGTAAACCCTAATCGTCGAGCATTGGGAACTCGTTCCACCGTCTCCTCTCCCACAGTCAGCTATCAATGGATATTGAAATACTCTTAAACATTCAATCAAGATTCGTGCCCACTCCACCTTCCATTAGATCCGTCAGCCAGCAGCGCAGAGCAGAGAAGGAGTGCAGTTTAATCGATTGTGTCACAACGGTGACGTTCAGCAGCTGCGTTTATACCGTTACAAGGAGCGATGGCTATTTCTAGAGCCGGGAGTGCAATTCGCCTCTTCTATCTGGTTATCGTTGTATCACAATAATCAATAGTGAAAATAAGACATGAAATGATCAGGAACTTATTTATAGAATTTTAACGCACTCGATAAAATAGACTACAGTGAGGAATCTTTTTTTTTTTTCTTCTTGCAATATCTTTATAGATGAAGAAATTCATTTCTGTTACTGTAATTTCTGGATGTTTTCAAGTGAAAACTGAAAACTTTCATTGTATTTCAGGGGTCCGTTTACCAGACAACTAACTTTCTGAGAAGGGTTCCAAAGGTGGAACGGAAACGCTCCATCTCTATGGGAAAACGCAACTTTTCTGAAACACTGCTACTGTGCATTACGCAGCCGTAGTAAAGAGTTCTTCTGCTGCGAGTAGATGGACAATAACAACAATGGCGGCCTGCAGAGTGTCCATGTTCTCCTGGGACTTGGTAGTTTTATAGCTGGGAGTCACCCGGAATAGCAGACAAACGTCGGCGTACTCGCCATTGTTAATGTTTAAAGCCTTTTTTATTCTCGGAGGACGTGTGTGTGTGTGTGTGTGGTTTGCAAAAACAATACATTTTCACTTGAAACGTCATGTAAGAAGAAGATTCAGGCCCCGTCCACACAACAACGTCTTTTCATGGTGACCGCATCGTTTTTGGCCGATCAGCCAGGAATTCACTCTCCAGATGGTGCTGCAGAAGTTACTGATGCTATTTGCTTTAATAAGGCGATGATGAGCAACAAATGATTCTCTGTTTTTGCGTGCTATGTGTCTTATTCTCCATATTTGGTGTATTTCTGTGGCAGAGTCACAGCGCCATCCATATACCTTGCATATGTACTACATCGTTTTGAGTCATTTTCGTGGAGTCGCGCGGACGCAGATATTCTCTGCACCGATGCCGTGTGGACGGGAAAGCTTTTAAGAATAACGGGGAGAAAAATTACTGAACATACAAACGACATATTGTTATGAAACAACATTTCGTGTGCAAATCGGCAAAAGTGTGAAGGAAGTGCCAGAGTTGCTCGTCTATAACAGCAACATCGTCCAACCAACACATCTATAAAGCAAATAACTGAATAGCGATTGTTACTTTTGAATGCTTTTTACACTTCGTATTATGTTCAAATCATATTCAACTCCTAGAATTTGTTGGAAAAGACCTGTTGCAAACCCAGTTTTGACAGTTTCAGAGCCGAACTGGATGTAAGATTTGCTTCCACTGGTTCAGATGCTGGATATGTGTGTACACCATATATGTCTGTACTTGCATATGAAGGATAGTTTAGATGCCAAAATATTGTTTATGCTTGGATCCTAAGTTAATACATCATTCATGCATCTGGCGCTGGCTTTGTTGTGCACAATGATAAAGAGTGTAAAGTTATGAACCTGCGTGAAATAACTCAAAAGCTTCGACACTTCATGAAAGGACATTAACTTGAGGCACTGCTGAGTAACTCTGCTTTTCCTTTAACTTCCTGGCTTTTGCCTACTTACTAAATCACCGAATACGAAATAAAAGAAGGCACTGCAGGGAAAGGAAGTACTTCTTCACTAAAGCAGAGTGTTGGAGGAGTTATTAAATAAAGCGCAGACTCTCCAATTATCAAAGTGCATGATTAAACTACTTCTCAGGAGCGTCAACAAAGCCAAATAACATTTTCTTCAAGGAGTTTTTCTGCTCCATTCTTACTTTCCCAGGTAAGAAAATTAGGACAAAGGATTTGCATTTTAAGAAATAGCTCTTAATGGTATTATTTGAAAAGGTAACCTTATCCCAGGGCTCAGTATTAAGTGCAGAGGAGGAACCTTTTTAATGAAAGCACCAAAACATCCACCTATTTACTCACTCAAAATGTGGCGTCTGTGTCAAGAGGCTTTTCAAACCCAAATTGAAATTACTGTTTATTTGTTTTATATCAAATGACTGTTCCTTTTCAGAGGAATAGTGTCTATGTCCTCACATAGCATTACTTCGAGTCATTCACTTAATCCACTTTACTAAGTTAGGATGTTTTCTTTTCATTTTAGAGTCATATTTGTATTAAAGTCTGTTTAATGGAAAGTCGATGACGGCAGGTATAATCATTATTGATCTTCCCTTGAATGAGGCATTAGATTTGTAACTAATCTGCATTTTGATTTGATTTACCTTCAAAAGTCAACATTGCAAGGCAACTTCGCCTGCATGGCACATTTCAGCAGCAGGGTAATTCAAGGAGCTGCACATCAACAAACATGGGACTGTGATGAAGTGAGGAGCAAAGAAAAGCATCATTTCTTATGAAGTCGATTCAAAAATGAATTGAATGGAATGCGGCAGCATGCAAAAATGACTTTGTTTTAAAAGGACTCAGATTTAAAACAGCAATGTCGTTGTCTGAGAGTTTATATGAAATATTTAGTGCGTTGAAGAATAACATTGGTGGTTTGAGACATAACAGAAGATCAGAAATGTATTTTGTGCCTGGACCATTAGACCATTATTAATCAATGTAAAGACATTAAAACTGAACTGATGTGTTTTGTTTGTTATTGTCGATGAGGCCCGGTTCACACGATAACGTTTCAAGTCAAAACGCAACGTTTTCACGTTTTCATTTCAGAAAGGCTTCGCATTTACACGCCAACGTTTTAGTTGATGTTGTCGGTTTTTGTAATGAAAGCACGAGCTCCACGCTCACAACGCAGGAGAGTCGTCGCAATCGTTTAATGGCCACAGCAACATAACAATCCGAGCAATAAACAGCATCAGGCAGCTTTGAACTGATGACAATTTCAAGGGATATAACTTTACAGTGCCACTCTCAGCTACTGACCTTTGGTGCGTTTGACTCGGCAGTCATGCGTTCAGCCACTTAAAATGGTCTTGCGTTTTCACCTCCATAATATATAACGCTCGGCAGAGAGAGAAGACCCACACCATTTCTATTTGTCTGCCATCTGGCGCACCATCTTCGGTGCATGAAATTAGCATTTATCAGTACATTTTATATTCAGATAATAATTTCTTCACGCAGAAGTGCTGCCCCGGTGCTACATTTCAATAAAACTACCATTTCTCTGCTGTTCTGCTTGTGCAGAGCGTTCACCACACATATTGGATTGGTAAAATCACAGACGGGGCGTGGAATCAATCCATTTTTTGAAAGCAGACATTAACAAATGACCTCTGCCCTCCTCCTGCAGCATTTAGGATGGGCTTGGAATCGTTGTCCTTTCTCACTAAATCTGCAGGAAAATGGGTGGCTCTGCCCTCATTAAATCTAAAATGTAGTCATTCGACAGTTCACTGCTCACATATTGTTCCTTTTCTGAAAGGTCCAACACCCAATATGGACCCGTGTCATAAATTCCAGCAGAATCTTTCAGAGTTTCACACATTCCCTATTTAGCAGTAGATGACAAACCAATCTCCTGAATCAGTTCAGCTCAGCAATACATGGCTTTCAAAGTCGTCTTACGTCTAACGGAGGATAGTTTGGCAGGTCTTTTAGAGTTAAAGGCTTCATAAGTGGTGGAAATGTGTGATTTGTCCGAAAATATACTTCTATGGACTATATAGATATTACTAAGTTGTAGTTCCTTTAGTATGGTCATGACTGTCCTATGATTTGCAGGGTTTCTTTTTTCACAATTTCAGTGAGAAAAAAAGCTTTCCATGTCATTCTACCGAAGAATGAAGAATGTACACAATTGAAAATCCCCCAAATTATTTTCTTCCCAAATATTATATTTATTTACTTACTCATTCAATCATTTGTTCAAAACCTGCATGGTGTAATGATAACATATTACTTTTGTTATGGATTTTGGCAACTAGTTTCCTTTGTGTTTGAGGAACACAAAAACCATGTAAAGAGAGTCGTAAATTGAAACTAACCAACCAAACAAACGCACATATTCTTTTTAAAAGCCGTATAAGCCTGTCCAAGTGGATTTCGCTGCTAAAATGAACAGTAATAGCAATAATAGAGTGTAGATTACGTCTGAACTTGGTTGTAAGATGGCATATCTGGATTTATGGCTAAATGCATTCAGGTTGTTTCAGAGAGTCATGTAAACCGTTTTAAGCAAAGAGAATTCGTCCTTCGATCTTCCGTATCAGCAACTCAAATATCATGTGCCAATCGATCTGATCCCAGCTGACGAGTGAAGGCAGGATGAACCCTGGACGGGCCGCCAGAGAGACAACCACACACCCTCACATTCACACTAACATATTTACATCACCTGCATGTTTTGGGACCTGGGAAGGAAACCAGAGGAATCCCATCCAGGTAGACGGAGAAACTGCTGTGACGCTCAAAAGAAAGAAAGCAACGTTACACATAGAATAACTTTATTTAACATCTTATTTTTACTTTGGTTTTCCTTTTTTAAAACTATCTCTGTTTCAATCTGCCAGTGCCACGTTAAGATTAATCGTAGACATAAACTATCATGAGCATTTCTTTCAGGAAAAAGCTTGATGTAATCAGCAATTATTCGGGGAAACAATTGTTGCTATCCAGCAGACTGCAAAATGATCAGCAATCCGTTAGAAACTGTATCGCCTTACTTTTCCTGGAGGGCAATTTAAACCGTGTGTGATCACTGTGACTCCAAACAACCTACTGTGGCTATTAAATAGCAGGCCATCTGAACAGCATGTGTGTGATGTGCTGCCCAGTGCCAAAAACAAAGTCCCGTCCAGTGAGAGGATGCCAGCCAAACTCAGCTGGCAGCCTGGTAGCTTTTTCTTGCTGGTACAGTGCGGTGTGGTAGTAAAAAGGCCAGTGTGATTCACTGAATTCCAATAATGGTTTTTATATACTCTCCTTCACTTATCGTGATCTATATCATGCAAAATGGCATTTTAAAGAGCGTCAGGGCTAATTCAAAGCCGTCGAGTCCCTGACAAGGCTGATAATTGACCATGTCTGGTGATTAAAGCAGAAGTTGGAATAATTCACAGTTTTATCAATAACCCCTTCGGTGTTTATGTTGTTTGCTTAAATGCTGTTAACCCAAATTTAATGCTCCACTAATACTTTATTGACAAATATTTCACTCCTTCCTTTATACTCGAATGATCAATAATACAAAGTTGGATTCTTTTTAAGTTTATACTTCTGCAAATGAAATTCTAAACACACCACCACTGCTAAGATTTGGGTTTAAATACAGACTGCTTATATTAAACTCCGAGCACAGTTGGTGATACTCTCCTTTCAGACGGGAATGGGATTTTTGACAGTTGCTCTTTTTAATAATGAAATCTCATAGACATGTGGTTTGAGCCGTTTATTCGAAAGAATACAACAAAGACGGTTTCATTTTATCTTTCGATAAAAGTTCATAAAAGAAAACTAAGTAGAATATTATCTCTCTCTTAAACCTCATTGGTGCTCCTTTAATCCCATGCTGAATGGCAGCTCAAAGTATTAAAGAGTGAATACTGAAAAAGACGTTGAAAAATGTGAGTGTTTGACTGGACATATAAAACCCAGCCTGTTGGATTAAGAGGGATTTAGAACTTTTTGTTTGTTTCACTGCAAAATAAACCGTTTTTGATGTCTTGGACAAGTGGACAGCCACAACACCTCGGGGATGTTATGCTTTATATCCACTCAGCCTTAATCTATTAGTCTTAATAACATGTTCTTTTTACATTTGAATATGTATTACAGTGTTGCAAATCGATAAAGCTGACTCAATGACCAAATCTTTGATGCAAGTTGCTTCACTTTTATATTTATTGCAACTTTCTAGAAGGTAGTGTGTACATATGTACTTATATGTACATCTTAAAATGTTCCAAAGATTTAATAAAGTCAGAATTTTGCTTGTGGTTTGGGTTTTTATTCATATGCATAAAGTTCCTCTACCTGAAGCCACAAGAGAAAAATGAAAAATTCAGGAGGCAGTTTTAGTTGCTGATGTACATCTCTAATACATTGTCAATACCTTTCTGAATGAAATTCACCATTACACTCAGGCAAACACGTATTTCCAGCATTCATATTCTCGGGTTTGTTGACATCTTTGCGTCACGGAAACGCCCGACGATCGCCCGAAGCGAGATCCCGTTTTTACAACTCAATCTCGCGAGCTCGTCATTCACACTGGAAAAATTATCGTTTAGTCTCACAGCATTTAAGACTAGTCTCGTGGCTTGAATGCTCTTTCTTAACAACACAATATGATGGCTACAAATTCTGGTTTGTCTGTAAACATATCGACTTCGGTGTGATCGATTTAGGCAACCGTGGTTTGGGAATTGGTGGAATTTATTCTCTGTGCAATTGATACATTTTATGGGAAGCATTTTTTATTTATTTTTTTTAATCTGGTAAAGTGACGTTAATGAAAGAACATGCCTTATGTTTGCTAAAATTAGAATGATGGTATTATAGCTTTTACAATGCTTTGTCAATAACCCTGGCGCCTTAACCTGCTCGGTGTTGGAGGGGCGGTGGTTGGTAGATTCACCCCCAAAAAATAAACACAGTGTGACTTAGAAAATAGAAAACATGCAAGAGGCTTTCAGGTCTCATAGTACAAGAATGTCTTGTTATATTTTCCCCTGATGATCACAGATTTCAAATTTTTGCTCGCATGTTGCCACTTGTTCACACAGCGAACCGTGAATACTAAGCATGAGGTGTCGCGTTTCTCTGTCGCAGCCTCATTACACAACCTTAAATTGTTCACCTGTCAACAAGAGGCCATGGGGCAGCGCAAAGAGAAATGGCAAATATTTTGTTCGTTAATTCGCTGCAGGTGGAACATCCCCCCAGTGACTGTAATACATGACGGAGAGGGCTGCGTGCCGCATCATGACAAGGCTCTTCTTATTGTGAGCACACACTCTGCGTCCCTCGGAGGTTCGGGAGAGCGGCGGACCCCACTGGACTGCTGAGCTCAGGCACTGTATAAATCACAGGGTCTTATTAACTGTGTGGAGACACTTGTATTTTCTTTTGACCAGCTGTCGCCTTTGTTAGCACTCTATCACGCTGCTTGACAAATTAGAAAACCCTCAACACAACACCTCAGTCGCAGCCGGGGCAAACAGGCTCCTGACCCGGCATAACTTAACAAAGACTCTCTTAAGTGCGGACGGTGGACAAGAATTTGTTGTTATGGTTTTTTTTTTTTTTTGTTATTTTTCTATTAGGATGCAAAGAGTGTGAATCAGTGTTGGGCCGGGAAGAGCTGCTATGCAACAAACAGGAAGGCCAGATGACCATCGGATAATTTTCATGCAAACTGAACAAGCGACATCCACTCTCCAAAAGTAATTAAATAAGACAGGCTATTAAGAGAGCACATCTCCTAATGACTCCTATCAGATCCTGTTTGGGTTTATTTACAACGGCCATGTTTTCTTTTGGACAATGCAGCAAGCTCCAGAGCTTAGCAGACTATGTCATGCATGGTCTTCGTCACGTCACATGAATTCTTCCTCCAAATCAGCATTTCAAATGTGCTGAAAATTTTAATTTAGTTTCATATAGCAATTCTAATGCCTTTCACTCATTAGCTTAACTTATGCATTCAGCCAAGTAATTGAATCCCCTTTGGTTCTGAAGTACTTTCTTTCAGCATCCAGGCCTCTCTGTGTGCTTCACCTTTTTGTGTAGCGCCACAGTGCAGTAATTAATTTGTGTAACGTCAACCTCTGCTGTGCTTTTGCTTCGTGAACTGGCTGAAAAGACAACATTCATTTCTTGGAGTGCTTTGATTTGGTTCTGTGTGGTTTTCATTTGGATTGTGTTTGCTGTGCATAGTTCCCTTCACTCATATATATATATATATATATGGCGGCAAACGACATCTAAAATCTTTTCGTTTTCATTTGTAGAATGTTTGATTAACTCTTAAATGGCTTACCAAATTTGCATTATGTATCCTATGGTCGAGTAACAGAATAATGTATGACTGTATTTGGCATTTTCCCTATGATGGCACATAGTTTCCAATTAAGAAATCAGGTTGAATATATGTAGCCTCCTTCAAAAGCTTCAAAGACACAGATATAGCCTGAAGAGTGCTACAACTTCCTGATTTTGATATATCCTGAAGGACAATAAGCTTTAGGCCCATATATTTAAAAGAAACAAAAAATTACAGGAGGTTATAGTCAAGTTTTCAACATAAAAATAACTTTTGTATAGTATATACTTTTTTTATTCTTTGGGTTATTGTGGCGTGCAAGGTCAAAGGCATGCCTTTGAATCCAAACTAAGTGTTAATGATGATAATAAGTGATAATTATACACTAAGGAAAGTAGTATCTATAGAAAAACCTTTAATGGGCTCATACGTTGTATAATTATGCTTTAATAATACATACAGGCTGTGTTTTATTATCACCCATGAGAGAAATTATAAACAGCAGTTTAATTCAAAGGTAAATTAAAATTCATGGTCACTCCCCCAACACACACACACACAGTTAAGAGCATTCGGAGAACAGGGAAAAAGAGAAATAAAAACTATAATAGTAAGGGGTTGTGCAGATTGCAGCAGCCGTGCTCCTGGTCTTTCTGTCATGGCAGATGGTGAAAACCATCAATTAGCTTTCTGTTACCTGTCTCACGTTGACAGGATTTACACTCCACAGGACGTATTAGTGCTCAGATAGCAGCACCTGCATGCATAGTCATTAGGACTTTCTACTACAGCGGCAGTAAGTGATGGACAGCTCACCCACGTACACATATGCTCATTAAAAGTCAGGTGGAAAATTGATAAACAAAACTAATGAATTGTGTCTTCACAGTAAATTGTAGTGGTGTGTGCGATCTGTACCCAGCTTCTAACTTTTCTGAAGTCATGTTTCATTGATTTAGAATAAAATACGATTACTACGTCAATGCTCTCAGATAATTGCAGATGAGACAGCTTTGCTGAGAGGTGGGTGGCCTTTCTCCAGAAAGGTTTATGATTAATGACCTTCTTGTACTTGCAGACCTGTCTGCTGCTCCATGCTGACTCCAGACAACCTCATTCTTCATTTACCTGACTGACTTCCCCCTGCTTCTTGAACTTCTCCCTCCCTTTGTAACCTGAGCCAGTCGGATCCCTGGATGATGTGTGTTTTCATTCTCCAAACAGCCAGAAGGCCGTGCAGATATTGTCAGTGAGCTTGAAGGCACAACACAGAGCGCGGCTGGCTCTGCAGAGATTGCAGCTACTGCTTAAGGCCGTAAAGGCAGAATGACATTATGCACAATGCAAGCTGCATTATGCTCATGTGGTATGACCTTTTTTCACTTTGGCATTTCATTATGAGAGGGAAGGAACATGTATTGATCAGCATGGAAGGCGTATGTTTTCGCATCTCTTTCCCGCACAGCTTGACAGCGCAGGGGGGTATCGTCTGAGTGCACAAAAGAGGGTTTTCTGGCTTGTCCCTTGTTTTATTAAAAAAATAAATAAATCAATCCAGTATTTCCCCAATCATTATTATACAATTTAAGATTAATTGAAAACTGCTTCACCCTCCTCAAAGCAAATCCACTTTCACTCATAGAACTTTTATTGCAAATCAAGTACTACTGTTTTGTGCTGTTGTTCATTGAAAAGTAATATAAGAAAAAATACCAATGTCGATGTAAAATGATTTGCAATGGCTGTTTATTGAATTAGCTGCTCAAAACCTTCAAGATTTGGTAGGTACAAAACATGTGTATGTTTAAGTAGTGTTTTTTTTTCTAAGATATAACTAAGAACGAATAATAGTATAATTTAAAGATTAAACATTACATTCCCTGGCTAATGGGCCTTTTGAACCACTATATCATCATAAACAGTATTTCATTCCCTCCTTACACTGTTCTCTATGTACTATATCTCTCTGGGGATGTTGGTGCCAGAGATCAGAAGAGGGTGACCAGACTTTTTCGTAATGATATAAATACAACCATAACTCAAATAAACACTCATTACATCCAAGATATACAGAAGACCAAAACCAAAAATTAAATGATGGCCAATAATTTCAAACCTGCCAATTATATAAAAAAAATTGTAATTTTGAATTAAATAAAGCCAATAATGTAATAACTTGGCAATCTTGTAATTGGATATATGAGCCACTGTTGTAGGAACATTTTGCCAATAATCTATATATTGCATCAATGAGTAACATTTACAATGTAATAACTGCAGTCAATGTTGTAATAATACATAAATAAGACTACATTTCTTGGAAATAAAAGGTTTTTATTACACGTAAAGCAGATGGGATTGTCAAAGTAATAATTCATTGAGGATACATTCTCAATACTCTTTAAATGTATGTTGTAAAAAGTATTTTACTTTTGCATTCAGAATGACCTTAATTATGTCATTACTGGTAGTTACTGGCCATTATTACAGTATTGGTTGCACCAACCTTGAAGCTGATGATCTGACTACCACCAGGTTACACTCCTGTAAGCGAAGAACAAGAAACGGTGGCTGCGGTTGGCACAGGCTCATTAAAATTATACAATAGAAGATTTAAAAACGTTGCCTGGTCTGACGAGACTTGAAAGCCAGTGAGGGTGTAGATTGTGTAGTTTGTAGGGCCAGTCTGAGTTTGTCTGTTCTCCCTGTGTGCTCATGAGTTTTCTCCAGGAAGGACAGTTTCCTCCCTCAGTACAGAAACATACAACCTCCCCCCGCTAGTACAGGTTGAATAACGTGGACTTAGGCTATATTAAGGTCAAAGCAAGAACTCTACTATGGATTGCATGGTAACTGATTTTCACTGACCGACTTCTTAAGAAAATTAAGAAAGATGTCCGCTTTTTTTGTCACGCTATTGTCAGATTACGGTCTTGAATAAAGTCTTTTGATACGTGTGTACATTGTGCGCTCATCTCAACCTCTCACCAACCCCCCCCATCTCTGTGACAGTGATTGAAATATTCAACATAATACTGAATTCCAATTTCTTTGAGACAATATAATGTTAGCCTTGATATCTTTTTTTTTTTTTTTTTTTTTTCTTCATTCATTTTTCCATGTTCCATTCTCATGCTGGATCATCCTTCAAACAGGATAATGTGCGAATGATGCAGCTTAATGGCTCATATAGAAAGCATGGCCTCAATCTGTGACTCCTTTTCATTACTGGATCCGGGAAAAAGATAAAACCTTTGTTCTCGGTCCCTTTGTTGTTGGGGAAAAGATCAACTGTGTTTGTGTGTTTGAAGATCAAGTGGTCAGAATGAAGCACCTTTAAAATGGTGCCGCGCGCCGTGGATCAGGACCGAGAATCTGCAACCTCCTAGACAATATGCAGATGTATGGGCGTCTATTCCCTGTCGCTGAAGGCAATGGAGTTCCATGTGAGAAAGGCTGCATGGAGCGTGAAATAGTTTCATAAAGCTTTAGGGAGGAGGTGTGTTTGATTCATAAGTATTTCACCTCTGAAATGGAGTGTACTTTCAACCGTGGCTTTTTTTGATTCCATCTGTTGTTTAGATGCCAAAATGTAGGGATTTGCATATCTGAAAACTAATGAGAAACTAATGACCCGTCGCAAAAAGTCCCTGAATATGAGCTGTGACATTATGCGGAAGCAAACGATCCCGCATGTGGTGACATGTTTTGTTTCCCATTACACCAAATGCCTTTTCCTTTTGCGATGAGTGCAGATTTTTTTTCCCCGCCCAGCCAACTTGAAAATCACTTCGACCTGCGTAGACTGACAAACTCAACAAAAGGAAAACTTTCCTCCAATTTTTCAGGATATAATCTGCCTGAGTTACTGTTTCTATTTTCAGATCCACCAAATCAATGATCAGATTTTTGTTCAGCGCTTCGAATGAATGCACTCTCCGTCGATGGGCTGCTCCACAAACTTGAATATATCATGAGTAAAAGCACAACAGTGTGTCTGAAATAACGCTGTACATCACCGCTATTGGTTTGAAATGTACCATTTTACAGGTGGGAATATAGAAATAGATAGAAGGAACTTCTTGTTTACCTGAGCACAAAGGCCAACAGCAGTGCGAAACATCCAGTCTTTTTCAGTTCAGTAATAAATGTGTTATTTTATTGATTTGATTTAGTTTACATTTCTTTAACCAGGTAGTCCAATTAAGATTTGAGAGTCCTTGTGTACGTATGAGTTTTGCGAATGACAGTAATTTTAAACACCAACAGCAACTCATGTCGGAAGAACAGGCGGATGAACACTGGGGGAGAACAAACAGTGACTGTCAGAGAAAATTCAGTCGGTTTGATCGACATTTAGTTAAACTACCCAGTGTTGTGATCACTATAGAGGCAGGTGTCGCTGGTATATTTCCCTCTCTCCTTCAGTGTGGCTGCTTTCACAAAATCATCCCACTTCTTGATGTTATGCATCTGATTACATTAAAAAAATAGAGCCTCTGCCACTGATTGTGACATCAGAGGATGATCCGCTCGTGACATTAAAACACAGTAGGTGCAGTAGGTTTAGCAGGTAGTGCAGCAGTTTCTTCCACTGAGTAGCCCTTTTTTAACCAGACATTTCCAAGTATTGTTTCAGACCCACGTGCAATAGACAGTTTATGATGCTGATTGATCCCCAAAAAATTACCAAGCAAACATGAAGACTTGCATCAGACTGCTTAACCAGATGGGTTTCCCAAAGCTTTAACTACCTAAGTGAATGATAATCAACATCTTTTTATCACTTCTACCAGCAGGTTGAATTATAGTTCTAACAGACCTGTGAAATTTGTGTGAAATGGGAGTTTTGTTTTTTTTTTTGACCTCATTCGCTGTTCTCTCTGCAGACGGACTGTTCCAGCGACAGCGAGAGCGAGGACAACTTCATAGTTGTCCCCCCGCGAGACCACCTGGGCCTGGCCATCTTCTCCATGCTCTGTTGTTTCTGGCCCTTGGGGATTGCAGCTTTTTACTTCTCACAGGGGGTGAGGCTGCACGCACACACACACACACGACCACAGACAGGCAACACGCCTTCAGATTTGTGGTTCCGTCACACATGAGCGATGCAGCATCTGTTTGTCAAGGTCTGACATTGCCTTCTCGTGCCAGACTCACGTAGGCACACGCCCACATTCTCCTAAATTTGGGTGCGCACACAAACACACGTGCACATTCCCAGCTTCAAGTAGGACTCATTACCGACAAATTACGGGCTGGTGAAGGGGGGGGGACTGACAGCTTATTTTCCTCCTGCAAGGCCAATTTTTACTCAGCTGCCCATCAATAACTCAAGGCCGATCAGTAATGGCTGCTTGATGCTGTGTAAACAGGCAGAGAAAGGCTCTTTTCAAGCGACTATATAAATCACTTCCAAGGTTCTGTCTGTAAATACCAAGAAAGGAGGTTTCTGATACTAAGATGAGAAAGGGCCTTTGAACTAGTGGCATTTCCAAAACAGAAGAGGATGAAATCAATTGAAGGTGCGTGAACGTACTAAAAAGACCGCAAACGCTAAGATACATTGAACATCCTTATTTAACCTGTAGTTAGAAGCATTTTAAATTAAACAATTTTCTTTTTCACTTCCTAAATTCAGAGATTTAGTACTAGGTCACTGAGTGTGTTTCTGGAGTTCAGGTCCTTCACGTGTGAAAGTGGTATTTCACATTGTGTTTATGTGCTTGCATGTTTACGGCCTCTGGTCACCTTTAATCTCTCGGAAAGCGCTCACCGGGGTGGGCAGTAACCCTATGCAATCAATTTCTAATCTGAGTTGAACTGCAGTTATTTCCAGCGGGACCAGGCCTATGTGATTTCAGAGGGCAATCTATCGAGGTGTGACAAGGTAGCTGAAGCCTTCACCAACGTGTTTTAGCCGGCACGTAATAGATGTATAATGGATTCCACCTTGGCTTCCTCCATTTTTCTCAGTTCTGTAAGAAACAGCTCCGAAGACGGTTTGTCAAAAAAGCAGCTCGAGGATCAACACTTCTCTCGCCGCAAATCAATTCTGTCTCTTCCATCATCGGTACAACAAAAGCAAAACGCATAAAAGGACCATCAGGAGTAAACATACCCATTGTATGTTTAAGTACACATGTAAACACTTGCACTGTAGACACACAAACAGACTCGCTTTTCAGCAAATTGCTCTGCCTTTGACTATAAATTCTTATCAAAAGCTCAAGCATTTAGCTGTCTTATCAGCGGGCGCAAGTAGTCCAAGCCAGTCAGTGAATTATCTTGTCAGGAGCTAATTTGATTCTTCCGGGGTAATTATGGGGAAGTGATGGCTGTGTTTAGGGATGGATGGTTTTTCTGCCAATCTCCCTCCTTTAGAAGGTGCCGACCAAAGTGCTGTCAGGGAAAGATATGGAGGGAGTCTGGAGTCGCTTGATTTTATAGCTCAATAACCTACTTCACTGGTCCTCGATTCATTCAGCTGTTCAGGAAGCACCTCCCCAGCTCAATGATGTAATTCTATAGGATTTAGTTTGAGCATGTTGGATCATTTTAGTAGGGCACGTGGAGGGAATAAATATCTTTGCCTCTGCACCATCTGAACTCAGTACGGAGTGCTGGCTTCGTCACAGGACAGAAGGTAAACCAGAGTCAAACGGTGGAAATTATTTTGCTTTTTGGCGATATTTTGCATGCAAAATGTGTAAATGACTCACAGTAGATAAGCTATATTTACCTACTCGTATTCTTTCTGATACTGATAGTCTTGGATATATTTTCTACCCCTAAGGTCAAATCCAGGTTTGTTAGAGGTATTGTTTTGAGGTAGGATTATGACTAAGCAACATTTTACAACATCTAATCATGCAGTGGACCAGTCCATTTGAGAATACCTCGCCATGGTGTAAAACCCACATGCTCTGGTATTTGATTCGGCTGCTGCAGATGATTTACTCATAGCGTTCACTGTAATAATGATTGACGCTTGCTTAGCTGCATTTTTTTTTTACCATATTATGAGCATGATATCCTTTCCAATATGTAACGATCACGAGTAATGTTGTGTTTTCTATAAGGTTCCACCTTTTTAATTGATTAACAGGGCACAATGATGATTGTTTTCTAATAGAAATGCGAAATAAATTAAGCAGAAAAAATCGGAAGTGACTGTCAGATCGGACAAAATACAGGGAAGGGTTTATGCCGATAGATTAGCATACAACACACGATGTAATTCACCGGCCTTGTGTTGTTTATTACTGCATCTGTTTTTACAATGAAATTGAGTTACAAATCAGTTCAGCCTTCGACAGGGAGGTTGCTGTTATTGTATTTCCTCAGCGAGCTCAGCTGTTTGAGGAGTTTATCATAAGATATTTTCAGTGTTGCACCTCAAATTTTGACTTTTTGACCTGTTTAATGAATGATCACTTCTTGCCTGTTCATAATTACACGCACTTTTGTGACATTAGGGTCTTGGGGATTTACTTGCGAATCACAGACTTTAACCCTTGATAGTGCAAAACACAAAGAAAATGCAGTTTTTTGTTTGGCAAAGCTTAATTGGAAGCCTTAAAGTTATTTTCACAGCTTCCTCGTTGTCATGGCAACTACAGCATGGCCACATGCGTCATAACACGAGTCGAGGGCAGCAGAAATGGAGGGTAATGATGGCACATCAGCGTCACCGTTTACTCTGCAGACATTTGCAAACAAACAGGTTAGTGACTGTAATACAGCGTGTGGGTGGCTGATCAATAGTGTTTTGGTTCCACTGGAAGATCAGACCTGTTCGCAAGCAGAGCCGCTGGACTCCCACAGAGGAGAGTTGAGTCACCGCAACAGCAAACACTCAAGCAAAACAGACGTGCATTCATGTGCCGATTGGAATGACTTGTTTTCCTGAGACAGCATCTTTCATTTTGTGTAATGTCTTTAGCAAACCGTGATGCGCAGTTCCAGGATTTGTTGTCAACGGCCCACATACACACACACACCGATAATGACTCGAAAACCATGAATATCTGATGAAAATTAGCTGTGAGCATTTCATTGGGAAGCAGAATAGAGTTTCAATTATTGCCTCTAATAGGGTGAGTGCTTTGTTTGGAGATGCTGATCATTTTTATTCTCCAACTCAGCTCTGAGACATCTGGCCGGGAAAGTGCAGAGTTGGGAAGCAGCACGATTATGCAAATAAGACTTCCCTGAAGTTATCTTATGGCATTCAAGTTATCATAATGAATGAAAATTAATGAACTAATTATTGCGGAACAGTTTGTGTGATTTTGTGCGTCAGTATGATGGAGGTTGAGGGGCAAACAGAGAGAGGGAGAGAGAGAGATTTTGAGCTTAATGTGTTGTTTATTTGAAAGGGAAACCTGTTAAGAGTGCTAAATTGGCTTCCGAGAGTGCCTCTCAGCATGAGGCTCCGTGAAGCGAAGTCTGAGATGGTATCTTGTTTTTCTATGACAACACATTTCAATCATTTTGTCAAGGTTGTGAAGATAAAGCTTTAAATGCTTTCCACCATTTTCATCTCAAGGGTATTCAAGGAAAAGTCTCCACACTGACATCTATCCTATGTTATGCAATGTTCAGCCTCCGTCCACATCGGATTCCCGTTCCTTAAGGGGCGCCACCGTGAACTTTGATTTAATTTTCAAGTGACAAATCATTTACGGTGCATCTAACAAAAGCTTTCACTGGAGAAATTGAATAATAAGGCTTTGCCCTTCATCCTCCACCTCCAGTGGAGGAAACTGCCCGCTTGTAATTTCCTTGCCTATTTTTTTATTCAGGCCCCCTGAAGATCTGGCTTGCGCGGGGTAATCCATCTTCAGAAGGAGAAGTTGCTTTGTCCTGTTTTGAAAGCAAATTCAAACCTAATTTCCCATAAAGCATCAGTAACAATGCCTTTGTCTCAATAATTACTGTATTGACAAAGAAACCAAAAGGCTCCACCTTGAATGTGAATCCTTTCTCTAGATTTGCTTCCTGACCTTCTCTTACATAAAGAATCTCTTTCTGGCTGTCATTTACGATGTTGTTTTTTCCACGGTATTTCACATTGTTTGCAAAGACCTTTATGGAACTAATGACACATCTGGAATACAGCGCAAATATCCCATTTTCATTTTTCTCTAGTGGTAACTACCAACAGGGAAATTTGGTGAATTGAAATAGATTTTTGTCTTTTTGTTTTCGAATGCACACGGGTCAAAAGCGTTGGTCTTATTGATGCTCATATATTCCACGTATATGCGGACAGTCGCACTGGGTCTGTGCTCATTAAAAGGCAATTGCTTGTGTATTCAGTCAGTTTCGTAATACAAGCAATGATGCCGTTGTCCACGGTAAAATTTGGTTTAAATGATTTTGTCCAACATAAGTCTCTATATACTAATTCATTCATTCCTTCAGCTTTTGCATCTAAATGGATGAGCCCTCACAGTGTTGATTTTTTAATATTACTGACTAACACATTGCATTACAAATGCATCTGCCTGAGTGCAGTGTTTTTAAAATGAGCCCGTAAACAAAAGAGATCCAGCCCCTTGAGCCAAAGAGGAAAAGGTACCGCTAACTAGCAGTCATTGCCTGGCGCAGCTGCTCTGTGGCTCTTTTTATAACTGTAGTGCAAATGGGCAGAAACAATGAATAATACAATATTTCAGTCAGGGGAGACTGCAAAAGAAAGAAGCTCAAGAAGTAATTCAATTATCAGACTTAGTGTGCAGCAAAGGCAAAGTTGGAGAAATGCACGAGCAGTCTTTGGCTGTTCGGTGATGTTGTTCCCTACACTGCACAGCGTAATCCTCCCAATCAGGTCTAGACAGATGGTGGAGTAGAGCGATTACTAAAGGTCTAGATGCATGCGACGGCCCACGAGTAAGATCGGGGAGGATTACACATGGTCACAATATAAATTAAAGACTGAGAGCGGCAGAGAAATCTTTATCTGATGATGGCTGGTTTTGCCCCGAAGTTCCAGGTTCTCTCACAATCACAGTGTACAACTCAGTGTGAGAATTTTAGTTTGCTGTTGGCAGCACCAAATCTGCAAGGATGCTTTAAAAATGTCTCTTGTAGTTTTCTTCACATAATGCAAATTTCAAAGGGAATTAGCAGGAGATTAATCGCCGCTCTGTGCCGTCAGTATTTCTCAGCTCGGCTGAAGGAACTGACACAGAGGTTGTTTAAAAGCATACCGGAGAACTAATTATAAATCTTCTGTGGATGCTGTCTGGTTCAGATCCTTATGCCCCTTCATGGGAACTCAGACAGACTCGACCGTGTTAAGATCATAGTTCCACCGTCACTTTCAGGACCTCCCATTTTTCTTTACACTGAAGGTAGTTCTTTAATATACACTGTATGTTTGGGGTTGTAGAATAAATTTGTAGCAAATCAGCTGAATTCTTACTGCTATTACATTAATATATGATGGCTCAGTAACATTTTATTACAAGAGTTGAGAGCCTCTGTACAGTGTATATCCATATCTAGATATAGGGTGTGCATGATTTACAAATACAAGAAACAGAAAACTGAAAGAGCGAAAAGGTCATCATGCATGGATTCATAGCTACTCCACTGAAGTTAGAATGAAATAACATTATGAGTGAGATTAAGAGAAAGAAGTTGTTTAAACAATTTCAGGGTCAGCCAACATTAGATAGAGCTTACATACACTATATTGCCAAA
The DNA here is from genome assembly GCF_963383615.2 of Lipophrys pholis. Taxonomy (NCBI): domain Eukaryota; kingdom Metazoa; phylum Chordata; class Actinopteri; order Blenniiformes; family Blenniidae; genus Lipophrys; species Lipophrys pholis. The sequence goes on from NC_137649.1 coordinate 17,838,169, forward strand.
AGTATTGGCTCATCTGCCTTCACCTGCATATGAACTATAGAGCAACATCCTTAAACCATCGGATTTAATATGATGTTGGTCCACCCTTTGTAGCTGTGACTGCTTCAAATCTTCTGGGAAGGCCTTCCACAAGGTTTACAAATGTGTTTATGGGAATTTTTCACCATTTGGGACCAGAAGGCCAGGCTTTCCGTTGCCGTTCTAATTTATCCCTGTTCTATCGGATTGAGGTCCTGACCCTGTGCAGGCCAGTCAGACTGGCTCCTCCATGTCTTGATGGACCTTGCTTTGTGCAGTGGGTCAGCTCGAAACTCTCCCACGAAGTTGGGAACATGAAATTGTCCACAATGTCTTGGTATGCTGAAGTTTTCAGAGTTCCATTCACTGGACCTAAGGGGCCAAACCCAACTCCAGATAAACATCCCACACCATAATCCCACCCTCTACCAAAATTTACACTTGGTACAAACCCAGACTCGTCCATCAGATTGCCAGATGGAGAAGCTTGATTGGTCCCCTCAGAGATCACGCCTCCACTGGCAGTGTGCTTTGCACCATTGCACCCGACACATCGCACTTGGTGATGCTTGGAAGCAACTGCACCGAGGATTTCATAGAAACCCTCCATGAAGCTCTCTCCACACGTTTGGCAGTCTGAAGCGATTGACTCCGCAGAAGGTTGGCCACCTCTGTGCACTATGCGCCTCAACATCCGCTGACCTCACCCTGTGACTTTTCGTGGCCTACCACTTCTTGGCTGAGGTGCCGTCGTTCCCAGTCACTTCCCCTTTGTTCTCGCACTACTAACAGTTGATCGTGGCATGTTTAGCTGTGAGGAAATTTACCGGTTGAACTTATTGCACAAAGGCGACGTCCAGATCACTGCACCACGCTGGACTTCACTGAGCATCACATTCTTTCAACAATGTTTGTAGGAATAATCTGCATGCCTGGGTGATTGATTTTCTTTACACCTGTGGCCATGGAAGTGACTGGAACGCTTGGATTCAATGATTAGGATAGCTGAGCAAATACGTTTTTGTAATATAGTGTAGTTCTACACAATAAAATGAAAGGAGATAAAAGCAATATACTCATTTACTTAAACCTTTAAGTGAAAACAGTTACTTAAGTAATTGATTGAGTTTGAGGTTTATAGGTTATTTAAAGGTCTAAATATTGAGGCAAATTTACTTTAAAGCTCCTATCTCACACCCTTTTCTTTTAATATCAGGCCATACGCAAACACACACATGCTGTATAGTAAATAGCGACCGTGTAAAATAGTTTCCTTTGTGCCAGATTTTGAGTTTCATTATTGTCAGCAATCCAGTCTACTTTCTATCAGACCTTACCCTCAGCCATGTAGGGCACAACAACAAGGAGCCACAGAGACAGGCACTTGAACCAACTGGCTTCTCTCAATGACAAGAGGCTGTGGCTCGAATCCGAAATCCTCCCGGATTTCCGTTACGACGAGCCAAGGAAGGCATCCGGCTGAGAAACTTTATTTGATCCACTTGTGTCTCAGATATTGGGAGCACAGCAGGTTGAAGGTCAAAAACAGGTACTTAACGTGTCTCGGGACTTCATTTTGGTGTTTAGTTTTCTGCTCAGTGCCACTGTTAAGACACAAACTCGACATCGCCGCAACACACTGCAGCTAACTAGCGGGCAGAGTCCCACTTCACCTCCGATGCGTGCGGGAGAAGCAACCGCAGCGACCTGGAGCTGTGGCTCAGCTCCCCAATGAACAGAGACAAGCCTTTTCTATGAGAGGGATGCGCTGACCCTGAAGCCAACACACACACACACACACACACACACACACACACACACACACACACACACACACACACACACACACACACACACACACACACACACACACACACACACACACACACACACACACACACACACACACCTATCAGCTCCATCATTATTCAAATGGATTATTCAAAGATAATAAAGGTCATTTGACACCATCACATAATGCATTTTAAAACCACCTTGGAATGCTTTAGAACATTACTCTTACCAATATATTTTACATCACTGCTATATTGTGTTATGGCCACAATGAATTATGGTTGTGATTTAGCAATGCGCTGAATTTCATCAACTATAACATAAGCAAATGGATACATACAGTATATGGCAGGATAGTAATAACACAGAGGAGAATTTAGTCTAGGGCGAGACAATACAAATGGAAAATGGAAAAAACTAATACAGTCCAAACAATACCAGCGTAACATTTCATACTGTGTAATTTCTGCTTCAGTGCTGACCTCCATTCAGTGATGTGAAATGAAACAGAAAAATCAAAATAGTCTGTTTTTCCTCTATCTCTCTCCTGGCGAAGGAGTCCATTCAAAGAGTCAAATGAATAGATAAATATCCAGCGCAAAAGCCCGATAAACAGATCAACAGTGGGCAGGATAGCCGAGCATTTAACCTCCATTCATTGTTGTATTTTTAGCATTGATATCAGTTGTTCAGGTAGAATAGAATAAAATACAATGCGAGAACTCTTTCTGCCTCAATGAGATCGCTTAATCTACCTTTTTGTGACGGCAGGCTGCTCTACTTACAGTCTAAGTGACATTATAAACATTGTTCTATGCAGACACTGAAAATGAAAAAATACCCTGAAAATGAGCCAGAGTGCTTTTTAGAAGTAGCAGAAAAAAAGGGAAGTTGCTGTAATCACGGCATGTAATATGAAAAGGCGTCGTTGATTCATGCTGCTTGAAGTAATTACAGTCCTGCCCACCATGGGTCTGTGTTGAAATAATAATCACAGGTCAGACTTGAGATTTCCTAATACGTTGTTTTTGCAGCAATTTTCTCAGCCAATTCGTCGACTCCTACATATGCCTTTGCTACATGTGAGGGAATTATTAGAATAAGATGATGAGGATAGTTTATTGTTCCATCAGGAATATCCAGCGTTGGAAGTATCATCATCCAACTCTGTCATTTCCAGCCTCATCACAGTTTTGTTTTTTTTCCAGCTTGCTGCTTAGCAACTCCAAACTTTACTGATTCAGTTTGCTCTCAATGCCACGTGTGTTGTTTCCCCCCACAGCAGGCAGCTGTTTCCAGGGAAAACAAACAAACAAAAACAAGCACGAAACATCCACCGCACACTACCCGCCTGGCAACAAACAGCAGACAGACACAGTTTGCAATTAGATGATGAAGACTTCAGGACTTGGTGGTGAGATCAAACCAGACCTGAAAGAAGAGTAAATATATTGGCCAGGAAACATGATTTCAAAGGAATCGTGACGCTCCACAGTGTCCGCTGCTCGTGTTAACATGCAGTAGTTTAGTATCAGGTTCAATGTACAGACAGAGTCTCGAACATCAAGCCTGTCCTGTTGGTGATCCCGGTGTTCCACACTCTCACTGCAAAACACTGCAAACAACAACAATACAGCTTTAAACTCGGTAAATTGTCACGATATTACTTTTGCTTTCGCCTTATTTTTCTTCAAACTGAAACGTGTGTGTGTGTGTGTGTGTTCTTAAAACATTGCATGTGAACACTGATTTACTTTACATCGCTATCAGGCAAGATACAATAAAATCTTTCATCTTTTCCAGTGGTGAATAATATGATATATTTGCCTTCCTCGGGTCATTGATCACCCTGTTATTTATGGCTGTTATTTTCCTGAACCTTCAGTTCCTGACATTTTCACGCTAATTGTCATCTGTTAATCCTGCCGTGCATGATGAGCTCCCCTCAGGTTTGTCGAGCAGCTCGGTCCATCCTTCAATTCGATTAGTTTTTCTTCACTCAATATTGTTGTTGTTTTTTTGGTTTTTCCAATAGGCTTTTTTTAATAACTTGCTCTTTTCTAAAAATTAAATGGAAATACTACTTTGTGCCTGACTTCCTTCCCCTGCGTTTTCTCTTTTACAGACCACCAAGGCGGTGAACAAAGGGGACTTCCCACTGGCCAACATTGCCTCCCGGAGGGCTTTGTTTCTTGCAGCCCTTTCCATCACTATAGGCACTGGTGTGTATGTGGGGGTGGTGGTAGCGCTCATTGCTTACCTCTCTAAACCAGGACACATATAGCAGTGGCACCTTTCTTCCACACACCTCCGGGGAGCCCCGGGAAGAGAACAGCCCCCCTCTGGGGAACGTCACCGCTCCTGCAGACTATGAAGAAAGTTTTTTTGGAGGGGATGTACAGTTCTTTTTCTTTTTTTTTTTTTTTTTCTTGTCCTTCCACCTTTCTTTCTACCCAGCCTTCTCTCCCCACAGGCCCTCTGTCAGCTAAGATTAGCCACAGTGACTGGAGAGAGGTTAAGCTGGAGGGCGAGAAGAGGAGGATTGGGGGAGACAAACTAAACTGTTTTGTTGATGATGGGTTTGAGGACTGGAAGTATTCTACGTTGGAGCCCACTTTACAACCAGTTGACTTCAGCCTGTGTCCTTTGGTTGTTTCCGAGCCTTCAAGACTGCTGTGACAACGCTGGAGAAAAGAAAAACAAAAACTCGATTGTGATGCTCTGAGGTTGACGATGGTTTAAAAAAAAAAACCATTAACATAAGTCATTCAGCCATTAGAAACAACACTTTTGCTGTCATTATTTGAGCTGCTGTTAAAAGTGACGCCTCTCTATGGAGTTTTCTCGCCCACCATCATCGGTTTGTCACCCCGGACTGTTTTATATCGACCCGCCTTCATAAAGTCAAAGTACCAGGACTGCGTATTTTTCTGAGCTGACAGCCTGAAAGGAGAACAATACAAAACTACATGACCGGCTTCATAAATCACAACGACCAATTCAAGTTTTAATTAGCAGAGATGTGAGAAAGACTATCTACAAGTATCATCAATAAAGTTACTTAAAGACAAAAAAAAAAAAAAAAAGGTTGAAAAAAATAATGATACAAAAAATATGATCAGGAGCTGAGGTTGTTTCTTTTCTTGATAAAATATATGCACTGGCATGAGTAAAATGATTCTTAATGGAGCCTCAGGCCTGTAGTTCTCCAGAAAGGTGTCTGTCCTTGGAAAATAAGCACCGCGAGTGCCCAAGAACTCGGAAAAAAAGTCTGCTTGTGCAGAAATGGATTGCCTATACACAGGCTTTGTTTTTATGTTTGTGTTCCCTGCTGCCTGGAGACATCTTCATCAATCTTGCTTCAAGGAATGTCCATGTATAGCCTTTGAAGAGAAGCACAGATACAGGATGGTAAGGCGGTCCACAATCCAGGGCAAAATGAGACCAGCGTCCCCCAAAAACAATGCAACGTCTGTTAACAGGATGGGAAGTGACACATCAGTCACTCACAGCGGCTGAGAAAGTTATAAATCAGGGCGATTATGTCATTAAAAGGCGAGCCTTACGTATCCTCGAGGGCTGCACACATAAACAAAATGTCACGCGCTGACAGCTTTGAATGCAGCCCTCTTCAATTATCCTTTGCATGAATGCCGGCAGTATACTACTGCTGCTCCGCATGATTGATCGGATTCAGAACCAGTTTTTGTCAGATCATAAAACAGCCCAAATTAAAATTGATCAGGCTGTGAATGGCCCCTTGGAGTTTGCACAATAGTTTATCCCCCAGTCTTCACTCCAGCTATAGAAAGAATAGCAGGCCATACCGTAGTGATGGAGTGCTTTAGTCCTTTACGTTTTTCTTTGCAGACAAACTGAATGCAGTCTGATATGAAGGGCTTAATAACTGTTGGTATTTCTGCCTGTGTTCTTACAATGTAGATCATGAGACAAGCAGTGATGCTTGAAGAAGTAGCGCCATACGCTTTCCTGCACAGGTCCTGCATTAGTCATACCTGACAGTTATGGTGCACAATTAGCTCCCCGTAATGACTTTTTTCCGAAGGAACGCATATTCTCTCGAGCATAGCCCTAAAATAGCACAACCACATTCATTTCACTAACAAGCCACTTGCAGGGTCGCTGGTAGCTATCAAAACCCACACGGGAACAAACTATTCATAGATCCCCCAAATTTTTAAGTGAAAATGAAACCGTGGTTAATATAATTTTAAGAGGAAATGTCTTTCTTGCCTTGCTTAAATAAAGCATCCTGTCATCTTCTGATTGCACACAAAGGCTGCAGTGATTGAGGTGTTTGTTTGGAGCCCAAAGTTTCACCTCCCTGAGTTTGAGCTGGCTATGACACTGTAAATGTTTGATCTTCTAACCTCTGCCCCCCCCGTCCCCTCAGCAGTGAGCCATTTACTCCTTAATCCACTGTATGCACACTTCCTGACCATCACTTTAACTGTAGTGAAAGACTCTTCAGTCTGTTTCGCAGATGAACATGCTTTGTGTTTTGTAGCGTGTCACTCAAACGCTGTTCTTATCCAGCTTCTTTGGCAACCTGGTATTGTGCAATGTGTTACAACAGTACGTGCGTTTTAATGCTGCTGTGTTGTTGTTTTTTTCTCTTCTCATCGTGATGAGACACATCCATGTGACACAGTTTGCTGGATGCATTTCTCAATGCCAGGGTGATTGTGATCTCTTGTGTCGTGCTTTTAAGCCGAGTTACAGAGGATTAGGTTTTTTCCCCACTCTTTCTTTCTTTCTCTCTTTCTTTTTGAGTTACATTGATGTTTGGGATTCTTTTTTTCTACTGTGTATGGAGGCAACGTGTATATAATGCAAATAAAAACATGTTCAAATGTAATGACAAATAAACCAGAAAGGAATTGTGACCTTTCTTAAAAGCAAAAGATTCCCTTTGTGGTTTTATATCAGGTTACAGATACATTTATCTTTGAAAACAAAAGTCTGACAGAAATGCTTCACTGATTGAGGAGTAAGAGTTGTTCTTAAAGCTAAAATGAACAATGGCTGAGTCATGCAGTGGAGGTGGTTTTGCCTGAAACAGATGAAGCTCTGCATGCATTGAGGTGGGCTGCGCCTCCCGGTTACAAAACCACTCTGTACAACACAGAAGATGGAACAAATTCAGGTTTCTCCACTGATTGAGATTATAGGGATTATCTCTTAACAGTGCATCGCAATATGTCTTGTCCCACCCACCTCATGGTTATCAAACAAACTCTTGATTGGATCAGCTTTTTTGCTGCAGTTTGATGCTGCTCATCCCCGAAACTGTTATTAAATGTAATTTTAAAGAGTTTGTAAAGAAAATATGCATAATGCAACAGTTGTTTTGACATTTCATTGTATTTTGAACCAGAAGGTTTCATTAAAATTGGCTTCATGTTGAGATTGTGGTAATTTTCAGTAGTAATTGTTTGGTTTTTGTGAAAATGTAGACATTTTCCTCATGTATACTCAGCACCACAACAACAAAAAAACCATTAAAGTTTAATTTGAAAGGTTATTAGGCAATAGCCCTATTTTGCTGGTCCAGCCCGCTCGAGGTGAAATTGAGCTGTATGTAGTCTGTGAACAAAAATGTGTTTAACACCCCTAATCTAAAGTGACCACCACTGAAGAAAGCTATTTTCATATTATCTCTGACAATGCATTTGCATTTTGTATTTAGTCCAAACTTTGTAAACTGGAATCTATTCTGGAACTTTTAATCCCACAGTTTTAACTATGTAGCTGCCTGCTAATTAGCAATTGTGTGCAAGCAAACACATTAAGGTGCAAAAAAAACAAAAACAAAAACAAAGGTTTTGTACATTTCAGCTCTTGTATCGATCTTGGATTGGGTAACAGTTGACTGTTATAGAAATGCTGTGTAAAGGCTTTCAAATATGTAGTATTTTTGCAATTGATTTTATTTTTTTATTTTTTTTTTGCAAACTCAAAGTCACATATTCACGCAGTTTTACAAAAATAAAAAAATAAAACGTTTTCACACAATGAGAGCAATTTGTTTCCTCCAAGAACACTAAATGGACATCTTCAGCTATCCTGTGTTCATACTGATTTTTTTTATTTAATTTTTTTCCTGCGCAAAAGTTAGAATTTTATATTTCAGCTTTGGTTTGAGTTTAGTTTGAAATGTCCAAGTAGAGTACAGCATCCTTGTTATGAGTCACTGATTTACAACGGCGGCCATCTGCTCACAAAAATCATCCCCCCAAGAGAGTAACGCACACGTGGCTGGGTCCTTCGGGGAAGATTATACGTGGCTCCGGCGTGCCAGTTGTACATCCAACGATTGCAGCGCCGGCTGAGGAGGAGCTCTCATTACAGGAGGAGATGAAGGAGAGGGTCACAAGCTGAAGTCTTTGTCAACGAGCACGACGGGCAATGACGATACCTTCGCCAAGTCATCAGGGGTGAAAAAAATGCTCATATTAATCAAAACAAAGAGCATGCTCCACTATTTTTTTTTCCCACTGCGATATGCTAAAGAGGCAACGCTCGCCAGCACATAGGCAGATTGATTTAATGGGCTCTGCAGATCAAAAGAGGACTGTTGTGTCTCGCAGTGTGCAGCGAGTCCGCCTGAGAAAACAGACAGCGCGCGGGGAAATATGTTTGCCTGTCCTCTGGTGCTCCGTCTGATTTGTGCATGAGGATGTTGTGTTTGATTTGTGCAAGAGGGATTCTGTAATCATAGCGCCGCCTTTAAAAAAAAAAAAAAAGAAAGAAATTTGTAAACTTAAAAGTACCCCAGGAGTAAGATCTGCTGTTATCAAATTACAAGCAGGAACCTCCTCACGAAAACGCGACCATGATTGAACCCTTGTGATGAGTGTCCATTTCGCTCTCTCACTTTTCATCATTTCACCATTTCACCAAACCATTTCATGCTTTCTTTGTGTAACCATGCCAGAGATTATCAAGGGGAGGAAATGCGCCTGGTTTTATTTGCCCTCCTCATGTTTCCAACTCAAAACTTACATCTCTCAATTTTAGTTTTTTGTTTTTTTTCTCTGGAAGTGTGTTTTCTAGTATTGGTTATATGTTTCGTTCAACACGGTGCAATACCTTGGAAACGGAGCTCTCACACTTGCCCACGCATGACAAAAACTGCAAGTAAACAGGAGTTGTACGTCTTCCAGTTATCTTTTTTTTTGGGGGGGGGGGAGATGTGAGGAACAGCTTTCAAACCGCAGTAGGATTTTTGCTTTAATTACAGTTTGCGTGCCACATATCTCAGACAGATTGTTTCCGGAGTCAGATTCTTTTTTTAGCAACCATGCATTCAATGAATTTATGATGTTTTGTTTTTTTCTGTTTGTCTTGCCTGCAGAGGCTCCACTGCGCCCCTTTCAAAACCACATAACAGAAAGAAGTAGGGAGGGGGTTGAATTTGATTATTAGTAGTTTTTCAGGAACTTATTGTTTTTCGAACTTGCCAAACAAAGACTCGGGGGGTAGTACATTGTAAAGAACTGTATAAGGTCTCAGCAGTTTTTCTGGCCTCTTGGAGTTGATATGTTGGGGGTTTTTTAACAGCGAGGCAGCAGATAAAATTGGACGTAAGCTTGTTCTTTTTTCCCACAGAGGTCATTCCTTGTGAAACATCTCTATAGCCATAGAACAGGAAACTATCACATTTATATTTAACATATTTGGTTTTAGGCGATTCAGGAGGTTGCTTATGCATTAAATCACTTTGGTTTCTAAACAGGTTTTAGCTCAGACTGCAATCAAAAAGTTGTTTTAGTTGACATGATTTAGGATGGTGAGCTAATGCTGATTTACAGGACGACTGGTGAATCTGCACTGTGACAGTATTGAAAGGAAATAGACCGTAGATGAGTGGACTTTTTTTTTTTTTTTTTGTGCTGAAAGAACGTCTTTAAATTTCTCAAGAGCTTCAAATAACTGAATGAAATTAGTTACAAATAAGGCGCTTTGGTAATGTTACCTTTCTTAAATGTGCTCATCTTTCATGGCAGGGCTGGCCCAAAAAAAAAAAAGGCTCTTTCAGCCTCAATTCCAAAGCGATCTCCCAAGGCTACAGCTGCAGATCACAAAAAGCATGTTGGCCATGAAAACTCAAGTCTGAGTATTTCCATTTTCAACTTGTATGTCGTGACAAAGCTTTACCTTTCCTCTATATTTAGAGTGAATATTCTGAGTTAGGCGTCACTCTCAATAAAGGAAACCTCAGTGGGAAAAAAACGAGGATGATGTCCCTGCTGAATAACTCTGATCAGAAGATTGTGCAGCGTCAGTTGTTCCTGGGAGATGATTGAAGATACGTAGAGATGGCAGATGCTCATCATAAATGGATCTGTTTTAATTGGCGGCAGATAGGTAAACACTGGAGCAGCTCCGCGTTTCTGCAGCTTTGTGGAGCTGCAAGTTTCATTCAAGGCATGAGAACAAAACATGAACAATGATGGACCTGAGGCCCTTTAAGTCAAGGGGAAACACAGTGTGCTTCAAGAAAAATGTGGCATTATTTGTGCATGTTTTCTGTCTGTTCTCTCAGTAAAGCACCAGGATGATTGTTTACCTTGCAGTAGAAGCTGCTCTGTTAAGTAGGTGGATATCTAGGTTGTGGTGAAAAGCCAGCGAACAACACGAGGCAGGCTAAGAGCCTCTCATACATAGAAAAATCTCTCTTCTTTGAAAAAAAAACAAACAAACAAACAAAATAAACGTGCAGCCTAAGCCCACTGCTGCGCTGCCGGGCTCCATCCATGACACTGCACACCTCTCCATCGGCGGCACATTTCCAGGAAAGTCCTTTCAAATTCATTGGAACCGCGGGATTTCATGTTTTCACACAAACTCCGGCTTTATCTCCACTCGGCACTCATCGGATTGTCTATAGGCAAGGGGAAGAGAGAGGGTGAGATGGAACTAATTTTATGGATTTTGAAGTCCTCGGGGGGGAGTCAGATACCTCTGGAAGGATTTATTTATCAAGTCATAAGCAAGAAAGAGAAACACGAGATTGTACAGAAGCATCTGTGTGCACACAGCTATTCAAAGTTAGTCAGAGGCAGCAGCTGGGCGGCTGGAGGGAAGCATATCTCTTTGGGAAGATAAGATAAAGTGAAAAGCCGGCAAAGCAGTTATCAGAGTGAATAACAAATTCATACTACAAGATATATTATGGGCCTGCAAACTGTCAGAATAGATGATTTGAGAAGTCTTTTCCTTACTTTAACATTTGAGGAGATGTGCTCTTTTTTATTTTAACAAGGCTCCAATTAGCAAGCAAGAAGCGCAACTTAAGAAAAATACTGGAAATGGGGAACTGCGAGCAGTTTATGAGCTGAAAGCTGAATAAAAGGACATTTCCTCATCAGTCACATGTACATAGTTACTCAATGATATTCATCCGCCAAACAAGCCATGTTCATCCAAGGTCTCCTGGGCCTTGAGGGTTTGGACAAACAGTTCTTTTCACTTTCACCACCAAAATCTGTCTCCTGTCCAGAGTTTCAAACTAGAACTCTTATAGTTATTAACTTACTGCACTAACCACTAGCGTGAGCACCGACTTTACAAACATCCATAGGGTGTCAATTAGCGAAGTTAAGAGGTGTATCAGGAAGATTATTATGCATTTATTTGAATCCTATAAAAGGAGGTTCTACATGACGGATGGCTCTAACGTCAGATTTATTCATTAAATTACAACACCTGCTTCAGAAAAGTCTCCTATACCATAGCAGGGTTTTGAGGAAATTGTCATACCACAGATGTTGCCATGCCTGGGCTGTAAACAACATTGAAATGTCAGTATTGTTGCATTACTTTACCTGTCATTTGTGAGACCGCGGCCACACAATACGTATTGGTTATCACTGGAACCGAGAAAGATATAATAATTTTTCTTTCCAGCTTCAGGGGATTTATTTAATTAAGTGTCCACTGGGAAGAAAAAGAAATAGCAACAAAGTTAAATCTCAATAATGTATGGAGCCCTTTTCATGCATGTATGGGTATCTTGTTCAGAAACCCCATAACCTCTGAGTGACAGGGTGTACAGCAACAAATTTATAGGCTGCACTTCTTCTCCTATTTTGCATTTGCCTTCCTTTGTTAAGGTAACAGTTACAACAGGTCTAAAGATGCCACCGGGGACGAATGCAGTTTAAACACTGTTAGATCATTTGTATCCCAAATACAACTCATTAACATTCTGACGCACACAATTGAGAAAAACACACACAGCCATTTAAATCTGTTGCCTGCAGGCAAAAAGCACATTTGTTCGCGTTTGAGTCGAAGTGAAAACTAATCTTCTTTTCCTTTTATATTGGCTTGTGTGTGTGTTCGGGGTTGTCTGCCTAATAAACAGTGATGCTCCGAGCAGCGGTATGGCTGTCAATGAAATTCAAAAGCTATCTTCCCCAGGACAGAGCGGGGCAGGGTGAGGATAAAATAAAATGGACGACTCAAAGCAGCTTGCTCGAAGGAGTGCTGTGGGGGCCTGGTGACAGATGCCAGTCCTGAGGAGCTGCTTTCAAAAACTTTTTTTTTTTTTTTCCCCCACAGTGATGATAATAAAAAACAGGATTTAGATTCACCGTCTTGTCAAAAAAAAAAATTAAAGCTCCTGATTGCATTGTAATGCATGATGCAGCCAGACTTGCATGTGGCTAAAGTTCAATAGAAATGTGATTTCATTAAATGAAACATTAAATCAGCAGTGTCGTGTCTTTGGTCTGGACCCGTCACATCAGCAGAGGTATGGCGGAGCGGCGGCCAATCAAACCCAGGAGTTCGCCTTCAGCAGGGATACACTGCAGGGGAAATATGGGCTTTCATTGCTTTTACGACTCTACAGTGCCAATTTGTGCATGTTAATTGAGAGGAATTGAATGTCTACAAGGCAAAACTGACTTTCCAATGTCAAGGTGACCAGAATAAGATTCCAGACTGAGTGAACATGAGTCAACTCAGTTGCTTTTCCTCTTCCTATGAGCCTTTTATCAATATGTCGAGGTATACAAACTACTTTGTTAAAGAACAGATCTTCCCAGCTTTTGATCATTTTGTACAAAATGTCACTAAATACAACCTTCAAGGTTGTCAAGGGATAAATCCATCCACTTCTGTTACCTTAATGATTCTGGATTGATTGAAGCTTTTCAGACAAAATGCACCTGATCCTCCTTGTCTTCAGTGAACACTTGTGCTTGCTTGACTTTTATTACAGTTTTTTTTTTCCTCTTCATTCTTGATAAGCCCTCCGTGCAGCACAGGCGACTTGAAATACAAAAAAATAACAACAGCCAAACTCTGAATAATGCACCAGCCACCTACACACACTCTTGCCACTGTCATTATCTTTAACAATACACCTGCCTCTGTAGGAACGTCTTGTTGCCGCCACTCTCGACTTCTCCTGTTTCTGTGCATTCAAGCCAGTTTCTTCCTCCAAACAAGAGTCCCATTGTTGTGTTGGCAGGTTTAAGATGCCCATCTCCATTATCTAAGCCTCAGCAGGTGAACCAGAGCACAGAGTTTCTCAAAAATAGTTTCGAGTTGTCAGTATTCTACGTCTTTTCTATACAAATACAGAGGCACTTTTGTTGTTTTCTCAGCATTAAACTGATTAAAACAACAGTTTGTTTGCAGGAAACTGCACTTAATACTCTCAATTTCTCCGGCTGGTTTCAACAATCTGATAAAGAGCTGGGATAACTGCTTCTATTTGATTATCTCCAGCTCTTAATGTCGAAACAAATTGGGACTCAAATTACACACGAAATTAAACAATTCGATGCATTGTTTGCCAAAGTAAATCCAATACCGAGTCGGACGACACCTCTGAGCGACACACTGTACAGTTGGATGGTGAGCGGCTTGTTACAGCTGAAGCACATAAACCGGTCTTTTCAATTAGCTCTTAAACCTATTGACTGCCTCACAGCTTTGTGTTTGTGCTTGTAAACACAGACAAAAGCCCGCAACTCAATAGGACTCTGACCCTGCCTCAGTTTTCACAATGACGAGATGAAATGGGGTTAGCTGCCTACACAAGGTGGTGTGTATAACCTGGGGAATGCCACGGAGGTGGCTTGGCCTTCAAGCAAAGCAAGACTTGAGTGGCAACAATCAGCAGGGGGGACCTTTGAATGGGAAACCATTCACTCAGTTGTGTTGCCCCTGTTGGTGGGATTGTTGTTCGGAAAGGTTGCACAGAGAGATAGAGCTGAGCTGTATATACTGAAAATGCGATCAGCGAGAGCGGCATGAGCACTATGTGAGAAAGAGGTAAAACAGGATACTTCAGAGCCTGCCAAATTTAAAAGAGAAATAAAATCAGAGAGTGAAGGGAATGAAGACGAGGCTGGGACAGGCAAGGCTGCCTGACAGACAGGTAGTGATTTACTGCCTTCCTGCTGACTCTCACGTTGTTGTCTCTGTCGCTAATTGACAGTCAATTATCTCCCGATGACAGCCACATCCAATGGCGAGCCAGTCTGCGTGAAGGCTTTGTCGACATCCCCGGGGCACAGCCAAGTTTACAAGGCTCGACTTCAGTGACAAAACAATCGCGCCCGTCGACAACCTTCCTTTCTCCCTTGAGAATCAGGAGAAGGGCCTATTGTGTGAGCGACAGAGCGAGGGGAAGACAGGCCTGCACTGCAGGAGGAGTGAAAAGGTGCTTTACAATGAGTAAAAGGGGCTGATTGTGGGGGTGAGGGCTTGTGCTTGATTGTAATGTTTTCATGAATGAATAATGTGAATGACAAGGACTATCAGAATAGATGTGATCTTTAAAAATGTCGGATCCTGCTGGGTTTAAAGGCCGACAATTCAAGCGAGGTTGGATGAGGAAGCAGGTGGCACATAATGGACTTCAACAAAACTATGCAGGTTCTAAATAAATCAGTGTTAAGATTCTATAGGTCCTGGAAAGGGCAAAAGACAGATGGAAAACTGCTGAAAGCTCCTAACCCTGCAGTTTTTGAGCAAGATGCATTAGCAGACCAGTCAACTGCTGATCAATTCTTAATTATGCTCTGGGCAAAGGACTCCAGCTGTTAGGGTTGTCGTAGAAAACCCCCCCATTTTAGGTCAAAAGGTGTGTGTGTGTGGAGCATGGTGGCAGCAGAATCGATGTATTGATGGTGTTGCAGCAGAAGGATCACAGCGGTATATAATATACTAATGCAACTATATAACAGAGCGATTCATAAAGGTTGGGTGAGAGTAAAAATGCTGTGCATGTAAGACGATGCGTGCATATGCATCTTCTGTGCAGTGGCTCTTATATGGCCCTTGAGGCACAGCTCCGGCCCCAAGGTTTCCTTCTATCCCAGCTGTTCTTGTAGATGGCCTTTTTTTTAATGCAAAGTCTCATGTCCCATCATCAATGGAAACAGCTTGATTTGGTTCAGTAATGAAATGAAGAGACATGTGCTGCCAGCTACCAAGCGCAGTCGCAAACACCCTCCGACACCTGTCCAATCTGCAAGACCGAGCCTTAAATGTTTTCCATCAGTGCTGCTGGTGTTGGGGAGCTCTGAGCTCAGAGGGAAATACTAGTAATTGACTTCTGTTTGTCCTGGCCTTATCAGTGTATTGCTTTCATGGATAACTTGGAACTAATTAATCGAGGTACGGGAGGGAGGGGGGGGTTGCCTTTCTCTCATGCTTTCATTTTCTTTTCATTTTCTTCTAAACATCAGCTCCTCTAACAACGTTTGGTCAACTCTTCTGGAACAGTTGGAATACAGATATGGACTCGGTGAAGTGGCAGAGATAAACGCTTTGAAAATACCCCAATTTAAGAGGCTTTGTTATTTCACAAGCCTAATCCTATGTTTTCGTCTCACTCCGTCGCCTTGGTTTTGTTTTAGTGTTTACAGCACGCCGGCTGCCCGGCAGCGGCGCACATTTCATTTCAATGCAAAACAGATGAATTTCATTGAGAGGAAATCATGCTGTTTTCAAATAATTGCTTTGATACAATCTGTGAATTTAATCTATTAATGCCCAGGGAAGTTCTTTAATAGAAAATGATGGAATGTTTTTGAATTGCGGTGCTGAATATGCTCTGTCAGATTCCCACAGCTACAAATATCTAATAAAGAGGAGCAAGGCAACATGAAGATACACAATGCAAATCCTCGGCTTATATGATCATCCCTAGTGCTTCATTATGGTTCCACATATCTCAACAAGCAGATGTAATTATTATTATTTTCTGGTTATTTCTTGTGGTGAATAACTGAATCAAAGACGTGTCTTTTTATGGTAATCTACAAAAATGTGATTGCTTTGTGTACAGTAGACCTCCATTCGTTTGATTATTGCTTGGATTATTGCACATGTGCACCCAGTAGACATGTGTGGTAATAAGGATTTTGAGACACAAAATATGACTTACAAAATAAAACTCTAGTTTCCTGGAAATGTTTGCATATCTCCATGTCTTCTCTATATTTTTAGATGGTGTCCCATCCCATATAACAAACTCATTGATTCAATTTTTAAATTGAGTAACATTAGAATGTGTCACTTTCTCCATCTAATAAATCCCATGAACCGCTTCCAAGCAATTAAGTTTGACCAAGTGTGCATCTTCCATTTTTCCAGAACATTCAAAGGTGTTTGGGAATTCAATTTGTTTAGTAATGATTCAATATTGTTAAAAAGATGGTTCACATTCACCCAGGATTGTGTTCTTCTTGTTCAGGTCCAGAACAATTGGTGTACATTGTGTTTCACACATTTTCACTATTCTTCCTGTTCTTATTAATCCTAAACTCATTTCCCATCTAAAGTGTTTTGCATCCCATCAAAGCACATATGATTGAAGACCACCTCTCTCTCAGCAATCCTATGTCTAATCTAAGCACCACACTTACCAACACATACCAGCAGTAAAATGGAGCCAACATCTTATTAACTTAATCTCTGGGGAACTGCCACTCAGAAAAATCTGTAAGGTTTCAAAAAGGCACAGGCCAAGATGCTGCCACGCAGATGTCTCGTATTGTATGCTTGAACTGAAGCCCGAGGGTGAAATAATCTTGGCACGATGCCCCTCCTCCTGGCTATATAAAGGTTTTACATAGCCAATATACGAGCTGTTGTTTGTATAGTCTCTTGCCTACCAGCTCTTCAATCATAAAAGATGAACAGCTGGTGCGAGCCTCTCGGGAGCCTATCGGTACTCCATACCATGTTAAAGTACACACCAGATATGACTGATGCATTTTCCAGCATGGGACGAAGGAAAAAGGCAATAAGCTGCAGTTTCTCTGAAGTAAGAGCTTGGGGGTGTAACAGTATGTGGATTCTTCCTGAACTGTTTTGTAAAACCGGCTCAGTTTGAGTTTCCCTCAGTGAGGATTTTTTTTTTTTTCAGTGGGTAGAGTGTGTAAAGGTTAACGTTTAAATCCGGCAGCGAGGAATATTTGTTTGACATATACAATGTGTACACACACCAGGTTTTTATTGTGTGGTATCCGGGGACGGTGCACTCAACAGGCGTTGCAAAGCTTTGTACTTAAACTGATAGCAGCGAGCGATGGAAAGCGGAAGAACACGGTGTGTTTTTGTTTGACTGGTGATCCTGACGCTGCCAGGCAGCAAAGTATACAGATACAGTTTGTTATCGCGACGGATGTAAATTTAGCTCCGGCGCCTTATTATGGGGACATCTAAAGAGCACTCTTGCTAATGTAACTGTTGAATCCATCTTAAATGTATCGTAAAACAATCCTAATCTGTCAGATAAAAACAAAACGAAGGGTTTGATTTTATATCAGGTCTTGAAAATAAGACAATTTCATATTTATACTTTTTTTTTACGTTTGCTCTTTTGGAATCTGATTGTAGGGTCATATCTCCAAAAGGTTGGGACAGGTCGTTCCCACTCTTCCTGTGACAAAATGCCAGAAATGCTTGGAAAGTGGAGCTCAAGCTCCTGAGGAAGTGTGTTATCCCATCTATCACTGATGCAGGTTTCCCGTCGGCTCAATTGTCCTGCATCTCATCCAGAGTTTTTGTGACGTGACAAATCGTTTTAAGGATTCGGCATCCGTGAAGCCATTTCCACTGTGAAGCCATGCTGTTGTGATAAATGGAGTTGGTGGTCCGGCATAATCTTGCTGAAATAAGAGAGTACTTTCACGAAGGTGACACCTTGACGGGAGCATATGTTGTTCCAAAGCGGCTGCATACCTTTCAGCGTTGACGGCGCTTTTTTAGGTGACGCTAACTGTGTGCTGATAACTGTGTGCTGACAACAGGCCGGGCGCTCCCTCTCCTCTTTTGTCCACACGACAAAGTGTCCAGGGTTAGTGATGAAAATCAAAATGTTCATTTATCTGATTAGAAATTTTTTTCACTTTGTTTTTCGCGATTCTAAATAAGAGCGTTTGGATTGTGTTCACACTTGGCAGCCTCTTTGCACGATACATCCTTAATTTGAAATGTGTTTCATCCGTCCCTCCGTCATCTGTACTGCACAGGCAGCTAAAGGCAAAGGCAGGAGATCCAGTAGTGGTCTCCAGTTCAAAATCATTCTTAATGTGGTGCCACCTGGGGGCTCAAATGTCCCCTCTGAGAGATTTCTACAAGACTCTCTATAACAGTGGTGTCAAACACATTTTAGTTCAGGGGTCATATACAGCCCGATTTCATCTTGAGTAGACGGTACCGGTAAAATAATGCAATAATAACCTTTCAATTTAAACTATATAGCTGATTTTTGTGTATTGAAAATGTCAATATTTTCACAAAACCAAATAATTTCTATCAAAAACTACTAGAATCTTAATCTTTCAGTGCCAAATACAGTGAGATGTCCCCGAAAACAAAGTTGGCCCACAGGCCTTTTTTGACATGCCTGCTCTAAATGATTTGATCATTTTTTTCGGTTCAGATGGGGAGATTCAAAAAGTCCTAACAATATCTTTCTAAAATAGTTTTCTACAGATTTATAAATACCTCCCTTCACTTAACTCTAACCCTCTCTTTTATCACACCCTGACAGGTAACTGCCGTTCTGACGATTAATCTAATTGGTTACAAAATGCCGCTCACATCTTGGCCGTGCGTCACCCCTGTCATAAAAGCATGTTGAGGTTCCGTGTGTTTTCAAGTAGATCAAAAATGCGTTGTTGCCTTGTACAATATATTTCTAACAACTTCCAACAATCTCCCACTGTTCTTGTATGAGGTTGTTAATCGTTGCGGGACACCGCTTAAAGAACTGACTGAGAATTTCCTGGATACTATTGTACTGGTAAGAAAGAAGAAGAAAAAAAGATGTGCTTTTTATTTTTAATTCTAGTTCTTGGAATACATTGCAATTGTCAAATAGTTGCATCTATCTTTCATTATCAAAGGAGAACTAAATCTTTATGGAGGTTTTTTATTATTCAAGAAACAGCAGGGGAACTTATTTGGGATATAAAACACTTTGACATATTTCTTTGGTGGTAAAATGTATCCTCATGCCTCTGCCTTGAATAAAGCCCTTTCACTATGAATCTATCTTTTGAGCAGTAGCCCATGGGAGATCCAACTTGTCCCCCCCCCCCCCCCCCCCCCCCTTCTCAGTCTCTTTGAGTAGGAGCTTTGCTGAAGAACGTCGCATTAATGCCTCGTCTCTTTCAAATGGAAGTCCATCGGCTGGGGACGTGTCTTCATTGCATTTGCCTGATATCTGACTCAGAAGGGATGGTAGGAGGTGTGCGGATTAGCAGACAGAGAGACAGACACACAGCGAGGACGTTTGTCTAGCGCTATTGACACTGAAATCCCAATAGACTCTCTGCACACAATATATATAGGGAGCCAGAGGGGGCGGCTGAAGTCGCTGTTGATATTTGAAAGCATGCACATGCCGATATGTGGACACAAGGGGCCTATATGCACTTTCACACAGATCGATATGAATATGTATTTGCACACAAGCGTTGTGTTCTCTCACACATTGCTGCTGTGTCAGGTTTCTATGCACCAACAAGTTATATTGGAAGCCTCAGACTGACTTCAACTTCCAAGCTCAGTTAATACAACCAACCAGCGATTTAAAAAAAACAAAAAAACACACACACTCAGGAAAGACTAAGCTAATGGGGAATCATCCCTCCATCCGTTCACCACGTAAAAACGGTAATATGATTACATTTTCATGTTTTTGAAATTTCTGAAAGTCTTATGTGTCCATATGAAAGGAAAGTTGAAGTAGGTTGATTTTCACATCCTTCTGTTCTTTACAGATGGTCAATGTGTTGACTTTGTAGATATATATATTTTTTGGACTTCATTGATCATAAAAAGGAGAGCCCCCAGACATCTAGCATGTTATTCTTCAATACATAACATAATCAGAAATAGAGAAACATGCACTGGACTACAAAGACACACACAGCTTGTTCCTCACCACTCACACTCGCTCCCATTCGCTGCTTTAAAAGAAATTGGCTTTATTAACCTGGAAGATAAATCGTTCCATCAATTACATGTCTTGAAGCTGTAAAAAAAGAGTTAATAGTGCTCTGAAAATGGAGCTTTGTGTTTGAGTGAAAGAGCTGGAACTGGGAAAAAGGCATATTGCATATGTGTGATGGGATAATAAGATCTAAATGGAACAACACAAAAGCTGTTTGAAAGAGAAAGAGCAAAAAGAAAATTACGGGGTCGTCTGAACCAAGTGAAATTACTCCGTAATCAGGCCGCCTCAAATTAGGCGATTCGTGTGAGAAACAATGAGCTCTAAGAACAAATCAAGCGAATCCGTCCATTCGTCTTCTACACCCACTTCATCCAACTTTGGGCCTGAAGGAGACTGGCGTCAACGCTAAAAGGCAGGACACCGTGGACAGGTTGTTCACAGAAAGATACACGATCTCTGATGCACAGACTCACAAATAATAAAAATAAATAAATAAAAAATGGCCTTGGCTGGAGTCAAACCAGTCAATTCTCACTGTGAGGCGTAAATGCTCACCACTGCGCCACTGTGCAACACAAACAGACTGAAATAACTGGTTGGGTATCTTCTCACATACAATTTTAACACAGAAGAAAAAAATGTCTATTTTTACAAGAAATGTTGAATTATTAAATGAGTTATAAAACAAATGAAAAATTATGAAATCAAAGTTTGGAGACAGAGATTCTTGAACCAGTCAGCTTTCTCAGGCGCTCCCACAAACGCTCGCTATATCAATGAGTGAGTCATAGCGCTGGACGTTTTACGGCAACTTCAACTCAGACTGTGAAGGACCCATGATCTGCGTTGCACGTGTGCATTTGTGTGAGAAGTGCAGCTGCAATGCGGTGGGATCCGCGTGGGTGCAGGTGGCACATATTGGCCAGATTTGCCAGTAAAGCCTATGATCCTTCTGAGCACAGCTGTGATATGGCAATACACTCTGTGTCGAGTTCAACTCGGGTCTTTCATACCTCACCCCCCCTCAGTCTGAAGATGCTGTCACTTGTGAAAGCTCATCCACACCGCCACTCGTCTCATGTGCGGGCGGCACAACACACAGATGAAGCCTTTCAAGCCTTCAGAAGTAAAAGTCTCGCTGATGTTCAAGCAAGATAATGCCGATAATTCTTTCCGGACACATTGATGTTTGTATGCGAGTGCGTTTTTGTGTGCCTCCGTTGGTTTATTTTGAAGTTTTCAAACGGTACGAGACAAGAGGAACAAGCCCCTTTATTATTTCCCTCGCAGAGATCTATGTGCAATCTTCCACTGTGGCTCAGCTGGACTCGAAAACGGAAGCCCGTAATCTCAGCTGTGGATTTAGTGGCAGAGTGTAAAGGTCAACAACCTCCTCACCACGCAGCGCTCCCCGTGTGATAACCTGCGTCGCGTAACTCCGTCTGTCTGCTTGAACAGCCGCCAAATAAATCCCTTCAATGTCGGCTTGTTATTTCTAACATGAACTTAGACATACGACAGCGTCACCAATGTTTTCTTCAGACTTCTAAATTGAGTTTTCAGCCCCCAAATTTAAACCCAGATCTCTTTACTTTGTCCTCCATATATTATCTTGATGTCTGATTAATCAGCTCTTAAATACTGTGAACAAATTAGAGCTTAAACTGTCAAACTGCAGTTTATGATATATCAGTGACGTCAATGAGCAGAGTTTCAAAACTGACATGGAAATCTAGAGAGATTGAAAATAAACCTTTATAATGGGCTTCAGAAAGAATTTGTATTTTTTTTTTTATGTATTGCTTACTAATACAAACTAATTAAATGAAGTAAAGGCCATGAATGGTACTCCAATGGAATTCAATGGACTTTTCTTTCACAGAAGCTCTGATTTGTTGACCGTATTTAAGAGCGGATTAATCAGATCTCTGCAAAAGCCAACTTAAGAAAAAACAAAACAAAAAAAACTGTTAAAATAATTAAGTTCGCTCCTAACATCAATGCATTACAACTTAGGCTCCGTTTACATTTACAAGTGAAAACTAAAAAATGTACCTTGTGTTTTGGGTGTTACTCGACAACGGTGCCCAGAGCCATTGAAAACGCAACTTTTTTCCCCAAGGTGGAACTTTTCGAAAATGATGCAACCCAGTCTCTATGGTAACGGTGGAAAATGCATCTTTTTGAAAACACCCCAAACTTATTAGTTTTATAGTAATAACAATCCAACTTCGCTGTCTGTCCATACAAATGTCAGCTGTTAATTTTTATAAAGTATTATTCTCTGCATGCTGTGTGGTTTCATTGCAAAAACAAACAACTGCGCCGACTCATGGCCTGGCATGCTCACTACATCATTTTCAGTGTTCCCATGTGGAAATGGACACCATTTTCCAAATGTTGTCGCGTAAGCACACACAAACATTATGGCTTTTCACTTGAAACATTGTCGTGTGAATGGAGCCTTAAACACCTCAAGAATTGACAATAACACAAATAATAATCAATAAACTCCAAATGAATGCAGTTTTTATACCTTTCTCCAACTGGAGCTGAACACCTCTTAACTTTCACACATTTATTTAAACGCATTCTTCACTTTTATTCCTCCTTTCCACTTTCCCATGTCGTTTACATCTTTACATGAGTGATTTCACCATTCCCATATCTCAATTTACTTTCAAAAATAAGCTTTCTGCTTTTATGGGAAATGGCAATAAAAACATACCAAAAGTGACCTTCAAAATATATACTAAATAACAAGCAATATGTGTGTGTATCTACAAAGACAATACCGTTCCATAATGATGCACTCAGGAATAAACTTCATCACAGTTAAACTGTTGTATCCATGGTGATAGGTTAAATTTTTCTTTACAATTTATAAACATCTGCTTCTTTTTTAACTTTTGCCTAAAAGAGATAAATCTGTGTCTTTACGTCTAAAGAAGTGAGGAACTTGATTACTTTTGCCACCTCTGCAGACTTCACGGGAATTTTGATTGACCAAAATTTGGACTGACGGCAGCTAGAAATCTTTTCAGCGAGAACATAAGAAAAGCTCTCGGTACCTCCCTCCTCGCTGTTGTACATGAGTGTCTACACTCATCTGAATTTTGATTATTCAGCACGGCTCGCCCGTCTCACTGAGCGCTCTCCCAGCCATATACTCTGAAAGCCACCAGGACAATTACTGAGACACACTGACACGAAAATGTAATTATAATGTCATTAAATGATAATTAAAAACGTGGCCATCATAATCCCAGTGGGGCCACTAAATCCACATTTGTGAGCTCCTGCTCAGTGGTCTACGGGGGCCTTTAAGGCACACAAAGGCATTAAAAACTGCCGGTGGAGGAGCCATCATTCTTAAGAAAGTACATTGCTCTGCAGTATACAAACATAGCATCTGTGCACATAAATATACTTTTAACCTGACATTTAACCCTTTATACCTCAATCATAGATGGAAAGTTGATAAAAGCTAGAATACATCAGTTTTCTTTAGATTTGGCAGACATTTTTGTATAATATCAATTATTTATTCCATGGTCATTATAAAAAGATACAATGATGGTGAGACTATAAATGAAGTTAAAAACAAAAACAAAACTGTAACACTCACTCTTATAACACCTTTTTGGTTGATGGATCCAAACAGCTGCATACACAAAGTCAAATTTCTCAGAAAGAATGACATTGACCAAAATAACTATTTACTCTTAATGTGTTCATAAGAGAGAGTCGGCAGTTCTGCTTCAATGTGTTTTAGCTGATTCACGCAACTCCGATCACGATTAAGGTCAAAATATGCTTCATTAATGAATGTAATTTGCATTTCAAACATTATCCTGCGTTCCTCCTGTTGGTGTGGTGTGTTAATCCAAACATCCAGTAGAGGGCGGTGTGCATTGTTGGTTTTATGTGAGACAAAGTTTATCACCCAAACATCAACGAAACAGGTTAAAAACTGCTGAGATAACTATTTGTGTCCCTGGTAGTATTTAACGTATTTTGTAGGATAATTAGTTCTCTTGTTTTTTTTCTGCTTTCCTAGTAATAACATTTAAAAACTGTTCACAAAACTTCTTTTTCATGATGTTCAGGCGAGGTAATGTAGATTTGTTAGCATCCAAATTTCTGTTGTCTTTTTTGTTGTTCCTTTCGCTGGTCGCAAATGAGCTATAGTGCACAGCACTGCCCCCACAGGTTGTCAGTGGTATTACCCTGTT
The DNA here is from genome assembly GCF_963383615.2 of Lipophrys pholis. Taxonomy (NCBI): domain Eukaryota; kingdom Metazoa; phylum Chordata; class Actinopteri; order Blenniiformes; family Blenniidae; genus Lipophrys; species Lipophrys pholis. Next base: position 17,862,679 of record NC_137649.1, read on the forward strand.
TGCAATACTATGCAAGCCATCTGGAAACGTATCAAATTACCACACACATCGCAGAAGACAAACCAAAAAGCTGCGTCTGCCTATTTATTTAGCATCAAGCATATTTTGACCCTTAGAGAGGCTGATTTCTTTCGAGATTGTTATTAACAGTAGTCAGTATTTGGGGAGATATGTAGACTAGCAAGTAGATCCCTCTTACCCCTCGTAGCAGATACCAGCACAGCAAAACTTTGTGTTTGGTTTTTTTTATGATTTTTCATAGTGTCGTTTGTTAATAAGTAAATCGATTCGTGACACGTGAAGATACTGTATTTAGCTTCGGTGGACACAGAGTGCCGAATAAATCATTCTTTCTCTGTTATTATAATATGTGCGATATTACCGCCAGGAGGCGATTACATTTGCTGAGTTTACAACAAGAGGTTAGTGCACCCGGCTGAGAAATTCCTCACGACGCTCCAGTTTTGCACAGCCCTCAGCTCTCACAGCCCCCCATTCTTGTGCGTTTTATTCCTTAAGGTCAGCCTCTGTGTGCAGTTAAAGAGGCTGCATACTGTGACGGTCTGAAATTCAAGGAAAGCTTTTCATCATTCTACTTTTCGCTTCCCCCTCAACTGTTCCTAAACTATATAGCCGTGTACACTTTTTTTTTTCCATTTCTTTCTCAATACATTCACTACATTCCGGTAATGCTTTATTACCTTCCATTTGTGGCTTGATAGTGTGTTAGAATTTTTTTTTAAAAAGCCACAATGATGATAATTACCTGTATTTTCAATTTGTTTATTGGACGACTGACATCATTCACATTTATGGTCAGAATATTAAAGTCATGCAATGTATTGTAGTGCTGTATTTATCTGAATGGAGCCAGAGTGATGGAGTGGTTAGAATTACCATCTCACGGTCAGAAAAAGAGGGTTTGACTCCAGAGTCAGGGCCTCTGATACTGTAGCTTTTCCCCACATTCCAATTCATGCTCCTACATGCTGAAGAGTTTTGAAGCTCACACACCAGCGATGCTACACAGACTTAACCTATGAGCTGCAGTGTGGGGCGGCACACAAAAAGCTCGACCCCTCGATCCACCATACGCACAGGGCGGCGCGGTGCATCCCTGATTCAAATATTAATGATTATTGCTTACAGCTAGTGAAAAGCCTGAATATTGTGGAAAAAGTCCAACATTGTAGACTCATGTCACACATTATTGAGGCAATTCACTCAAAACACCTGCAAAGCTGCATCATCCACAGTTTCGTGAGAAAGAACACAGTGACTATTTTTCCTGCTGTTGTTGTGGAAACGCTTGAAAGATATAAAACATTTCTGAACTACAACTAAGAATTCACTGTGAAATGCATGGCCAGGTAAACTCAACCTGAACAGCACATGTATGTGATTTTCTCTCTCTCTCTCTCTCTCTCTCTCTCTCTCTCTCTCTCTCTCTCTCTGAGAAATGAGACCACCCACTCCTCAGGAGAAAGAGCAAACACAGGGGTCAGCTTTGTATGAAGATAACATTTTAGCACAAAGATAATAACTGTCGCCTGATTCAAACTGCACACACTGAATCCGTCTGCTGGAAAATGATAATGAGACAGTTTATGCACCTGAAGCAGCGGCAGCGCCGAGGCCCTGATAAATGAACTGTCAGAGGCCTGCGGACCTGGCAGCTGGCAGGAGGAAGCTTCCTGAAGGCGTGAGTGGATACTGGAGGGAAAGGGACATGATCGATTAGGAGACCCAGCACATGTTGGAACACATGGTTTACATATTTCCTTTTTTATTCTAAAGGTTTAGGTACATGACGAGGGATGGTGGAGGCTATAATAAGCCATCATGGCTGAACTGTTGCATTCAAAACAGAAGGCGAACACATGACAGCAGGGAGATAATAGCAAGTTTTGCCGGGATGATTGTCCTGTATGCCTGTATGATGATAAAATGCATATTTTCTTATTGGAGTCACTTTATTTGCCGCATGGGTTGTTTCCTTTCTCTCTCTTTTTTAGTTTTTTTTTTTCTGGCAAGGCTGGTTCCTGATGATAAAAAGTCACGGTACTTCATCCGTGCCTGTTAGTATCACAATTCTCCTCCAGTATGTAAGAAAAGTACTGCACAGTATCGCCAGGAGGCCCTTTTTTTTCTCAAATGACAATTAAGTCAATGACAACTACAAAGACACTGAGATTGCTGGTAGACGTTCACGTTAATAGAATGTGGTGTACACCCCTTACGATAATATATAGCCATGTGTTTTCTAAAATGGAATTACATCAGAGCTGTCATTTCTACTGCAGTGAGTGAAAATCGCAATATTGACTCCAATTGAATCGAATTCAGGATTTGTCACACTTTTTTTTTTTTTTTATCGTTTTCTTTTCATTGACAAAACCAAACATTGATTGCAGTCTTCTTGTTTTACAGCTATGCATTTGCAGTGTCCATTATGGTGTTGTCTCTTAAGATGCGTCGATGGTCCTAATTTTCATTTTTCCCTTCATGCTTAGCATTTCTTGTCAAATATGAGTCAGTTTCTCCATACTTGCATTTTCCAACTGGTGTTGTAGTGTAACAGAGCTCTGTCTATGGTATATATATATATATATATATATATATATTTAATTCCCATATTTCCCTCTGTCATATTACCCAGATGCAACAAAATACATCTTTGGAGTAATATATACCCAAGTACCATCATGATAGTATCATGAATCTGTTAGGTTTGGGTCAGGAGAGGACTCAATACACCTAACACCACCAAAGGGGGAATGAAAGCTGCTTTTTTTTTTTTTTTTTCCAATAAGGAAAAACAAAAAAAAAAATCTAAATCACTTAAAATAACAAAGTCCATAATCACAGGGGAGACATGACGCTATGCTGGCAAGACCAAACACAGGAAACCAGAAACACAGACAGAGTCACTGGAGCATTATCCACAACAGAACACACAAAAGATACCCAATATATACCAGAGCCGCCAGGTGAAGACAATCACACACTCGATCACAGGTGAAACACATGAGGGCGGGGAGCAGCAATCAGACATGAGGAGGGAAAGTCAAGGAGCCTGAAACCAGAGACAGAATCAGAATCTCAAAATAACACAAGAAACCAAACATATCCATAACAGAATCATGTCACAAAACTAGCCCGATATTCAGACAGTTCCTAAACAATGTCTTTTTACAGCAAATTCAGCATTTTGTCAGCATGGTTGGATTTCATGCCCTGTTGATCTTTAGCCAATAAATGCCATTTATCGACAGGGTCTAGTTCAGGTCGGCACACACACCTGAAATATTTATTCTGATCTTGCATTTTGTTTAGTTTTTTTACATCATGACATTATTCTCATTAAACATGAGGTTGACAAGCTTTGTATTGAAATCTAATTAAACACAACTCAAGTTCTGCTTTCATCACAACTCACACTGTCTACATATAACATTAGAGCAGCAACTCAGCAGTGCGGTAATAGGATTTGACAACAGAAATTTTCTACAGAAATCCAGTGAGAAATTCATCACATTTGAAGAGAAGTTTTCGGCTATAGATGTCTTCTAAAATGACATATGTCGCTTCATTAATTTTTATCTATTCACCATCTTTGGCTGACTTACAAAAAGTCTAGAAGAATCAGTCAATAACACCCTGTGGTTGAAATGCTTGTTTTCATTGAGTGCCCTTTAAGATATGTGAGATAATATCTGCTCTCTCATGTCTGTGTGTTTTTGCTCGTTTTTTGCATTATTGATCAAGTTATTTTTGCCATCTTTAAAGCCTGTATTCATTTTTAGTCTCATAAGAAACTAAACAGTGAAAAATGTACAGTACCTGCACATTTTTCGAAGTGCATTATTTAATCTCAAAGTTATTTTTGCTCTAATTTTACAGCATGTTGGGCGACAGCTTGAAAGCCTATATGTGACTTTACATAATTTGTTAAAGAGCTATTTTGTGGGATCGCTGCAACTGAATTTTCTATCCAGACCGAAGAAGAAGATTATCGAGAATATTTGTTTAAACATGAATTCAGCGCAACCGCAATAATAAGCCTTCCTGTATTTCGTTATTAAGACACCATCTTTTAATTATATGATCTCCTGAGGTCTCTCCGGGCAGGGTCTGTTTACCAAACGGTTTATATATGTGAGCTCGCTGACAAAGACACACAAGCTTCGAACATCAATGTTGTGTTAGGTTTTGCAACAGAACTGTAAGAAACGACTGTATAGTCTCCTTTCGCACAACGGTGGACATTTATTGGACTCTGTGCCACGTCGTGTTGACGACCAAACCGCAAATTACTGCAGAGAATAATCCTTTCAACTCGGTTGCAAGTATTCTTTTTTTTTTTTTCTTAATCTGGATAATTGCCAAAAAGAGAGAGCAGCTCATATGGACAGAAGCCCAGAGCAAAGCCAAGTGTGTAGAGAGTGTCAGCTGTTGTGTGGCCCTGCTGGGATCATACACACAACATCAAGTCACTGCCACTTACCTGCTCTATTGACTGTTAAACAACAGGCTGCAATAACAGTGGACCTCGGACCAGGAAACCGCTCCTGGTCTGCTCATAAATAGTGCCTTGCCTCATTTCATGCTCTTCACAGCTGAAGGTGCTAAAAACCTAACACACAATCAAAGTATGCAGTATACCTATTTAATAGCATCAATTATTAACCAAAAAGTCAAGTTTCGAACTGTGAACCATGAAGAAAAAAACGTATCCCATGTGTAATCTAGAGCCAACAAATATGGCCGCAACTCAGCTTAAGCAATCAACAGAAACCAAAAACGTTTGCGAGGATGGGCCTGTTGTCATCCAGTAAAATAATAAAATAACACACTCAACCCATCAAACTATATCTTGTCAAGGGCAGAGAGTAAGAAGAAAGAATCCCCATAATTCCCTGCTGTCGACACTTGGTCAGTGTAATCTCGGTAAAAATGAATGTCACATTTTAGAAGTAAATATTTGAATCTGCGGGTATTAAAAAACATCCCGTCAGTGGAGTAGATCAATGCGCAACATTAAATCAAGCAGTGGTAGAAGCCCCACTCCTTAATGCGTACAGTACTCTGACTATTGCCTATACGTTAACGTTGAGATGTGATTTTAACTCCACAACGAACCAAAGGATCCCAATGAATTAGCATTAGAGATGCAACTCTACTGCAGCGATGTTATTAGTGTTGAATTAATATTAATATGACCCTGGCCTTGAAATTTGCAATTGCCCTCCTGTATAGCTGCATAGAAAACTTTCTGATTTGCCGTGTGTGTGTGTTTATTCAGAATGATTGTGGGGATTTAATATAACACACAGAAGAATACTGAACAAAGTTTAGTCTTTCAAATGCAAAAGTTTTGGATAAACAAAACACTGATGATTATTTTCTTCATAACTAAATCAGACAATATTCAAAACAATCTGCTATTGAGTGCAGGAACGTTAAAAGCAAAACTCGGAGGTTAACACCACTTAATGCTGCATTATTGCAGCCTCCCCGCAGCCAGAATACAAGAGTGGCTCAAGCAATTAAAGCCAAACTGAGACTGATAGTTTTAAAGTGCTCGTCGGGGGGGAAAACACTGATTCGATATGTAACATGATATGTTTGTTTTTTAAATGCAAAAACAAGGTTCACCATAGTAATCATTACAATCCATAAAACTTAAAGGCCCAAACCTAACCTCGACCATAAGCTAACCTTAAACTAAAGTTATCCCGACAGTCACATCGTAATTATCAAATACGTGTCAAGCGTTGTGTACTCAAGCATATTGGGAAAAATACTTGGTCAAACTGCACCTTTGAGTTTTTAACCGCACAAAGCGAGAAATAAAATATCACACGCACAATATGGAATCAGTGCCTCGCAACACAACTTCAGAATATGAACCAAACTACAAAACTATATTTTGGAGCAGAGATCCTCCCCTTCACGCTGCCTGCTCTCTGAATACATGTCTACATTTTCTGTGCAGAGTGCTAACCCAGAGGAAGGGAAAATTCAAAATAGGATCCCTTCTTTGTCCAAATGTTCTTTGAGAAAATGTCTCTTTGCTCTATTTAACACTTCAACAAAGGAATAAGTGGCAATCTTTACAAAAGTGAGAGAAAATAAGGATTAGGTTTGATCGCAGTAATGTCTAAAAAGACCCTTCAGAAAAAGTGTCTCAGACTGTGAAGTCGGATCACCGTGTACTTTGTCTATTCTCACGGTTATTATTGTTTTGATATGAGCAACATAAATAGGTAGAAATCACAGGAAGAACAGATCCCTTGTGACGGGCCGACCCGCCAGTTGTTCTGTAGTTTATTTTGTAGAGCAATGTGATTTTTCTCCTAAGATTTTGCCCTGATCAAACACAGGGCCCTCTCTGACCTGGTGTGAACATGCGTTTTGGGTGATCCCATCACATGTGGCGAGCCCTCACACACACATTTGTCCGCATGATGCGTGTTGGGCGAACCGCTTGAGATCAGATTGTGTTACTACCTCTACGTGGTTTCTGATAAATGGCTCAGCGTGCAGTTATGAGTCCTCCAGCTTGCGCCGGACGGAATCCTCTGCCCAGGCTGCTATAAGGCATGTAGCACCGCAAGTAATGGTGCAATATTTAATAATATAATCCATTTTCACCACATTATGGAATAATAATTCTTGAGCACATTTTCTAATAAACTTTGCCACATTTTGTAATAACTTGTTACATATTCCAACAAAACGTGGGTGTTCCACTTTTTTTTCTAAGAAAACATAATATTTTGGTGCATTATGTAATAAATTGTGCGTTTTATCCCTATACATGGTTCTCTGTTTGATAATGAGGAAACATTTTAATTCAGTTGGACGAGAATTATATGTCACTCTTTGCTTCTGCTCATGCCCAGCCAACGTAGCAGTGGTAGAATGTAAGGCTCTAAATCAGGTGTAACTTTTTAGATCGCCTGCCATTGTGGTAGATTTTTAAAGTTACGAGCCAATCAGTATTTCCGACGGCCATTTCTAGTTTCTTGAAGAAGTGAAACCAGATTGTAAGTTAAACCAGATTGTCCCTGGATGCTTTTGCGATACTTACCGTTCACACTACAAAGTCTATGTGATCAGATCCCTGACCGCCTCGGGAAGTGGTTTGATTGAAAGCGCTTTGCTGCCTGTTCACACTTGTTTTTACGGCTCGCCGCATGCAATTGGAACACCCTAAACGCATCTTAACGCCAGGTCTGAACGGGCCCAGAGCATGCACAGAGCTTACACAGAGTTTTATGCTCGGCGCCCTTCCTTACTCAACCCAGTTGGGAGTTCAGTGGCCCACAGTGGTGGGATTTGAACCAGCTCGCTTCCTGTTATAAGCCTATATCCTTAACCTCGATACCGCCGCCACCCCTCATGATCCCAATAATATATTCAGTCACTTCTCACAACCCCTTGATGTTACTGATGATCACCACAAAAGAGTTTTCCTTTCTCCTGTCTCTCTCATTTGTCTCATACGAGACAGGATTGTTTTGTCTTTAGATCGATTTGGTCTTTGGCCTCTTATTCCTCCGAAGGGGGAGTTTTGCAGAAACAGGTCAGTTCTCACTACTCTCTAAATAAGGAGCTGATTTGTTTCTAACGAGACAAGGAAAAGAGTCGCACACAGCAAATTTTCCTCCGGGCATCCTCAAGTTGAGTCTGTTTTTCCAAGCAAAAAATAGCCAAGCCTGTTTGTTTACTGATTAATATAATTCGAGTGCCATCTACCTGCACTGAATATTACCGACTGCATGGGGCACCTGAAAACTAATAAACACAACACATTCTCAGAAATGCATGTTGATTTAAAAATGTATACTGTCATGAAAAAAAAAAAAAAAAAAAAAAAACTTGTCCATGGTTTCTCTGCATGTGGCTGCAGAGAGGTATCTCTCTAACATGATGCATGTGTGGATGAATAACTCAGGCAAATAGAAAAATAAACAGCCGTGGGTGGTTAGGGTATTATAGGAGATTATACAGGTGGCGGGCTGCGAGGCTGCCCTGGCCCCATTAACATCAATACCGTCCTGGCTTTAGGGCGGAGGTAACGTGCTGCTCCTAAGCCCTGCTTCTGGGGCTCCTCACACCACTCCAGATGTGCGATTCCACTAAGCTCGCCAACATCCAACGCAGTGCGATGGGAGGTGGGTGTGGGTGTGGGTGTGTGTGTGAGGGGGGGGGCTTAGCATCCCACTTTGAATGCCATAAATGGAGACTTGTGTGTGCTGCAGCCAGATCATAACATTATGAAATATTCTTCATCCTGAAGGGAAATACACACTTGTTTCTTTCTCATAATGCTGGTTGAAAATTCAAGGTCAACACACTTTCTGGTGCTCCCTCGTGTTCCTGCTTCCCTTTATGCACATCTTATCAGAGCCTTAAAAACCTTTGTTACAGTGTTGTATCCGTGCCACCTTTTCTGTCGGTTGTAGGTGTATAGGTGGATGCAGGATGCTGCACTTATGATTTGTCTTTCACACCCTCTTTAATCCAGGCTCGCATGGGGGCTCTCACCGCCCACGTGAGGAAAAAGAGCGGCATTCACATATCGGCGACAGGACATCCTTGGTTTGTAGGAGGAGTCGTAGAGGCCAGACAACACAGCATACAGACGCCACGCGCGGCGGCCATCATAGTGAGACGGAAACATTCATGATTCATAGCCACCACATCTTTTTGTTGCTCTTTAACTAGTTTATGTTGAAATAGTTCAGCACTTAGGGCGTGAGCAAGCCGAGATTCGGATGAGACTATCCAACATGCTGGGAGGACTTCATGCCAAGAGATCAACGTTCAATGCAAAATGTGATGTATCATGTCTGAAGACATTTGTGTTGTTTATCATTGTGTCTATTTGTAGGAGGAGCAGCTCAGCCCTTTGCAGAGATGCTGATGTTATTGTGGTCAGATCCATTACTTCAGCTCACCATCCATGACTTTTTACTTATATTTCCAATCTTTCCTGAGTCTCTTTTGTACCATTTCTGTTTCTCGCCGGTTTTGACGGGTGACCATTAGTTGATATGAGACATTTGATATGTTTGATAGCCTCAAACTCAATGCCATAACATTTCATTTCGTGCTTGTCGGCGCTCAGTGCTAAATTCAATCACTACACGAGGAGCGCGCGCAACAAAACACGAGGATGATGCCGTTTTCGGCAGGTTGTTCTTGTGTGAAAAGAGCCTGCATGCATGCGAAACCCTCATTTGAATACGTCTGTTTGCGCCCGGTGTCTCCCGTGTACTCTTGGTTGATCGCCGGCAACACGCACGTAGAACTGAGTGAGTTTTAATACCATCCTCATTGAGCAAGATGGATCTAACAAACGCTGCCCTTTAAAGTAGAAGCACACCTACAAGAAAACAAAGAAAAGGGGGTCTTTGATTTTCAACTTTTCTCCTTGTGTAGATTGATTGCCAATTAGATAGGCAGACGGCGCTCTCTCAGTTCAGGTCTAGGGACAGGTATTGACGCCCCAGGCCTCCTCGCTTTGTCTTTGTCGGGATTTTTGATGGGGTGCTTTTCTGTTACCATGAGGGCAAAGAAATGAACTGTTCGTCCTATTTGCACTCCTCTGTTCGCTCCGAAAGAGTCACTTTTTGAATGCTAAACAGTGTTGCTGTATCTTCAAACGGCGACAGCGGATTGATACCCCTGAGCAACGCGAGACTTTTCCATCAAATCTGGGATCAATTTAGCTGTGTGCTCCACCAAGAATCCACCACCTGAACGTGAACAAGCAGACCTGGTTTCAGATCACGACTCAGACTCTGAAGCATTTAGTTTTGCACTGTTCTTTAGAGAGACTTGAAACTACCATAGCTAACATAACAAAGAAAAAGAAAAAAAGGAATATGCCTTTCTTGTGTTCATTTAAAAGTCGATTTACATGAAATCTGTGTGCACAGTACATTTTTATTATCATTTCGACATGAGTTGAATGATTTGTACCATGCTGGGAAGACCTCATGATGGTTCAGCCTGATTTTAAGAGTTGGCACATATCAAACTTTATTTATACTCTTTATTTATTGATTCATACCTCCATCTGACAACAGATGTAGCTTTACATTTTGAATTGATCCATCTTTCAAGTCTCATTCACACTAAATCAAGATCTCCAAGAACCCTCGGAGAATTCTTCTTCACATTGTGCATAAACATCCATCCTCACTCAAACATAAACTGACTATTATTTGGTGGTCGAAGGTTGATTTGGACTCACATGAGACTAATTTGTCTGCCTGTATAAAACCTTACATTTCATAGCATTTTGCTACTTGCAACTTTCTGTTTGTTAGCGCCATGACACAACAAGCTTTTCATAGCCTAAGTGAGCTGCAACACAAGCAGGACACACGTAACTACGGCTGTCTTCTCGACCAACTTTTCGGTTTCAGGCAAACAGGCTCCACATTTCTGGCTTCGTCATGTCAGCCAGGGTTCAAACATTTCAGGAAAAAAAGTGTTATCTAATTTCATCTGCCGGCACAAATTGAACAGAGTTAAAAATCAAGTGTCTCTTGAATTTAGAGCTGTTCTAGGAGGTTGACGAACTGTGTTTTCTAAACCTCCATTACAGGTGTGGGCTCTAGTGGGTTTTTCCAATGCAGGGGCCTTTGAGTCAAATAGTTTTCATGCAGCAGATTTAACTTCAGGAAACATTCAGCATTTGAATTCCACAGAAATAACTGCATTTCCTGGGAGTTTGGCTGTGGTGACGACAGCAGCGTCACGGGGAAAACGCTATTAAATAGTGAATGAAGTAGACGACTTGGATTTCTGAACGGGGTATGTGGTGGAGTTTAGTAGATGTTGACTGGAGGAAGAATTATAGAATCTTTGGCTGGTCAAGCAGAATGAAAATATATATTAAACTTCAAAATATAAGAGACTGAGTTAAGAGCCAGACACATCATTGGATGGGGAGGAGTGATTACAAAACTTTTGACAGTGTCATAACGTTCACATGGAGATCCTGCTGAATGAACTAAAATCTAAAATATGTTTCGGGATGTTTTGTATTGCTATTTTCTAATGACTGTCATCATGAAGTATCAGGTATGACACCGATTACCACAGCAGAATGCTGGGGGGTTTTTTTTTGCTTATTGTATCACAATACAAACCAACGTCACGACTAGAGCAGATTTATCATAAACTACTGTAGCCTCAACTAGTTTACATGATCATATTTATCCAAACGCACCGTTGACAGCCGTCATTGGGAGTAGCTACAAGCGAAGAGTCTTGGGATTAAATGACGACTGATCGTATCAAACAATCCCCAGTGTGAGGGCGGTTCTTTGCGGCGAGAGATTGAGTGGAGAGAGAGAGAGTGAGACTTGGAGAGCACCCTGGGAGACTTGTGTTGTTTCGGTGTGGTTACAGCACACGGGGACAACTTGCTTACTTTAATAAAGTACTACTTTGTGAGCCATTTCCTTGTCCTTGTTTTCATAAGTCCTTGTGGACGCGACAGTACCGATGCAGCAGACACATCACACAAGCAGCCCCCATGTGAAAAACGCCTCTGAATATTCACTGAAACAGATGAGAGCACATTGCTCAGCCCAGTTAGACGTTGTAAAACAATAAAAAAGTGTATTTGAGTCATCCATCTACCAAAATCAATTATTTTTTTATGTTTCTTTTTATATCAAACACTAATGGGTTTTATTTTTTTTCTTAATTTAACTCTCAACACTATGAGGAACTGATTGCAGAATAGAATAGCTGTAAACATCACACACGAACACTGTTCCTCTCAATCTTTCCCATTTTTCACCATGAGATGGATAAAGCATGGCTTCGTGAATCAGAGAGGCGTCTGTATTGGAGCTCATATTATAACAATAGAGTCCTTTACCATTCAGACACTCGTCTCTTCTTTTGATATGCAGCGCGACTTTGTATGTATCTCATCTCCCTCTCCTCGGTGACATTCGGAGGATGCTATTCATGGTGACTTTGCATTTAGTTCACACACTGGAATCTGATCGTTCCTTGAAGTTCAGACTTTGGAAAAATAAAAGAATATATATTTTAAGACTCATTTGACAGCCAAAGTAATGACTGTTTTTCCTCTCTTTTATTTGTATGTATCTCAAGCCATTGTTTATTTTCCTGTTGTTTGGGAGACGACGATGCCTTGGTGGATATGCAGTACAAATAAATCATACTTTCTCAGAGTAAACAAAAGCACTGGAAAGGCATAGTCAAGAGATGGAAAACAAACAGGATGAAAGGAAACTTTACCCCATTTTTATGTTTGAAATTCCTGAGAGTGCTTCATGGCACATCTCCCAGACTTTGACTGTTTATTCAGTTCAACAGGTAGAAGACAAGACCAGGCAGTTCAATGATTTCTGTGGGGAAATCAGGTTATAAATACAGGCAACAGATGTATTTTATTTGTCTTGTCTTCATTAAGCGCTGGGCAAATTGGGAAAGATTTTTGAAAGGCAGAGAAAAGTTTGCAACACAATGCGAGTGAGAGGCTTACAGAGACCCCGTTTACGTGAGAACATTTCAACATGGGTTTTTCTTTTTTGTTTGTTTTGCATTTACACGGCAACGTTTTGAAAAGGCAGAAATGCTGAAAATGATGTCGTTTACATGTGGGGGCCTCTAGTGGGTGCTGTTGGTTGTTTTTATAATGAAACCACACACACATGCACGCAGAGAACAATACGCTATTAACTAACAATGTGAGTTGACGGACATTCGTATGGACAGATGCGTTTTTTTCGTGTTTACCCGGAGATGGAGCGTTTTCGAAAGGTTTCATTGGGACTGATCACCATTGTCGTGTAAACAGACACCTAAACAACGTTTTATAATTGTCTATGTAGCGACAATAAAGCTTTTTGATTTACATATTTTTTTTCCAATTAACATTTTCTACTGGTTTTAATGGCTTTATTCATTTTGAGTATTTTAGCAGTGTTTTGTTTTGTTTTTTTGCAGTTTCCACAGTTTTAACTCTTTCTAGCTATTTTCCCTTTTTAGGACATTTATAGGATATGATAAAACTACTACTACTAAAAATACTCCTGATAATTAGTCTGGCGTTCAAATAAAATGAAAATCTAATAAAAATGTTCACTTACATCAAATTTTGTGAAAGTTACAGGCTAAATTTGCTACATGTGGCTCTTTAGCCACTAAAGTCTAGTGTTTATATTACAGACTTATAAAGGTCACTGCCAAATAAATTCTTGCATTAAGTATATATATATATATTGACTTCTGTAAATGTTATTTTTCTATCTTAGAGTAATTTTAAGTTGGTAGAAAATCATAAATGTCTTTCTATTGACTATGAAATCAATGTCCTTGTCTCGTGTTACTCTGACGAGCAGTTGTCTGTGACGGGAGGAGTTAATTAAATAAAACTACAAAACTACAGAATGAGGAAAAGACAGACAGATTATTAAAGACAATGAAAGAGAGACAGACGGGGGGATAATAACAATTGCAGTTCGAGTATTGCTTTTGATGATTGACTTCACTGAGTGTGAGTTTACAAGTGAGGATACTAGTGGCTGATAATGAGTAATACAGTCAATATCCTCCTGACAGATAAGACCCGTTTGAATCGGGTTTGCAGCGCCGCAGCCAATGAAGGATCTGGCCCAGGGGATTGGTTGGTCATCTTGCTCATGGCTCTCAGAGTTTGTTTCCAAAGCTAATAAATCAGGACAGATTGAAGTTCCAGCCCATGGGGGATATGCCATTTAATTTAGAGTTAATGAAAACAAAGTGACTCTCCTCTTCTCAATGTTCTCTCCCCTTAACTTGTAACTGTAGCGACAGTTATGCAGGTAAAAAGAAACTAAGCAATTTATTTTTAAACAGACGAATTTACAGCGTGTCAATAAGATATACTGTTTTTTTTGTTTGTTTGTTTTAAAGCAACAAATGAGGATGATTATATTAATAATAGTCTTTTAGGCTACTCATTACTATTTGTGATTCCAGGTCCCCCATGAGGACTAAAATGTAAATCAAATGAGAACAAAAACCTTGGTCGGTTCACTTTCGTCTGAAATTCATTTCAAACTCAATCCAGCAAGTCTTGTTTGTCCTTCTCACCCTCTGAACTTTCTGCTCTCTTTCTCCTACCTGCAGTGAATCAGCCTCACTGTGCATATTTGGACTTGGCCTGCAATCAGTGCAGACGTTGGACGTCTGGGAAAAAAAAAGTTTTCCTGTTTACTGTCAATAACAAGGCAAGGCCGATTCCCAGCAGGAGTACCACAGCAGCTCACTGTGTGTGTGTGTGTGTGTGTGTGTGTGTGTGTGTGTGTGTGTCTGTGTGTTTCAAATTTAATCTCTAAAAAGACACGGCGGCAGAAAATAATGCTTTTGTTAATTCTACCAGTCAGCGCAGTATTATCTAAGCACTGGCATCTTTTGTTGAATTACCTACATTAAATTCACATTTATCACAGACAACTCGACTGAGATTGGAGCATTGGTGGGTCAAGGAAACCTTTTTTCTTGAGGTCAACGTTAAAAATAATGTACGTTCCAATAAACTTGCGTTTATTTAGAGATTTATGTTATTGGGAAATATTGCCGTAGAGATAAAATAAGAGACACTTATTGTATGACTACACAATGAAAAGATCAATTGAAGGTAAAGCTATTTTCATTGCAATATACAGTCTGACCAAAGGAGAAAAAAAAGGGTGGCCATATTTGATTTGTCATTTATTCATTTGTGGTAATGAAGATTGAACATATTTAAAACCTGTATTGCAGTTACAGTATTGATAAAGGATAGTGTTCTAAAATACTACATGGAATTGGATTGAACTGAATTATTTCAAAAAGCCGATTGCAAGTGGTATTTGAGTAAGTTTAAGTGCAACTCTATTGTCCCCGTCAAGACATTTCTCTTGAGAAATGTTCACCAGTGATAAAAATCCAACTTGCTCGTCTGTCCAAAGGAATATCAATGTTTGATAGCATATTGATCTCTGCTCACGAGTGTGGTTTCACTATGAAAACAGACCACAGCACCCACTAGTGGCCCAACATGAAAAACTACAGCGTTTTTCAGCATTTCTGTTGATTCCATTTAAATGGACAATGTTTTCCAAAACATTGCCGTGTAAATAAAAAATGCTAAACTTATGCGTTTTCACTTGAAATTAAATTAAAATAAAACTAAATGAGATGTTCAGGATTAAAATTCAACAGATCAGACAAAGCACGAGAGGCCTGGTTGAGATGAGGACTGGATATACTGGACAGAAAGATGTAGAGATGTCGCTGCAAGGCAGCAGAGGAGGAAAACCGGATGTGGATGTTAGTGTAAGAGTAGAGGGGGCAGAGGGGTAGGACGACATCGAGGCACGTGACACGACAAATTATGAAAACAAGCGCATATATCCCTGAAGATAGAGAAACTATTTAAACAGACAGAAGAATCTGAAGAGGTAAGATTAAAAACGATTTCCGTTAAATACACACATCTCTTGAATAACACACCAACTGTGATAGCTAATGATAGCAGCACAGTATAAAACAACATCCTGAATCTATTGAAGGAAACAGTGTGGAAAGAAATAAGTGAAAGTTTTTTTCTCTGCGTCGATCGAGCGCGACAGTAAAACGGCACTGATGCTGATGCAGCAAACCTAAAGCAGCCGCAGGTATTTCCTCCTCATTTCTCATCTTTGCACCTCATTAAAACAACAACAAATTCACAATGTCTTGACGTTTACCAATGTGAACTTAATGTGCTCAGCAGGTGTCCACCTCTATACTGTAATCCGAACTTTAATCTTTTATTTATATTTCTGTGTTGTCAGCCCTCGCGTCTCCGCCACACGCCGGCATCCTCCGCACAAACCTCCGTTCAAAGCACATTTTCAATACATCAACAATATCAGAGACTCTCCTCGGGGTGATATTAGAACCATATCGTACCTGTACGACATAAAAAGGTATTTTTTCCTCCTTTGTGATTTTAAGAAACAACGTGGTCCAATTCTGGAGATAAAATCAAAGAGTTCTGCTTTAGAAAGCAAGCAGACGAACAAATGCACTCAGACAGAGGGATTTGGGACTCCTCTGCCTCTGTGTGAAAGATTACAGGCCTGATTGAAAGTGACACAGCTATAATTCAACATAGTGAGAGGGACCAGGCTTACTCCAGCTCTCTCGCTCAAACACACACACACACACACACACACACACACACACACACACACACACACACACACCTCATATATAGGCACTTCTAAGGTCCATACAACTTTTTCCCTATTTAACTCAGTTTTCTGTTTTTTTGCCTTTTCATAAAATCATTTATGACTTTGCAGCCTGATGTTTGTGTCAGCTGTCAAAAATAAATATCAATTTGGAGCTCATATATTCAAGGCAAACAAAATCCTGAGCAGATTTTTCTAAGATTATTTAGTGAGATTCCATGCTGAACTTTTTTGAAGAAAATAAAAAAAAAAAACATTTATCCATACTGGATAACTGGATATTGGAATGCTCAGTGACGTAGTGTGTGATATGCTCTCTCTGTTTCATCTAATACAGGGGTGTCAAACTGAAGACCTGTGGGCCAAAACCTGACCCACAAGAGGCTCCAATCCGGCCCGCCAAACCAAGAAAATTGCAAAAATGTCAAATCATTGATTTTTATATCAAATTTTTTTAAGAGTAGCAGACACAACACTGAGACCCGAGCTGCGATATTGATGATGCTGCCGTGAAAGATAACTTCCTCATTGCTACGAAACTCAAAGTCATCCGGTCAGCGTGGGTTTGTTAAAACATGCAAAATGCAACAATTTTCTACGTTTTCTTTGGGATATTTCACTGCTTTTGCACCAGAAGGTTTTATTAAAAGTTGCTTTATGTTGAGATTTTAGTCATTTTCTGTAATTATTTGGATTCGCAGAAATATAGACATTTTCATTGCTTCGCCACAAGAAAGAAAAACTTTAAAGTTTAAAATTAAAGGTGATCATTTTACGGGTCCGGTTCACTCGTGATGAAATTGGATTGTATGCGGTCCCTGAACTAAAATGTGTTTGACATCCCTGGGATGGACTTCTCTGTGTCGCTCTGTCTCTGTTGTTGTTTTAGCCGTCTACCTTCTGTATTGGTCAACTTCGGGTTCAAACGGCGCCGGAGTCGATCCCAGCTGACGATGTTCAGGTCACCAGTCCCTCACAGGAACAGAGAATCAAATACATTCTCCATCACAACAATGGAAATGCAATTTAAAGTCAACAGTCAGCCTCAAATATATGTTTTGTAGCTGTGGGAGGAAACTATAGTACCTTGAGAAAACTCACACATGAACAGGGAGAACATGCAAAACCAAACTCCTGGGGCTTTAAAACAATCTTATCATATATGGTGACGCCAAAGTCCCTCAAAATACAAGCATGTGCTGGACCTAGAGGTGAAATTGAAGATTTTTAAGTAAAATTTGCTTTTATAAGAAGCCAAACAGTAAGAAAATCCCTGGTTGGCAAGCATCCAGATTAAATGAGTCATTTTAAAAGTCTATATTATTTCCAGTAATGTATTTATTAGCAGTCATGTTAAAATAAATGTTAATTGAAATTAAACGATTGCTTTAAAAAAGTCCATGTCATTAACAATCGCATGCTCCAATTGTTTGCAGCCATGAAAAACAAATGTAGTAAAATTAATTTGTACTTCACTCATATGTTAATGAGAGCAGATTTTAGATTTAATGCAGCTCAATCTCCTCGCGTAAATTACGTACTGAAGATTGCATCATGAATTATTCTCCATTCAAGAGCAATATAAACCAACATTTCTAACTAGCACTATGCAACAAAAGTACACCACATATCTTCTGGCACATGTTCAAATATTTATTTTAACTTGCAGCAATGCAGCAGAAAAGTACAACTCTGTGTTCAAGCTTCCTTTAATTTCCATTGATTGGATTTATGGAAATGATTATAGATTATGTTGCAAGCAGTATTTAACAAAATCCTTTTGAGTGGGTATAAATATTTTATAACCTTGTATGTGTGAAAAACCACGGCAGGAAGCCTTGTGCATGCTCAGCCTAACATGCATCTCCTAAGGACTAATGCTTTTATAGGAGCAGCTCTGCAGAATGCTGAGTTTGTAGGTGAAATGTCTGAGATCTACGAGTTTCTTTAATTATTGCAACCCTGCAGCAATCTGACTGAGGCCTGTGAGCTTGTATAAACAAGCAGGAGTGTTAATTCAGCCTAATATAATCATGGAAGAAGCTCCAGTGACGCGACGGATGCTTGGATTCGGGCGGAATTTCAAAGAATTTCATTCTAATAAAATGTAGCTGTACAAATTCACGACTTTAGCTCAGATTTTTTTTTCTTACTGCGTAGTGGTGAAAGTGGCTGGTCTTGGAGCGGTATGCGTTGCCATCAAGCCCCTCAAAAACGCGCTTCCAGATTTTCTTCTCAGCTTTAAATGCCCTCCAAGAACAACTGAGCCGACTTTTGAAGATTTGAGCTTTGAAAGCAGACACAGAGAAGCTGGGTCACTTGTCAGCAGGCAGCGAGCATCATATAATAATGACCCAACCCTTTATCTAGGTCACCGGCATACAGGGCTGCGGAGACACATACCAGTGGCCGACCGGTCGGGATGTGGACATGGAGGGGGTCAGCTCAGGACGACCACGCTCTCACTCAACATGCAATTTTGAGACGTGATGATTTCAAATTCACTCACTTCCAATATTCTAACACGCGGAGCTCCAAGTTCGAAAAGGTATGAAGTTGGGTGTACACTTGAAATGAAACGCACAAATGTAAAAACTCTCATTTACAACATTTGCAAGTCACTAAAGCAGAAAGCCAGTTTTTACCCCCCACCCACTCCCTGTGCGTCATTCCTCCTTTTTTTGCTAAAACAAAAATCTGGCAATTAGCTGTTATCTCCTCATTCTTGCAGACAATAGCTCGCGCTGAAATGAGTTCACGGTTCATGGTCGCCGTGCTTTTAATCACAGCCCTGGACATTAGCCATTAGGGGAGCCAGCAGCTGTGCTCACGCCCATCCGGCTCACAATAGAGCCCACATGGTCATTATGGGGGGCTCATTTGACCATGCTGAGGTTACTAATAAGGCTTTCTTAATAACACCGGGAATCAAAGGACAGCATTAGCGCGGGATATAGAGGAGAGTATCCTCATTATTTTGATGAGCGGGGTTATCCAACCCACAGCGGGAGGCCGTGCACACACACACACACACACACACACACACACACACACACACACACACACACACACACACACACACACACACACACACACACACACACACACACACACACACACACACACACACACACACACACACACACACACAGATCAGGGAATGTACTTGTATTCTCACTACAACACAGATTACCACAGACACGTCATTAACCTTTCAACGTATGAGGTCATATTTCTCCGGTCACCCTATCAACTTGCCCATTCAATATGTAGATGAGAAGATATAATAAAACTGTTTTACCTGCAACCCTGTCAGAGAAAGAGCTTAGTGCAACTTGAACTTGTTTCCTGGTGCTGCCCGTTTGCTCATCATTGGCATTATAAATGAATCACTGTGTTCTGCCTTCCTGCTGCAGGTTAGTGGGACCGTGAGATTATTTGCAGATTTCACTCATGTGTGTACCATGGTGAAGTGAACAGGTGAAAACAAGGACCATCAGAAGTCTATCAATGCTTTGTGTCTTACGTTTAGTTCTGCACAGTCACGTTTGATATAACCTGTTATTTGTGTTTTCAATACCTTCTTGTTAGGAACTTCAACAATAACTGTGCTGCTCAATTCCTGCTTGTTTTGCCGAAACGACTGGAAAAAGTTGTTACAACTCTTAAATCCGTATGATGAATCTGAATGATAATCTGGATTAGTGTGAAGGGCAGAAGTAAAATCCTGTGTGAGTGTTTGGTACACTCCTAAAATGTATACGCCACATGTCATGTGTGAAGTTATGGCTCTTTGATAATTATAAGTGGTTGTGTACATTTCTTAACCAGCAATAGTGACTTCCTGAAGGCACAGCTGGTTGCCTAGCAACTCCATTGTTTTATTCCCAGGCGACTGTTTTCTGTTTCAGAGTCAAATAAATGGGACTAAACGTTTGAATGGAAAAGACAATTAACCGCATGTGCCTGAATCGCTGTTCCCCTTGTTTCTGTTCTGTATAATGAGGTAAAGTGAAGATGTAGTAGAAAAGTTAAGTACAAGTTAGGAATGGACAACAACAACAGCAACAACAACAACAGCCAACAATTTTTGTCATTTTCTTTTTACGTAAACAAGAGATTTTAGTAGTCACGTATAACTCCCAAATCTGAAATCAGAACTTTCCCACTTCCGAGTTACTTGTGAAAATCCCAGGGCTGTATCTTCATACTGGAATATAGAATGATGTTCTGATTGCTTACGAGTTGGAATTTTCCCACAAAATCAACATGTGACAAGCTGAAGTTTTGATAAGAACATATAAAGAGTAAAAAGAATGAAAAGAAGTTTTTTTTTTTTTTTTCTCTCTCTCTCTCTCTCAGTCCCTCACTCTCCAACCACACCCAAAATAAGAGTTCCCCAAGACTTGAGATCGATGCACTGGAGGATATTAAATGTTTCATTCCATCTTCTTATCTCAAGACCTGGCTTCACTGGGCAGTTCTGATCTCTCGCTCGCTGTTTGGATGTTGCAATGGGGGATCGAGCCTGTCGATCTCGTCAGCTTATGGTGAATCAAAAGTGAGCAGGTGGTATGACTCGCACGGCCGCAAAACAAACATCAAGACCGGATTATGTGACCGCAAACAAGGCTTACCCATCGGCTTCATCTGGCCTCTTGCCCCGATCATCGTGTGTCTGTACGTGGACGACGCCCAATCCTTCGTGCACATAGTCCCGGCATCCGTCAGCAAAAACAAAAAGAGATCATAGAATTAGCGATCAAAACAATAGGTGAAGGGAAAAAATCAGTCAGAGGTCATTGATTTATTTGAGCAAGTGTTTGGGGATACAACAATATATAAATAAATAAAAATAGCAACTAAATCACTGAAATAGAAAGATTCATCCGAGCCGTATGAGGCAGCAGCACATAAATAATAATCCTATTGTACTAAATAATGCTTTCCTCCTCAGGTTTGCTTTAACAAAATCCTCCTCGCTGTGCACTGCCAGATCTGAGCATTCTCAGGCACAATGTGCATAATTAAGCACGAAAACTGCACATTACTCATGGAAAATTCACAAATAGCTCCCTATCTCCCCAACTGACACCAACAATTCAGAACTTCATTTCACAGGCAGACACACACCTTGACAGGAATGAATTCACACCGGCCTCATTTTCAAGTCAAATGTGGAGTCGCACAGTCTCGCAGTGAGTGCCCTGGTTTAAACTGAGCAAAACTTTGCTTTCAATTCCACTATTAACACTTGTGAAAAAATATGCATATGCTTATTGTGTCTAAAAAAATAAAAATAAACCTTTGATGCAGTGCTTTTGTGTTGTTTGCCACCTAGTGTGACATGATGTGGAGTCACATTGTGCAGTGCCAGTTGGCAGCAACCAAAGTGTGATTTCTGATTATGGAAACGCTTCAGTCTGAAATGTAAAATAGAGGCATAAATGTAAATATGCTGCAACATGAAGAGGCACTAATGGTTTATCTATACTGCATTATTCCACTGAATCTTTATACGGCCCTGAAACAGAGAGTTTTCTGGATTATTTGTTGATGCTTTCAATGCCCCTGGCATTGCAGGTAAAGTTAGTTTAGGAAAGACGTTGTCATGTAAAGAACAAATACAAATAAGCAAGCGAGTGCTCAGGCAGAAAGTAATCCCCGGCTGAGGCTGATATCGGCGGGCTTGTTTCTTACTTTCCTGCCTCTCTCTCTTTCAGGACTGTTTAATCCGACATTAAACAAATTGTTTTGCGTCATTGTTTTGGTTGCATTACCTGGCTGCTCTGTGGGCTTATGTTTATTAATGGAGTTATTACAAGATTCATCGGCACTGAGCACCCTGGGCTGTGCAGTGGCGTATTGATTTCACGTCCACACAACAGAGTTGTTCCTCGACACTCGGTGGGGACGTCATCCAGATTTTACGCTGCTCAATTGACGACACGTGTCATTGTGGCGATGACTTTTGTGGTGTGGGATCATGGGTAACCATTGGCTCCCATCGCACTTTGCAAGCCTGTAAGCAAATTTCTAAAACTTTATAAAGTGTTATATTCACTGGAAATGGGAAGGAGGGTAACTTTAGACCAATTTGAACCAGTTATGAAGATAAATTACAAATTACTGTATTGAGCTGAAGTTAAAAAAAAAGAAAAAAAAAAAGCATGCATAAATAAAACAAAATGATTAAAATGAGTCCTTTTTATTAAATAGGCTGCTTTCATTTTCATAAGTCGATCACAACCTGGCCCTGAGGCAATGAGAATAAAATGTTTGCAGCCCTCTCTATGATCACAGTGGCTCATCCCTGCTTCAGAGGACTAGTTACATTTTTCAGCGATGACTTGTTCCCTAGTTAAGGTAAGAGCCAGAGAAGTTAAGTCAGACAAGACTGGTAACGATTAAGTCTGCAAATGATGGATGCAAGTCAACAATCTCACCATAAGGGACGGAAACGT
Source organism: Lipophrys pholis (assembly GCF_963383615.2). Classification (NCBI taxonomy): domain Eukaryota; kingdom Metazoa; phylum Chordata; class Actinopteri; order Blenniiformes; family Blenniidae; genus Lipophrys; species Lipophrys pholis. Next base: position 17,885,414 of record NC_137649.1, read on the forward strand.
GAGTGTTCCCTCTTCAAGCATGAGACTTTTTCACACAGACCACCGATCGTGCAAGCTTCTTTTGTGTGGCAAACCACTGCCACCTACTGGACAAAGTGTGCACATGCACGCTTCTCTTAATGGACATTGCAACCAGTGTTAAGTGCGTTCATGTATTGATATACACATTGATTTTATTCAACTTGAACATGTGATTAAAATCTCGAGGTTTTTTTTGGGAGATTTACTTTTTTTTATCTGCACTCCACCCACCACTGCTGTTAAATTCCAAAGTCCTCCTGAGTTCATATCAGTGCCCCTATCAGAGGCTAACCAGCGGTGAACTGTAAACACAAAGAGTCTCACAGGTCTGTTTTGTTTACCGAGAAAAATCGGCCTCCTTGCGATACCTCTGTCTGTCTTTCTGAAGCATCCGCCGTATGCTAATCCTTAAAGACTCCCGCTCCCACCTGCCAGGCCTCATTATTTTCATGCTATTTCTGAGATAAACAATGTAGAGGAGCTCGGTGCCGGTGAGACTTCCTTCCATCATACAGTAATGAAGATGGAGATCGCAAACAGGCCCACAGGCAAAGAAACTAAGTTTGTCAAACAATTGCATACGTCAGCGTCGGCTACCTCCGGGACCCTCAGACACAGACCACGACTTCTAGGAAAGAAAGCAAACTGTCCACATATGTAATGATGCATGAAACTTTTCTTCAATCAACCACATTAAATATTTTCTCCCCCCATATATATAAATATATGAGTTTAATATCTTTTCAAAGAACCTGAAACTATGCTGTGGGAGTTAAAAAATGACCTCACACTTCTTTTGTTTTTAATGAGCACCGTCAGCCTGATGAGGCGCACATGAATGTGATCACGGATTCCATTTAAAATGAACCAGTGAGGCAAAATATTCAGGGGGAAAAAAAAAACATGGAAGACATAGTTCAAAGAACTAACTTTGATTGTCCTTACCTGTTAAATAGCTAATATGACGACACAGGGTTGGAGGTAAATGACTCACTAAAAACACTTGACTTTTAGGTTCTTCAGAATACTAATCACTTGCCTTTTCTTAAGTCTGCACACTCGGCATTTATGAGCTCTTCCAGTTTTATGAATAAAATACTGACGGGCTTCTATCACATAAGAAGAAGAATTAAAAGAGCCTACGCTGTGAAATGCTACTTCAACTTATGTGTTGTTTAGTACCTTAATAAAGATAAATCAAACAATAACAATAATTGGGCAAAGGCTTTACATTAATGTCTTGTTTTATCACCTTTTCTTTCTATGGTCCATCCTAACTAAAATCTGTGAGTAAAGTAAGTTTTCTCTTATATAATCACATTTTAAATCTGTATTATTTGATGTAGAAGAGAAATGCACAAACGAGAAGTCTGTGCTCAAGTTCTTAGTGTCAGGATCAGACAAGTATCCGTTGATCACCTCCATTTTGACTGGAGCCTTTCCAGGATCACACCGAGCCGAAGCCAAGTACACCTTGAACATGTACGGCCAATCTAGTCACCAACTGGCCTGACGTGCACATCTTTGTAAAACGACGCTGGTGAGAAGAAACTAAATCCTCACAAAACAATTCCTTTTGTCAACAGGTTTGAACGAGAGACTTTTTTTATATCATCACCCGTCTACTAGTTCTGATCAAGGTTAGTTTTTGTGTTTATTATTCTCAGGCTACATTTGAGGTGCTCCACTACATTGAATTCGAAGCCGATAGTATTAAAGATATTAAATAATTGAAAAGTTAAAAATACCAAATGGATGGTTAAAGAGAGACGCAATTATCCACTTAAAGAATAAAGCAATGCAACCTGATCAGCACAATCATTTCAATACAGATGCAAGATAATAAAAAAAAAAAAAGAAAAAGTACAGACGCACCTCCCTCAATCCTTTGCCCCGTCCTCTGGAAACTTCCATCCCTCCCCCCGAACCCTGGGACGTTCTTGGCCTTATCTCAAACACCTCTGTCTCCATGCATACAATTAGCCCCATCCCCCCCTCCCTCCTTCCCGTTCTTGACCAGCAACATCATTAGCATCATTACAATAGCTGAACAGAAAAGCTGCTGCGAGCAAAAACTTCAAAACCAAACCGAAAGTGCTTGGCCCTTCTTCCAAGTTTCTCGTTTGACCTGCTGATCAGTGGTTGGGGAAAAAAACAAAACATTACTTCAGCGCATGTTTATAAATTCTACATTTACTTATGAAATAAAAAGGGAATTATACGATGAAAGATTGCATTTGTGATTTTAAAGGAATCTGATACACTTTCAATTTAAGCACCAGTTTTAATTTTTCTTTGCATTATTTTTCCCCCCAGAATCTTTAAGACCAATTTGTAAGTAAATATTGTCCGTCTGAATATTGGAGAGCAAAATTCAATCTTTGTGAGCAATTCACAGATCTACCAAAGAAGAAGAAAAAAAAAATAGGCCAAAGTTTGGATATCAGTAAAAAGTTTTATTGACATGCAGCATAAGAGTACAAATGTCAAGTGAATTGGATTCTACAGAGGTCGTTCTGTCAAACACAGCCGTCTGTGTTGGAAAAGTAGCTTAAAACTGCAAATCGCATATTGCAGACACTTAGGTAGTTTTCTTCAGTGAAAGAACAAGCAAGACATTTGAAATATTTTCTTTTACATTCACATTCTGTACTTCTAAAAACATAAAACTAAATATTTTTGATACATTCAATCATGTATTTGGAATCGCTTCGGTGCAAAAAGTAACAAAAGAAAGCACATTTACAATATTATTTTTGGGATTTTCGTTTTTTTTTTAACAGATTATATAAAAGAAATGCAAATGGCTCAGAATCCTGTTTACAGAGGTTGTTAAAACAAACATGTATAGAGACTGTCGTCACATTTGTAGGGGGGGGGGGGGGGGGGGGGGATAAAAAAAAATTAACACAGCCCGACATAAACATTACCAGCAACAGAACCAATGAATCAGAAATTATTAAAATGTGGTGAGGAAAAAAAGAGAAGAGAGTCCACTAAATAGGATTAACAGAACAGTCAAGAAATGGCTTCAAACAAAATACCACAAAGGGTTGGCTTTGAACTGCCTTTTGCCTGGAAGGCAACACGCAGGGTTTAGAATGACTTAATTTCTTCTCTCACACATGCAAATGCGGAGGAAGGAGATGACTTTGGTGGCAAGGCCGAGAAAGGACATAAGTCAAGGTGATCTGAGCTTATTTCCTTCTCCACTCTTTGAGAACACAAAGTCAACACACTTTAGGTAGTTTACTCAAAACAAATTGCCGATTTCATTCATCTGCCAGGCTCTGGACATGCTCCTTCAGAAGGGCCACTTTGAAATGGGGGAGAAGCTTCGCAAACACTTACCCATGAACTAGGGACACCCCATGATGCAAAGCTCGCTTCCACATGTAGTATGTCGAGCGCGGGGTGAATGGGAAGTAAGACCTGAATTCTTTGAATGAGGGGAAGGACTTCTCCTCAAAGCGTTGCTGCAGGAAAAGCTTGGCCTTGGCCTTGAAGTTGGCCAGAGCGACGACGTCCATTGCGAAGATATGCTCGCGTATGGGCGCTGCTATGTGAACCGCGGGCTTTGGGCGGGAGGCGTCGAAAGGTGGCATGGGGGCACTGCAGTGGTACGTCGTGCTCTTGGCAAATGGAAGCAGATTCTGACTCTCCAAGCCCCCCTCCATCTTGTTTTCAGTCTCTGTTCTCTCCAGAGTTCGGGGGACCTCGACCTCCGCTCTCTGGGTGGCCTTCTTCTTGTGCTTGCGGCCGTTGCGCCACAGCCAGTAGAAACAAGGGGACATGGACGGGAACCTGAGCTTGAACTTCGTGAGGGAGCATTTGGACTTCAGCAGGTGAGACTTTGCGGCCTCCCTGAGCTGCTTTTTGCTAATGTACGCCATCCTGAAGCTTTTGTGTTTCTGTCTGCAGACCCTCGTTCTTTGCCCGGGCTGAGTAATGTTAGACAGCAAAGGCAAGAGACTTTTCGGACTTTGGCTTTTGTCGGGATCGGAGCTGTCCTCGCTGCTGCCAGCACTGCCTTTGTAACCTCTGTTAAACAGCAACGCCTCTTTCCTCCAGTTGTAGTAGGTCGATCGCGAGATTCCCGGAAAGCTTCGTTTGAAGATCCTGAAGGGGAAGGAGGTCTTCATGGCGATACATTTTTGCAAGCAGCGCTTGGCTTCCTGCATTTGTGCGATATTCTGGGCCCGCTCCACGTCCACCTTGCTGAGGCTGAGGCCAAACATGCTGGCCACGCTGTCATGGTGGTCCGGGTCATCCTGCTTCGCCTCGGGGGACGACCAGGCCTCCTGCTCCGGGCTCTCTCCCGGACTGGTCTCTTCAGTTGAAGTGGAAAAAATCCCTCCGGACTTCATCAGCTCGTGCTTCCAGTTATAGTAGGAGGACCTTGAGATCTCCGGGAAGATCGCCTTAAACTGGTGCAAAGGGATGGCCTTGCCCTCCAAGTAACACGCCTGCAGGAAATACTTGGCGTCGTACCTGGCTGCCGACTTCCTGCTGTGTTCCTGCGTCTGCCTCTTCCAACGGTAGAAGGTGCTCTTGGCGATCTTGTACTTGTCCTTCAGGCTGTCGAAGGAAAGTTGCAAGTCTCTGTTCAGGAGCTCCTCGCTTGTGGTCGGCGACACCCTCTGCTCGCTGGCTGGGCTTCCAAACGCGAGATCACTCGTCTGAACCAGGGCAACGAAGTGATTCGGCTTGAAAACGAACTCGGACTGCAGCCGGCCGGACCACATGATGTGGATGGTCGGAGGGGAAAAGTCCTCGGGGAGGGTCCTGGGGCGTATGACTCGGTTAAAATAGGGCCTGATCTTGAAGTTGAACATGGGGTAGATGGAGTAGATGTTGAACTGGAGAACTGACGACAGAGCGTACATGTGCCACATGTTGGCGTAGGAGCCGGGGAAGCAGGAAGCCTTCACGTCCGCATCAAAGATGGCCTCCAAGACCGTCGCCGGCAGGTTGAGCATGTCCTGACACTCGTCTGCACACAGACTGAAGCGGACAGCCTGAAGCATCATTTTAGAATCAATCATCTCGGACAAGTAGTATCTCTTCCACAGCATCATTTCCACCACAGTTCGCACCTATGAGGGGAGAAAGTGCAGTGACATGTTGATGTAGATGCTACGAGTCTATAATGGGGGGAACAAAATGCATGTGGGACATTGTTATTTCCCTTATTGGTAGGAGTATTTTCTTTCATCTCAGCTGTGTAATCTTTCAAAGATGCGTCAAGTTTTTTTTTTTTTTTTTTTTTTTTTAAATTGGTCAGAATTTATGAACTTTAAAATATGCAATAGCAGCAAATCAAAACGGAGTAATGAAGTAGAGTTTGAACTATATATTGATATCGCGCTGAGACTTATAGAGTTATATTGGTAAAAAAGCTCTTCTGCTGGGTCTATCATACAGAATTACACCAGGATGGTGTGTTCGGTTCAAACTAAGACTGTAAAACATTTATATTACAGGTCAAAACGGATTTCTGAAGGAAAATTGTATTATTATCTCATTACTGAGCACACTGACTCATAAGAGACATGTTGTGTTTCCAGGTCTAATGCAATGAATAGCAGCATCTGCAAATACCATTGGGGTTTTTTGTTTTTTTTTGCATATACTTAGAAGCAATTATGAGAATTTAGGACTCAAAGCAAAAAAACACTGATAATTACACCAAGAAAACCTACAGGTTTGGGGTTAAGCGGTGAAAGCTCTGACATTGTACATTGAACTCGTGCTCACCTGCAACTCCAAGCTGAGCTCAGTGTTTCCCACCAGCAGCATGCTGACTGCGTCGAACAGCAAGTTGCCTTCTCCATTACAGATGAGGGGCAGCAGGCCCAGTGGCGCATCCGCCGGGTACAGGCTGCGAGCCACGTCGTCCACACGCGCCCATTCTGGGAGATCCTTGCACGGGGCGTTCGGGAGCTGGAAGGGAGCAAGCAACTGATCCACCTCCTGGGCCACCCGGGTCACAGCATTGAGGCCGGAGGTGTTGGTGGCCTCCTGCAGCTCCCTCAGGACAGACAGTACAACCTCCTGTCTTTGAATCATACCTGGAGATCTGAGGGGAGAAAATGAGAGGGAAACAAAGAGGCAACAGCTAAATCTCTAATCTGAGATGAACAGAAGATTATTCTAAGAGCTCATCAAAACATTTGTTGTGCCTTTGCTGGCATGCTTTGGATTATTGTGGCTGATTCACATATGAGCTGCAGCTAAACACTGCTGTGACACAGAAATAAATGAGCACATTCAACTTAAGGCGAAATTACTGCAACATAACAAAAGAGAACTAAGCTTAAAGAGTGTTCAGCCTCTTACCTGCTTGACCTAAAATCTTAACACATTCTTGGTTGTGTGTTGCTGGAAAATCGTGGCTCTTTCTAGGCCTGCTGATAACGTCATTAAAAAGAAGTCTGACTTATTTATAATGAAGTAATTTAATCCAAATTCAAAGTCATTACCGGCAGTTCTGGAGCCCCGGCCTACTGTGCGCCACGATGTGCGTTTTATTGACCCGTGCGTAAATTCAAACGCCCGATTCATCCATTTACCTCAGCCTCGGGAACGCGATCTCCACCTACAGAGCAGGAAAAACACGACAATCCAATTAACGCCACGAAAACCCGCACTGCTAAAACAAGCCTAGATTTCATGCTCTTGCCTGGCTGGGAGTAGTTTGGTGTTCTCAGTGGAGAGTTGTGGAGGAGATCCCGGACGGAGAGTTTTGGTCCCGCGCGTCCTGTCCTCCGGTGAGTCTGATGATCTGCACCTCCCATCAGGAAACTGCCGGCCTGGGTTTTTTTTTTTTTTTTTTTTGTCTCTGTCCTGTGAAATACCCCCTCCTCCTCCTCCTCCTCCTCATCTCCCCTCCTCCTCTCCTATCACCAAGCCAGGGTCAATTTCAATGTGAAGTGTTAACAAAAGCCAAAGTGTCACAGATCACATAAAACACAGAAATAACTCGCGTGGCTTCGCAGGTATCGATACTTTGGGGTTTTCCCAACAGTTTGGAGTTTTTTTTTTCTTCCCCTTTTGCTGGTGAGAGTCATCACTTCTTGATGACCACAGTTCATCTCCAAGGTTGTCTGGCAAGTGTTACTGCAAGGAAAGCACAACCAGGAAGTATTCTAGTGACATAAAAAAACAAAACATTTTATTAGTGTTTAAAAAGTGTAAATATATGTTTTTATAGCTCCTGATACATGGTGGACTTGGTGGGACTTTTACAGAAATGAGCCTGCTCTTCTAAGCAATAATAACGTCAGGATTTTATGATTTCTCTTCGGTCCGCAGGCAGTAAAGAAAAAAACCTAAAGTTTGTGGATTAGAGTGGATACGCGTGGACAGGGTGTTGGCTTCGCGAGAGCGAGCCTCCTGATCTTGAAGTCTGCCGGTTCCTCCACTTTTAACACCTCAGTCCCTTGCCCTTTTGCAGGTTTTCAATAATGAAGGCCTTTTGTTCCACACACGCACAACAATCCCGGGAGCTATCCCCCAACCCCCTCAGTGCCTACAGTAGATCCTAACTTACACACCCACACGCACACACACACACTCACACACACACACACCAGGGGAGGGGAGCATTTGGCCCCCGCTGGTTTGTCCACTCCAAGCCCTCCTCAGACTTGCTGGTGCCCATTCTCGCAGGGCTCCAAAGTGCTGACTTTAAAGCTTATCTACTGTTTGTACAATGTGCAAGTGTTGTCGCCCATGTGGAGCCTTTACAAAAGAATTGACACCTTTTATTTTTTTTTTATTTGGCCCACAGTGATTTGCATACCTGCTGCTGCAAATTAAGATCATGCAAATAGACACCCTGTCCTCTGGCCGCTCACACTTGTCTCTTTTGTTATCCGTCTTTTAACAGTCGCAGTTTTACAACAACAACAAAAAAAAGTCATCTCAAGCTGCTTAACGCTGCCCGACGAAGATTTATATTTGAAGGGAAGGGGAAAAGTGTTTGACAGTTTACTCAGCAAAGTATCATTGAAAATCATCTCTTCGTTTTAAAAGATGATCTGTTTTCAACTCCCAGTACAATACAGAATATCCCGTTAACATAATCCTCCCAGGAAGTTAACTACTTTCGAGACATATTTTTAAATAACAATCCAATATACTTAAAGCAGGAAGATTAATTACCAAAATCAAAATGTGCAAATCACATCAAATGTATAACACATTTAAAATAGTACAGGCACCGTATGGGAGTTGGAAGATGATGACCGAAAACAAAACAAAAAAACTATTACATAAGTTTGTTTTGTACAAGACAGCATGGATGGCGTCTTCACAGCATCATCTGTCTGAATATATACGTCACGGCCATCTAATATGCTTCTAACTCGTCTCTGGTCCACAGAAATGTTAGATTCTATAAGATTTTAGTCATATTATGCGTGATGGATGCTAAATCCTTGGCGAACGTATGTTGAGAAATATATTCCTTGAATTATTGCTGCATATATCGGTTCAGCCTTGAACACAGTTTGAGCCATCTCTTCCGCCGTCTGACGGAGAGGAAAGGTGCTTGGAGGAAGGCTGCTCATCTCACCTTTGAAGGCTGCATGAAAAGTACAGCCTGTTTCTGTCCAGATCATTTCATTTCTTGCATCAACACCTTTGATCCAGTTTGTCACACATCTCTCCATCATTGCATCCTAAAGCTTTTTATTGCTGACCTGGGGCTGTATATTTATCTAAGTAGCCAAAACTTATAGAATGAATGACACAATTCTAGTTAATTCAGCTGTATACGTTAATGTCGTCTATTGCATTTTTCATTGGGAGTGACGCCTCTTCTCTTTCTTACCTTCCAAAATAAAGAAAGTGCACATTGTCAACTGATTAGCAGACCCGTGTCTACTTGCGGCGGTATTCAGCGAGAACTCCTCACGTTGCAGTGCTTTCTCGTCTTTTATCCACTTTCACGTCGGTGTTTGCGTCCTCACCATCTCCTCAACCCCCGCAGAGTCTCGGCCACAGCAAATCACAGGCCTTAGGTGTGTAGATTAGCTGCGCTGCACTGCACTGTGAACACAGTAGTGGGCTGGCTGCAAGCATTTAAAATGCTAATAGGGCAACACTGAGACTGGCTCCGGCAGTCACTTACCTGCTGTGTGTGTGCGTGTGTGTGTGTGTGTGTGTGTGTGTGTGTGTGTGTGTGTGTGTGTGTGTGTGTGTGTGTGTGTGTGTGTGTGTGTGTGTGTGTGTGTGTGTGTGTGTGTGTGTGTGTGTGTGTGTGTGTGTGTGTGTGTGTGTGTGCACACAGAGATAGGTAAAGAGAGTGAACTGTAGTCCGCACACAGTTTATTTGGTGAGTGTTCGCAAAATGTCTGTTTGGGGCCCAAAGTCAGGCGCTATGCAAACCAGGTAACTGAACATTAACACTACACCAGACACCGACTGGACCGTCCGGCCTCGAGCAAAACTAACCGCAGAGTCATTTGGACAACACATTCACAGTTTTCGAACAATGCTGTCTGCCGACGCGTTCTACAAGTTCCTCCGCCTCATTTGTATGTCAGTTGATTGACAACGTAAACTGGGGGGGGTGGGGTGGGGGGGGGGGGGGGGGGGGGGGCGTAGAGCGTTCTCGCTTTGTACTCGGGTCAGATATCTGAAATCTCGGAATTTAATTGCAACCAGTCAAACTTAGATTGACCCCATGCCGTGTCTTTGGCTTTGATGTTGCGCCACCTTTACAGTGGAGACTGTAGGAGAACAGATGTTTTCAAAATGCAATAAGTGGCTTTCATACTCCTGCATATGATGTTATTGTTACACGCCAGCCTGGGAGGGAAGGGAGAGGGAAATATGACGAGATCTTTTTTCCAATATAGTGTTTGTGTGATGGAGATTAGATTAGTGTAGGAGAGGCCTCTACAGGTCTCTACATTGTATATCGAAGAGAGATAAAGGTACACGGGAGCAGCATTTCGAGGGAAAATGAAGACATTAAACATCGTCTACAGCAGGAAATAAGGAAACTTTTCTCTTTTGTTATGATTGTCATGTAATTCACAATCAATCCTCACCCCAAGGTTTGAACATAAGGATTTCATGTTGTTGTGTTTTTATCGTACTCGACCGACTATATGATAAATTCGTTGACCTTGGATTATATTTTAAAAAGTTACACACAGTTACACTTTAGGTTATTTTTAATAAACACCTCTGCATCCATCTACTACAAACAAATCATCAGGTCATCATAGGACTAACTTGCATAAATACACATACACAGTCACAGCTTATGGAAAATTCAGAATCACAACGAAAGCTGGAAAACACGTTTGGGTGTTCACAGGTCTGAACTAGGGAATATCATGACGTGAGTTGACAGTTCAAATCTCTTCATCACCATATCAGGGTGACTGGAGGAAAGTCCTGTAAAATTCTGAGAGAAATTCAGGGAAAAACAAACCACGAATCACCCGAATCAAACATCATATTAAAGGATAAATCACAATCAGACTGATTATTCTTACCAAACCTCGCTTTTATTGACATAAAATGTTAAATGCATTATTCAAAGCAAACATTACTATCGAAGCAATTTCACAGCTTTGTGCCAGGCACAGAAAGTTTCACAGTTTCAAAGGTAATTGCTTACGGCCACTCGCAGCTCGTAGTTTGGACAGCTCACCATCAGTACCGGACACAGGCGTATTCCGTGGGCTCACGCTCGGGGGCCCATGTTGCCTGACGGCCAGCAGGAAATATAATGTCTGCGTAGATCACGTCGTCCGCATTCACTTCCTGAAAACACACACACATACAAACCTTTAGTGGTGTTCAGATTTATTTTGGTGATTTAAAGCCTTCAAGTTAAAGATATTGCTTTTTATGCTATTGAAGAACTTACATTGTTGGCACTGCCGGTGTTTAATGGCTCTTCAGGCGGCGGTCTGTCTGAGATAAACAAATATAAAAAAAAGTTTATAAAAAATGCATAAATCTGTTCATCTTATGGTTGCAAAGTCTTGGAGCTGATCCCAGCTGGCTACGAGTGAAGGCAGGTTAAACCCTGGACCACTGCTCCACCATGATTCCGCAAAATTGCCAAAGCCCCTAAAGAGGAACCAGCAACACTGGACATAAGCTGTTGCCTAAAAGAGCACAAAGAACACTTGTGCAATGTGCTCGTAAAGAGCTCACTTCACATGTCTCAACTCTCCAGTGATTTCACCAGATTCTGCCTGCAGGGAGTTTGGGGGGGCACTTACTCGCTCGTCTTCGACTCACGACGACTGCCGCGACCAACAAGGTCGTCAACGCCACGCACCCCACCACCCCCACGCCGGCCCCGATCACATCCTGGCTCCCATCTGAAAGTGACCGATACGTTCATTTTAGATGGTTAAGCGTCACCTTGTATGAGCTCAAAACGCCTTTTTCAGATTGGAATTACCTTTCTGGTCACGCTCAACCACGTATCCCCTTCTCCTTCCTCTTGGGCCTACAAAGAGCATTGTTCTTGTTATTATTCATTCTCCTACATTTAGATTCCATAATCTCCTGTCCAAAAAAACCCCACAAACAAACCGTTCAATTGGACCCACAGTTCCCCTGATGTCTGGACTTGTTCACCCGTAGTCATCTGGCACCTAAACCTCTTGCTTGTTGCGCTTTGCAGTGTAAGGACGAGAGTTATATCACAAGGAGACCGTCGTTTTATCTGATGTTCCGAGTCCTCTTGTACCTCGGCATCAGTTTCATCCACCCACGTCAGGCTGATGTCTGGTTGCAGCGCGGTATTGCATTGTCCCCGCGCCACGAAGGCGAGGAGAACACACTGCAGAGACAGTGTTTTCCCAGGCATCAGGTTCAACACCGGAGCAGCTGAGGGGATTGAAAAAAAAAAAAAATCACAGCTTTGTTATTATCAACCCACACAGAGGAAGAGGCTTTAATCTTTACAGTACTCACCACTGTGAGGAACGAAGGCACCGGGCCTTTGTTGGCAGCGGTGACGTCCAACATCCTCCGCTGTGAGATCTTCTATAGGCAGAGTGCATTTTGAGCCATCATCCAGTAATTTAGATGTCTGGATTTCTCCATTACTGACGAGCGCTATATAATCACTTGCTACGCTCGTGCTAAAATACCATTTGTGAATGCAGACATCTTCACCACATGGAAATGCAATATTATAGCTCCTTCCTGCACATATCAGACAGTCATCTCCATTTACTCCTGGAGGAAAAGAGAGGAAAGAGGCCCGAATATGTGAGCAAAAGATAGGATTGTAAAAAAACAAATCAAGATAACAAGAAGGAATTGGATTCATTTGTCTCTCTCTGTACCTGTTCTGATGAAAGAGAGCAGCAGCAGCCTCGTCGCAATGTGAGCGCCTCCGGCCATCCTGTGAGTCAATGGGCTCTCTGTGGAAAGGGCCGCCGTCTCCACTCTTCGGGGCTCAACGCAAATGTCACTTCCTGCATTTTTCAACATCCTCAACCAGCACACATGGAAATTATTGCTCAGCTTAGTTTGCTTCACCTCGCGCTTCACCAAAGGAGTGATGTTGACTCTTCTAAGATATACTCGCTTTAATCATCAGAGCACCTGTCCAATGTCATCGGCTCATACATTCTGCCCTCGACAGACACGACAGCGAACAACTTTGCCATTTTAATTTCGATACGTGCCCTTTTTCAAGTTGTATTTTCCAAGATATCTGAGTCGGGTTTGCATGTCGTCTCTGCGTGTTTGTCCTCCGATGAGCTGGAGTCAGGATGTCTAATATTCTGCCCTCCTCACACATGTGAATTATCCCCATGGTGGAGGCCTCTTCACTGCATTCTGTATTCGATCAAAGAGCGCTTGAGGAAAATGCAATTCTGTGCATGGATTTAACCTTTTCAGCAAGACAATGATCTGAAGTATACAAGCAAATTCACCCAGGATGAATAAACGAGTAAATGGAGATCTGTCAAAAGACATATCCATCAAACATGTATAATGTACAAACCTTTTTCTTGATATGTTTAAAAAGACATAACTTTTTACGATCAGTGATTGATTCTTTAATACCCATATTAGGATATATCTGGTAGATCAATGTAGGTGCGATGACTACTTTACTCTTCAGTGGCCTGTTGTGATCTGCAGATTCCGCAGTCGCTATTTGGAAATTCAAAAACTATACTGAATGAGGGGAAATCCCTGCAGTGCACCGTTTCATTTTTTAAAGAAACAATTAATAAAGAAACACTCTCAAAGCAGGGCTTTGAATAACCTTCAACAGATCTGATCTGAAGGCTGTCATTTGAGGTTGACAGCCACCCGGTGAAGTCTGTTTCCTGCCGTCAGGAGATGTGGCCTTTGAAACTAAAGAGAAGAAGAAAGCATCTACAGAGAGCATGCTAGTGAATGTGTGCGGTTACTTAAGTGGTGAGTGCGGTACATAGCTGTACAAAGTCATTGTTTTATTTATGCCTGAGTCTGATGAAGTCAGTCAGGTCAGTGGGCTGTACTTTTAGGTCCCCTAGTGGCAGAATTGAGTAAATGCAGGTTAAAATGCCAACATATTGAACTATTATTTTGAGTCAAAAACTTGATATTATGTCGTAGTTTGAACAATATATCTAAAAGCATGTTAAAGGTTAATTATTCCTGAGTATTTCAAAAGGTAATACTTTTAAAGTCTTCATCTAATTCATCTTATATCTTATAATCTTATAATTTTCCTTGTGTTTAACATGATGTATTTTCATTGTTTTAAACATTCAGATAAACATAAAGCTAACTTTAAATAAATGTTCTTCTTTCTCTTTGCGGTTTAATAACAGTTGAACTCTTACCTGCTCTCTACTGGGCTTCATATTAAAAAAGTTCAAACATGAGCCAATGTCACAGAACTTTTTTAATAACGGGGGTTTTTCTCCAGAAACCTTTTTAAAGAGTTTCAACGTGAACCTCACAGGACCATCTACTAAAGAACAAAACTTTGTACATAGAGTCATTGGCCACTTTAATTTTGTTACTCTCTTTATTTGGGACATCGAAGCGTTTTTAGTTTCTTTTTTTTATTATTATCATTATTGTACTTTACTGCAGTACTCATGTTGACATTGTTTAATCAAACATCATGAGTTATATCCCTTATATATTATTTATCATTTCGCAAAGGTTTAAGCACTTGTTTGGTGCCTGTCTACAGAAAACTGTGAAAATGAGTGTTAATCTTACAAAACAGTGACTCCTGGTGGACAATTGAGAAGTTGACGGTCAAAGATTTCTAGTTTTTTTCCCACCGTCTCAGACATCTGACAACCCCGATATGGATGAAATAAGGTTTGAGGGAAAAAAAAAATTCCTTTTAAAGAAAGTATTTAAGTTGATCAAACAATAAATGATAAAACTTACTGAAATATGTCAATCTTTTTTCTCATTTGAGCAGTTTTCATTGTTTAATGCACTGCTCAATAATCGATTGTGGATCCATCTTGGTCCAGAAAATGAGGTCACGTTCAGTTTAAGGAGAGAGGTTTGTCACGGCACTGATCTGTTAACGTGTCCTAAAGGAACAAGTAGACCCGAGACATTATGCAAAGTCAAGTCTGCCCGGCCGGCGCCATGCTATTTGAATATTCACCTGTACTGAGGAGTGCATGCACGTGACCAAACTGTTTATGGCACCACGGAGTTCATCTGACTGGAGTTCAGTTGATATTCTGACCCAGCAGTGCTGCTGGCCTCCGCTGAAGCTTCGACTAATGATGTTACCAGACAGCAGGAGGACACACACACCTACACACACACACACACACACACACACACACACACACACACCTCAGCCGACTGCACAGATGGTGGGTTTTAAATAGGCTATTAAAAAAAAAAATCAAAAAGCTATGACGATGACCTGGAAAGAACACGAGTTGAAATGAGCTTTGAAATGAATAAAGGGATTCATATTTATTTTTAGTTTGAGACAATCGAGTAAAACAATAACGCCAATACTGATGCAATGCGTGTAGAAAAGCTTCACGTGCTCAGAGAGAGCACGCTTGAACGCAGGTTAGTTAAGCAATATCACACAAGAGGAAGTGTTGTTGTGCTGAGCAAAAATGTATCGGAGGGTAAAACTATGAATATGTGCATTTAAAAACACTTTTATTACTGAATGTGTTGCAAATAGATAATAGACTATATATGAAGACTTGTATATTTCAAATCATCACACCTCATCCTTTACACACAGCTATCTCCATGAATCCCGCGGCGGCTCCATCACCAACATACTCACCATCACCTCTCGGCACACGTCCAAACCATCTCCGCCCAGTCTCTATAGCTTCATTTTTAAGCCCCTCATATGTCGCCGTCTCTCCGATTTGTTTCTTAATTCCAGAGCAGTCGCTCCCAATGTAAATCTCAGCATCTTCATTTCTGGCGCCTCCAGCTCAGCCTCTTATCTATTGTCAACGCAACACTACTTTCCTTTCACTGCTGCCCATCCATCAAATCACTTTGACAAAATATGCAATATGACCCACTACAAAGGAACAATACATCAAATATTTATTGAAGTAAAAACATGAAAGGGGAAAAAATAAACAGAACAGTCGAGCGTCTTTTGGTTTTGTTTTTATTTGCCCATCCGTACAGATTCTCACTGACAAATTGGTTCTTTTTGACACAAAAAATATGTCTCAGTTTAAAATCTCTTGCGTATAACAGCTCAAATTCACACGGATCAAAGTCGGACCTCAGAAAACGCTTAAACTCAGACACTCACAGAATCACTACCCTACAATGAAAAATATAGAATTTTTTTTTTATATATATATGCGCGATCAATATTAACAGCTACATCCTATACATATTGCATCCCTCATATTAGCCACATTAAGTATTAGCTGTCTAATGTCGATCACCGTTTGTGACGCAACTTTATCCAGAAATAACAGTCGCCGTCGGGAGAGCTGGAATTCAGAGTTAAACGCGAGCAAACTGGAACACTTTCCATCCTCATCACATATCTCAAACATTTAGAGGAGCGACACTTAATATCAGACAGGATTCCCCAAGCCACCTTTTTTTATTTCCTCCTTTCAAACCCGTGAGTGCAATACATTCAGCAAAACTTGAGGTTGTAGTGCAGCTGTGACCGTTTTCATACTGGAGTCGATACAGAAGTATTAAGATGGGAGTGTTCCAGCTTTAGACAGCCTGGAAACAGCTGTTGGGAGTGCAGGCTATTTGGTGTCCCCACATCGACACTGCAGCTTGCCTATTTGGGTTTCTTTACAGCAACAAAGCTCAAATTAAAAAAACAAAAAAAAACAAACTCTACACAAGCAAAGCTGACCATTCCCACTCACAACACTAACAAATGAGTTTCTTACCTCAAAAATAATAAAAGGGAGCAAGTAACTGCAACTTGCAGAGAAAACTCAAGTTTTCTTTGGGGGATTTGAACCCAGTTCCCCGCGCTCAAGGTCAAGACCTGTCCCAATGAATCACCTCAAAAATAAATAAAAAAGACAATTTAAAGCCTCAGTCCAGGTAAGGTACAGTATATCAACTAGTCATGCAAACATGTTTAGAATATTGCGTTTAAATTCCACATCAGGCACACACACACACAATACAAGCAAACCAACAAAAAAAAAAAAAAAAGAAAAAAAAAAGTAGGTCATATGTGCAATTTAGCTATTGGACAGATCTCAATGTAACGGGCATTTCAACCCATCTATGCCGTTTTAATTTGTTTCGGGTTTTTGTTTTAAATTCCACGAAGAACGTCGCATCAAAAACTTCTTAGTACAAATGTGGTCACTGTTCAAAAATAGATCTCTGTATCCAAGCAGAATGCACTTCATGGACGATCAAACAGCAGCTCCATGGGAGAGGAGGACTAAAAATACGAGTCAGGATGAAAGAGATACCAGCGATATTTTACTATTGTCATGTTGGGAGCGTTTAAGATGAAACTGAAGAAGAAAACAAACTCGAGCTTCTTCTCATCCAGATGTAGACCAGAAAAGAGTTTCCTTTTTTAAAGGATGGAGGACATATAATAAAGGTCATAAAATTGCGGGAGAAAGACTGTGCCCCATGCAGTAGCATGTCTTACTTCTGGACTCGGACTTCAGGTTAAAGACAACTCGCCATGCAAACGCCGAGACGCGACAAGAAACCGACCACCGTCTCCAGTCACATATTGAAGCCTCCAAGAGATTTTCAGATCAGACGGGTTTGGTTTGGGACTAATGGGGCTTCAGTGATCAGACTGTAGCTGCAGTGGTTTTTGGTTTCATAGCAGACAACAGTGGCAAGTTTTGCTACATCGGTTCCCCCTCACTCGACTTCTCAGAAGATCCAGTACAGGTACAAACATGTGCGTCACCTTCCTTTCGCTCAGAAAAATACTAGAATATAAGGCAGGAAAAATGTTTCCAATATACATAAAAAAAAAACAACAAGATATGTACATATGCATGTAAATGCTGCACAATTAAAAATATAACAAATGGAGCAGACCGTTTCCAGTGTATAGGCCTCACTTTCCACCCAACCACATGAACAGGGGCGATTGGGGGGTGAGAGGAGTAAAAAGTGCCATCAGCACTGTATTAGAAATCACATAATTCTCATAGCTACCGTTAAAAACCTCCCACATTTCTCTAAGCTACTATTTCCCTCGTCAGTTAACGTCATATCTTCTATCGAGGACCAATGTCCTCCTTTGTCAACACGCAACTTTTGAATGCCAATGTTAAAGTAAAAAGCAGTGCTTACAGACATTTTCTGACTGAACACTGGGAATGACTGGATGAAAGAGGAGCCGAGTCGGACGAATCAAGGTTTTGTAGGTTTCGTCTCGCTCCGCTCCTGTAAAGTGCCCGGATTGAAGTTTGAGGCTTCGGCGCGCTCACAGGCTGGAGGGCTGCGCCTGCTGCTGGATCTGTGCATGGTGGCTCGGCTGGGCCGGCTCGCAGTCGTTGGCCTCGCCCTCCGCCTCCCGGTAGTACATGAGGACGAGTGTGACGGTGGCGAAGGTGGCCGCGTTGACGGGGAAGGCTCGTAGCAGGGTGGACGTCAGGCCTCGGGTGAACACCATGTAGCCCTCTCTCCTGACGCTCTGCCGCACGCAGTCGGCGATGCTGCTGTACTGGTAGACCCCGCCCACGCCGTCCGCCTGGAACCGAGACTTGATCACGTCGACGGGGTAGGTGGAGAGCCAGGAGGCGATGCCCGCCATGCCCCCAGCAAACAGCAGTTTGGGGATCATGTAGCGGTCGTCGGGCTCGCAGCCGAGGCTGCGTGTCAGCACGTCGTAGGACAGGAAATAGAATCCAAAGCCGGGCGTCTCGCGGATCAGCGTGGTTACCATGCCTCTGTTTACACCCCAGATCCCCTCCCGCCTGTAGATGCGTGCCAGGCAGTCCAGGGAGTTCTTGTACAACTTCCTCGAGGACTTCTTCTCTCCGGTACCCTGCATTTGCATGCGGGTCTTGGCGAGCTCCATGGGGCAGCAGATGACGCACTGGATGGCGCCTGCCGCCGCGCCAGCGAGGAATTGGTTCGTGGGGGTGTCATGTCCCAGGAATCGCATCGTGTTTCCCTGGACACCGAACACGATGGCATTAATGAAAGTCAGGCCCATCATGGGGGATCCGATGCCTTTATACAAGCCCAACACCTGAGGAGACGAGAAGAATCACATTTAGTGCCACATCTCCTGGAAGTGAGCTTCTCTTTAAATAAACAAACACATTTAGGATCTAATTTCCTACAGCGTCAGCAACATCGGATTTAATTACACGTCCTTTTTTTTTTTATGAGATGTACTTATGCAACCCATGGACAAAGTAGGTTAACCACATTATAGTCTGTGCTCATAATTTTAACATGTACTTCATTAGTGTTCCTAACATATAACACGGCCAGATGAAGATGTAAAGAAAAATGTACGTATCTAAACTCCAACCAGGTGCTTCAGGCAGAGTATTTACCCAAAGCAACGCATTCAGTAAGATATCTACACTTCACTTACAAGACTTTAGGTCGACAGATATTTGAGCTGGTGCAGAAAAATGTTTTGTTAAACATTACATACTGTCGGTCAAATGTGAACTAAACAACACTAACTGGCACCAGGAGTGTCTCCTCCTCAAGGTGCCTCGTTCGGTCAGAACTCCAATATCAAGTCACGTTGAGTTCACCGACTTCAAACCGAACACCAAGCACAGCTATTCGGGTCAGCCATAAAAAGTGAGACCTGGCTAAAGATAGTCCAGACAAACATGTCTTCTGCACAGGTGACATTGTGAGTAGCCAGGCTCACAAAAGGTGAATGACAAGTGACAAAAAAAAATAACACATTTGTTTCAATCTACTTCAAAGAGAGTTTCACTTGGTAACGTCACAGGGCCTGAATATTAACTTGAAATAATCTGTTTTAATGCCAGCTGACAAGTTGGTTGGTTAAAAGACAATAAACGAGGAGAAAGAAAAGCACATACCGACTCCTGTCGTATGATGGACTGGAAACAGTGGAACGTCCCCCGGTACAAAGGCTTATCAACACTCTGGACCTGAAGTCTCACCTGGAAGAGAGAAACAAACCTGTTGATCACCAACGTCGCCCTGCAAAACTAAACCGGCGGTCACAGAAGAGGGCAAGGAATTAAGACATTTGTGATAAACGCTAAAAAACAGTGAGAAATTGTAAATCGCTGATTTACTTTATCATTACCTACCTTTACAGTGTCGAACGGGTGTCCAACCAAGACTCCAGCAGCACCTTGAGACAAAAACAATATCACTTCATTTTACTCAATTTACAGAGACAGGGACAGCTTTTTATCCACACTTCATCAATTGCCGTAAACGCATGTTTTTGAATTGTGGGGTGAAAAAAAAAAAATAAATAAATAAATTTAAAAAATCGTACACAGACAAAGCCTGCAATATTCAAAATATTTAAGTTCCTTCCAGAAATGCTCATAATTCAAGATTTGAGGCGCAGCTCCTCACTTTCAGGACAGAGCGGTGCACTGAATCACAGTTTCTCACAAATTAAATCAAATGTCAAACGATGTCAGGAAATCTGCTTTGTCCATCTTGAATGACAGCATTGATTGGGTTTGGATTTACACAAGCCTTTTTCACTATAACTTAGACAATTTATGATAGAGAAAAATTCACTACCAGAAAGCAGAGAGTCAGTTTTTTTTCTAACCCTTTCAAGAATTTTAGCCAGAGTTCAGGCCTTGCTAATTAGTTTTATGTCTATTTTACTCATGTCTACCTTAAAGGTAACTCTTTCCCCTCATCAACACAATCTTCTGAAGGACATCTTTGAATGTTAAGCAATAATAATGAAGGAAATGTGCCTCCCTCGCTACATTTGCTATTACAACACTGAGCAACCACAAGTTTGTACTAAAACATTTACACACTTCATTTATAAGTCACCAGTTCTGATTGAATCTGAAATGAGGAAGATGTCCTGAAATTTCTACAATTCATTCATCCAAATACAGATTGCCTAAAAACATTTTGTTATCGTGTCTCTAAATACACGGGTATGTACTATATTGGCAATATTGTGGGATGTATGAGGTGATTATTACAGCCACAACAATGTAATAATTTAGATTAATTCCAGACAGCAATTAAAGATTTTATGTTGTTGGGTGAAAAGAACTTCGACAATGGCAAATTGTTTTAATGACAGAATGGAGTAGTTAGTTCCTGACCTACCTCTGTCACCAGGGTAAATAAACACAGCGTGCTAATCCTACATAAACATCGGCTCTGTCACGTGACACATTTGTAAAAAGAGCCAATCGGAGGAGAGTCCCTGCTGTAAGCTGGAGAAAAGAACACAAACAGGTGCCATGTTTGACAGTGATAAGCAGTCATTGACCTCAATGAGCCGATGATCTGAGAAAAGAAGAAACAAGCCGACAAGGATGTTGCATCATTTCAAGAAGAATTTCCCCCGATGGACACACAGCCAGTCTTTTTAAATAGGTCTACTCTCAGTGAGGACTTGTTCTTCGAGCTGAAACTAAGCCACGATTAATCGGCAGCAACAAGTTGTCATTTGACTGTAGATGGACTCCCTGGATGCAGGGAAGCACATGATTTTGGCACGTCAGCCACTGTAAATAAAGAAAGCCTGGGATTGGTCGGCGAAGGGGTGTGCACTGATTCACGCCATGTGTGTACGGCATGTGGAAACTTAAAACTGCCAAGCCATTAAAGCTGGGAGCTCTCCGGTTGCCCTTGTGTAGCGTCTGCATGCTTTCAGTTTGCATGAGGCTGAACAAGTGATGCGTGCGGGAAGCCGGAGCTCCTCCTGTGAGCAAGCATTTCTCCACAGGGCAGATACTCCCAACCCACCGAAACCTCAAAATATGTGCACTGTGTGGGTGTCAATCAAACTAATAATGTATAGTAAAAAAGGGATGCATTCCATATGTGGAGAAGATGTTTTGGAAAACAAGTCAAAACACTTGAAACTAAGTTTAAAAGAACTTTAAGATTGATAATTTTGATTGTTGTGAAACTCACTTGGATAATGTAACTAAGGTTTCAAAATACTTAAAACGCCCACGTCAAAACCACATTTTAAAGATGCATTAAGAAATCACATCATTGTGTGCAACTTGCTGACAGAAACAGTCTGGAAGAGTTTTTATTTTAGACAGGGTCTGACAATTGTCTCAGGACAGGATTAAAAAAAAAAAAAAAAAACTACAAAAGAAAAACGGAAGTTCTGTAAACAACAGCACAGCCCTGGATAGCACATGTGATTAAATAACCATACCCATGAGCCCAATGACATCCAGGAATTTAACGCCACAACACAACTTTGCAATCCAAACTTTGAGTCTAGACCGACAGACTTTTGAATCAGGAAAATCAGTTGATTTATCAATTAATCTCCATCTTTGATGGGACCTGATCAAAGTTGAACAGATTTAGGTGCAAAGTTCAGTGCCTGAGGCTGGTAAACCAACCAATCATTTTGTTCTCTTGCACAACATCAGCATGATGAACAGTTCTGTGGCTTTTTCCAGTTTGAAAAGGAAACCTATCCCAGCTGGAAAGCCTTACTTCAAGGTGACTGCAACCAATGACTTACCTCCAATGCATCCAGCAACGAAGTCCATCACCGTGTCTCAAAAATCAGCAAACGGGGACTCTTTAGAAGATCTTACACGCGGGCAAAAAGCTTAATTTAGGAGCGGCTTCCCCTCCAAATACCGTTTCCGCCTTAGTTCACCTGAAAACAGAGCGTGGCGCGTCCTGGAAGCTACCTAATGCACTTACAGTTAGCCTGCCAGGTGGCTAGTACGAGCTAGCACTAAATGGGCCGTTTTTTGTTTACCAACTACAGCAGTCTAGAGACCCGCGTTCTCCAGCCACAAACAGAGTTTCCTCTCTAGCAGTAAGATAAACTTCCTCCGTTGGCCTGCCCGCCCTCCCTGGTGCACCGCGCTGCTGTTTACAGTCTATGTGGCTTCCCCGTCACCCGACGCTTTTAACAGTTGACAGACGGGCTGCGTCACAGTAAAAGGGGCGGGCTTCAAGCCGGCTTTATTAGAGTTTCTAGCCAATCAGAGCGAAGAGTTTACGCCGACGCCTGCTTGGCGTCATTTTACGTAAGGAGGACGTGCCGCGTGAGGCGTCGAGCGAGAGGAATAATAATAACAATAATAATAATAACAATAATAATAATAATAACAATAATAGAAGAAGAAGAAGAAGAAGAAGAAGAAGAAGAAGAAGAAGATGTATGTTGATCTCGATATGACATATACGCACATTTTAATCCTTGAGAATAAATCTATCCATTATTTCAAATTGTATGTTGAATAACTTTGATTTATTAAGTTCAGATATGCAATGACATTTTGTTATTACCTTAGCCAACGAATGTTGAGCAACCAACAAAGTTGGGTGACCGACGAAGTTAGCCCAGAAGGTTACGACAGAGTGGAAAATAAAAGTTTTTTAGGTTCTTTGTTGGGATGAAGTGAATGTCTAATGATTGCAAGAAAAAGTTGTGGAATGTGTTTGGAAGGTCTTGTTTATTTATACATAAATGTGCATAATTTGTAGAGTATTAAATGAACACTCTACTTCAGAGTTCCCCAATTCCGGGCCTCCAGGGCCTGTGTCCTGCACGTTTTAGCTCTCTCCCAGCTTCAGCACACCTCAATCTGATGTTGATGTCATCGTCAAGCTTGCAAAAAACGCCAAGTAATGAGGCCCTTTATTGCATTCATTTGTGTTGCAACTGGGAGAAACCTAAAACATGCAAGACACCGGCCCCCGAGGCCCTCGAGACCCTGCTCTACTTAATACTATTAATAGATGAAATTGTTAAAAGTTTACCTTTT
This sequence comes from Lipophrys pholis, assembly GCF_963383615.2. Taxonomy (NCBI): domain Eukaryota; kingdom Metazoa; phylum Chordata; class Actinopteri; order Blenniiformes; family Blenniidae; genus Lipophrys; species Lipophrys pholis. The sequence continues at coordinate 17,908,834 of NC_137649.1, forward strand.
CTAAACCGAGGTGTAGTTCACTGTTGACTCATGGAATATGATATCATTATTTTAAAAAAAAATGTATGAGGGGCACTTGATTAAATCGAAAATGTATATCACATTTCACCGAAAATTTTCAGAAACATAAAAATAAGATTTAACCTCTTTTGAAATGTATTGTTATTTATAGTTTCGTTTATACTGAGAATGAGAATGTAACACAAATTATTATAGTTTATTATAGTTTTACAGTATATGTGTATATATATAAAGTGTAATACATAATATGTGATAGTTTAAAGACGTCTCTTTAAAGTGAACGTTTCCGGTGTACAGTACAATCGGAATCATTCGGCTCCGTTCGGCTGAAGTCGGAACTCGTGTGTTTAATCGGAGGGGGCTGAGTGACGCTCACGTAACATCAGCAAACAGCAAGCCCAAGGTTACGGACAGCAGCGCATGCTTGGAGAGCAATGAACTCACATCTGTCATGTGTCTGCCGGTCGGCGGTTGTGTGAAGGGATGCATATCGCTGATTTTGTGTCCGGATCGTTTGCAGGTAACGTTCTGCCCGGAATAATGTCAAGTTTGTTTGTGTGGCGTTAGCATTAGCCGCTTGGTGCTCTGGCAGAATGTGAGGAGATCACAGAGCAAGCCGGGGGAGCTGAACGCGCGTGTTTTGCTTGACGCGGTGTTACAAAACGCACGTGTGCTGCCATTTCTGTTACTTATGAGATCATCTGACTGATATCTGTCACAAGTCAGACTCTGTCAAGCTGGTCTGAACTGACTGTGTGTGTGTGTGTGTGTGTGTGTGTGTGTGTGTGTGTGTGTGTGTGTGTGTGTGTGTGTGTGTGTGTGTGTGTGTGTGTGTGAGCGTGAGCAGATGTATTTAAAAACGAGACTACACTGTTATATGTAATACACACACACGAAACTTTCCAGTGTTCCAAACCTACTGGCTTTCCCAGAAACATACATGTAGATGCGTCCTCTGAAACTTCACCTCTGCCTTCCCCGCCTGCCTCATAACTAGAAGTGTTGTTGAAGATCATAACCTTGATCATCCAGTTGCCTTGCTTGTGTCCTTGATGCTCTCGTTTCTCTGCAAAACCTCACAGGAGCATGTGGAGTCGCAGTAGGCTACCCTCTGGACACTGTGAAGGTACGTTATGCCAACGGTCTGCTTGTGATTTAACAACGGAAAATAAAAACGCAACTTCAGCGTGACTGTTTGTGACGCCTGCAGGTCCGGATCCAAACCCAGAAGCAGTTTACCGGTGTTTATCAATGTGCAGTGGCCACATTTTCCAAAGAAGGGGTAAGAGCAACTGGACTAGTCTGGATACTATTCAGAGTAAAATGTTCCCGAATGTGTCTGACGTGTTGATTTAAAAAAGAAATAAAAGACAACAGAATGCTGTATGGCAGCCCCTAGGAAACAGGCCCACCAGTGGGTGAGTAGGCAGAAAAGGTTGTGCTGGTCAGATGAAGTCCACATGTCGCTGAGGACCAGCTGAGCTTACACAATAGTAGGAATGAGGCCCACTTAAAGAGAACGTGTCGCAGATTATTACATAACAATTTCAGAATGTTACCAGACTGTTTCCACAGTTTTACCAATTTCAGATAATAAGAGGAAAAACAAAAACCGTTGAAGCAGAACAACACTGTGCAAGTTTTGAATGCGTGTTCTTTGCTTCCCTCAGGTGCATGGCTTCTTTAAAGGCATGTCCTTACCCCTCACCACCGTCTCGCTGACTTCGTCGGTGGTGTTTGGCACATACAGGAATTGCCTGCAGTGTCTGAGCCAGGCGAGAGGGGCATGCGGCGGTCCGCACACCAAGTTGGAGGTCTTCCTGTCGGGGCTGGCAGGCGGTATAGCTCAGGTAGCAGAAACAAGTTCACACCATTTCTCGTCATGTAGTTAAAACTGTGTGATGGATTTCAAAATGTCTCCAGCTGACCCCCCTCCCCCCACTGTTTTAGATATCGGTGATGTCTCCAGGTGACATCGTGAAGGTTCGTCTGCAGTGTCAGATGGAGTCCAAGCGAGCCGGAGGCGGCGTGACCAAACCCAGGTACCGCGGTCCGGTCCACTGTCTGCTGAGCATCGTGAGACAGGAGGGCGTCACGGGGCTCTACAGAGGAGCGCTGCCGCTCGTGCTGCGGGACGGGCCGTCGTTCGCCACGTACTTCCTGACCTACACGACCATCTGTGATTGGCTGTCCGAACGCAGCGGGAGGAGAGTGGGTGAGTGAAAGGAGGAGGTGTGTCTGTGTGTTAGTATATTAGTTAAAACCTCTAAATGTGATATAAATTTCAATAAATAAATTTTTTTTCAAACAGGAATACAGCAACAACAAAAAATGTTTAATATTATTTCTATGAATGAATGAATGGTTTCTTTATTTCTGTTCAACATTTAACACATTTAATATATATACATCAATAAATACTGTTCACTTTAAATGAGCAAGAACGGGAACAGGCTGAAGCCGGCGGCTCAGTTATGCCCGTCGTATAAATTCCACAGAATAATCTAGAATATGTGCAATTTAAGAAGAAAAACCCAAAACAAAACAAAAGAAAGTTCTAAAGAAGATAACATATGAATACCATCATTATTGATATTTCCTCAACTGTAACCTGTAATCGTGTAATTTTTATTTTATTTTTTGAAAGTTCACTAAAAAGCATGATGGATGTAAATGTGTAATTTATCGTGCTTTTACGTGTTCCCTCATGCCACGATGTGGACCTGTTATCCTCCAAATTCCTTGACGTAAATGTCGGAATCGTCTTTATCGCTGCTGTTTCGTTCCTCCTCCCTCAGATTGGGCCGGTGTCATGCTTGCCGGAGGGATATCAGGAATGGCTGGCTGGACGATAGGGACGCCCATGGACGTGATTAAAGCCCGTCTGCAGATGGACGGAGTGCAGGGGACGAAGCGATACAGGGGCTTTGTCCACTGCATCACGGACACTTTGAGGCTGGAGGGACCCGGCGTGTTCTTCCGGAGCTTAGGCATCAACTGTCTGCGCGCCTTCCCCGTGAACATGGTGGTGTTTTTAACTTACGAGGTCCTCACGGGCTTTCTACAAGACGGGCCCGAGAACCCTCCTCGGGTCGGGCTCGAATGAGCGGCAACGTCCACCTCCAGTGTTTTCAGATCGCCTTACCCATCTTTGTTTCACGTGGAGTTTTTGTTCTTACATTACACTGCAGTACTTTTTGAGCAACATCGTCTGTTACATAGCGAATAATGCAGAGTCAAACTATGAGGGGGGGGGGGGACGACAAGGTGAGTGTGTGCAGGTGAGGGGCACTTTCGACCTTATAGCCGGCGGATGTGGGTTCAATTCCTCTTCAGGGTATTTCTATGGGGGGATTGCATGTGTGGGTTGTACACGAGTTCTTCCACCATCTAAACTAAAATGACTGTCGGTGTGAATACGGGTTTGTTATTATGTGCTTCTGTGTATTACCTGTTATAGATTTACAGTCTATCCTGGGTTTTACCCTTTATGCTCCAGTACGATGGATGGATGGATGGATGGATGGATGGCCGGCCGTCCGTGGGCATCAAATTGTACTGGAATCTGTCTGACCACTAGATGGCCACCCAGACCGTCTTCTTACGTTACCTCGTTGGTCCTCTTTCGCCTCCATGAGCTGCACAAGATCGCCCAGACATATCAATACTTGTTTTTACAGACTTCTACACCTGCGTCTAATTTAGGACCATCAAAGGTCCTGAACTCTCGCTGAGCTGCAGTACGCACAGTTTTGCAAGCGTGTCTCTCATCCAGGCCCGGTGCCACGTGCCTACATATCATAAACGTCCACTGCTGAATGACCCAGCTACAGAGTCATTAAATAATGTAAACTTTTCGCAACTGAATTATTTATTTTTTAAGAAAACATGGTCAATTCAGGGAGTCGTGAAAAAAGATGTGTCAGTAATATTGTATTTGTGGAAAAATGCTGAAAATGTTTGTGCCTTCCACAATAAAGCAATTGTGTAATTAAATGTATTTATGTAGTTATTGATGTAGATATTCCTGCTTTAGCGTCACAACAAAAAGAATTGATCTACGAAAGATAATATTTTGTTGGCAAATGTACCTTGACTGTAAACTATCTGATCAGATATAAGTATTGAAACAACACATTATATATTGTGTTAACAAAACTTTCCTTGATGTATTGGACATTCTAGTTTCTTCAAATACGCAATACATACAGTACATACAGCATACACCTTTAATTCCAAATAATATCCCAAATACTCGGTGGTCGAGTAGATACAAAGCAAATGTTCACACAGTCTCTCATACATGTGTATGTGTTGTCAGAACAAAATAAGCAGGACCATTAAGGTAGATGTACAAATATAATGCAAAAAACTTTGTTTTAAGTTGCAGTTTGGGGGAATTTAGCACATGCAAGCAAGTGCCAAACTTGCCTACTTTATCAAAAGATTCACAATTTAGTGATCACACGAATGGAAAAAATTGATGGATTACAAGTTAAGTCATATAAAACGGTAAAAATGCAGTAAAGTGAGAGACGCTGCTGATTCCCAGACCGGAGCGCTTCATGCGGGCTGAGCTGTTTTATGGAGATCTGTCGCCATCTGGTGGTTAAAAGGAGTAACACACTAAACGCTTCTGAGCGTTAATCTGTATGACCAGAATAAATAGACGACTAGCACAAGAACTCCTCTATAAATACCACCTAACACACATGTCTGGCTTTAAATAATATTATTTTTGTGGTCGCAACCATACAGAAGGTAATATAGCTGTGTTGTTTTACTCCAGCTCTTTTTAACCTTTTCAATAAAAGCTTGATTGGGTTTATTTTCCAATGAGAGAGCGTTTTTGTCCGTTTCCCGCCTAAAGTAAATTCATTTTCTAATGATTGGAATACGTGGAAGTTGCTTTTTTGCAATTTTTGACAGTGTTGAGAAAAGCTGGCAAATCTTATCTGTGGTCCTGGGGGCCCCGTAACAAACAGTAGATGGGCTCAAAGCTTTATTTATCTCTTCTCTGGTAGTTCTTGACGTTTGTCGATGTCATGAACGCTTTACGACTTATAGTTAAAAAATAACATCCAGTACAGCAAATAAATAAACAAAAATCCAAGTAAAACTGTTCACATTTGTTACAGTGATTAATTGTTTGAGATCAATTCTGCTATAGCGGATATATTTAAACCATCAAATATGGAAAATGCATATTTCCATAGCATATTTGAGACAGGTTTTCTGGTAATATTTTCAAGCGGTTTGTGTCATAGATCTAACTTGTCCGCCCACAGATGAAATATACGATAGGAAACTACCCGAGAGGTTTTCATTATCATAAATTCTGGCATCACGTAAAGTCAAAATTGAGGCATAAAGTGCATCACAGAGATCGAACGATATGAAAGTGTTATTTAGTTTCTGATTACAGTTATGGGCTTTGGAGCCTTTTGGCCTGGAGTTTGCATGCTTTCTCTGTGTGTGTGTGTTGCGGGTTTTCTCTGGTTTTCTTCTATAATTCAAAAACATTTGCATTTGAAGCTGTGAATGTGTGTGACTGTCAATGTTTGTCCTGTGATGGACTCTGCAGAGTGTGATACCTGCCTTTGCTCATAGTTATTATCTGGGATCTGCTCCGGTGAGTTAGATAAAGTGGTATTGAATATTGATGGAGGTATAACTTTTAGTTTAAAGTACTAAGAAGAGAAATGAGAATTTTCTTTTTCAAAAACTGGCTGAAACAGAAAAAATGAGTATGAGATATTTTTCTGTTTGAAAGCCTTTTGAATTGAACTTGTACTCAATATCCTTCCAAACTGAGTTAGACAGGCATGTGAGCTTATTGTTTAATGAAATGGTTTACGTAATCACATTACCCCACAAGCAATATGAAGTGGAATCCTGGAGAGACTTTAAAGGCTGTTTTAAATGTGGCACCGCCACTCTGACCCGAAGGCACTACAACTCCATCCTCCTTGTTAGTAGTACTTGTTGTGGGAACTGGTGATTATTAACTCTACATGAGATACGTGTTAAAGTAACGGTTTCATCTATTCTACATGTGTAATTGGCTCATGCTTCTCCCACCACGGGTGCAATAAAGATCCATTATAAAGAGCAGTGATTCTTTAATTGCCTAACGAATGGCAGATTTCCTGCGTGGATAAAGCCAGGTCATGTCGGGTGAGGCCCCGGGAGTTCTGTTTTCAGTCAGCGCTGATTGAAATACCGTAAACAAAAGCAAACAAAGTAGAAAAAGAGCCTTCTCATAAGTCCAATCTCGTGCGTCTGCGTTTCTTTTTCCACTTTTACACATCCACTGCACCTGCAGACGACGAACAGCCTCGAACTCGACTCCTCTTTGGAAAAGATGGCAGTTACTTTAGAATCACTTAAAAAGTTACTCAAAAGAGCAATTGCGAGGAGCCATGTGCAGCTCACGGCCTTTGATTCAGCAGAGTTATCATACATGAAACAGAGCGGGGCTTGTCGAGTCAGAGCACTTTATCTCGGTCCCAAGTCTCCGCCAGGATTCATGGACCAGAATGGGATAGTTGGTAAAATTCTCGGAATTGCGCTCCGTTCTGCGAAACAAGAAAAGCCCCCTGAATGTTGCCTTTGTTAGCTGTTTTTAATTAAACCCTGCATGTCTCTCCCTCCTTATGCAACAACAAGCCACAATTATGCGTCTAAAGATCTCAGTCAATGAATATATGGGCTGGTTGCTTGTAAAAAAGAAGAAAAAAAAAGAAAAAATGACTGGCGTCGAGTGACACCTTCGCACGGCTATTTTTAATGGATTTGTGGCTGTCTGTCCCCCATGCATGCATGAATAAAGCAAGACAGTAGCACTTTTGTTGCACGAAACAAGCGCACAAGCAATTACTGCCCCATTTGTGGCTCATTTGTTGGTGGTTGCAACAAGCTAATCAGCAGGATGAGTTTTAACTATAACTTATGTCAGAGGAGAGGAGTCCTTTATGTGCCCCCCACCCCCCGCCGTATGACAGGGTCCTTCTTTGGAAGTTGTTGTGAAAAGGCAGAAGCAAAAGAATCAACCGACTCCCACCCCCCACCCCCCCGCCCCCCCCAGGGTGATTGTTCAGAGTGAGTAATTGCTTCAAAAACCAAATCTCGGGACTTTTAATGGCCGTCCAAAGTCGTGCTGAAGCACATGATAAATCAACCAGCAGGGGTTGTGTGTGGGCGACTCATTAATGATGGGTGTTCACATAATGTCTGGAAAGCTTCATTTTGTTGTCAGAATCGGTCCTTGGTAACCACCACTTGGGCCCCCTCTCACCAATTGCTGTTTGGGCTATTTTGGGAGCTCTGCTCTCCTCTCCCCTGTTAGTGACGTGTGCTGCTGGGTAAATTTGCAGCTCCGGAGGCCTGGGCCTGCAACCTCAGATGGCATCAATCGGCACAAAAAAAAAAAAAAAAAAAAAATGGAAAGGTGGGAGGGATGAGGAGGAAGAGTAACTGCAAGGATGACACATGGAGAGGAGCGGAGGGAGAAAAGAACCGGATGGAAAACATTAAAAAACAGAGGGTTGCAAGATGAAACAAGGACGTGAGACGGAATTCTGCCGTTAAGGGCAAAAATAAAGAAAAGCGCTCTAAAATAAAACCGTCTTGGTCAAACAAGTGTTTTCATGTGGACGAGAACACTTCTTGGAAGGATGAAAATGTGTTTGCATGAAATAAAAAAAAAACAAGTCCACTGTCTTTCCTCCATGAATTAACAGGAGGCAGGCGGAGGAGTGGGGGCGTTGTTGTACTTCATAATCCTCTGCTTCTAAACAGTTGCAAAGTCAAGCAAATAAACAGTAAATCCTTCTGACAGCCGGAGAAACTTCTGCTTTATTCGCCGTGCTTGCTAGACAAGAACACTTTTGGTAAATGCCTGTATTGGTGAGTATTAGTGAGACGGGGTGGAAAGCACACGGAAGAAAACAACGAAACAAAAACAAAATTACAGAATCACTAAGAAATAAAAACAAAACTTTCTCGGTTCTTTGTTGTGGTTTATTGTAATGCGTATAAACTGGATAATTAAATCTAATTCTGCTGAAAAATCTTCTTCTTTTTTTTTTTTTTTTTGGCTTCAGGAACAATAAAATCATTCCCATTAAGAAAAGTATTTCCAGTTGCAGCCAAGTATCTTAGGAGTGCATTACATTCTGCTTCAGTTGGCTTCACGATGAGAGAAGAAAAGTGCAGGCCCTTATAAATCTAAACACTTTTACAGCCCATGAAAAGATTTAAGCTGACTTCACCACACTGTTAAAAAGAAGAAGAAGAAGAAGACGAAGAAGTTAGCAGATGTGTCTTTTTAGTAAGTAGCAGGAGACAGTATAATGGATGCTCCAGAACAATGCATCAGATGGGTTTGATTTGTGATTCAGTCCAATTTAAGCTGAAACAGTTTGGTTCAGTGATTTGATAAAGTCTGAATCCTGACTGCTGTCATCAGGGGATCTTAGATTTTAGTCGAACAGTCCAGAATTTACAAGCACTTAAGTCACATTTATTGGTTTCTCTCCATTTCTATCTATTTTCTATACCTCTCACCCATGATCCCAGCTGACTAAGTGAGAAAGCATTGCTCCAAACACAGGGAGACGGATGATCGCACACATTTCCACACATTCACACCTACAATTTTAGAGTCGACGGGACAGAAGGTCAATCTATCATGCGCAATGTCAACATTGTCCCTGGACGGTACGTCTCGTGACAAAACGCAAAACTGAGTCGGGCCGGTACCGGCATTCCGCAGCTCGGTCGGGTCGTCCTGCCACTCCGGGAGTCCGTGGAAGAAGTCCAGACGTTTGGCCTCGGGGGCCTCCCTGTTTGTTCTGCTGTGAGGTGAGATTGCTGACCACTGCCCCTGCATGTGTCTCAATGGGGCTCCAGCAGGAGAGACATCTGCCAGACAGATTTATCAATGCGCATTACTGTTGTTAATAATTTAGTCTCAATTAATCACCGGGGGGTTAGGGTTAGGGGGGGGGGGAGTGCGACTCTCCATCTTTCTGTCAGCTCTGACATAAATAGCTGAGCCGTGACAACCAGTACAGACGACGAGACGGGATTTGAATGAGCGTTTTCGAGCGACAGGGAGAGATTCTTCACATTCGGTCTTCTTGGAATCAAGCGGAGACCGATTTAATTCACAACAGAAGTTTTTCAGCTCGTTTGATTTTGCCAAACATCCAATTAAGGTCGTCCATAATAAGAAACTTCAAGGGACCATAACTTGATCATAAATACCTAATTTTCTCCAGAGCTTTGCTGATTACTGAGGTGGGGGAGTAAACGCGCCTAATAGCAAACATCCCAGTAACCTATTAAGGTTTCATAGGGACTGAGAATGAACCTCCTTTAAACTGTCCGATCTTGAGTGAAAAACGCTGGCGCTGGGTCATCTTTTCTGTGCAAGTTTCCATGAAACATCTGGGAAAGGTCTGCATGTTCTCATTTAATTTTTTTAGACGTACTATATGTCTTGTATTTATGTGTAACCGTCCAGATCACGTTTTCACAATATGCGTAAGTGTTGAAGAAAAGGGGGGGGAAACAACAACTTGTTTTCAGTGTGAAATTCCCACCACGTGTCCCAGAAATGTGCTTATTTGCATAATGTTGTACAAGTGGAGAACTGGTTCAGAGTACACACAAATATGCAAAACACTGAGCGGCTCCGTGTTGACACTGAATTAACACCGTGATTTGTTTTGCTTCGATAGCCGGGAGTATTGCCGTTACTTACAAGCGGACCTTAACTGCCTGCAATCAAACTGCATGAAGCGTTCGGTGAATTCGCTTCACACGTTCATGCCTCTTCAGCAAGCGGCCTCAGTGCATCACTTTTTATTGCAGTTTATAAAGCAGTAAAAAGTGATGCATATATCTATAAATTAAAAAGAAAGAAAATACATAAGCGTGACATTTGCCGTCACAAGAGTTAAGTCAGCGAAAGATTTCTTTCTTTCTTTTTAGAATTGTGTTTATGTCTCCACAATGACTGTCGAAACCTAAATTCAAATTTATATTTGAATTTAGGTGAATCAGGAAAGCCTGCTTTCACCAAACAGTTGCCGCTTTGAACGTTGTATACCTGACGAAATGATGCTAATGCTGTCTTGCTGGGATACCCAGAGTGGCGAGATAAGGCCACGGTCTTGATGTTTTATCCGTCCATCTGCTCTCTGACAGCCACTGGTATGTCTGAAATGTGACCAGCTGTGCATTTCAGCGATTGGTGTTGGGGAGAAGAGAGGGCACTGAGCTATGGGAGCTGACTTTAATAAAAAAAAAAAAAAAACGCCTCTTTTTTTTTTCATTACAGTGCTACATCATGGACGGTGACCCCGTGTTTTATTATTGGGGATTCTTCGCACCACCAACGTCAACCTTGGAGGGCCATGAAATCATTAAACTCCTCATATTCGAGCCTTTTGCCCAAGGCGAACCCAATTCAGTTTTACTTGGATTCGGTGAATCGCTCAAGGTCACCGCAACACGAGACCAGGTGGACTTGAGAATCCAACCCCTCCTCATTTAATTGAATGAGAATCCAGATTTGCTTAGTTACAGGCTTGTCACGTTGTAATAGAAAAAAACAAACAAAAAAACAGAAGTGAAAGGTGACATCGAGTGTGAATATCTCTTTAAGTGTCATTTGTAAATGCTGTTGCCTGATGGCATTTGAACTGATGCACAGGATGACAGATGGTGCACAGGCTGGACGGAGTTCTGCAACCTGAACATTTGATGAGGCTGAACCCACAGTTTGAGATGATGAGAGGAAGAGATAAATGGAGAATTTTATTCATTTTTTTTTTTTTAAAGGCTTTCAGTGATCAGGCGGAGAATGAAAAAGGTGAGCCGCTTCTCAATTCAAAGACCTAAAAACTGACTTGCTAAAGAGATGGTCACATATGGATCACGACATTACATTTATGAATGCTCTTTCCTTTCTCTGTGGCTCTTTCAAACAATATGGCTTTGAAGCCACTTACGTTCGCTTTATTTATATATTTCTTCTAAAGCTGGGAATTATATCACCCGCACGCCGTGACCGCCATCATCAATCACAAATCATAATTCTGGTGTTTGAACATGTGCCACAGAGGCAGCAGACAAGGCATTATTAACTACAGGTTTCATGTGCCGCACAACAATATTGGCACAGAGTGTGCTCAAGGAAAACTGAAATGAACTCAGCCAAGCAACATGTGCAGAGCGCCTGAAGAAACAGGGAACTGCGCAAGAGAGAAGAGAAGTTAGTTATTAAAGGCAAAGGGACCTCGGAGAGGACGGAGCACCGCGGCAGCGAGCAGAGGATAAGAGTGGAAAAGAGAGGGGAGGGGGAGGACGCAAAAGGACATGAATATAGGGTGAAGACAAGCAGAATTTAAATATATATCAGACGTAAACGAGAAGGAGAGCGGAACGAGCCGTCATGCTGAAAAGAGTGTCTCGCGGCAGCCTTGACGGCGGCGTCTCTGCTCGCCTACTCAGCCTGACAGCCCGATGCAGCGGCGAGAGGGTTCACCCCGGGTCAGTCACACTCCGGCTCACAGGAGGGTCTTGACTCCGGTCATGCTTCAAGCGAGAGGACCAAAGGGACACAAACCCCAAACATTCAAACCACGTGCTGAGACCGTTATTGGCAGCGGAAATGCTCCGCACCCCCTCATTAGTCAGGCTGTTCAGTACAACACAATGACATGTGCTTCAACCGTGTGAGCTGATGACATTATTACATCTTCTACCAAGAGAACATTGCAACGTATAATGGACAATGCATAGTCAGACTTTTTCTTTTTTTTTTTCTTCCATGTGGCCTTTTGTCCTCACTATCACAGTTGTTTACCTCAAATGCATGTCGCTGGACCGCAGCATGAAACTGGAGCGCCCCCGACTAAACCCGCTGGGTGAACATGTCAAAGCCATTAAATCAGGTCAACAGGTTTTTCTTATATGTCTTGGAAAATGTTTAAGGCCCTTAAAGAGGCTTCTTCAGGACAAGCCGTTAAATAATGCAACATGAAGGAGAACATGCACAGTCTGTACAGAATCAACCACTGCTACACTTGTGATTGATTTGTGTTTGCTTTTTAGTTATATTCTCTCGGGGTGTATTCGGTGTATTCATGAATAATTTGGAAGTGGTATAGTTTTGATTTCTGATGAGGGGGGGTGGGGTGGGGTGGGGTGGGGTGGGGGGCACTACCTCTGGGACGTTGGGAAATGTGTTAATGATGCACTTTATGAAGCAAGCAGCTTTTCAAAATTAAAAGTAAAAAAGAAAAAGAAAAAAATCCATTCTGATTGCTACCAAAACACAGTAGTAAGTGAACTCGATTGATAAGTTGACTAACACGGGGTGATGATAATATTGCCCGCGCTTTATCTTCACATTTCACTTGGGTTGGCTTGTTGTTCCTCATTTTCATATGAACACACCCCATTTCTTAAGTTGCCCAATTAGACTCTAAACTCGTAACGTAGGGAAGAAAAATGCTCCATAGTACTTTATAAAGCGGCTTTACATACAATTTATCCTGTTCATGGTCACGGGACGCTGAAGTCGAGCTAACTGTAGGCGAGGGCAGGATGCGCGCTGCACAGGTCGGCAGTCCATCACAGGAGAAACACAGAGATACACTCAACCATACAATGTGACCAATTCACCTCACAGCCGTTATGTGCTTCAGACTGCGGGGGGAAACCGGAGAACCTGGAGGAAAGTCACGCACAGAACATGAAAACTCCACGCAGCAAAGCCCCGGCCAGTATTTGAACCCGGACTTCTTGCTGTGAGGCGAGATAACCACTGTGTCACCGCCGTACTGACCGCTGCTCTACATGACGGCCTTTATCTCAAGAAATATTTTCAGTATAGCACTGATCTACCCGTTGTATGAACTTGCATGCTTGTCAGAGGACGGAGCGGTATAGTGCACTATTGGCGTGTGTGCGTGTGTGTGCGTGTGTATATCCCAGATTTACACTGCCTTTTCCCAGTTTTACCCGGGATCAGCTCAATCCTCCCAACACCCAACCAGTGGATTAAGCAGCTTTATAAAGATGAGCAGAAATTCTACATTTGTTTTCTTTCTTTCAACAAACAACACTATGTTTATTTTTGTAAATGACCTTGTGGCTCCAAACAAAGTATAATCCATTTTGTGTATTCGCCAGCTCCTGAGCCATGTGCCATAAAAGAAAGAAGTAAAAAACAAGGTGTATTGTTCCCTTAAGGTAAATACCTCACGTCTGACCCGGTCCCTCCACTTTAATCTCTCACTGATTAGGTCAAGTGTACTAAAAACATGTATTATACATTCTGTCGACTCGGTGACAAAAGGTCAGACGAGTGCCACAGGCAGTCATTAGAAAGCTTAAAGTTGAGCATGATACAGCGGGAACACAGCTCCCCTGAACTTATGGATTGAGCACACATTCCCTCATTCACGGGCTAATCAGTTGCCGTGCCGAGGTGGAAGTTTCAGCGGACAAAATCGCAACAAGTATGCCGTTAATAAGCCAGCGGACTAGCGAACAGATTGAGAGTTGTAAACTGTCGGTGCAAGTAAAGGCCTATTGGGGAACAGGGCAAAAACAATGCTGCATAATGTTTATTTGATCAGACCGGGCTGAGTTTCTATCGGCCTACATTGAGTTCATGTCAAGGCGGCTTGGTGATACAGTCGTTACCAATGTCCCGCTGGGTTCTGGGTGCTCGAGTCAATTAAAGACATACAGGTTAACATTTTAATGGGGTCCAGTCTCCACGTGAGTCGATTAATGAAAGAATTTCTTCCTTCCTTATAGGCTGAAATCCTGTGATTTCGAATAACGGGTAGGCTTCAAACATGTTTTATTAAACGTCTGCGGATCATACAAAATGTACTGACTGTACTAAAAAGAGAAGATATCCATTCTCCAATATTAGCCTCTGTGCACCAGCTCTCTGTGAAATCCAGAATAGAAATTACACCCCCTCCCACCCACTCCCATCTTTTCTGTCTCCGCTCTCCTCTCACCCCAACTGGTCGGGGCAGATGGCCGCCCACCCTGAGACTGGTTCTGTCAGAGGTTTCTTCCTGTTAAAGGAGCGTTTTTTTTGTTTTTCCTACTCACTGATGCCAAGAACTCAGTGTTCATAGTAAGGTCCTGACCTCACTTTGTAAACCACATCGAGACGACACACACGAGGATTTGAAGTCATATGAATAGGGAAAAAAAAAAAGTCTCCTGAGTACTTATATGTCTTTGGTGAAACCTGTGACTGGGACAGAGTGTGTATTGCACCGAGAGGAGACTGTCAAGTTGTCAGTTCAGAAGCCACACACGGCCTCGTTTGTGTGTTTGTAAGACATACTAATATTGTCAGAAAAAGTCATGATAGATGTTAAATGTATTTCTAAAATGCATAATTACATCATTTTTATTTACTGAGATATCGATGATGCTGCCATGAGAGATTGCTACCTCTATCGAGCCGTCACAGCTGCGCTGTCAGGGCGAGTTTGTAAAAACATGCATAACGCAACAGTTATTTGGGAAGGTTTTCATGGCGTTTCACTGTATTTTGCTCCAGAAGGATTTATTAGAATTGCCTGTATGTTGTCATTGCAGTAAATTCCAGGTGGATTTTTCTTTGGTTTTGCAAAAAATAAAAACATTTTCATCACGTATACTCTGAGCCACATCAAAGATTAACTTCAAAGTTTAAATTCAAAGGTTATTATGGTACTAGTTTACTGGGTTGGTTGACTCGATAAAAAATTGGACTGTATGTGGCCACTGAAATAAAATGTGTTCAACAACCCTGAAATATAAGAATAAATCTGTAATTTTTATATTTCAAAGAAAACAGTTTAAAAGTAAGTAAAGATATTTCCCAAAACTTTTCAGCTATGGACAACAAAATTTTCCGCCTTATTTTTTTTCTTCATATCTCTACTTATTCCGTATGGATGGAGTGGTGGGAGGAGGTGGGAGCATCTGTTTTTAACATTAAAAAAAACCTCTGCAGACGTTGTTATTGTATGAAAAGTGCTTTACAAATAAAGTTTTTTAAACTTTGTAAAGCTTCACAGTGAGCACGTTTCCCTGACTGGCCACAATATTTATAATTAAAATAATAATTTTCTCATGTGGTGTAATGCAGATACACAACTACCAACATTTCCACTGAACTAAAGTGGCAGAAAGTTCTTTATGTCGTTATGATGCATCGTGTTTGCGTCTCAATTTTTTTTTAATATTCACTTCATTCATTGAATCCCCAACTTCAAATTTTTGGTAACATCTGAAATCCAACAACATCCCTCCCTCTTTGTCTCTCTCTTGTTTATTTTCTAGCCCTGACCTGTATAGTTCATAATGTGCTGAGACACTCTGTCCCCATCATTGTTAAATACAGTGGGAGGCATGTTGCTCAACAGTTTCCTCTCTGCAAGAAGGTCCTGGGATGTCCTCACCACGCTACTTTCAATGTTTTTCCCGACATACCTTCTGCGAGTTCCGTTCCAGTTTTGACTCCTTTGGACTTTGCTCCATCTGGTCTTTCTGAACGGCACCTTGCTGTTCATTTACAATCCACGTGCAAAAGTACAGATAAGTAATGTGAGCCTTGCGAAACAGTAATACAGAAATGTACAGTACACAAAGTTTTATCTGCGGTTCATAATGTGCCGTTATAATGCTATTAAATTAAGCATTTTAGTGGATTATAGTAAATCCAATTCACATCCACGGCCGTTGCAGTACACTGTACATAATCACGATTAATATAGAAATTACTCCACACAGTGCACAGTGGTGTAATCAATGGAAAAAGGACACGATGTGGTGGGCTCCCTGAGGGTGTTCGGGGATAGGGGCGGTTTGCTGCACTCACATGAACCCTGTAATTCCAACACAGCTCAGGAGGAAATTGGGCTTCTTGACAAAGAAGCCTTGTATCCTTTTGGAAGACCGCGTGAGGCCTCAACCTTTTGTTTCTCTCCGTGCAGCTTCGAACGTCTGTTTGAAGCAGACCTCCACTCAACATCAAAATAAAAATCTGGACCCAATTAATTACTGAATATATCAGATCTCCTGCAAATGCCTCCGGACTGCTGGGATGCTCAATTATACACAGTTGGCACCGGCGGTATCAATTTAGTTTATTGTGTGGTCATTATGTGGCAGTGCATCCCCATGCATTTTTTATTATCAGTGTTCCATGCAACTGTCAATAGTATTCTCTGTTTACTAAGCTATAGGGCCGCTGCTGGTACAATTGACCTCATTGTTTGATTAAAAACTTTATATCTTTTTTTTTTTCTAATAACCTTATGTAAAGTTGGAATACCAGCCAATATAAGAATTCCCTGTGGTCTGCTGACATTTACTGAGCAGGGAATCTAAAAATACATCCTGAAATAACGTCATTAAATTTGACAGAATTAAAGTAGAATTAAAGTAATTGGGGTTTTTTTTTTTCTTCTTCAATAAAAGAATAGGACATGTCATTTACATAATATTAATCTCCAAATGGCTCAAGTGAAGTGGTTAATAAACAGATAAAAAAGGAACAAAGTCTGATCCTACAATACATTGGGCATACACGTCAGAGTTTTCAGGGTTCATTCAGAGCTGATTGAGGACGTAAAAGTTGGCAGAGGAAAACGATTACGCTCCTTCAGAGATGGCTTTCATTATGAGGTATTGGCAGCCTGATTAAAATTCAGACCTTCGCCATGTTCTGTGTCTTTGTTTGCGGTCCAGCTCACAAAGCAAAATAAGGGAATGAATTGAATTGAACGTCTAAATGAAAACCTTGCAAATTAATAAATACAAATATGTGGTTGGTTCATTGTTTGTTTCAATTGATTTATTCATTGTCTCACAATGTCGAGGCACAACTTGTGGGATAATGTTGACCAACAGCCACTTTATTTTATTTCTTTCATCCTTTAGGGAAAATGAGACAAGAAGAGGACTGAGTCATCTGTGTGGGCAAACAGCAGGAGCTCAATAATGTGGAAATTGCCTGTGTTTTACTCATTTGGAGATCAGATCTGTATAAATTGCAAGGAGCTTGAGGCTTAACACTAACCGCTTCATAAGCAGAGCGAGTTCATATTGCTCCCGTTTATTTTTAGCCCGGGATGGAGGGCTTTGTTGATTTACGTTTTGGTGGACTGCCTGTGACCACTTCTAAAGTCCGAAACAATGCCAATTTGCACGGCACTTACTCTTTTAGCATGTTCCTATTGTTCAAACGCTCGGAGCCCACGTTTCCCAGATTATGTCAAAGCTTCCAATCCACCACATGGTCACAGTCAGATAATGCTGTGTACATGAATACATTAATTGGTATTAGATATGGATGAAAATAAGTCTGTACATATGAAGCAGTGCGGTGAAACTGCTCATGTTATATGTACACAAGAAATGCAGCAGTGAAAGTCACAGTAATTTATTGAGTAAACTATGGTATTTTACAGTATCTTATTGCAGTGTGTGTCACCTGACCTGCAGTTGGTTTGTACATTTTAATATATTGCTCTTTGGTCTGCACATTGCTGACAGATTATACTGGGAGCAGGTTAAACAAGGACACTGACCTCAAATCTGAGACGTTCACACTTACTCACACGCTAAATTATGCCTTGCAATATTTTCTCCATCTGATGTCGACTAAACAATCGTAACTGAAGAGGAAGAACCCTGATAGTTTATCTCTAATTCTTTTCAGGGTGAATCCACTTGCCAGAAAGCGCACCAAAGACGTCCAAGTGAGCTGGAAAAGTGTACAAACTGTAAAGCTCATGGCTTCAGATGTTTGTAAATCATCATGTTAGGAAATACACCGATGTAATACTTTCAGAATAGTTTCAGAAGAAGTTACTGTGCTCATGGGCATGATTTCCCAACTAGGTTTTCAAGTGAAAACGGAAAAATTTCATTGCATTTTGAGCTTCTGTTTACATGGCAAAGATGATCGGCGCCACTGGAAAAACTTTTTGAAAACAGCTCCCAGGGTGGAACTTTTCAAAAAACCTCCAATTCAGCCGCCGTCTAAACAGCAGAAGACACAACATTTCTGGAAATGCTCTGACTCCGTCTTTCTGGAAATGGAAGAAAATGCGACTTTTTAAAAATGCTGCTACTGCGCATGCACACCGCGGTTATAGTAAATAGTCCTTCTGTACATGCATGGGTAGATGGACAACAACCACCACAGCGGCATCCCCAGTGTCATGACTCCCAGTCCATATTCTACTGAGACCATAGTTTTATAATTGTTAATAACTTTGTTGTCTGTCCATACAAATGTCCATGTACTCACTGTCTCTAGCACATTGTTCTCTGCTCACATGCGTGTGTGGTTTGATTATAAAAACAAACAGCAGCACCCACTAGTGACCCTATCTGCTAACTACATTTTTTTCAAGCAATTCTGCATTTTTCCATGTTAACGGACGTAGTTTTCAAACCATTGCTGTGTAAACGTGGAACTTTTCTGATACGCAAACACGAAAAGGTTGTGTGTTCACCTGTTACTGTTGCTTTATTTGTTTTTTTATATATATATATATATATATATATAAATCATGTCAAATACAACGACATCTGGACATTTAATGAATGTGGATTGAAGGGAAGAACCTGGCAACCGAACAAGAGAGTGATTTGAAGGGGGCGACAGCAGGAGGAGATCTGAGCTGAGAGGAGCAGGAGACATTTCAGAAGAGCGCGAGCAAACTAAAAGTGCACATTAAGGAAAAGGACGAAATGTCCAGGACGCTAAAAAAAAAGGAAACAGAGGAGCACAAGTAGATCTCGTCTGTCCTCGGCCACAAACGAGCTGAACTCAAGTTTAAAAGAGAGATGACGCTCGGGCATTTCAGAGAAGTAACCGCCAGAGAACAAGACTGTGAGATGTTGAAGGTGTCCATGTCATCATGAATGGGCTGTTTGTGTGAAGAAGCCGGCATCATCAAATACATTTGCAGTAATTGTAAACAGAAAATGAAGCAGGCTGACATAACACGCAGGGGAAATGAGGAAGAAGAACTTGATTGGCCGAAAAAGATAACAGAGGTGGGACGCACGGATTCGTCCTATTTCAAGTACAGTTGTACGTGAGCAGGTTTTTCACTCTTAAGCTATCTTCCTCTGATTCTCAGCTATCCCTAATGCTCGCACTCTCTCTGTTCCAGTTTGAGATGAAGTCAGCGAGCTCCAGCGAGATAGCTTGAAAAGTAAACAGACCGCACAAGCAGACGCGCCGCTCGTACATCATGCTTGACGCAGCAGGCTTGAATCATAAAAGACTCTGCATGTAAACAACCAGGCAATAAATACTCCCAAAAAACCTGTATCTGCTTGGATGGTTCTTTTCAAACTAAAACATGTGCAAGCCCGGTTTCATCACCGTCCAATCCAGCAGGTACTTTTTTTTTTTTTTTTTTTTTGGTTCATCACGTGGACATAAAAACTAACAGGAGGCCTTATTAGTTCTAATTGTAATAATCGTTGTTTTTTGGGCCAAAGACAAACAGCAACACTGATTGATTTGGACTAAATTAATTTGGTGTGGGGGTGCGTCCCACTCGCAGTGCCCCTTTTTCTCTCTGACCCGATTCAACCTCTGCTGTGTTGCTCAATTTGTCTCCTGTATTTGAACGTGCAATGCTTTATTTTCTAATTATCACTCTGACAACAATGGGACTTCTTTTTTTTTTTTTTTTTTCCCCCAAAAGAGACCACACCAAGCCTCATTAGGGAAGAAGTCCTTATGAACTCCCATAAAGAGTTCAGTTTCACTCAATTACACCCTTGATGAAACTATTTTCAGCAGGATGCAGTGGAGGAGCATTACTTGAAAGTCTCACCAGTCGTTGTTGTTTGACTTAAGCTTTCCATTTATTTGGCTGCATTATACAAAGACGACTTGCTTACAGATTCCGAAGCAGCTCCGACACTTGTTTCATAGTTTCTGCTGCTTCCGTGTACGCACATAGGTACTATATGTGTCATGGACTGGCAACCTGTCCACACTGTATTCTGTCTTTGTCTGTCGTCAGCTGCGAATGCTGACTTGGATGAAGTGGTATAGAACAGTAGTGTTCAAACCATGTCCAGATTGTGCCACCTGGGAAAATGCTGAGGTCTCCATGTAGCATTGCCATGACAAATCACTTCATTACAGTATCTTTGCTGTCATTGTCAGTCGCCTCGGTTTGCCATAGTAATGTTGCTCAGAGAAACTCACATTGTCTGTGTGCAGGCGCGTTTGTGGAAGGGGAAGGGACGGGTGTCATGGCTGGAAAGAGGTAAATAAAATGCCCCATGTGCCACTAGAGGAAGTTTCTGTGCTACCGGTAGTGCACATCCTCCAATTTGAGAATCAGTAGTAGAGATGATTGATAGATGTATGTATAGTGTGTACTTTCCCATCACAGGTCACTGCAAGCACTGTGAAAGTCATGAAATGCAGGTTGTCGCGTCAGTTCATGTTCTCCAATATCTCAGAAGCATTACATCTGCAGAGTATTCTGTCAAAAAGATTGACCCACGTCCACTGTGCTGGAGCACATTACCATTATTTCATTTTGCACAGCATTCATATTCTAATGGTGTGTTAAAGTGGTGAGTCAGGGCGAGCGATTCACAGCAACCACGCTGCAAAGCCGGAATAATGGATCAAACTGAAAAACAACCCAGCGGGAGGAAATTACACTTAAAGTGAAACATGCATGTCATTTAGAGCTCCATGAAATGCACAAACAATTCAATTCTGGAAGAAAAATATCAATTATGGAAATGCACTTTTTTTCCCCGTTACTCTGGTCTTAAACACCAAGTTAAGTCAGCAAACACATCTAAACAGTGTGTGTGTGTGTGTGTGTGTGTGTGTGTGTGTGTGTGTGTGTGTGTGTGTGTGGTCCACAGTAGAATACAAAAACCATTACACGCTGACCAATAAAGATCCCTGTACAAAATCTTGGCTGGAGAGAAAATGGAAATCCTTCATTGCGGTTTTGTCTACGGGCGCAGCAGCGAGAGAAAACTGGGGTTTTCAGGGCGTCGGTGGGAAAAAGGTAGTCGGCTCCGTTCACACGACAACCTCTTCAAGTGAAAACGGAAAACTACGGTCGCGTCTTGGGGAATCAGACAACAACCGTGCTCGGAGTCACTGACAACGCAACTCTCTGAAAACGGCTCCCAAGGTGAAGCCTTTTGAAAATGCGCCAACTCCATCTCAGTGAAAACTTTTCGAAATGCTGCTACCGCGCACCCACACCACAGCCGTGATAAACAGTTCTAGACATAATTTTCAATTTCACTTGCTACGCGGATGACACCCAGTACTAGCTTGGATGAAGGGATGTGTAATGTTTTATATACCACCCAGAAGGCAACAGAAGGTTTGCGTGTTTAAAAAATAAATAGATAAAATCGTGATAATTTTGAACTTGTTACAATTGTATGTGATATTATAACAGCACACATGTTAACACATTTCTCAGATCTGATTCACAAAAGCCCTGAAAAAACAGACACCGGTGAATTTATCGTACAAAAAAGGGGAACCCAGATTAATTCTTCATTTCCCATTAACATCCTAAAATGTGTTTATTTCAAGTTTGAGCGTGTCTTCGCTGTTGCTGAGGTGAACCCGGAGTCAGCAGAGCGGCTGAGAGGAGCTTCTGATTCGGAAATGTCAAACTGAATGTTTTACATCAAAGAAAAAGGTAAACGCAAAAACAAAATCTGACAACAACAAAAAGAGCAGCACACACACAAACATCAGAGGTAGGAAACGGAATGAGAGACTTTTGAAGTGCTGTACTACAGCAGGATACTCGTCAATACCTGGGGAACATCCTGACATTTCTATGGATGAAAGAACATCTCAACAAGAAGAGGAAAGGATGACGTACATTTAGCTGTGCCATTGACTTCAGTTCTGCCATACTATATTTTACCACCAGAGTAAAAGCTGGAAGAATTACATTGGATGCCGAACAACCAAAACTGGAAGAATCCGTGAATTAGTCATCAAGAGAATCACTGAGAGACGGTGTCCTCTGAGAGGGACCTGGAAGACCCCTCCCATCCTGCTCATCGCCTCTTCCAACTGATGCCTTCTGGCCAGCGCTACAGGTCGATGAAGACCCGCACATCCACGCTTTTAAACAGTTTTTTTATTCTTCGGCAATCAGATCCGGACATTAGTGTGTTTTCATCTCTTCACATGCAATCCTGTTCATTGGTTTATTTATAAACTCTCCGGTGTATTTAATATTGTCTTTGTGCACTCTTTACACCTGTAGATTTATATTTTGTGTGCTATTTCTCAACGTTATATCGAAGCACAAAGGGAGCAGCACCTGTATTATATAACACATATAATGAAAATAAAGCTACTTGATTCTTTGAGATGGAGCAACAATTGGAGGCTGGAACGGTTTCAAGAGTTTAGAGTGTTTTGTGATGGATGGCGACCCCTACACACTGTGAAAAAGAAATAAATACGAGCTGCTCGCTTTTCAACAAAAAAAAATGCTAGTAAACCCTACAAGTTTACTTAGAAGAAGGACAAAGTGTTTCATGTTCTCTGGGGGCGGCCTCATCATCTACCGCTTTTGGAAACCTCTGGTTTACATTAGAGCTCGCTTGGATCAATACACTTCCAGTAAGTAAACTGTTGCAGCAAAACGATGACACCATTCGGGACTGGTGTTTTTGTGCCGTTTGCGTTGCTTCACTTCACAGATCTGCTTCCAATTGTCCACTCAAGCCAGTGCAACCCGATTTTTTTTCCAAGTATATAAAAATTATCTCCGTAACAGAACTAGACGGCTACTGCAAGTGATCCAAATCACTCTGAACAGCTGACCCAGAGCCTGTGGCCATGTGTTCACATAAGATACAGTAGGTCAAAGCTTTAACTTCCACGGATATCAACTGAATACAAAGAACATCAGCAGGAAGTGTGTCATCAGAGGGGGGGGGGGGGGGGTCATTGAGGACACCAGCAACATGGTTGGGTTTCAGCCAAGAACATGGACGCCACTAATTGCATCAACAAATAAAAGGAAATTGACACAAATGATGGCGATAGAAATCAGTTGTTGTGGCAGCTCGTGTTGATACTCGTTTTTCATTTGATATTTGTCTTTACATCTTGTGTAACGCAAACGCTGAAAACCGCTTAGACATCAAATCCACAAACCTTGTCGTTTTCCATGCGTTTTAAAGGGCTTTCATGAGTTTCCAGAAAACATGCTGCTAAAGCACATTTACACAAGTGAATTAAAATGAGGGTGATTAGCTGCGTCTATCAAATAAGTACCTATGTAGTAGAACTACTGTACATCGTAAATCCCGGCGTGCCTTCTGAAATCTAGGCTAAAACCTAGTAAAGCAAACAATTGTTTAATATAAGGGGGGTATTCAAATCACTTGTCAGGGGAATTAATGCCAATTGGGTGCATTACAAAGTTTACTTGTTTTTCTTACTAAAACTTAATACCGAAATTAGGTCACCGCTTGTGAATCCATAAGCTGAGCCATAGGCAGAAATTACAACAAGAAATAATAGGACAAACTGATAACTGTATTATAATGGGGAAATATGCAAAGCATTTGTATTAATGAGATACGCAAAGCCGTGTGTATGTAAAGCTTTAAAACTGTATGGATCAAGTCTCCGGCAGCCTTCATACACATGCAAATCGCTTTGACTGGCCCTGGCTGACCCTTTATGGAAACTTTGAATCACCCCCCCCCTAAAAAAAAAATGAAATTATTGCTCATGAATGGAGTTCATTCTTGTACCTTTATCCAACCCAATTTCAAGATTACAGTCTGAACAACAATTATCATCATATACATTGTAACATTATTTGATTAGATATATATGTGTAGAATTGAGAGTAGCTCTAATGCGGAGGAAAATTTGTTTCCCACAGCTTTTTTATAGTCATGAGGAAATTAATTAGTTTATCCCCCCACCAACATTAATGTGGAATTTCCTTCTTCTGCAACAGTTAATAAGTATTTTTGTTCGAAAAAAAAAAAAAGGCTTTTTGCTGAGGTGTCATAAAACCCCGGCAGAGAATCCGTGCACTCTGCAGTCACGTTTCACGTAAGAAGGACTAATCCGAGACGCAGGGATCACTTTCTGTTCTGCGTTGACTCAACCCTTCATGTTTGTGCAGCGTCGTAAGTTCCGGCATCACGTTAGTTTGGATCCTGAGTTGACTCACTACTCACGCTCTTGTTTTGTCATATCTGGACGAACTGAATGTACAGAACAGCATGGTCTTCAACACAAAGCCAAACATCTGCTCCAGACAGAAAATATGCGACAGCATAAACAAAGTTCGCAAATTCCAGTCTCGAGTGTAGCGCTCCCAAAAGATATCACTTTATATGTGATGACTTTAAGGGTCATTATCTTCCAGACGCGTCTCTGATTGCCTCTTGTGTGCAACTGGCGATGTTTTCAATCAATTCCATCATTTGAAACGTTTATATTTGAAGCTCTGCAGGCAGACAAGATCATTCAATGAATGAGGGAGAACTATTTCAGCATAGAAAGACTGCTGCAAATGTTTATTTTTCCTTTCTTAAAGCAGCCAGAAGTTGCACTAGCAATTCACCCACACTAAATGAGAGTGATTTGGAGAGCTCAAGGACTGAACGTCCGCGAGTGTTTGGTTAAACGTCGGCCGCGGGGACTGCTAAACCGACAGTTTAAACTTGGGCCTCATCTGCACGAGCAAGAATGCTCTTTACATTCCTCTAAAGCCTCAGAATTTATGTGTTTCTGTCCTCATAAAAATTGTAAGATTTTATAGAAACATATATGTGCACGAATCTTTGTCCTCGCCACATATAAATTCTTTATGGCAGTTATAACACATGATGGAGACCCATGAAAAGCTACCTCATGCAGGGAGAGGTACTGCACATCTTGATATCATGGTAACTTTCCTTGGGGTCATATTTATGTGGTGTGAAGACAAAAACATGTGTGTCCGCCACTTACGTCCATTGTGAATTACAGAGAACGTAAGGCACAAGAATGCCGACTACTATTGGGAGGGATCACGTTTTCCCCACGTTATCGTCTCAGTTGTGGAATCCCGGCACACTCGAGAATCAGGAATGAAATCTGGTTCACATGCAAACTCCATGAAAGAACAAGTGCCTTCATATGTTAGTGGGGCAGATAAGATAACCAGATGTGTTGCGGTTACTTGAAAGTCAGTGAACCGCCCGGAGTGCTTGGGAGTTCTGCATAACTTCTTTAAAACAGCAGGGCAATTGAGCAATAGGGACCCTGCAAACAGGACGGACAGCAAAATGTGTTTTCGTACCCCGAGAATAAAGTTTGAACGATAAAAACTTCATGAGGCTGTCAGACTCGTTTCAATAGCGAGACGACTTTATGCCGCAAGCGATATCAGATTTTACAGTCCTGCTTCCACATATATCACCACATCAACACATGTATCAGCGTACCTTCTAACACCACGTTACAGTAAATAAAATGAACGAGGCAAAGTTCAGCGAGATTTTCTGGCTTGGAGTGCGGCGGCCAGAGGAGGAAACGCTTCTGCCAAAGTGTGTCCTTCTCCATTTCATAAATCTGTAAAAAGAATGAAGGGTGTGCTCAGTGTCACTTACTATTGTGCAAGCAATGCAGGTAATAGCGCTTTCATTCAGTATTTAGAACTTGATTGTAGGGGAGTCTATCTTGTTCTTTAATATATTCTGTTGTGCAACAATGATGTAATATTTTGAAGGACAGGCTGTGTAAAAAAAACACACTGTTGACAGTGCTTGTTGTTTTTGTAATCGATTTTCTAACTTTTTATGTACTATTCTGTTTGTGCACTGTATTTACTGTTTGTGATTAAGTGTCCTGCCATGTGCCCTTCAAGTATTTTTTTATAAAAAAAAAATTAAAAAAAAGCATGTCTTACATCTTTTCTCATGTAAATGATGATGTAGAAATTCTACCTCCTGCCCTGAATAAAGCAAACCTTAGAGGTTGTGTAGCAGTGACATTCTGAGAGTAAATCAAAATTGGACTTCCAAAAGTACGGTACAATTTGTAGAATCTGCACATACATATTAGTACGGGTCCTCAAATTACAGCAACCATCTACTTCCATCATAATTATTTGTATATCTTTTGCATCTTGCATTTTTTTTCGAGCTTTGTTTCTTAAATGTGATCAAGTCCAAATATTTCACGGCGTTTGACTTTGTCTCATTTGTTTTCTCCGCATTACATTTTTAATTGCCCTCATTGTGCTTCTCTGTGACACACACACATCGGCAGCAGGGTGCTTTTGTGGTTATTCCCCCCGACCTCCGCACAAGTAAGGTAGGGTCGGTGAGGGAGAGAGAAGTGGTTGTAAATCCAATATGTGTCGAATTTGCCAGCTTTGCTCTAATATGGCCGACATGTGGTTTCCAGCATATTTTACGGTCCACGATCACGCCAAGGAATTTATTTAACTCTCTCTTTGTGCGTACTGGTGATCATCCTGTCTTGTGTTCTCCGAACAACACAATGTTTGTTGTCTCCAAATTTAGTGATAATTTGTTAGTTTGTCAAACTTATGTATTAAGTTTTTTTGTATGTGTGTGTGTGTATTTACTTATGAAGTGATCATGTCCAAACGTCTCCTGCAGATTTGGTCAATTGAGCTTTTATTTTTTTAATACAGGTTGTGATTTCTTCTGTTTGTTTCAAAAAGTGCCAACATTGTAGATCTGCCAGTTCCTAGTCTCTACTGTTTGCTCCCGTCTCCTCTTTAATGTAATTTTATGACATGGCTGTGATATTGGATAGATTTTTCATTTTGTCCCAGACATCTGAAGTCAGCATATAGTCTTATGCCATTTAAGTCAATGATTGACAGTTTATGATTTGTTTCAAGTATTTTACTGGACTGATTTTTCTGTGTAATAACTGCACGTCTTGCTGACGCTACAAACTGGGTGGTTTTCTGAACCAATGCTATTTTCTACATCCTGTGTTTGTTGTTTACCATCTTCAGATGGAGATGGATGAATATTAGTTTCTTGTGTTTGTTCATTAACTTTCTTTATTTGTGTTCGTCCAGCTCATTGAACGCCCTCCCCTCTTCTGGCGTTACTCTAAGTTTGATTAATATTTTGCCGTCCTGAGTCCATGTATTTGGATTTTTCCGTCGGGACTCGAGCCATTCTTATGGTGTCAGCGTTTCTTTCGGTTAAATGTTAATTTAGGTGGACGTCATCCTTTCGGTTTTCCACCCACTACACATTTCTGTACGTACATAATGTTGTAGGATCCTTGTCCATATTATCTTATTCTTATGTACACTATTCCATATTTATTTCGGGTTTCTGCTCTTATTAATCAGTTTCACCCAATTAACCGTAATGCTGCAATTTCTCCATCGTAGGATAAATAAAGTTTATCTATGTCTTTATTTCAGTAGTAGTTGTAGTGGTTTAATCCGAAACCACAAAAAAACTTTCAGTGTTTCTATTTATTCCTTTTTTTTTGCAACGTTAATATCAATGAAATTACAGTTAATTCCCCCGACAGAAAATATTTCCAGTGATGCTCTTGGATCTCTATTAAAACGTTTGACTCATGTTTTTCATTTAAATGTCCTGTCCCTGTTGAAAGAGTGCTGCCATGTGTAATATCAAATCATTTAGTAATGCGTTGTCCCAGTTCTTGTTCTTCAGTAACGAATTTGCCTTAAAGGAGAGTTACGTCAGAGTGTTTTCCCTTCGCTGTTGTTTGTGTGTTTTCCTGGGTCAGTTCAGGTGAACCGTGGGACCGCTGTGGTGACGCTGTTCGAAAAACCCCAAAAAAACCCACATCAATAAAAAGGACACAACAACTGACAAAGGAATCAACAATGGGGTCATGTCCCCTTGGCTGGCTCAAAGTGTTCCCGTTGGGTCCAAAACAAAAAGAAAAAAAAAAAAAAAATCTGGCCTGTGAGAACCTGACGAGACGCGAATTCCAGCAGAGAGAGGTTCGGGAAAGGAAGGAGACGGTGGGATGTCCAGGAGGAATGGTGGGTGAGTTAAACCACCCACACAGTTTACACATGGCCCTCAAATGTTTCAACATCCATTAAAATGCCTCGGCGGGAATTCGTATATGTGTTGTACAGATGTATGAAACATTGCATCGCGTATGAGATTTCTGTGGGAACCGTATTTCATGTGTCGCATTTTATGTGCTTTTGTTTGAGGGGGTCTCGGTAACACAGCGAGCGGTTCAGCCGTCTGTGAGGCAGAAGCCAAGAGGAAGCGGAGAAGGTTAGCCGAGGACAAAGTGCGGATGGAAAGGGTAGGGGAGGACAAGCCAAAAAAAAAAGCGTACGAGAGGATGTGACCGGACACAAAACGGAGAAAGGAGGAGACGAGAGGTGAGGGGAGGACAGAGAATAAGAAAAGAGGACAGGAAAAGCAAAGGCATGTTTGCTCAGTGGATTCACGGCTGTTGCAGCTGAGTAATTTTCTGCTGCATTCACAGACCACCTGGCATCCTCCTCCTCCTCCTCCAAAAAAGGATTGTTGCATAATAAGAGAAAACCCAGAGTGCACCTTAACTATGCCCCCGACTACTTGTTACAGTGGTTGAGCAACAAGGAACCGAGACTCCAGCTTGTTTCAACGAATCCTCGCTTTCCTGTTTAGCTCAGACCTGCAAATCACATAATTCCCACCTTTTAAATGCAACTCTTTGGAGACCGGTGGCAACGGTCGGCGTGATGGGTGTTGAATGCTGGCCCTGGATAAGAGGGGGGGGGTGGAGTTTAAGCCAGTTGACCGATTTCCTCTGAGCAGATGGAGTGAGCTGAGGTCAGATGGTCATTCAGAATAAGCACACATATTGTGACCTCAGAACCGGGACAGCGTGTTCTCGTAAACATGACAACAAAACAGGGGCACAGGCAGTCGTAATGATGCACGCTGTGACTCATCTCCAGCCTGATAATCCAAACACCTTTTTTTTTTTCTCCCACGACTGGAAATTTATGACATCTGACTGTTTTACTGTTTACTGTGTGCATCATTTTTAGAGGCTATTATTACAAGAGCTGCTGTCCGCGGAGCTTTTTGAACCTCAGTCTGGATTTCGGAGGCAGTTGATTTCCTCTTTGTTTTGTGGTCGATGAGAAATGATCCTCATAAACAGGTCACGGCTGTGACATTAGACACATAACCTGAGGTACTCTTGTGTGTTGTGTTTTCCACTTTGCATGAACTCCCTGTGTGACATTTACAGCACACACATGGAATCCAGTTCTGTGTAGGACGGAGGAGGAAGTGTCATGGTTCCCTTATTCAGTTCTCTCCGACGGCCACTGCTCGCAAGATGTTTATCTGACACATTTAGCCAGACACTAAGGCACATAAAACCCAGGAAACACCCGTTCTTTTTAGCAAATACCAGAGTGCCTCGGGCCAGATGTGGAACAGCATTACTTTGAATCGCATATAAAAACGTTGCTGTCTTGAGCAATCTTAATCTCATCTCAGTCAACCAAATAGTCATACTAAATATATTAATCACTTACAATTAGTAATGTTCCTTTGGAGGCACGTCGTAATGAAGCCATGTAGAAATGTCAGGTTAGATTGTAATTGTAAGTTTTTCTATCACTGTATTATGTGCCTAAATGGGTATATAATGGTGTTACTTTAAGCCCTCGAGGGCCGCCCTCCGCGAGAACGGTGTATTTTTGCTCACCCAGTATTCCCAGAGGTTTTCACATTTTTCACTTCAATGTGTATTTGTCGGGTTTTGCTCACACACTTCACAAGAAACTATAGAGGATCTTAGCTTTAACTGCCTGTATAGCACAAAGATGTAGGCGACGTGCTCTGGAGAAGATAAACTTTGGCATTTGGGTTCGTATAATCACAGAAAATCAACTCAAAATAGGTGGTTTTTAATAGGTTGATGTGCTTACTGTCAGCAGTATATTGAGATGAATTTGCGATTGGCTACATTTAAATAAATTGTGAGTGGACCGAAAACATAGATGTCAAAACAAAACGCATCTTTACCATCGTTTCACTTGTTGATTGCTCGTGATAAACAGCACTTTTGTTACATTTTAAATTTCAGTGATAAACTTAAAAAAAAATGACTGAATCAATTATTCTGGGGGCGAGGGGGGGAGAGACGGAGAGTGTCATAATACTCCTCCAACTCTTCTGAAGTTAATGGATGTGTCATCGTGATGCTTTAATGACCTTCTCGTTACGATCAGGACAACATTAGAAACGTGCAACGCAGCGGCTCTCCAGGACCTCGCCGGTCCACCTCTCTATTGTACTCACTGACAGCGCAGCTAATGTGTAACGACTGCACGATAAAGCTATATGCTCATTATTACGACATCCAGGGTAAATAAGAGTAACAGGTTGTAACTCCACAACGTTTTAGAGAAGTATCCAGTAACTGTAATCAGGCACTCATTCTCAGTATCTTGCATAATACTGCACGGACCAGAGGGGGAGAAATCCAGCCCAGTATTGTTGTAAACGGTGGTAGAAACCAAGCCCAACCGGCATGAATGATGTAATGAGGGAAAGGTTCATTGTTCAGGGCAATACATTGAAATCCTTTCTTATAGTCAAAGGAGAAGATTGAAATCTCTATACCTTCCTTTACCATGGAGATCCTGTAATACTAAACCGCTTATTCATTTCTTCGTGAAGTTAAAAAAAAAAGAAAAAATAGAAAAAGCCGGAGCGATGCCATTCCCCTGGCTGACTTTAGACGACATGCTCTCTAGAAATCGGGCCATGACATGTACCACAGCAGTGGTACTTCCGTCTATTTCTGCACGGTGTAACACAGACTGTGATTCAGCCCTGTTACTATATTTACTGCTCGAAAGCAGAACATCCTCGTTCCGTGCTCTTACTTACTTACGGGGGTTTAAATAACATCGCTACATTACCGCCTTCGACGGGCCGTGTCAAAAAGGGACCAGCAACATCAATCCTCTTATCTAACTCCCGGAGCGGACAAGCCACTCAATGCAGTTCCCAAACTGTTTGAACAATTGCTTTGAATGCCGCAGGTTACTTCAAATCTCTTCAGTGGCGACGACGAGCGCCACGCTGGCGGGTCACGGAGAAGTGACTGCCGGTGGGGCCGGACCTTGTTGGGACATGTGCGTTTGCCTGTTTGTGAACAAAGAAAGAGGCGATAAGGATGGCTGCAGCGAGGAGCTCCTTGCTGGCAACGCGCTCACCCTTTAATCTAACAAAGCACACGTCTGATGTTTTACTCTTCTCTTTCATCTGACTCTGCTCTTGACCTGTGACTCTGTTAGTGCACTTATAAGTGTACCCTCGTTAATGCCCCCACACCCCCACCCCCTCTCCTTTTCTTCACCATTTGAAAGCCGGCAGAATGTGGACACGTCTTTTGCCTGCTCTGCTCGTTAACACTGCGCTATGGAGCTGCATGCTGATAAGAAATGTGTTGGGAAACATGAAGAGGAGGTGGAGTGAGGTGAAGAGAGGTGGAGCGGAGATAGCTCTTACGTTATGAGGATCTGCAAGGCAACCGAATTCATAGCCGGAGTGGCAACGCAAATAAAGCCTTGCCCCATGCAAACAAACTGAACCGACGCAGTGTTGAAAATATACGTGGCGTGTTTTTGCTGGAAGAAGTAAAACAAAAAAAGACAAATTTTTTCTGTATTGGCTGACAAATACCCCCCAGGCTACTGAGGACATGTTCCAGCCAACGTTTTAGTTAAATACTTGATTTTAAGGAGGGCATACTCAAATAGTTATAAAGCTGATTAACAGTTTTATGGGGGGGGAATTTTTATTGAATTTTTTTTGAAAAAGCGGCACTAAAAAGCCTTAAAACGTTTCAAACTGGTGACATTTCTGCGGGAAAGCAACACGTCCCCCCCCCCCCCCGACGACGCCCGATTTCCCCTCCATTAACGGTAATGTTACACCTCGTGACTCACGGTGTCTGACAGCTCGTCCAAGTCAACCCTTGGTACAGTGAGTTACGTGATGCCAAGGCCGACTGGATCGAGGCAATCAAAGACTACGGTATGCAGACAGCGGAGGTCGCTACTCCAGATGACTCCGAATTACTGGTCGACAGGCGTTGCGTAACACATGTCAACAAATACAAAATGTACTGGCCGAGTTCGCTGGAACACGAGGCTGACGTTCAGGATGGGCAAACACGGCGCAGGCTCACGCACACACGCACACACACACACACACACACACACACACACACACACACACACACACACACACACTCCACTTGAAAGCGGAATAAAAATCAATATTCTTGGTGGCGGTTATTTCTGTTATCACACTCCGCTTACTTACATTCCAGTTGTGGCAGCGTATCATGACACACTAACGTCTGGCAATCTGGCAGCGGTTCAAAAAGGGAAATCCGGGGCACTGTGGGACATATGGGTTCTATCATGTCTTTCGTGGAACAGCTCACCTCGGGTGAACTGGCCGTTACCTCATTCCTGCACTTGCCTCACATCCGCCTGCTGCACTCTGTCTGACGCGGGTTGATGCTAATGTGAGACAAAGAAACACTGTAATTGTGAGAATAAGAAACAGGGAGATCACATTAAAATGTTTTCTTCTTATCTATCAACACGACTGCGAAACATGAGGGAACAGATGGCGAGTTGTGTTTTTTTTTTGTGTGTGTGTGTGTGTGTGGTGGGGGGGGGTGACCCATTCCTGGAAAATGTATGTGTCATAAAGGTGTTTACTCATTCCACATAATCCCCCAAAACCCAAAGGGGAAAAGAAGAAAAAAAAAAGGCTATTGAAGCAGGAGTTACTAAAAACAAAGAGATTTTGTACTTAAACTCTTTAGTAAAATAAACCATGTACCAGTGCCTATTTTTTATTTTAACTTAAGAGTGACTACTTTTTAAAAAAAAAAAAAATTTATTCAGGAAATAAAGTCATTTTTAAATTAGTACACACAATTCCTCGATGATATAAAAAAAACACAAAATACAAGTCCCAAAAGTCTTCATTCTTTTTTTTTTTTAC
This sequence comes from Lipophrys pholis, assembly GCF_963383615.2. NCBI lineage: Eukaryota > Metazoa > Chordata > Actinopteri > Blenniiformes > Blenniidae > Lipophrys > Lipophrys pholis. The sequence continues at coordinate 17,941,987 of NC_137649.1, forward strand.
AAACTGTCAGCTACTCTTAAGAAATTAGATTTTACTTTTTTCTTCTTAATCAGTCTTCTGTTTTAAATTTCAACAATTTGCTTGGCGGTTCGGCGGCCGGATCAGAGACTGTCGCGGGGCCAGTTTTGGCCGCCGGCCCTTTTGTTTGACATCACTGGGTTAGAGTTAATCTTAATATACTTTGGTCGTTCCACGTCGAGGGCATATTTTATCACACAACAAGAAGAAATAGTCCGTGGCAGGCTGCTCTGACTGGGTTGAGCTGTAGCGTCAGGTCCAGAGCCCCCTCACCTTCAGATCAGAGGATGCCCAACTACATCCAGCTTATCGTGAGGATTGTATGAAGTTTATGAGGCCAGAAAACGACATTCATGTAAAATGCACACACACACATATATATATATATATATATATACAAACCTGACATTCATCAATATATTTGCAATAATCTTGAAATTATAAAGCACATTTTCACCTTAATTTACCCGTTTTCTTCCCTAAGTATTTGTTTTATCGACGTGAAACAGAAATCTACTCACAAGACTCTGAAGATGCTTTTCCTCGTAGCTGCTGTCAAGAGATGGGTTTTCCAGTTTTCTATATGTGAAAATGAAAGAATCAGTCTTGAAGCAAACCTTGTTTCCTCAGTTGTTTGCTCTGGAAATAGCCTGCGGAAACACAAATATCTGCTCTAAGAGAAGCTGTCTTAAATGGAAACAGGAAAACGGGTTTTGTTGAAAAAAAAAAAAAAGAGGAAAGGAAATAAAGGAAAAGGCCTAAAAGCCTGCCTTGATCAATTCCAGACAAGATTTCAACCGTCAGCTTTAGTTTCTTTTTTCTCTGAAAGGGAAGTTTGGTTTTAAGTCAGTTAAACTAACTATTTATTATTATTATTATTATTATTACTGAACGTGAGACTTCCAGTGCACTCAAAATGTACAATTAGGTAACTTTCTGCTTAAGACATTGTTTTCAAGAAGCAAAGCATCATTAGCCTATGTTAGTTTTTTTTTCTGTAAGTTTTCTACATACATGTTGATTCACAGAGAATTTAAACCATGAAATACACAATCTTTATCCATGGACCCTCCACAGGCCGATTTTTTTGGGGGTATTTTTTCTAATTCTGACATCCTCTTTAAAGTGATGTCGTGTCATTATGAACGATTGTGTGATTGCGTTAGCGGTTCAGATGATGGAGACCACGTGCCTCTTTGGTAAAATGCTGACTCGTGTTTTGGTGCAGCACGAGTGTTGCTTTGATTGCCGCGTAATTTTCAGCTATATTTCTATTTATTGTTTACAGCTTTAGCTGGTGGCGGTGGTTAACGCTGTGCCGTGTCGGGAGGCAACCGTGTGGTTTCTGACGCTGTCCGTGCTCTCACTCTACGACCTGATACCCTACACGATGAGCAGATACTTTTTGTTGAACTGAGTGCTGTTTTTTTTGTTTTTTTAACAGGAGCTAGTTGTGGGCCACCAGGTGTCTGCAAAATCAGAATATATTCATTTGTACACAAATGCACCTAAATGTCAGGTCTTACCATCATGTAATTTTTTTCCTGCATTAATGTATGTCAAGAAAAGGATCAGTCACACTATGAAAAAACAAAAAGGTCCATGAGTGCGACATTTTCGATTTAAAGATGGCGTAAAAATCGCTTTGTGAAAATCACTTGAATGCAAACCAAAGCCACGAGAAGCTCCGCTCTTTTAATCACGTTAAAATCGGGAGTTGTCCTAAATAAAGCCTCCGGGGCCAACATGGGCATTGTCGCTGCTGCCTGTGTTTCCCTGACATCACGCACATAAAACAAGCATTTCAAACCATTCATGTGAAAGTCTGTGATGTAATAGGACATCGATATACACCCTGGACATGTCTATCCAGAGCACCTATCTGGGAATCACTGCAAAGGAGCTGCGGAGTCTAAAATTAGCATGACCCACAGTCCCAAAATATACACTTCAAATAGAAGCAGCAGGTTGAAATAAACCAGAGTTCTCCTTTAAAGCAGCAGCAGCAAGTAGTCCGATGTGAGACTGTATCTATAGACATATCTTTTTACCTGCGTTTGATATTTTCCTTGTTCATTTTGCCTTATTGAACAAGTGTCAATGTGGCTTCAAGTTAAAAGTGTGTTTGTAAATATCAACTGTATGCCGTGAGAGAGAGGGATTGATTGTTTTAGAAGCGATAACACAATATTCTTGTTAATAACATGACTAACAAATGCAAATAAAGAGCTTCCTGGCCCTCTTTTCCCTGTGCGAATGCCTCTTATTTATCTGTTTGGTGAACCGGTCATTCAAAACACACATGACATCTGCAACGAGGTGGAGGTTTAAGCCTTATTCAGAGATCCGTGACCGCAAACGTTGCCTTTTGATCTGTTTTCATGTGACTAAGATGGTCAGCTGCTAATCCTGGTGGCACACACATATTTAGAGTGGGAACAGGCAGGGTGACAAGATTGTTCTGGCTATTTCCGACGAAGCTCATACTTGTATGCAGGTTTACAAGTTGTGCACTGGTAAAACTTTTGCATTGATCCAACCTTAAAGTTTAAAGTTACTGGCAGGTGGCTCTCACGCGAGAAGGATTCAGTGTGCTGATCCCGAAGAGAATATGGTTCACATTTCCCAACTGTGCCACGTAGATTCTTTACTTTACGGCATGGAACAGTTTGCATCTGAGACTCGAAACCAGCAGTAACCCCACTCTGGATATCTATTTATACTGGCCTACTTTCACATTCTATTCAGTGACACACTAGTTATCAAGCTGATAAGTTGATAACCAATAGATATTTGCAGCTCTGGCTTTCGTTTTTACAGCTGCACAGCTTTGTGTGTGCTCCTTTCCTGCTTTTTGTCTTCTTGACGGACGGTCCCGTCGCATCCTGGGCTGCGTACGGTTACATATTAACTGTGCAAACCGAGAAGGGCCACTCGGTGTTTGCTAATGTCCTCGTAAAAAAACATATTACATGGAGCATAACTAATCTGATTAGATGCTGATCTGAGTGAAACAGCATCATGTATACACTTCTATCTGATTCTATTGGTCCGAAGCGTTGAAATTAGATGATGTAACCCTGTTATTGATCGATTAGAGTCCATGTAAATGCAGAAGTTTGGTCGATGCCAGCGGCAGCGCTGCTCTTAAACATGTTAAAAGACTTATCTAAACAAGTCAATGGGAAGATAACAGATCTGGAGCTGACAAATCCGGCTTCAGTCCAGACAGGCTTCCCGGTGAAGCAGGATGTGGCCTCTTGTGCAAATGTCATGAATGTTGCAGCGCAAAAGGTGATCCCCTGACTGATAATCTCAAGCCACGCATCCGTCTGATCACTTTATTTAATTGTCCATGTAAACTCAATAAGAGTGGAAAGAAGTGACCTGGCAAACAGCTTGTTCGACTGGTCAGAGTCAGATCACCACCAAACAAACATTGCCTCCAGATAAGTGACAAATTAAAGGTCAAGCTGATAACGCCTGACCTACATAGAGGGGTTCCAATGGGATGGTCTGTCCGCACTGCTGGAAAAGGTTTGGGTTTTTGTTCTCCCTCTCCACGGGAATGCTTCCTGCATGGTAAAACAGTTTTCTTATCCCGATGGGAGTGGTGTCTTGCAGGATGACAGTGGGCACAGCGGGTCACCGAGTAGATTGATATGTCGCAAGGTGATGCAAACCTTACGCAATAACCTTCAAAGACTCCAAATCTGCACAACTGAGCGAATACCTGTGGAGGGGCCATCATCAAATCCCCAAGGAGGATTTTTTTTTTTTTTTTTAAATGGTGCTCGCCCATCAACCACAGTTTTTTCTGTTTGTTTAAACCTTCTTCATCCTTCATTCAGTCTTACAAAGTCTCAAATGTGGTTTTTCACGTCTTATTTCGGGAATTTTCCCTCTTTTTGTGGCGGCGGATGCTTTTGGGTTATTTTCTTGTATCTAAGGCCCCGCTTAAAGGACAAGCTTTTGGAGTGAGAACTGAAAACGTTCATTGTGCTTCGGGTGTCTATTTACACAGCGGTGCTCGGAGCCACTGAAACCACAACTGTTGGAAACAGCTCCCAAGGTGGAACTTCTGGAAAAGGCTCCGCCAACGGCGTTCACTTAGTGGCTCTACATGAAAACCGAGGGAAGCGCGTGGATCTTTTGTCTCACTGACTTTCTGTTTTGTTCTGGGCTAGAAAAGAAAAGAAAAGAAAAGAAAAGAAAAGAATATACAGGATGTACTTTTTGTAGTTTTTGTTATGACTGGTATTTATTATACAGCCATCAATAGTTTTTAATTTGTCCATAAGAATATAAAGTATACATTTAGTAGTATGTACTCAACGTTTCTTGCTGGTACCTTTTAAAGTTGTTGTTTACTATCCCTGTATACAAATCATCTGACTTTTATGATTATGTTTTTATGTATGTTTTACATTTGTTTTTGTCATACAAGTAAAAAGGACTGTATCCTGTGGTTTGGATTTCATTAGCTGCACTAATGGAATTCTTTTTTGGCTTTCAGTCCGATTACAAATGTCTTCCCTGTAATTATACAGCCAACAACACCTCTTCAACACCTCAGGTTCAGACTTGCTCAGTCAGTCAAACAGTATTTGTTGAACGTTTCTAGTGAATTTTAAAAGTGACGGAGACGTTGACGACACAGAGCAAAGAATATACTGAAAAGACATTCATTCTATGTGGTTAGTTCTTCTTCCACTACACTCGTTTGTTGTTGCTGACGCGGTGTCACTGCATGCGCTAGGTTTTGTTTTGTTTTTTTCAAATTTATATGGCTCTCACCTTCCTCGCAACATTTAGTTCATGCCATTTCCATCCATCTCCTCTCGTTGCTCTGCGCTAACATAACAGCAGCGTTATGCAATGGCACGCATGCACGGGGGCCAAATAAATTAGGCTGGACACTGACTAAAGTCATGTGGGTCCAGTTTTATCAATGCTCACAAATAACCACGGATCAAGCGTCGCTCCTTCACTGCCGCATCCTGCCGCCCACGCGTGTGTGTGTGTGCACGTGCGTGTGTGTGCGGAGCACGCTCTAGAGGTGCATGAGCCACGTCACTGTCGCTGGCACAACGATTGGAACTTTCCCCCTGATAAGATCTGCGGTTTTAAGTCACAACTCTTCTCCTTTCTGCCTCATGGCGAGCTAATAAACTACTTTCTGACTCATGCCGTCTCGCCTCTTGCAACCTCATTCAAACTGCATTGACTCCAAGGTTTTTTTTTTTCCGTTGCCTGTCACTCATCCCGTCCATGCTTGCGATTGGTACTTTGTACTCTGTCGCTGATCCGACGAGGCCTCATATGACCCCGGGGACTTGTGCAGACTTTACCTCCGGGCTCCTTCCCTCCCGCCGGTTCACCTGCATATCGGAGCGAGAGCCTGCTGTTCGCTAAAAAGGATCTCACCTGTTTAACTCATTTGCCTCCGCTGTGCGGCAAGGCTTTGACCCAGAGAATGGTGGAAGGTAAACAAGGATAGAGAATAAAGAGAGCTTTTCTTTTCTTTGCTTTTGCTCTGCCCTGATTTGAGCTCTTCGCCACACAATTGCGCAGTCGAATAAAAACACAAATCAATCCTTTATTTACACAAATGAAACTGTGTATTACGATCGCTGAATTCACCGAATTGATGCTGAGCAGCTTGTTAAGCAAAACCTGATAATGTGTGTTGTATTGAGAGCGGAAACGCACCAGCGTAGAGTTACCAAGCCTGTTAGACGGATGCGGTGATAATGGAAGCGCTTGGAGCGATATCTGACATGGTGTCAAGAAGACAGCGCTATAACAAATTGGCAGTGAAGTCAAGAAAAGCAGGTTTTGAAAAATGTTCCAATGCGATGTCTGTTATAAATTGCCACATACCGTCGTGCACAGTAAAAAAAAAAAAAAAACACACGATTCAAGATAATTACATCTATTTTTGATTTTCTATCATGTGTATGGGCTCTTGCTACTATTTTTGCAATTTGAGGACTTAACTTGTTTGGCGCTTGGTTACATTTGTATCTATTTCCGTACGTTCTGCACTTTATGTTGTGTTGCTTAGGTTTTATTGAATAATTCAATGAGCTGCGGCGAACAGTGTAACTACTGAACAAAACTAACTTGTTAAAAACATTTTGGACTTTTAAAATTCATACAAGGAAAGAATGAACAAAACCAGCAAAAAGCAAGATGAAGAACTAAATATGCCTTAAAAAAAAAAAAAAAGGTTTATTTCATTTTTACGAGTTTAAATAGCCAAGTTAAACATCTGTGTTCATTGTAATAATTTGTCATTGATGTGAGCTTGAGTCACGAATCTGCGCCACCGCCAAAATCTTTATTTTTTTTTTTCTTAATCTCCTTTTCCTTTCCCTCATCATTTTGTCCAGATTTTGTCAGGTCAACCATTTGAAAATGGATATACACGCACTGACCTGTGTAGGATTCATATCTGCTTCTGTAAACAGCGCACTTGGCGCAATATCACACTGCAGTCTGACACCGAACATATTTAAAATTTTACGAGAGCGGTCTCGCAAATACATCGGATCTCAGCCGGAAATCGGACTTGAGCATCAAGACCTGCAGTGTGAACTTAGCCTAAGATACACACGGTGCAAATTAACAAGCAACGGTTCACATGGGTGGAGATTCGAGCATTTTTAGTTCGAGTACAAGGTGTATACAGAGAGAAAAGGACATTCTCAAAGTATAATGGTTCTCAATTGCATATAATCCTCATAATAAACATAAACTACCTCACCGTATCATTTTTCATTTTTACCAGAATAGCACATTGTCTGCAGCTCATACTACAAACTGGATTACACACCAATCTATGATGATTATTCACATAAAATCTAATTAGTTATTGTGAATATACATAACTCTGAAGGCTACAGAAACACTTTTGTTCTCTCTCTCTCTCTCTCTCTCTCTCTCTCTCTCTCGCTCTCTCTTTTCTCTTTCATCCTCAGAAAGATGAATTTTAAACTTTATTACATAACGGAGCGCGGCGAGGCCTATCTCCATAGCAACATCGGTATAAACACCCCCTGGCTGGGCGTTGTGGTAACTGGTAACCGGAGCTGCTTAGCATGCAGCCGTCCTCCTCTCACTCCATAACGGCTCTGAACATCTGAAGGTGCAGCGGGCTGTCAGGGATGCCCCGAGAGGATCACAAACACAGGCTCATCATAGGAACTGCAGGCTAAAGTTCAGCCCAAAGATTTTCTGATGAAAGAAACTGAAATCAAAACAGAGAACATGACGACGATCTACGTCGCTCGGCGCATGCTAATTCCCCCGCTGACGTGAGCGCGCTGTGTAGTGATGTTGGCACAGCGTGTTCCTTGAAGCACATCTCACAAAGCACCGCAAACTGCTGAAAGAAAGATGCTGTGCTTCTTTCTTTTTTTTTTTTTTGCAACGCAGTAATCAATTCTAATTTCATAGGGATAGGAAATCCTGGGAAGCGTTCAAGAAAATGCCCTCAGAAACAATGAAGCGCAGTGAAATCTAATTCGTCTCAGTCCAGAGAGGGAATTCAGCCGAAGGAGCGAGGCAGGAAAGATGAAACAGAGATCACTCCGAAACAAATGACAGAAATCGGAGCTCTTAAGTGAGGCGTGACTTCAACACAGATGTCTTCAAAGACATGAATTTATACTAATCACTGTTTAAATGAGTGTGTTTCAATGGATTGTTATTCGAAGCAGCTGAATCAGCATTTCATTCAAATAGCTGATTTTACAAGCCTTTGCAGGATGACCATTCAACGGAGTGCCTGCATTTTGTTGGACTCCCAATGTCAAATCAACACATCCTCAAACTGAAATGGCAGAACAAGAATCTCTGTTGAACTATTTGTTTTAAGAGTAACTGAAAACAGCCACTAATTGCACACTATTAAATGTCTTTCTGTGAGAAGTTTGTACCTTCTCCCTGCATGCAAGGCTTTTCCTCAGGTTTCCCGAGCCTGATCTAATAACAGTTTTATATAAAAACGGGTTCATACTTGATATTGCTTGCACAGTCGTGTGGAAGGTGAGCTACTAATGACGCCACCTGACAAATGCACCAAATAACACTATTGATTGAGCAAGTTTGACCTTGTGAGGATTAAATATTGGGTCTGTGGTCTGTTCGAACGATGCATAATTCACAATGTGATTCAGAATGTATGAAAATGTTTGTGTTGTTTGTTGACTCCTCGGAAAAGGAGACGCAGCCTTTAGAGATACTGATGTTGTTACGAAGAGACTGATTTCCTAAGTTGGCTGCCCAAGCCCTTTCATTTGTCCCCCCCCCCTGCAGCTTTAACTTTGTGACAGATCATCTATTATGTCATGTTTTTCTTTTATACGGTATTCTTAGTTCATCGCCTGCGAAATGCAGAGAAAGCCATAGTACTGTCTTTGCACACGTAGCAATCAAGCATGCAATTTGGCACAATTTGTTCGGCATCTCAGTGAATCAGGAGAAAACATTTTCAGTGATTGCCATACGAGCTGGGAAAAGTGAAACGGCATACACAACCTGAGAGGTTACATCAGCTCAGTGGCAGTCGTTTGCTCATAATTAATGTATCCAGCGAGGTATCGGCATGAATTAATTGGCACGTCTGCCAATTAGTTGTGACTGTCTCTTTCATACATGCCGCATGTTATGCATGCCATCTCGTCTCCCCGAAGCTGCTTTTCGTAAAAGGGGGAATCCTGCTGCATCTATTTTCAGCCGGACGCATGGATGGATGGATGGATGGATGGATTAATAGATGAGTAACACACTGCTAAGTGATCAGAGTGCTCTCACATCAGATGAATAAAAAGAAGAACAGGGAGGCTAAAAGCAGTGATGAGACATGAAAATATAATTCAGAAATACAGAAAAAAAAATAGTCATGACAACAAATCTAAATCCTGCTGCAATAACTACAAAGAATTATCCTTAGATAATATATTTTTTAATCTTAATCTATATTTAACCATTTGTTATCCCCTCTTTATAAACATGCAACTATATACAAATCTTTATTTTTCAGAAAACGGATTATACAGTATAACTGTGCACGTGACCAATAACTAATATTGATTCTTGTAATGAAAGAGAAATACAGGTAAAACGGGTAATCTGTAGTTTTTGCTGTTTTAGTCAAAGCACATTTACTTAAAATGGTTTGGGTCGGTAACTTCTCCCGCGAAACAAAACATCCCTGCCCGTTCCATTAAACACAAATTCATGTGGTCTTTGGAGTTTTACAGATTTTCTGTGAAAATAAATCACACAATATCAGGATTTTTTTGTGCAGGTAAACCATCGATGGAAAAGAAACGGTCCAAAATCCAAAAGGAAAAAAAAAAAAACCAAGTCGACTGTTTTCGGTGATACTGAGACGAATCGCAGACTTTAAACACATGGTAGTGTCAATGGAGTCAATAAGCTGTGAAAACAACAGCAGGTGAGAACCAGATGTGCACAGGACCCTGAGCTATAACAACCTAACACGAGACAGCAGAGGCGAAAAAAAGAAGTCCAGATTTTTCGGGGGGGGGGGGGGGGGGGGGGGGGGGGGGGGGGGGTAAAAGTCAAACTTTGTTTTGTTTTTGTTTTTCTTGGGTTTTTTGCACAATCATGTTAAAGCAATGCAATTTGTTGAAGTCCAATGGATAGCTTGAAACGGTGCAAAGGTAAGTGGTGAAGATAGAAGATAAAGTTACTCAAAGCTGAAATAAGAATGTACATTTCAGAACTTTTTAAGGAACAAGAAATGTGTTAACGACTTAAAGCTGTTCTGCAGCAACATGAGGTTAGTCAAGTCTTGAAAGTTTGTGCTACTAATTCCTTCAGGTGTTCCAAATCTTCTGGATTACGTCCAAACCCGTCTGCATGAAAGCTCGAACAGTACTGTATTGCTGGAGGTCGTGTGTTATTATTAAAAACTGTGGGATTAAGGCCAAAAAAACTACGGAAGAGAGACTGATCATTGAAACATTTAAACATTAAATCAAATTACAAATGGAGGTCTGTCCTATAGAGTCATCAAAAGGCTCAGAGAAACTGAAACTCTGACAGGAAGATGTCTGGCAGACTCAACGCAGACAAGATTAGACAGTTAACAGCTTGTTGACTGGACGACTGAAGACCGGACGGGGGTGTGGGTCTTCGTACGCGGAGGGGGAAGTGTGGTTGCAGCCTGAACCCGAAGCGGCGACCACAGCAATCAATACCCTCTGATATGAGCCGAGCCTCTGGAAGCCAGTCTCAAGGCGAGGTTACATGAAACGGTGTGGTCATGTGGACAGGGACAAGATTTGAAGACTATTTGATTTCTTTTGTACCATGAAATTTCTTTTTTTTAAGAAATAAATATACATATATAATTAGGTTTTTCCATGTGTAGATTTAAGCAAATATTTTTAAAACGATTTATTACATGTTTACATTTTTGCTCATCACTCTCCAAACCATACGTGCGACTGACACATTTATAACACCAAGAATCTTTCCAGACATGTGTAATCCCAGAGCTACAGTTTCAATAAATCCAGATTCAGAGTCTGTGAGTTTATCATAAAACAGTCAAAGTGGCTTCCAAAAGGTCCTTTTGTGATTTATGGGGGTTTTTTTCCCTTCACAGCAAAACTCTTAAAAAAAATGATTATATTAAGCATGTGAGGGTAGTTGTTCCTTTCCTCTTTACGTTCCCAGTGTGGAGAATGTCATTCCTACATTTATACATGCGTGGACGTATAAAAGTTTTAGCCTCCCTCTGACGCAGATTTTTTATTTTTCTTTTGCATTACTCCACACGTAATCTCTTGTTCAGTTTCCAGGGCTGCACTTTCTGGTTGACTACAGCTCTCACCTCACAGCGAGAAAAATCTCTGGTTTGAGGTTCCGTTTACAACGATTTCTTACAAGTTGAGACGCAAAACTTTCGTTGTGTTTTTAGTGTTTGGAGCAACTTTTTGAAAACTGTTTCGAAGGTGGAAGTTTTCAAAAACACTCCGACTCCATGGAAACGAGGGTAAACGGCAACTTTTCTGAAATGCTATTACCGCGCTTGCACATCACGGCCACAGTAAATAGTTCTTCTGCACGTGCGTGAGTAAATGGACGATAACAAAAATGTTTCTTCCAGCGTGTTGTGACTCCCCGTCCATATTCACCTGGGACTTGGTATTTTTATTGCTGATAGTCACCAGTAAACTTCCAATTTCCTCGCTTGTCCATTCCGAATATTCGTGTGCTCGCCATTTTTAATAATTACAGCGTATTCTTCTCCGCATGCATGTGCGTGTGGTTTCACTACAAAAAGAACCAACCACTAGTGGGTGCTGTTGGTAGTTTATTGAATTCATGTGATAATTCCCATTTATTTTGGGGAAAATAGCTCACAGGCAAGACGGACGGAGGCCGCCCGTTTCCGATGTCTGCTCGAGATGATTTCAGTAATTTTTTTGTTATTTTGCTGTTTGCAAACAAACATTTCCGAGTAATACCGAAACCCGACAGTGCTTTGGTCCGTTTGTAAATACTTTAATTATTCCCAGCCTGAAGGCCCTCACACAAGAGCTCTCTTGTTTTATGTACATTGCAAGTAACTATTTCATTTTTTAATATTATCATTTTTTACTTATGTCGTTGGGTTTATTCAATCTAAAAAGCATCCCTCATTAAATTTCAAGAGACAATTGGACTTTGGGATCTCTTTCGGGGATTTCAAATTGTGCACTGTGTGTGTGTGTGTGTGTGTTTGTGTGCAGCTCTTTAAGTTTAGCCCCGTTGCCAAAATGTGTGAGACAAACGAAGCGGTCGTGAATTGTTTGCATGTAGGAGGGACTGCAGGGAAACTGGCGTGCTTTGGTCACTGTGACTCAACACTTACGGCTCTTTTTTCTGGACAAACACTTGAACGTTGCTCATCTCTTGGGCCTGATGACTCTCGCCCTCGCTCTCCGAGCACGCCGTGTTCTGTTTGCAGGAGACCGTGCACAATCTCCTATAAATAATCTCTTTCTCCTGTTTTCCCGACGCTGCTTTTGTCCGGCGAGATTACATCTGGATTGTTTCTGGAGTTTATGTGTGCAGTTTGCATGTTCTTCCCGTGTGTCGGCGTGCTTGCACGCGTTAGAGGCGCGAATGAGCGTGTCGCTTTTTTAAATTCCCTTTGACGGAACAAATATATGATATCATTCATGTTCACAACATCAGCGAATGGAGTTGTGTTGGACCGTGACGCCGTATGCACGTGTTTCCTGGAAGGACATGAGTCAACTGTGAATGAAAGATATTGTTTGAAACAGAGACACTCCTTCAGACCATTTAGCAGCTCAGCTCAGCTCTGAGGGTGTTTGTAATCCATCATGTAAACAGGTTTCCAGGTCACGTGAGGTAAACAGAGCTAATAGCAGAGCAGGGAAATAATCTTTAAATTATGCAAAACTTTTGCGCAGCTCGACTTCTTCAAACACGCCAGCTTTTCTGGGCGCTTCCTGGTTAGTGGGTGTGATCTTTCACTTTATCTTTGTGAGTGATCAGACAGATAAGACCGCACATTGGCACAAAATGCTCGCAGGTTTGCTCAAAGATTTGAAAACAGCGATTGAATGAAAACAGCATGAAGTACAAGCTGTGTTTTGAAGTAATCAAAAGTGGTCTAAGTCTTTTGAATTAAAGGTACTTTTGGGGAAAGACTATAATCCATCCATTTGTTAAAGGGCTGGAGACAAATAAAACCTCTAAGGCTAAATAACTCCAACCAAAATACAATTTAATTTCACTCTAAAATAAAGTCAAATGTGCCACGTGACCACAGCATGTAAAATGTTGGGGGGGGTTTTTTCCCCTATGGCTATGCTTCCCACAAACTTTGATAGATTTTAGTGCACATTTTTTCTAACATTCCCATTACACGGCGTGCACAGGCTTGCCATTCTTTCCCTCTCACGGAATTATAGTTTCCTGCTCTAAATATTTCACGTTTAGGTAACTGAGGCCCCTAAAGCTGTAAATCTCTGGGATACATGGCCGTGTCCGAGTTTTATGCACAAGTTAAATAATGCCTCTTTCCAGAGAGCCTCTGGAGTGTTTAAGTAATATATAAACTGTAAGTTACATTTTTTTAATAGGCAAAGCACATACAAACGGAAAACAATACAGAAAGTATGTGCTTTTCCTATTTTAATTATGTCCAGTAGCGATTCTCATGTTGTCGTCACATAGTTCTAACACGAGTTTAACTTATTGGCAAACCATTGCATTCACTTTCTTGCCAAATGTTAGGTAACACTACTTTCACACTCATATGGAGCCTCTGATTACCTCAAAGACTGGAAACAGGAAGAAACAACAAGCCCAGCTCAGCTCAGAGGTATCACCAGTGCCCACCAGGCAAAAAAATAAAAAATAAAATCTGGATTATCTGCAGCGTAAATCCTTATAAAAACAACAATTTCACAGGATGAGGGGACTTCGTGACATAGTCTGGCGTAGGTCGATACTTGATACTCATGACATAAAATGAATGAGTGAATTAGCGAGCTTTGGGAGTGTTAATGGGCAGCTTTTCTTAGCTTTGGACGGCTTGGACACTATGTGTGCTTTGCTCGCCGAGGCCACCAAATACAGTTGCTCAATCCATCGAAGCTTTATTTTTTTATAGCACTTTTCATGAGGTTGGCACAATTCAGGGATTCATAAGAGCGCTGACAAAATTATAACAAGACGGAACAAGGACGGACAAGGAAGTGGAAAATACACGTTAAAAAAAAAAAAAATGGGAAAAGGGTAACCTCTTATTAGAAATGAAAGGGAAGAATTAGATTACCTTTTGTAAGATAATTACATAATGAAATAAATTAGAATGACAAAACGCAGGGTGAAACTGGTGTCTGAAACCAGTTAAACTGTTCTGGTGAATTGCCATCGTTACATGTCAAATTCTGCCTCGGCTGTGGCGACGTGACAGCTCAGCAATGAACCGTGTGCTGATAGAAACACCTTGCAGCGCCGCATGGTGAAATATGTAATAATGGGATCGATTTTTTTTTTTTTTAACTCATTATGTAATAATGCTGCATTTTGCAAAAATCTGCCACATTTTGTAATAAAATTCTTGGAACACATTTTGTATTAACTGTTACATATTGCAACAGTTATTACAAAATGTGGGTATTCCACTTAAGAAAATGTAATAATTTGTTTTTAATTTTACTACAAATGGTCAAATGTGTGTAATTTCGCATTTTTGTTTGTACATTGTTTTATATTGGAGGATAGCAATGTTATGTGTGCGTGCGTGCGATATAGACCGTTCTTTTTGCTTATAGTAGCAGACACAACACCACACTAAAGCCTGAGCTGAATTATCAGTGATGCTGCCATGAAGGATAGCGACCTCGCTGCTTGGGAATGTAGCATTAAAAAAAAAAAAAAAACATGCCCTGTGGACCCGTGAGTAAGCCTATCAGCTCCCATCAGCTCCCCCGAGGGCGCTGCACTGTGTGGCCGCCTACCGGTGGGTCAGTTCGGTAAAGACATTTCTCCTTTGGGGACTAATAAGGGACCAATAAATGAGCTTCAAAGCCATGCTGTCAGAGTGAAAACTCGCTCAACAATTCCGAGTACAATGTGAAAAATGCTTCAGCAATGTCCTGACGGACTGCAATGTGAAGCTGCTAAAGTTACGCTGATATGATCCTGTCCAAAAGACCACATGGTCCAGCTGTTGAGCCAGTTCAGCTCCCTTTTGTTTGTGCATACCGGAAGACCTGCTGACTCGGAGCTCTCTCACAATACACTCAACACTAATAAGTCATTCGTAAAGCCAATATTCACTTTATCCATAACTATCTGGAACGGCGTCATACAGTACTCGTCTGCGGTGCAGCCATGCGACGCGTTGACTTACTGTATCAAACTCCTGCACAGAATTGGGTTCGCCTCCGTCGAAACGAGAGGTCTGTCCAGCGAAACATGTGTCTGACAGCTCTGTTCTTGTTAATATTTCTAACTTTCCAAGAAGGTTAAATAAGTGCTCAGTTCCAGTAAGACTTACCCCAAGAAATCCTTTGTTATCATGCACTAATGACAAGCAACCTTTGAAGTACACTAAAGACTGTCTTGGGGGATGCAGTGGAAATGAGCAAAATATGAGTAAAATTCCTGTCTAAATCAAAATCACATTGGTAGCCCTCCTGGACATCTCATCTAGTTAATAAATCTCCGCTTTGACATTTGAAAGCTGCCTTTCATTTTCACAATGGCACCATGTCCGACCCGACCCGAAAATGCTTTGTTCCATCTTTATCTGGTAATTTTTGGGTGCCATTTCTGGCTCAAAAAGTCAAAGGAGGCGGCGCAGATAAACCGCAGGGAGACGTGTTGTGTAAAAACAGACCATCTCACAGTTGACTTCTCCCCCCCGAACACAACAGACCAGTTGTTTTTCAGCGCTCAATGACCCGACTGTGCGGCGCGATTAAAAGAGAAAACGAAAAAAGATACCCTTCCCAAAGACGTGCGGGAGACTTTGGACAAAGGACGCTGGTGATCCAAGGTGATGTATCAGTGTGCGTCGACGGCTCCACGCAGCCACGGTGGCCTAGACGGATTAGCCTGAGAGGGACTACATGATGGTTGCTTAGTAACTACAAACCTACTCAAATGCTTGACGAACATAAGGGACGGGGTTTTGACCATGAATAGTCAAAGGCGTTTTTTTATTGCGACCTCACTACACCTAGAATTATATACAACACCACACGTCACGTGATCTACGTGTCATTCCGATCGTGCGGTTGCTGTAAAAGTTAGCGTTGCAACAATGGGTGCACGTGTGAGTCTCCTACCGAAGACGTGTGCACTCAATGACTCCCCAGTGGTCAGTGTACTAATAGTGGTTTTGCTTGGATCCCTGCCACTCTTAGTGCTTATGCTGCAGGCGCTGTCCGGGCTGCTTTTCCTATTCTGGGATGTCCTTGTTTGACCCATGCTGCCTTGCCAAGTTCCAAGCTGTGTTTAATGAAAGTAGGGTTCCAGCAGTTTATTTCAGAAAAAAAAAAAAAAAAAACTTCAACCCCAAAAAAAAAAAAAAAAAAAGGGTGGGGGTGGGGGGGTGGGGGGGGGGGGGTTGTCGAGGCTGAAGCCGCCAGCGTTTCATTAAGCCATGCTTGTGAAGCCGGCGGTTGAGAATGTGAAAAGTAGCAGTAGCGGTGGGATTGCGGTTGCACACTGGGAGGTTTCAACTTTTTTTTTTTTTTTTTTTTAACAATGCAAAGGCACCTTTTATGACTTCATACGAAAAAAACCACTTAAAATACCAAAATCATATAGAATGTGTGGTAGCCGTGTTTAAAAATTCCTGGTGCGATACAAAAATAGTATTTAATCTGCTCCAGTTCAGCATTCTTTTTGTGAAACTATATGCAGACTATTTATATCACGGTGAAATAAATGATCTTGTACTGACTGTGAGAAAGCCTTCAAACCAAAAAAACCCTTTTGCACGGCTCACACAATGCAGATGAACTAAATTCATCTGTGTGGTGGTGAAAGGAAAAGCACAAGCAAGCTCCGGCAGGTGAAAGCGAAGAGACGTCCATGTCAGATTCACGGCGTTCTCTCCGTCTGTCCGGTGCTCGGGGTGTTTGTGTGGCAGAGACGGGGACGCGGCCCGAGATGAGACCCGAGTCAGACAGTGTGTCGACAATCTCTGCTTGAGTTAATGAGATTAGGAGACTTGGTATGTCTGTAATGACCTCTTGGAGCGCCGGGCCGCATGAGGCCAAACCGGAGCTGAGTGCAGAAGCCCTGATTGTTCGAGGAAAATCAGTTACGGCCCAACAAAGACATGCTGGCCAGCGGTCATCTCAGCGCCAGTGCACATGCTCCTTTCTCCCTTCATCCTGGGTGTAAACAACCGAAATACGCCAACGGACTGATCCAGATTACGGCGGCAGTTTAATTGAGTGTGCGGGGGAACCAAATTCACAGAAACTCCTGATTACAGAGCTCTAACTATTTAAGTGCTTCTTTCTTTTTACACACCAAAACCAGACATTCCTTGGACCTGTTTGGTGACATTTGGAGAAAAGCAAACTTCTTTGAAGGCACTCCAGCCACAGTGTGACATAACACTTCAGATGAAATTGCTGTTGCAACAGATGCAACGTCCTGCTGAGAATTTAAAAAGAAAGAAAACAGATTTTTGTAATAAATCCCATTTCGTGGAGTGCATAGTGGTGTGTAGTGATTAGCACTGTCTCCTCATGGCAATATCTCCAGTTCGAGACTGAGGCTTTGAGTCTGCATGGGCTTTTTTGCATGTCTGGGTACGACTGGATGCAGTCTCTTTCTGTCTCTCTGTGATAATTAATCTTTTTTTTATTTATTTATTTAAATAAACAATCACAACTTGCTTTAATTTGAACACTTTTACATATTTCCCTCTGGCATTATGAAGTTTTGTGATTCTGACGGACTGCAAAACCTGTCCTTGGTGGACACTGACCTTTGAATAATTTTCTTGTATTTTCGCCGTTCCTATTCTTATTGGAACAAGCTTGGAGCAGTGGGCAGTGTGGCGCCTGGGGACCTGGCGAGGGTCCAGGGCTTCGCTCCGGGACTCGTGGTGTGAACCTGCCGTCAATGAGATTTGATTCTGCTACCACAAGCCCGGTCCTCTAACCTCCCGGCCCCCCACAGACCCCTGAAGCGGCATAGAAGACGGATGGTCCTTGTCAAATAACCAACACTCAGCTCAAGAGCAGCTAAATCATTGTGCATTTTGTAACAAGTGTCATGACTCATCACAGCTACTTCACTATGAAAGTCCAGGGTCGTGTTGAGAAAGAAACGATGAATAGGAGATGAATGGAAGTTAGTGTCATTACATTGACTTTACATGGTGTGAAAAAACAGAAATACACCTCAGATATGAAAGGGAAACTTGTTTTTTCAACTGAAGACACTGACATGATGCAGCAATGAGATAGATAGATAGATAGATAGATAGATAGATAGATAGATAGATAGATAGATAGATAGATAGATAGATAGATAGATAGATAGATAGATAGATAGATAGATAGATAGATAGATAGATAGATAGATAGATAGATAGATAGATAGATAGATAGATAGATAGGTTTACTTGACCTTATAATTTTCTCTTCGCGTGACACATCAGCTTCACCCATAATCCTTTTATACTACTTTGTTTACTGAATCTGCTCACAGTCGCAGATGTTTATGAAAAAAAAAGAAAAAAAAAGAAGCCGAAACGTCACACATCTGGTTGATGCCCATCTGGTTTGTTACGGCCACTTCGCACCGGGTTGTCTGCTAAACACTAAACACCACAGGAGACCTCCAGAGAAACCGTTCCAGGTGTCGGACATCAGTGTGCAGTGACTGCAGGTGAAATATTTGCATATTCACTCGTTGTCCCATGGCCTTATAGCATTCTGAAGTTCACACCGGATACGGGAGTGCATTAGTTCAAGGCGCGTAAAAAGCATGACAATATTATCATATTATATTATAAAATCATATTACAAATGATCTCTGTATCGCATTTTATATCTCCGGTATGCGTTGCTCTGCGGTTGTAGACGACTCTACAGTCGTCTTTTTGTTTTTTTTTGTGTGTGAGCAAAGAGGAATGCTATGCTATCGCTGTGCGATGATTGACAGTTCCTGTAGAGAATCAGCACACGCCTAACATCCCCTCCGGTGAAAATGTACTCTTGCGAGAGGAAGTTGTGGTTTGAAAGAGTCAGAAAAAGCTCTATGTTTGATTTTTTTATTTTTTTTGCTAATAAATCAATGTTTTCTTTGAAATATTTATCAATTGCTTGATGGTTTGGCCGGATTGGAGCCTCCAGCCGGCCACTTTTGTCCAACGTGCCTTGTGTTTGAGACCCCTGATGTATAACTAGAGTTCTGGTTCTTCAAGTCTCCTGCAAAGAGATGAATATTAGTCGTAAATAGGTTGGACTGTTTTCATGTGGGGAGCTCCTTAAACCTCAACGGGGGGCCAGAATGGAAAACAGGCTTAACTAAAATAATTGACCTCGAGGTCCACTGAGAGATGAAGGGTCCAAATATCTTGGAGGCGAAAAGAGAGCAGTTGGTTTAGTTTTTATAGCGCTTACGGCACCAGAGTGCAATGATTGCGCGATGTAGGAAGGAGAAGCGTGATGTCGCGGTGGTCCAGACAGGAGATGACAAGCACCTGGGTGAACACCTGGGCAACATCCTGGTACGAGAGAGCGAAAGCTTCAAGAGACATGAAAGGACCGGCATCATCAGGAGAGCAGCCGGAGCAGCCGAGCAAGTGTATAACTGCAGCATGTGTCTTTGTGTGGAGGAAAAAGAAAAAGGCCCAGCATGAATCCTTGCGTAACTCCCGTTATTATCTAGCTGCGTGAGTCAGACAGTGATTCTCTCCATGTAGGAGAGATCTGTCGAGAGAGGCTGCAGGAGTGGAGAGGATGATCTGCTGGTTCACTGTGTCAGATGGAGCACAAGGACTCGGGATTATGAAAGAGGAGAGATTGGTTTGTGGGCGGTAATCAGTTACCTTCAAACAGCACAGCTATAACTTTTTTTTTTCTTTTTTTTTTAATTACAAGAAAATAAGTTTTGTTTTAAGATGATGATAGTGGCACGGCTGAAGGCGGGACATATTATGATGGCATACTCCAAGAAAAACAATAAACAGACATAAAAAATAACGTTTTCTATATATTCTAGTGCTGTCATTCGATTAAAAAAAAATAAAAAAAATTAATTGCACAATTTTCTGTAATTAAATTGCGATTAATCGCACTGTTTTTCTACTCAAGAATGAAGCTTGTAATGGATATTTATTGAGGGAAAACCATGGAATTAATGTCGACTCAAAATAATAAAAACATGAATAAATTATCTGGTCTGGTCGTCTGGGTTTTGTGAGAGTGCAGGTCCACCACTTTTAGAATTTTAATATTTCTACGAAGTTGTGAACTTATTACATGAACTAGGTGGCAATAATATACTGTAATATACACATACACACACACACACACACACACACAGGAGAGACAGTAACACCAATTGAGAGAGAGAGAGCAAGAGACAGCACGCACACCCGAGCACAAACTCGCGCACGCGCACACAGTATACAGAAGCGCAAGGGAAAGAAAGAAAGAGGAGAAATTAATATTTTTACCTGCAAGTATTTCCTCCAGCTTTAGTAGTTTTGTGGATCCTGGTCAGTCAACAGCCAATTTTTTAAAGTGAAACTTTCTGCGTTAATATCATTCCACTCATATTATGCTGCCAGAGACGCTTGCACGTGCAGCTGCTCCGGTAAGGAAGTAAAAATAAAAAAAAAACGGAAGTAAACAAAAAGAAACTTTAAACATTTTCAGGATTAATTCATGCTGATGTTAACTTTTTGTCAAGGACAGAAAATGCTGTTGACCAAGACAACAAAATTACAAAAAAATTTTTTATAAAGTTTTATCTTAATCCTCTGCATTTAGTGTCGCTTGAGGTAAAGTGAGACATTCAAGCAAGGCTGACAATATTTTATTGGGGGGTGATGACATCACTGCATCATGTGGCCTATCAGAGGACAGGGAATTGAAAACTGAATATTGGCGTTGATTTTACATGAATCGATTTACCTTTTTTGACCTTTGACCCAATCGCTCTCAAAATACAACATATCTCTTCATAATCCCTCCAACACACCTTTTATAATCTATGCATTTTTTTTATGTCAGTGTGATTAGATGTATTGCAACAAAATAAAGTCCCATTTTTCGGACATCACCCACCTTGAAGATCGTCATACTAATCCATTAAATCACCATAAAAGAAACAATATGGTTCTATTTAAACATTTTCTTGTTTACTGCTATTTATATATCTACAGAAATCGATGTGAATTCATTGGCAACACAGCAAACAACATTCGCATGGCATAGTAGTCCAATTTATTTACAAATTATTATTAAAGGCCCATGTTTACCTTTCCTATGTGTCAGATTGAAAAACTGCCGTTATTCATTCTAATTAGATATATATATCTGTTTTACATGACCTCTGTGCTCTCTCTCTGAATAAATGAGCTGCTCAGTTTGGAACTGTGATCATTACTGACTAATCTGAACTCTCTGCTTTCACACGTGTTCGTAAAAGCACTTCATAGAGGAGTGAAGTTTGCACAAGCATCAAAATAGGCATACGGTGCTTTTCACCCCATGTTCAAAAAGCTGCTTCAGTTCTGAATTGTGTTTCCTTTGCAAATGTTTGTCTGCAGCTTTTAGCTGAGTGTTTCTCCCAATATTTGGATGACACGGTGTGTGTGTGTGTGTGTGTGTGTGTGTGTGTGTGTGTGTGTGTGTGTGTGTGTGTGTGTGTGTGTGTGTGTGTGTGTGTGTGTGTGTGTGTGTGTGTGTGTGTGTGTGTGTGTGTGTGTGTGTGTGTGTGTGTGTGTGTGTGTGTGTGTGTATTACTGCATGTAACTCACTCGGTCCTCTGAACACGGCGCTCATTGATAGAGGAGAATTAGGGCCTCGAGCTATTTATGTGCAACTCAGTTTTGCTTTTTTAATTGCATCTGCATTCATAAGAGGGGAAGATGGCCTGAGGCTGGACAGTTATTCGGCCAGTCCAGCGTCAATCATGAATAATGAGCCAATCAAACCACAAGAAAAAAGTTTCATGCATCATAGTGGACCAATAACAGAATATATGATGAAGTGTGGGCTGATTTACTTGTGTGTGAGGCCACTCAGCCTAGATTTAAAAAAAAAAAAAAAGGCATCGCGAAAAGAACTGCCAGCCCATCAGACACATGTCCGGTGTGCCAGATGACCAGTTCAGATCGTATTGTCCGTATTAAAAAAAAAAAAAAAAAAACAGCCCTTGAGAAGATGAATTTAGCACATGCTTTATACTAAAAAGCTGTTTTTATCAATACGAAGCAAGAACAAATCTAGCTCTATCTTGAATTTATATTATAACAGAAGAAAGAGACATTTTGCCTTTCCGATACTGTCAAATTCAACCCGGTTTTTAAATGTGAAGTTTGAATCAAGAAAGCCTTCAAATGTGTCGCTGAGGTGTGCGAGCCAGAGACGAAGCTGTTTGTACCGACACAGAAGCCCACACTGCTCCCTGTTGCGCTGTGGTCCAAACCAAATGCAGACCTCAGTTTGAAGTGGCTGAGTCAAAAGTATCAAGCGCGAGCCTGGTGTGACTAATAAAACTGCACACAAGCAGAAAAGGCCACATCAAATAATTAAATAAGTGGCAGAGGCAACCTGGCGGGCATTCCAGGGGAACTGACCGTGCCGATAGAGAAAGCTCAACCGGCGGTCACAAAAAGGAAACCTGTTAAAAACACACAATTCTAGAAAATGGGGCAGCTTTGTCCAGGTTTTGCTCCCGAGGAGAAGTGATTATAAAAACATTAGAAGATCTATATTAAATCGTTCACATCCGATGTTGGAGAAAACTGAAGTCAAGCCTGAAACTGAATTTCAGGCTCGACTGATTTTTTTACAAATATTTTTTTTTTTTTAAAACTGAACCAGCCGGCCTGGAGCCACCCGTGTTTAAAGTTTAGTGACTAACATGTGGGTGTATTATTATTTTTTTTATTTTATTTTTTTGTCTAATCATTCATCTAAGCTGCACTGGCAGACGGAGTCAGGATACATGGAATGTGGTGAGGACGTTAGAAAAGTTGAAGATCTACAGGACAATAGATGTTGCCACAGAACAAAAGACAGGAGGATGAACTGAGGAATATTCACTTAAGAGCACACAGTTAAGAATAAGTACATGTTTGGTGGGAAGGTCAGAGGTTTCGATGGCTTTTTCATGTGTGTCGGAGGGATGATTGCGACGTCGGGGAAAGGAGGCTGCCGGGCACGAGGACAAGGTCAGTGAAGGGGTTAATGGATGCTGTGATGCAGTGAGGGACGACATGCAGGTGATTGGTGGGACCAAAGAGGAAACAGGAGACAGGAAGTATGGAAAGACAGATGGACTGCTCTGGCATCCCCAACTGAAAATAAAAAGCCAGAAGCAGAAAGAATTCACACAGTTCTCTCTACTCAACGTGTTCCTTTGACACTACACTTCCAGTTTTTTGTTTTTGTTTTTATCTTTCTGGACTGTTTTCTGAGGTACATTGGAGGAACATTTGCATTCACGCTGACTTGATTAAGATACAGTATCATGTATTATGTAGAAGACCGCCGCTGGCTGTGGCTACAGTGGGAGTCGGCGCACGCTCATTCATTTGCAGCTGCCGAGGCACAAATCCGTACTGCACCGAAGATTGATGCGGTTGGAGGCGCCCCTGCGCTGCATACCTGTCAGATGTCATCCGTCTGACGGTCCAAACAGTGCTACAGCTGGACACGTTCATAACGCGCCCAGATTAAACACAGCAGCGGGCAGGAGAAAAGAAGGGGCGGGGGGCCAGTGTGTATCCTCTCACGGGCGTCCACGGGCAGGTAAAGCACCTGCAGCTGCGCTCGCAACCAGCAGTCACTGATCGACCTTTCAAAATGAGTAATGAGCAGCAAATGGAACACGTCCCCTCCCCCATGATCTCTCCCTCTTCAGCGGTTTCTCCAGTCTCTCCCGAAACTTGACAACACATTAGCAGTTCGTCTCATCCCACTCCTATCGTGAGGTATCGTGAAGGTATTACAGAAAATAGAATTAAAAAAAAAAAAGAAACACATTTTTAAGCAGTCTGCAGTGATAAATATTCTTTTGTCAAAAAAAAAAAGAAAAAGGATTTTCCAGGGAATTTGAATGTGTTTTGAAATATTCAAGATAAGTAAACAATGCGCCGGACATTTGGTGAGCAGGGCCCATTATTCGAGCTTCAGCTTGAAGCACTTATCTAATTATAGTTAGTAATAAAGTATTTGATTTTCCTCACAATGAGATGCCATAGAACAAAGGAGAATGTGAAAATACAACACGGCCCTTCACTTTCCAGCTGAAAAACAGGACTGAACTGAAATATCCTCTTTTTTTTAATTAAAGCTCCCACGACTTTTCTGAAGCAGGACATTACTTTTACTTTGTTGGCACAGTTTGGGGGGGTTTTTGATCACACTTCTCAAAGTGGCCTGGACCTTCATACCTCTCCGTCTTCCTTCACAAGCTTCTTCCCTCACTTCATGAAGCATGCAAATTCCAAATCTGTGATACCTTTTACAATTAAGATCATACGTCAGGAAAAAGTGTGTTCTTTAATAGGAGGTGGATGGCAAACAAGATGGACAATGTCCACGTGGAGAGGAAAGGGGGGGGAACAGGGAGAAGCATGATTTACACGGACATTAAAACAGAGACGGGACTAAGTTGGGGGGCTGAAGAGATAGTCGGACACATGCATATTGTTATGGCATCACAGAACCAGAGCCAAGCGGTCACATGGATGCCATCCTGTCAGCGGCTGTGACGAGGTGGAAAGTTTCAAGGTGAAGCGGCCTGATTTGTGGCGGTCAAGGTTCACGGGAGATTCTCGCGTGTTGAATAACCGTGTTACCGCGAGATATTTGGTTCTAAACCGTGTGAAAGTTTCCTTAAATAATCAAATCCTTTGCATTGATTTTTGTTGTAGAAGAAGAGAGGGAATAGGATTGAATCTCATCAAGGTTTGGATCATTTCCTCATGATAATTGTGTTATTAGAAGGTTTTTGTTTTCGTACCGTGTGTGTGTGTGTGTGTGTGTGTGTGCGTGTGTGTGTGTGTGTGTGTGTGTGTGTCAGACTGGCGGCGGCAAGTTTGCGCTGCCTCCTGCTCCTCACAAGGTGTTCTGAGGCCCCGGCTGATCGCTGAATGAGTCATCCGGGCTGGGCCGCCGCGTGCGTAGGAAACCAGCTCCGTCTAGTGGCCGCTCGCGCCGCTGCGCGCTTCAAGTCTCACACACACACACACACACACACACACACACACACACACACACACACACACACACACACACACACACACACACACACACACACACACACACACACACACACACAGGCAGAAGTGGAAGTCAAATGTTTTTGCCGGCTTCTTCTTCAGCAGCCGAGCGAAGCAGCCGAAACTACCGCGAGTGTCTCCCCGGATGACGGAGGACGCAACGATCGCGGACTGTCATGGTTTAATAGGCACGTGCGCATGGAAGACGCCGGGATCGGGGTCGTTTCGTGCATTCCCCCCCCCCCCCCCCCCCCATCCACCACCACCACCACCACCACCACCACCTCTCTGCCTCCCTCCCTCCCCACCTCTGGGTTCTTTCTGTTCTTTTCTGTCTCTCGCTGGATCTTTGAAGCCCAGAGTTGACGGGAGGTAATCCCCACCATGTGAGTGGGCGGTGCGTGTTTTTTTTTTTTTTTTTTTCCATTATTCAAATGCTGGTGTACCTATAAAAAGAGCGCCTGCGTGCGTCAGATAGTTTTCTCCAATGGGTAAAGGTGACTAAACATTAGTTGTCTCCTTTTGCCGGCTCAGTCCTATCGGCAGGGGAAGAGATGATGGACGACTCCGGCGGTGTCCAAATGGCGAGGGCGCTGAAGCATGCAGCCCTGTGCCTGATGCTGCTGCCCCGATTCCTGCTGGCCGCCGTCATGCTGTGGCTCCTGGATTTCTTGTGTATCAGGAAAAAAGTGTTGCTGAAAATGGGAGAGGGGCAGGACGGTCCGGAGGACCCGCCGGTGTGCGTCTCCGACTCCAATAAGATGTTCACCTTGGAGTCCCTGCGGGCCGTGTGGTATGGTCAGAAATTAGACTTTCTCAAATCTGCGCACATTGGGCACGCTGCGCCCAACACCGAGGTGGTGCTGGTCCAGGAGCGGAGGCCGGCTCGGATCCTGGACTGTATGAAAGGGAAGAGACCGCTCATTCTTAACTTTGGCAGCTGCTCCTGACCGCCATTCATGACGCGTCTGGCGGCGTTTCAGCGCGTCGTGAGTCAGTACGCGGACATTGCGGACTTCTTAGTTGTATATATCGAGGAGGCGCATCCATCGGACGGCTGGGTGAGCTCGGACGCGCCGTACCAGATCCCCAAGCACCGCTGCTTGGATGACAGACTGAGAGCGGCTCAGCTGATGCTCGCAGAGATGCCCGGCAGCAACGTGGTGGTGGATACTATGGACAATTCGTCCAACGCCGCGTACGGAGCTTACTTTGAGAGACTTTACATCGTCAGGGATGAGAGAGTGGTGTACCAAGGGGGCAGGGGTCCAGAGGGATACCGGATTTCCGAGCTCAGGAACTGGCTGGAGCAATACAGGAGCGATCTGGTGAATTCACAAACAGCGGTGCTCCATGTGTAGTAGATGCTGAACTGCCTGCTGCTCTGCCCATTCTGCTTAAAACGTCTAACCCACAGTGCAAAATATTCCGATGCTGCTATGAAAATGTTCACACACTGCACATGGTTTTTTGTTTTTGTTTTTTCTTGCGTAAAGAGGACTTTCTTTTTTTTTGTTTTTTTTTGGACATATAACCTGAAGTCATGTTGAAGCCTGTGGGCTGTCACGCCGTGCTTGTCTTGACCTTAATTGGTTGCTCTTAGCGATTTTCTGTACCTTTTAGTGTGGGAAAGTCTTAAATCAGTCGCGAAATGG
This sequence comes from Lipophrys pholis, assembly GCF_963383615.2. Lineage (NCBI taxonomy): Eukaryota > Metazoa > Chordata > Actinopteri > Blenniiformes > Blenniidae > Lipophrys > Lipophrys pholis. The sequence goes on from NC_137649.1 coordinate 17,968,666, forward strand.
GTTCAACTGGTGATCACCCAAGGCTATTTTTCTACAGTACGAGCGAGCGTGCGTGCGTCCGTGTGTTTACGTGTGTGTGCGTGCGTGCGTGCGTGCGTGTGTGTGTGCGTGCGTGTGTGTGTGTGTGTGCACGCGCGATCAGGCTGATATCTCACTCCGGTGTCTCCGTGAAGTTCGGTTTTTAAAAGGCGCATCCAGAGAACCGACACTGATGTTTCCGACACCGGCAGCGGGTCCTTATGAGCAGGACGCCTTCCTCCTCCTCGATCGATTGCCAAATGATGTAACGTTGAAAAGATGTAACTGAACAAATGTTTTCAATAAACATCAGATCACACACTGATGATGTAATGTTGACTGAACAAAACAAAACAAAAAAACAAAGAAAAAACACACATCTGAAAAGTTCTTGCTTTTATTATTTTTCGCATTATGATCTGATTATTCTCATGTCATTTAACGGGATGGGTCGTGTTTTTCTAGCAGCTTTATGTTATTGTTTCTTTTGAAAAAAAAAAAAAGAAAAGAAAAATCTGTTCTTGGTTCTGAGCACTTGCTCCTTAAAAAAAAAAGTGGGACTGAAAGAGCAAACAACAGCTAATTCTATTGATACGGGTGAAAAGAGGTTTTTCACATTGTGTACCTGAAATGCTAATGAGATGAAACTGGTGTGATGAGCAAACTGAGCGCAGGACTCACTGCTTCACAGAAACTGCCTCACAAATTCTGCTCTGTGAGAATATGAATCATTGTCATTTCTGAATTTCCTTTGTGATGGATGTGAAGGTTTTATCCAAGACTAGACTCACATGTCTCACTCATATGAGTGCACAGTCGCTGTGTAAATGTGTAAACATTCCTGTGTAAACACAGAAAAAAAAAAACCCAAGTGATCAAATGTTTCCTTAATATTAAGTAGTGCCATCATTTTTATATGCACAGATTTAATTCCTGCTCTCTTATATGTAGGCCTTACACACTGCCACATATAATTAGGATTAGAGCGCAGCGTGAGTGCTGCGGATCCCATGTGGCCCTGCTGTGGGGTTTCTAATGTATTCAGGTTCTTTCGTGTTTCACTTGATTCTCATTATATACTGTACACCACAACATGCATGTGGGGTGTACAGCTATGTGTGTCCTTAGGCATGAGCATGGCGTGCTGTGAGGTGTGAACTGAGAGCAGGGGAACTGACATGCGACCTGGCTGTCATGGTTTCTGTGCTGAAAGGAAAAAAGGTCCCCCCCCCCCCCCCCCCCCCATCCCCCCACTCCTCCTGTTATGTAGGCTAAAGCCCTCACAGTGAAAACAGCAATAAAGTGAGAAAAAGAAGGTCAGTCAATCAACAATCTCTGACCGTAGAGACTTTTTTTCTCTCCCTCCTCTGTATATTATATTTCAGTGGTGCCCTGGGATTGACTGATAACTGTAAAGATATGGAGGAAAACAGAAAGGCTATCACTAACAAGCTCCTATGTTGTGGACAGATCCCTCCATACAGGACTGAGCGTCCAGAACTTATTTTTCTCTCTTCTCGTGAAATCCCACAAGAGTGTTTTATTGTCGAAACGTCGCCTCATGAATGTCCGCCCGTCCGGCTCCGTCTCGTTACTGTGTATTAAAAACAGCGTAGTGCAGGATGACACAACCATCTTGACAAGCGTATCTTGAGAATAGATTTAGTTTCGTCCCAGCAAAGTGACCAAATGAGAAAAGCAGTTTGTTATGTGGGCTGCGTCAGACCGCAGGTTTCAACACTGATGACACACCGTGGAGTTTTTTTTTTCTTTTTATCAGATCCCGGCACGGTTTTGCGTCAGACAACACAATCTTCCAGGGGATTTTATTTCCATCGGGACAAAGTGATGCTGGGACAATCAGACAAGGGCCCCCGATTTAAGTGCTCTCAAAGCATGCCTATCTATCGCGAGCGTGCGAAAAACACTGAGCCATTAATGTCCTTTGTGTGTTTTAAGTGCACGTTGTGCGCAGAGCCTTTTAACTCCCGCATGCATGGCGGCGTGATCGAAACTCCCGCTTCGCCGCGACAGTCGCAGGCGCTTTGTTCGACCACTTGCCCCGTTGTGATGAAGTGTTGATGTAGTTCGTCTGCGTTACATACAGTACACGTCGGGCCAAAGACACTTCTCCACTGCTTTCTTGAGGCGGAAGAAGTGTCGCCGTCTCGTGCCAGGTCGGCTCACGAGTCATAAAATGTGACTGACGTGAATTGTGCTCCTTCCAGTTTGTGGTTTGTGCCACCCTACGTGTGAGAATGTTCAACTTGCCACCGGCTATATGAACTTGTCACCTCCTGTGTTTACAACTTCCTCCATTTGATAAGTTTCTCTTGGCCCTGTTCAGTTCCTCGCGTTCTCATTTACCTCCAATCAACCCTTGACTGACGGTGTCTAACCGGCAAACACTCTGGATCCCTCAATACATTTTGAATGAATTAACTTCTCTTATGAGGGACAGCTGTAATAATGTCTGCATGCAACACTTCTTTTGCATTCATTAATTTTTTTTACTTTTAGATGTTTTTTTTTTTTTTTACACCACTCCACTTCACATGCAAATGATGACAGATTGGTAGAGCATGCCACTCTATTAATCATTTAAACATTGTACATACATGAATACGAATCCTCCCCCTTTGTGAGCAGCCTCCTCCTGCTCCGGGCTCAAGTCTTCTCCCAAAGGCCCTGGAACTTGAAGGTCCTTCCCTGTATCTTTGGAGATCTCAGACGTTGTTCCTGGAATCTGCTGGAGCCGCTCTCTCAGTTGGGTGGCCTCAGCGCCGAGTGTTCACAGCACCACAGAGACCACTGTTGATTCCCTTTACACCACTTTTTCTCGCTCTTCTTTCAGCCCTTGGTCGTCGTCAGGCTTCTCTTGTTCCTTGTTTGCAATGTTTCTGCGGGATTGCTGCAACTATCACTGCAGAACCCTTTTGTCCAGTTCTGGTCAAATAATATAGAATAGAATAGAATAGAATAGAAATTATAGGGATGACACCAGTAAGTCTAAAGTGCATAACATTTCAGACAGATCAATAATCCTCTACAGAAAAGAGACGATTCGAGTTGTAACAGAAACAGAGTCGGTAATAATTACTGCACGCATGAAGCTGGTGACATTTTCAGTTTGCAGTAGCGGTTTTTAGAGTTAACATGTCCCCCCCCTGAGAACTGGAGAAAAAGTTGCAAAAATACCCTTGTTTACACATCGGGTGTTCTGAAATCTGATTGGATCGAGAGGAGAGCATTAATGCGCAGTCTTGGCCAGCAAACAAAAGACTGTTTAATCTCTCTGAGGTTTTTTCCCAGATAAATAAAGTTATTAGCCATTGAATAACAACACATAACACAGTCTCAGTTCCCAAATCTTTTTTGGAAGCGCAGTAAGAAATTCCAAGAAGTGTGTGTCCTGAAACTCTAAAGGAGGAATTTCTAGAAAATCCCAGAGATAAGTTCCTGCAGGCGATCATTTGCTAAGCTCTCCAACTACAGCTAAATGGAACTCCGAGTCCTGTTTCACAACATTGTGTCACATTATGTCAATCTAAAGCTAAATAATAAATCAACTCACATTATGTGTGTCGTGTTAAAGGTAGCACTGAGCTTGTCAAGACACAGAAACAACAGCTTCAGGCTCATGCGGCTCCATTCTCACAGGCTGGTTGTTTACAACTTGTCGTGCTGCCACCAAGTGGCCAGTAATACAAAGTCATGCGACTTTAAATCATTCAAATGAAGATTTTCTTTTCTAAATATGTGGCCATCTCTTCATTTATTCTACACCAGGTGTGTAGACTTACCATTACCCTCAGGTATTGATTTCTATAGGTGGCACTGTGGGTCAAGTTTGTGCTCTTTTTAGAACGTTGACTCCGCCCACTGCATGTTGTAGTGTATTAGAGACTACGAAGGGCTTGGCAAAAAAAAAAAATAAAAAATACAGCTCTGCTTTTATAATCACCAGGAACTTGTCAAGAAAACAAATAAGTGAGGCGCTCCACCTGCTTGTACACGTTCTATACTGAAGTGATTGTTAGACTTCTTTTTTTTAATGCAAATATGCCGATTTGGCAGGACATGAAATGCCGTGTTGAAATAAAATCTTTTCATTTCCCCTAATCACATGACCTTCCGTTTCGCTGCGAGCTCTTGAAGTCATATGATGAAGAAAACAAGGTTTGTAAGCATGAGACTCACTGCACAATTTCAGGTTTGACCTTAGTGACCCCGTGGGCACTTTGGGCCCTTCATATGGTCTCATATCTTTTCTTCCAGCAGGAATTTAGCGGTCCGCCAATAGTCCAAGTAAATGTCATGTAGTGTATAAAATCGGGAGGGGGCGGCACACCTGAATTTTATTAGAATCACATCTGAACCTTGTGAATCAGAGATATGAGAGAGAAAATAGTCTGCAGTCTTATATACGACAAAGAATTACACAGATAATATTACTTCTGAAAACATCTATATTAATAAAAATAAATAAATAAAACAGTATAGACTAGACGTAAGGCCAATGGAATACAACTCTGTTTAATAAGATATGCACACAGGATAAGCAATATCAATAAGACTGCAGGAAGCAAACGAGCTGGCAGGAGTCAGCAGGGGGGTGGCCACATTCAGGCAATTAATTTTACATTCATATACACTAGGTCAGTGTAATTAACAGTAACATGAACACTATTCAGGGCTGCGTGGTTGTCTACTGGAAAGCCCCTCAGAGATAGCACATCGAAAGGCTTGCATGTTTTCCTTTTATTGTGAAAGTGCCTCGAATTGACGATATGTTTTGTGGGTATCCTCAGGTACTCTATTCCCTCCTACAGTTATACACCATCCATTTGAGTGGAGTCTGTGACTCAAATTGCCCATCGGTGAGGTAAACATGTGTAAGGCGAGTGTGTGTGGTGGTACCTTGCCTTTGCTCACAGTCAGCTGGGATCAGCGGGATAACAAGGATAGAAAACTGATGAAAGTATTGCTGTCTGTGTTCAAAAAAAATAAATAAATAAAAATAAAGTCAGCTTGATCACCTGTAAATCTGATTGTTGTTGTTGTCATTACCAATATTATCAAAACATCATTCAGCTCAGTAGATCAATTGTGAAACAGTTTCTGACAACCTGGCTGAGGCGTCGTGACACGCACATACAAAACACTGAGGGCATAAACGAAAACACAAAAACAGGTTATGCAACATGCCAACGGTCATAATTAGGTGACGATCTCTTCTGCGAAAGAGACTTGGCGAAGTAAGCTGTCGGTGCAAATGTACAATTACAAGGAAAAGCCCAACCCATAAGTCACACGTATGAGTCGGCGGCAAAATAAACTGACGGATCAAATCGGCCGTATAATCATAATCATACTATTTCGCAACCGAAATCTATATTTTTTTTTTATTGTCAGAGCAATCACACTGTTTATCTGATGGTTCGCAAACTACACCAAAATACTTCATTGAGAGCCTTAATCTGCACAGATGTTACCAGCATAGTAATCTACTCAGTGAAAGGAGTGGTTAGATATGATGGACTTAAAAGAGGAATATTAAATATCATTGAGAAAAAAATAATCCTTATATAACTACTGCCATCAGTTAATACTGATGACCTGCATGGGTGAAACCTCAGAGATCTTTAAACATCCCTGATTGACTGATTTTATTCCCAATACTTATGTAAGAGCTGAGCCACACTTCAATTCATTTACACTGATGTTTTGGTGTATTTTCATTCGTCACGACATCCCTGAAGCGCCCGCCCACGGACAAACTTTGCCCTTTAAACTGAAGCGATCTGTGATATTCAAAGTCGCTTTATATGATTGGCATCTAAAGACGTACTAAAGAAGCAAATGAATCCTGAGGTAATGCTGAGCAACTCATCTTTAAAGCAAACGGCACGTCAATGGGAGTACGAGGAGGCAGTTCTGGAGAAATGGCAAAAAGTAATTTGAGAGACGAGAACACACAGGAAATTGTAGGAGGCCGGTGAAGCAGACAATAATTCAGGGATGGAAACTCGATGAATCATTCAGTTAAGGTTTTTCTTTTCTTTTTTTTTTCTTTTTTCTTTTTTTTTTTTTTGGGCAGCCGGTCACTCCGCACATCACCTCAGTGTGGCATCTGTATCCCGGTTGCCATGGGACTGCGGTTGCTACGAGATCAATTTATCTGGAGATCTGGTGGTTGCAGATGTCACCGGGTGCTGCTCTCAATAACAAAGCCTCGGTCACAGTGCAGACCGTCTCGGGGGCGGGGGGTGGGGGGTGGGGGGTGGGGGGGTCTTAGGGTCGTTTCCTATTTGCGCCCTAACCGGGAAACGAGCCAAGACAGCTTACGGTAGCAGCATCATCATCGTCGTCGTCTTCAGCTCGTCAGATGAATGCCGCGAGGTGCCAGGCTCACCCTTTATCTGGCCTCACGCTCCCACCCCGGTTCCACCTCGGAGCCTGGCAGCTGCATGGTACAGCGCGGCCCCAGCATGACGCACATGTCTGCGCCTCTGACGCGTGGATCCGCTCAGCGGCGGGGATACCACCTACTTCCTTTCAAGTAGTCGATGCTCCTCGGAGGCGAATAAAAATGGATTCACTGCTCATCTGCCTTCTGTATTTATCACAGGTGGTGAAGGGGAGTGATTGTGAGTCAGTAGGATGTTCTCTTAAGAACAATAACTGAAGTCCATGAGGGTCCTATTAGTAATGACCCCCCCCCCCCACACACACACACACCTGTTGTCTGTGAATACAAGCTGAGCTTCATTAAAGCGATCAGCACTGACGGAGTGGAGCCTGGTGGTGGATTAGAGATTTGTGTGAATGGTGAGGAGAGGTTAGCGGGTTCCTGGGTGTGTCAGAGACAGGAAGGCGGAGACGAAGGTCGCTCCAAACATGATAGCTTCACGTAGTTGCTGTTGATGTGAATCTAACTTGTTAGCCCATCCCAAAGGTGCTCAATCGGAACAAGAATCTGAAATAACTATGCGCCGTCTTGGATATATAAAGGATGCTCCACGGGAGGCTTTACCCACCCTGTCATGTTGTTTACTCCACATTCGGCCTCTATCATCCAAGCTGCTGCAGAAACAGAGACTCATGGAATGTTTTTTATTCTTATTTTAACTGTCTCCAGCACAGCAGCCATGAAGTCATTGAAGACATTGTGTATTTTGAACACAACAATGATAAGCGATGTCATTTACCCATCACAACATGCTCTGGGTAACTATACAACCGTTCAAAACAAAGGGACTAATAGACAAAATAGATCTCACATTTTTGGTGTTTTTTCATTTCCTGACCACAGCCTCAGTGTGGGCGGATGTTAACGGAATTCACTACCCATGGTGGCATGACCAAACTCTTACATGACGCTAATTTAAATGACCTTTGAAGGTTTTTTTCATGCTCAGATTGAACTCTAGTAGGTCATCGCGACCGTGGTTACACTGGCTACAGTCATGTGATCGGCGGAAAGTCGAACAGTCCCTGATGTGGTGAACAGTGCGTCTTTTAAGCAGCATGAAAAATCTTCTAAAATCCTATCCTAATATTCAATGTTTTTACAGAGGGGCTTTTTTTTGTTATCGTTTTATCAGTGTATAAATCAGAAAATCCACTGACAGTTTAAAAACAAAACAAAACAAAAAAACCTTGCCGCTAACCATTTTTTTATTCACAAAATGTTATCTAAATGACGTTACGGGGGACATATGAACCAACCTAGTGGAATAACCGCTGAACTGAACATGTGTGTGTTTGTGTGTGTGTGTGTGTTTGTGTGTGTGTGTGTGTGTGTGTGTGTGTGTGTGTGGGTGTCATTTTGAGAAAATATGTAAGGATCATTTTAAAACGCCATGAGTTTTGCGTGAAATAGTTGACTCACGGCCGCATCGACACGTCTCCTAGCCACCACGTTTTGGTGGAATTAATGCAGGCAATACTAAAGGTTTTGGCCATTTGTGTTGGTGACATCCAACTTAATCGTGACATCGTGTAGTGGCAAATTGATTCGGCAGAACCGGCATGTGGAAAGACTAAAGTGGAACTGACAGCGTCAGAGGGAGAGGTTTCATCCGATCAATGGTTGCACTGTTACTGCGAGTGTGAACATGCCCACTGTCTGTTTACAAAATACCGATCATTGTTTGTCTTCAAGTGAATGTCCAGCTTCTCACTCCATATCTGTACGCAACTGAATCCCCTGATGTCTAAATGTGGACCAGACCACCCAAGCAGATTTAGTCACCCCAGCTACGCCGCTGTTTTTTTTTTTTTTGCATCACTGTATTTAATATTTGCGAGCTACCTGTGAAATCTGATTATCTCGCCTTGTTATTCAGCGCACTCTCGTGTCAGTTGACACAGATTATAGTTTCAGGGGAGATCGGAAGCATGCGCACATACAAACAGACCCCATACCAGCGATTCCATTCTTTCCACCGCTCACAGGAAATGTGTCCTATCGAGAAGGGGGCATGTGCACGGAGTGTGGAGTAAATGGAGATCGAGGCAGAAGAGTCCTGACAAACAAAACCCGAGGCCGAAACTCCCCTTGTATGGTAATAAGCCCTTTGAGTTTTATCCATTGTTTACTTTGTGTGTGTTCCTGTCTGCTTCAGAAGGACATCAGCTGACATGGTGGAGTTGATGCGTAGTGTTTCGCACTCTTGACTTACAAGTAAATACTCATTGAGCTTTGAGGGTTTCGGGATGTAGTTTGCATGTGTGCGTATTCTAAAGGCCCTAAAATGCTTAACGCTAAATACACAGAGGCAGATGTGTGCCGTATGCATTTGCTACGTGCATCATTACATTTATCTCCAAGAAACCTGTTGATATGTGGCACAGAGAGTAGTACCAACAATGACCTGTGGCGGCAGTGTTGTGCAGTATAGCTAAGGTGTGTACAGGAAGAAGATCAGAAAAGACAACAGAAAAACTAAGTGGGATGAAGCAGCCGTGGAAGATGAATGGACGGGAGGGTTGTCAGGGTTGCTTTAGTGGCGAGCTCTCTCAGGAAGGTCACGGGTGAAATCCGGGCCGGGGACCTTCTGTGAGGGACTCGCATTTGTTTAATAAGATGACTTCGCCGTCTGAACAACTGTGAATGCTCCAGCTCACCGTGACCTCAGTCGGTGTAAACCAGGTGAAGAAGAAGAAGGATGCAAACATTATCAGCTGCTGCTGCTCTCCTGGACATTCAAGGCCACATTAAATGTCTCCCACTGGTGTGCGACTTTCTCTTTCCTCTGATTTGCCTTTTGGAGTTGCAACAACTCCACAGAATACATGACACATCAGTCCACTGTTCATGTTTTCTTAAATGTCATCTGGTTTTAACATTTGCTTTTATAAATTCCCTAATTGTCACTTACTTTAAGCCCTTTTGAGGCCTGTGCCAAGTCCAGAGCTGTCAAGGAGTTTTGTTGCGCTGTTAAAAAAGGGATGAACGTGCCTAATCTGCCGCTTTGTGGACATTACTTTGTAATCCTCCAGGTACACACACAGACAGGATGCCACTATGCAAACAGTGCCACTTGTAGTGCAACCCCTTGCTTTTGCACACACGGTGGCGAACATAAGTATCAGGAGTCCTGCAACGTTTCCATGTTTGTCCAACGTGGTGCAAAGGACAAAGTCTGTAAAATGTATGTATTTGTTGTTCTTTCCATAGAACCGGATGCAAATACACCCTGGAATCTCGGCCACGAGCACCAGAAGGAACAATTACGCCACGGCCCCCCTTTACTGGCGCGGCCCCCGCTCACAAGAGTCGTGCCTTGAGGGAGCACGTTTTTATCACTGTTTTCCAAGTCGATACAGCATGTGCAGGCAAGGCTGTAACAAACAGCCATGGCTTATGAATAATGTGAGATGTAAGAAATCTGGAACGTGGCGCACCAAGACATCCACGCACATCCTTCTTCCTGAGGGTCGACATCCAGCAGATTCTCCTTCCCCGGCCACATATGACCAAATCAATAGACAGATTTCTCTGTGCTTGTGTGAGACACTTTAGTGACTGAGCTCCCCTAAATCACCTTGACCTCGCCGTGCGACAAGCCCATAAAGGGCTTTCAATTCCAGCAGAACGGATTCAATATATACGCTCTCCTATAGGGCACATATAGCTGTTTGAATTTCATAGAAAGAAACACACTGAAGGTACAGAATATATTCAATACAATAACATCAGTTGTTGATATGTATGAGGAGGAATCTGTGACTTTGAAATTGCCTTCCACCGCGGGCTATATGTGCATGTTTACATAGCCTGAGTGGACCTGTCCGAGGTCAGATTGGGTGGACAACATATTCTGTGCAAATCTTTGCAAGTGCACTTGCTGTGATTTATGAAACAGTGCGCACTGAAACAAAGAACTCGATGCCCCTTGTTATCTAAAGAGTGAAAGCGAAACACCCACAGCGCACAAAGGCATCCATGCTGAGAGAAAACTCATCTCTCTTCAAGAAGTGGCCCCCATTACTCCGCGTGTGTGTGTGTGTGTGTGTGTGTGTGTGTGTGTGTGTGTGTGTGTGTGTGTGTGTGTGTGTGTGTGTGTGTGTGTGTGTGTGTGTGTGTGTGTGTGTGTGTGTGTGTGTGTGTGTGTGTGTGTGTCCTTCTCCTGAATCCCCTGTGTTTGCTGTGTTTTTTGACCCCCCCCCCCATCTCTCAAATGTGCTTGAACAAGGTTTCAGACAGTCAGGTGAGGTTGCCGTCTCCACGCTGTTCCACCTCATCTGCTCCTCATATAGTGAGAAGTCTGCCTGCATCCTCTCATACAGACAAAGCCTTCGTGTGTGTGTGTGTGTGTGCGTGTGTGTGTGTGTGTGTGTGTGTGTGTGTGTGTGTGTGTGTGTGTGTGTGTGTGTGTGTGTGTGTGTGTGTGTGTGTGTGTGTGTGTGTGTGTGTGTGTGTGTGTGTGTGTGTGTGTGGACAGCTTCAGCAGACAATAGGGTTGCCCCCAGATGCCCCAGATGACGCAAGATTAGAAAGGTTTCGTGTGTGTGTGTGTGTGTGTGTGTGTGTGTACTCCAGACACCCACAACAGAAGACCATCCTGGTATAACTCTGCCCACACTGACAGGCAGCGGGATTACAGCTGAAGAGGTTACCACAGTTTTATTGCCTGAATGCACATGCACGTGCACACTCATGCACGTGGAGCATGAACAATCTACAGCTTTTGATCTTAAATGTCTGCATCCAGGCATAAGTAAGGTCAGACATCTGATAATCTTGCTCCATTTATTTTTTTTTAAATCAGATATAAACTGTTTCTACGGCCAAGTCATGTGAACGTGATCTGACGTTACTGATTCTTCTGTGGGATTAACGCATGCACCTGCTGATAGAACTGCAAGCCCTGATATGAGTGCGTTATCAATAGCTAAACACCGTCAGCATACTTTTAACCCTTTATAGGACAATCAGTGACATACTTTAATGTCGGGGAAAAACATACACGGTGATTTGCATATCTTCAACGGTCGTCTTGCAACGATTCAGCATTAATTCACATTTAAATATTCATCCTGACATTTTATACTCATGATTTCTATCTTTCAAATGGATAGATCTCTGAATGGTATACATAAAAAGCTTATCCAATCAGGTGGGCACATCCTATGCTTTACATTACTGATTATAACAACTGTGAATACTTGAATTAGTGATATAGTGTCATCATTCTTGTCATATTTTCATGCATTAAGTGTCTCAGACTGGTGCATTAAGTGGAAATAAAAGGTGATTTAGGAAGATTAAGTGTCGTAATTTTCTAAGAATTCTTTTCAAGCCATGCTTGTCTCAGTATGTCACACAGCGATAAGAAATAACAATAAGTTAAGAAGTGTTTCCTTTTAAATGCGTCCACATTCATTGTTAAATGAATTAACTGCTACAGAGTCTTTTTCTTCTCGTCGATCAAACAACGGGAGTGAACAACAAAGAAAATGTTTGGCATTGGCAATGAAGATCTAATTTAGTTCAAGATATCAACTCATTATGAGTTTGGAAGAAATGTGAGGGATTGTAGACGTTACCAGCTATTGTAACGCAAAGACAATAAATTCAGTTGTGGTCAAGATAATATAAATAAGCACGACACTTGTACCCTTTTCAGAAGTAATCCCATCAACACCACAGAACATCTGGCCTCATCAGAATCCCGTGACGGGAGCCGGATGAGGCGGGAAAGTATTTGTACTGTCAGCGAGTCATCGGATTGTTTCCATCGGTAATAATAAAGAAGTAAAAACGTGTGAAAAATGTTCGAGATGTGATCTCAGTCAAGCTTGGAATGTCGATATTGTTGAATTGTGGTTGGGTCGTGGCTTTAAACGTCGAGCTGCAGTGACATAGCGTCTTTATCGACAGAAGAAATGAAGGTTTTGTCTGTGAGGTTTTGTTGAAGCCAGATCAATGTGTGTGTGTGTGTGTGTGTGTGTGTGTGTGTGTGTGTGTGTGTGTGTGTGTGTGTGTGTGTGTGTGTGTGTGTGTGTGTGTGTGTGTGTGTGTGTGTGTGTGTGTGTGTGTGTGTGTGTGTGTGTGTGTGTGTGTGTACAAAGCAGGATGGTTTTGCCCATGCTGCTGGACCTGATCCCAGGCTCTCTCCAGCTTTGATGCTGGGGACTTTAACTCCCAGCGTCAAGCATCAAAGGAAGCAGGACTGGTCTGCTCCCAAACCCTCCGTCCTCAGGGGGGTCCTTCCAGTGGCGACGCCTCACTTTTCAGGAGTGTCGGTGTAACAGAGGAGAGATGAAGAGGTGGATCCAGGACCCCCCCCGACCTCCCCCCCCCCCCCCCCCCCCCCCCCCTTCCCAACCACCACCTACCCTGCCTCACGCCCTCACCCCCCGTGCTCTGCAATGAGTCACTTTCTGGCTCCTGTTCCTCACACACCCAACACACACACACACACACACTATCATGTCTACACAGATGTACCAGCATCACACTGAAGTAATGCGACCCTAAGAGCTTTTCTCAAAATCTGATTGGATGCAGCCACAATGGGGGTCGATGCGCCCAACTTTTGAGCACTGTTTCCATGGCGATTGGTGCCGTCATCCCTCGTCGTGACGAGATGCTTTGTGGTTGCAAGGCCCGGGGAGGGAGAAAGGGGTCGCACCGCGAGATTTCTTCAACACCGAGAGGCAAGAAAGTGTTGTCAGAAAGGGGAGAGAGAGAGAGAGAGAGAGAGAGAGAGAGAGAGAGAGAGAGAGAGAGAGAGAGACAGAGACAGAGAGAGAGACAGAGAGAGAGCGAGAGAGTGAAATATGCCATATTTCAAGTCAGGATGTATGGGTACATCGCTCTGACTGCAGGGAAGAAAACAAACTCGTGTGACCTCATCAGAGAGGAGAGAGGGACATTTAGTCTTTTAACCACCCACTTAAACACACTGACGTATTGAGATTTTCAGTGACGCATCTGGCTCAGAGGAGCAGCTCCCATCGGAGGATTTGGGGTGCAATGTGTCGATAATGAGGCGAAGTGGGATTTTTTGTAAGACAGAATTTGCATCCTGCATTTAAAGACCAGGCCTACTGCAGTACACGTTGTACCGATCGGATCAGAACAGAAGAGCATGCCCGCCTTTAAAATAGAATGTGCAAAAAATATAGCATTTGTGTGATCAAAGTCCAAATCGATAGCTCAAGCTGCCTCTTGCTGTGTCATCATGGCTTGTCCTCGCTGCTGTCCAACATTTGTGATTTAAAATGGTGTGTGTGTGGGGGGGTGGCTGGAAATATGCAAGTTGATTTGTTTTCCAAATGCCTGCCGGTTCATTTGGGTTCAGTGCCGATCTCAGCAGGGGGGCTAGACACAAGAGGGCAGGTGGCTGCCAAACTTACGGTTTCCTTCAATGAATGGGGGAACTTAAGTGACCTCAGAGAAGCCGATTTAAAGTGTTCGGCCAATTGTGAGTGGCCGATGGCAGCACCTAGCAACATCTCCTGGAGAAAAGCGAGCAGCGTCCTCCAAAGGATACTGTAAGAAAACAAGGCTGCTTATGTTTCCAGTCAGAACGTCGCGTCAGTTCAGGCCACAGCGAATTACTTCAGATTATAATTGCATGAGCTTCATGTAAGAAAATATTAAAGTGTCAAACGTACCATTACTTACTCATGAAGTGCAGATACTACTGTAAAAGAAAATGACCTCATGACCTAAAGTGGAAAGTGCTGAAGAGCCTTTTTGAGGCACTGTGAACATTGTTTAGTGGTGGTGTCATGTGCACATAAACAGCACAATATATTGGATACATCAGCTTAATCATTAGCAATGACACAGATCATACATCTTTTACTTTGTTCTAAATTCAAGGAAAAGAGAGGAAAGTACTGGAACTTGAGTTGAAATGGAACGAATAAAAATCAATATCAAGTAGAGATACTTAGGGGCAAAGGTAAAGACTAAAAACACAGCCTGAATAATACTTTAAAGTGCATAAAACCGAGAAATTGTTGCGTATAATTAGGACAATTTTAGGTAATGATCAATCATCGATATAGGTCAAGTATTTACGAGTTCCTGTCTTTGTCCAGCAGGTGGCAGCAAAGCACAGAAATATCGATCTAAAAAACAAATGAGGTCGCTAATAGTCTTACATTTGGCATGAACACACTTTCATTCTGCTCTTTGGTTTGATCAAAAAAAAAAAAAAAAAAGGAAAACGGTGTTTAACTATTGCCACTCACGTATGAACACCATAACGGGCCCATTCAATAATAGAGAGAGCGTGAACAATAAAGACTCACAGATCCGTTTTTCTTAGGATGAAAATATAAAACTCACATGTTCTCTTTATTTGCTTTATATAGATAGATGTACACCACTGGAGATCTGGATAAAAGCACACACGAAAAGCTCATGTATGTGGGATCAACACATGTCTGGAGGTGGAAAAAATTTAAAATAAAACCCAAAAACAAACAAACAAAACAAAAGAAAAAGACAAAATGTCAGAATACAAAGATAAAAAACTATCCAAACTCTATACGGTTTTCTAAATGTAAATAGTTCCATGTGTTGAACTCTGTGCCAGATACCAACGGTCTGCAGCTGCTAATAACCTCTGTATTCTGTACACGGGATATTTTGTACAAAATATGAAATCTACCATTTAATAATAGTTATAACATAAAAGTACATTATATGTACAATATTAGGTGAAGCCATTTAGTATGAGACTTATACTAAAGGACACTTGTAATAACGACTCTTTCCAAAGGGAAAAAAAAAAAAAGAAAGAAAGAAAGATAAAGAAAAAAAGCTTATGCGAAATGAAGAGAGCTCCAAAGAAGCCATTATTAAAGCCTTTTCCAGAAGAACTGCAGCCACAGGTGGGGCGCGGACAGCCGAGCAGTGAGAGGGTTTAAAGGTCACTGACGGGGGCGGGGCTCACCACGACAGCCAAGGGCCTTCGGTGACTGTTGTTCTTCCGAGACGAACGCGGAGAGAGGGGAAACGATGCGACTGCAGTATTATTTACAATTTGCACATTCAGTTGAAACACTGACAAGAAGTTCTGCAGGCGAGGGAGGAATCAAACCACAACGAAAACCAAAACAGCTTGCAAGCATCCAGGAGCAGGTGAAAGACGCCGAAGCCTACGAGGAGGAGTTGGGGGGGGGGGGGGGGGGGGGTTGCTGAGGCGAGCTCTTAACGACAGGCACCGTGGAGAGGCGACCCCACACACCCAAGACAAGACAGCATCACGGATTTCAATTCTTTACTTTTTTTTCACGTTGCGTTTCTATTTTCTTTCAAGTTTTATCAGGAAGTGCTTCTTTGCTGAAGTGGTTTGGGGCGTCCACGCTGCCTCCGCTCTCTAGCTTGTAGCTTCGACAAGACATGCGCCGGAGTCCGAGCGCAGACTCAAAACACATCTTGTTCTATTTCTTCAGGAAAATAAGATTTTTATTAATTTTTTTTTTTTTAAATGTATTTATTCTTTTAATAATCATCCATTTCCATTGGTGCTACTCGATTCTCAGTTGAGAAACAAACCCTCCTCAGACTACAAAAGGCACTGTGAAAAGAAAGGCTTATGTTTGACCTGGTCTAACCAAACATCCCTCCTCTACCAAGCAATCTACACGAGGTTTCTTAAATAAAAAGGGACGAGCTTGAGAAGGGTAGAAAGAAAATCAATCGGCACAGATTCTCCCTGCTGGACGCCTCGTGGGAATCCCGGGTGGGCGACTGCGTCTCTCCGGCCTCTCATGAGCCCCACATGAATGACCGACTTGTACTGAATGTTAATGGCCGTGTCAAACACACGCCTACAGTGGCTGGATGTGAAGGGGCAACTAAAAATAAATCCCACAATCCCTTTATCGTGTAACCGGCTGCAGGAAAAACCAGGCTTGGCTCGTCCCAGAGAGACCAATAAACTAGATCTGGACATGGAGGAAACTATCCTGACACCCAACATGACCTGTGCCATCTTTTTTTTTTTTTTTAAAGGGACTAAATAAATAAGCGTCGGCACCAAACTAGGCTTCTACATGGGAACAGAGACATGTTAGAACTAAACGCTGCAGCCTGGACCTCAGTCAGACCGGCCCTGTGTGACAGAGCTGTAATGTTATGCTTTTCAATCCAGATAAATGGGCGACCCTGTCCTGATAAACACAAGAAATCTTCACAGTTACGGGGAAGTGAAATAATAGCAAGCAGTAGATCAGTTATACAGACAGGAAGTGCTTTTTTTTTTTTTCTTCTCCTCCTCACTTTGAAGTGAGCGCCTAATATACTATGTAGGGAAAATAGAAACAGCTGTCCAGTTTCAATGTTATGAGGAAAAATAGCTCATTTTAAATACATTGAAACTGACGTTCTCTCACCAACCGGTGCTTCTTTTCTTTTCAGTTTTTTGTTTGTTTGTTTTTTTAATTCAACAAAAACGTGCTCTGTGGAGGTTTACAGTTGTGGGCTCGTATCAGTTGAACAAGCACCTGACATCTATAAAAAAGAGGCAAGAAGGAAAAAAAGAGAAAGAAAAAAAAAGACAGCTTACACACCAAAACAGAACACCTGAGAAAAATGACCAGAAGGGGGCAGCAAAACACCCCCACAAACACAAGTAGAGAGGAAAAAGGGAGAAGGAGATATCAACACAAGAGCATCTTGGCTGAAGTTCAGGAAATGGTGCATTTCTTGGCCATGCAGGACTGTCCAGCACCACAGACGTCTCTGCTGCACAACAACCGGGGGGAGGAGGAGGAGAGGTGGGGGGGTTCAGGAAGGACTGAGCACCACTTGTCCTGGAACGCCAATCTGGGATTGGATGTTTGACTTCACACATTTGTTCCGTGTCGGGTGGTGCGGCGGCTGTTCAGGTGCGACTTGTGCTGAGCTGGACTGAGATACCAGACTTTGTGTTGTTGTGCGGAGGGTGGGGGTGGGGTGAAGGGGTGGGTGGGTGGGTGGGGGGGGCTGTTGCTCCTCTGTGGACGCTGCTGGTTTACGGTGGATCTGGGAGAGTCTCTTAGTGGCCGTCGTGCGTGATCATTTCCTCGGCTCTTCGGTGCAGCTCCAAGGCTGTGACAGTGGAGATGTCTTTGGGGAGCTCGGACTTCCTCCGCATCAGTGGACGTTCACGGCGCTGATCTCTCTGGATCTGGACGGCACAAAGATCAGTGACAACAACATGCTGATTCAGGTTCTCTGAAGAAAACACACGTATAAATCAATCAAAAAAAACAAGAATGAAAACTAAAGATTTTCTCTAGCATTTCAATTTTATTCTTAAATTCCTCTTTATTGTCGACAGTTCAATCTGATCCAAACATGGAATTCAAACTGTTCTGGTTTGGAATATTTTCTCTACAGTGTCTGATCTGTCGTCGTACTGGATGAAATGTTCATTTCTGTACTTTTGGGGAATGTCAACACCTAAATTTTGAGCCAGTGAAGAGAGCACAGCTACTTTGGGTACAACGTGATCAATCGGCACACTACAGCTCACAAATAAAGAACTCCATTCCTCCACGGTGAAGGAACAGAGAGGAGACTCATTTTAGCAACATAAAAAGTAACAATGTTAAAACGAATGTTCGAGGCCAAACAGTGCGCCTCTATAAGAATCTGCTGTCGTAGCTCTATAGCACCAAATAAGTGAGAGAAATGTTAAAACGACAAGTAGTTTTAACCGGTTGTAAAAATTCAGCGAGGCTTTATAAACCATAGCTGATTATATTAAATGAGTAGCGGTGCACTCCCATCTCTGATTTCTCTGCAGTTTATTATTACACGCGTAATAATCCCACCTCCTGGGAACTTGTGGGTCTCTAGTCCAGAACTGGAAGCAGGTTTTCCTTTGGTTTGGTATTTTGCACCAATCCGGCTTCAGTTTATTTCAATTCGAGTGAAAATAAATATATTTTGTCAAAGAAATCTCCATTTTTTATTATTTTTTTTGGGTCACAACCCTGAGCCATGACATATTTTTAATCTGTGTCGCTGTTGCACAGTCCTCTTGAACATCGTCACCCTGCCAGGCGCAGCGTCTTCAACTGAAAACTGACCTGTGTGGCTTCTTCTTCTACTGCTTTCTTTAGCATGTTGACATCGTCTAGCATTGGCCCGTCTGTCTCCATGTCCATTGGACTGTCTGATTCTATCGCGTCAACATACGTCAGAAACTACAGGAGGAACAAGCAGAGACATCGAACAAATTGAAAGACTGGCTTTGCCTTCATTCGGACCCTTTTCCCAATCAATTCCCTCCCTTTTCGCAAATCTGTGCACAGAAATGTAGATTCCACCAGTTCCTCCAGATTCTCACTATACCAGAAAGCGGACCAAAGCACTTGTTGATCACAGGAGATCCTAGAAATGGAGAGCAGCGGGAAGCTCACATGTTTTATTTGCTCACCTGTGGGTTGGACTTTGCTAGATTCTCAATCTTCAGCCAAGCTTCTTCTCTCTCTTTCCATTTGGCTTTCTCTCTGACACAAAAATATCAGAAAAAAAAAAAAAGGCATGAGAGGCTTTTTTTTGGTTTGTTTTTGAATGGAAACTTTTACTCAAAATGTACAGAATCCGAAACCTGAGTTGGTGGAGTTACCTAATTTACTTGATCTGCTTAGCGGCTCTTTCCTTTCATAATCACACCCGACTGATGTTTCGTTTGACATTTATATCAGCTTGTTCAAATCAAGTGTAGATGCGGTGGAGAAAAAAAAAAAAAGAAAAAAAAAAAGAAAAAAAAAAAGAACAGCCCTCGCGTCTCATTTTGATGCCTTACTTGCTTTTCTCGGCCCTGAACTGTTGAGTGCAGTCATCAAACAGCTTCTGGTTCATCTCCATGAAAAGTTTCAGAGCGTTGTAGATCAACCCGTGGATTGTCCTACACAGACATATTACCAGGAGTCACATGAGTTAAGTAACCCCCCCCCCCCCCGCAGGAGGCTCAGCTGGAGGACTCACTTGTTCCAATGGGTCTTGGAGTTGCGGTAAAGCGCTGGAAACATGATGGGCAGGATCTTGGCAGCGTTGTCACTGATCAGGCTCATGATGTACTCGTTGTTCCAGTAGTACAGCGCTCGCTCCGCCACCTGGCAACAGTTTGGAACACTGTTACATATGTGCAACGGACAACAACGCAAAACACAGAAACACAATATTGTGAGTATTACACGGAGGTGCAGACCTGGAAGTGTGGGCTGGACACACACTTGGCCAGCTGTCTGAAGAGTGGCTCCATGACTTTGACGAACTCCGACGGCTCGATGACATCAAGTATCTCTTCCAGTTCGTTGAGGAACATGACCTCTTTGGGACTGTGGGTCTTCGGCCAATACTTTAATAACGCCATCACCGTCTGCACAAACAGACGCGCAGTGTTAAAACAGGCTGCATGAGAAAGATAATCTGTCATGCAACCCACATCAAATTTAAGATTAAATGTCTCAAGGGAAACTTGATTGACAGTTTCCTGTTACACTTTTACCGTTATCAAACCGCTAAAATTGACTGTCCTCCAGCAAATGTGACTCATAATTCACTTGCTGTCTGCCGTCTTTAGGACCTGTCATGTAATTCCAATTGATTAAAGACTATGATGACAAATCAAATGTAATATTGTTTAAAAGAACCCTGCAAATTGCTGCGTTTAAATACCGCACCTTGATTTGGGGAATCATCTCACCTTTATTATTTTGAGCACAAAGGATGATTGAATCCAACCCAAACAAAAGATGGTTGGTTATAATCCGACTCACCGGCTCCGTCAGGGTGCTGTCCTTCTCCAAGAACTGTACCACGCAGTAGGCCAGCTGAGAAACAAAGACACAGCGCGTTTTCACTTGTGACCAAACTCCAATATCATAACCACTGATTACTGTTCGCACACAACTGAGAGAGTCGCTACCTGTGGGTGATAAACACTAAGAGACTTGACTTTGTGTAAAGGCAGCAGGACTTTCAGCAGGAATATCTTGTGCTCCTCTTTCAATGGCAACGCAAATCCATTGATTATACTGGAAGAACAGAACAGATGTTTTCGTCCAATCTACAGTAGAATGAAGCGTTCAGAAGCAGCGGCGAAACCCAAGTCAAGAACCAGAAACACCGGCAGGTTGGATCTTACCTGCCTAGTATTTCCAGCAACTCAGCTATTCCATTATGATGCTCAGTTTCATATATGAACCTGAAAAATAACCCACAACACAGGTTTATACAAAGCACCAGGCTGTTTAAGCCAGCGACACGAGTGAAAGTGTTGGGAATATGCACTTACCTATAAAATATGTTATTAATCTGTTTCCTAATGTACGCTCGCAGGCCCAAAAACTTGCCGTAAATGCGATGCAGAGTGGTCTTTAAAAAGTCTCTTTCCCTGGGGTCTTCGCTATCAAACAGGTCTAGGAGCTGAGGACAAAAGACGGAGTTACTGAAGGCAGAAATACGCGACGTGGGGCATTTAGCACCATGCAGACAAGCCGAATCCTGTGAGCTCACCTGCATTACAAACTTCTGGTCAATATACTTTTTGGCTATGTTTGGTTGGAAGTCGGGCGACTCTAAGAACCGCAGGAAGAATTCATAGACGAGCTGTGGAAAAAGAAAAGAAAGAAAAAAGAGCATCGTTTTTGAATGAAGCTATGCTTTAAAAATAAATAAATAAATACTTTTCAGAGCGTCTGCGTACCTGTAGATGAGGCCATGCAGCCTCTAGCGTGGGCTCGTCTTCCTCCGGGTCAAACTCCGCACCAGTCGGATTGGAGGATGGCGGCAACGTCCGAAACATATTCACCGCGAACTGAGGAGGAGATGGAAGGAACGTACAGTCAGACCAAGACGGCTTCAGACCTTGGCTGGCGGTCTGCTGGCGTTGCTCAACGCAGAATGTCTGATCCAACAAAATACAGAAAGTGAATGAGCACACTGGAGCAACAGGTGGCTGCGCTTGTTTGGAATTTGGGCTTTTCCAGGGTGTGTGCAGTCTCTGGTGCCTCGCGAACTTTGCTCAGGGAAAAAAAAAAAAAAAGGATATAAAAGACATGAATGGGTGGATGTGCTATTTTTAAACCAACACTGCAAACAATAGACGCTTGAAGTGCATTTGGTTTTGCACTTTCTATATAGATGCCCGTGATAAACGAATTGGTTTTGACACATCTGACGTTACTGTACATGAGTCCTCACAAATACACTTTTGCCTTTAAAACATTCAGAGCTTTCTCTGTGAGAGAATGAATGAAAAGAGATGGGCGTTTCCATATTTTCTTCAATGAATGCATGAGAAAGAAAAAAAAAAAAAAAAAAAAACCTGGCAACAAATCTCCCTGAAGTAAAGAAGGCAGTATCCATCCATTTTCCCTCCGAGTCTATGCCCATTTTCAAGACAGTACATTTGGAGAGTCCCTGGAGAGCGCCGTCAAGCAGAGGTCAAAACACACTCACGTGTTTATATTTTAAGGAGAAATCATACACTCCTCCGCCCCCCCAAGAGAGCGCCGGACTAATGGAAGAACTGTTGTGGTGTGAGCCAAAGGTCTGTTCACAGTATTTTCCCAGTGTGCAGAACCGAAGCAGTGTTAACATAAGAATACACTCTTCATTGCCATGAAGGAGTTTGTCGTGTCAGTTGCCATACTTTGATGATGAAAACTATCAGTGGACTTCAAAGGCTCCTTGCCTTTCAGGGCGCCAGGAGGAAGAGGATATTTTAATGCTGATTTAGTAGCTCCGTTGCATTTTCTGCTGCACTGATCAAATACGGCCTCGGCGAGCAGGAGAGGGAGAAATTTGCACCTTGATCATCTGCAGCTCTAGCATGTGACACCGAGGCCGGCGGGGCTTTGATTATCTTCAAAGGCTTTGTAATTTGGCTTGGGGAAGCAGATCTGGCACGAGAACTGATTTCCAGTAGATGTACAGTAGGAAATCAATAACAGTACGGACAAATGAACATGCTCGGGGTCCAAAACAACCAATGCTCGCAATCTTTAGATGAACTTCTTGCTGATGAACAGAGGCTGATAGGAATAGATCACTCTAAAAAAATAAAATAAAATTTAAAAGTGAAGGTTTTAAGGAGTCAGGTTGGGTTCAAGTTCAAACTGAGGTCATGTGACTTTCTTCTGCCTGCAGGAGAAACAAACTGAAAGGGATCCATGAGCAGGAAATATTTCTGGCAATAGAAACCACGAGAAGTTCTCTTCCCATGGCTAGAATAAACCTCCAAGCAATAGAAGAAAAAAAAAAAATGCTTCTCATCAAATAGAGCATCACATTGGAAAATTAATAATAATAATGAATAACCCTTTGGTTCAGTCTCCTGAGTCAGATGACTCTTTCAGGTCTTCAAGGTTGCATAGAACAAGCAGGGTAAAGCTTTCAGCAACTTAGAGTCAATAAAATAAAGTGTTGAAGGAAAGAGTCGTGACAACTCGACAAGTACTAAGTAATAATTTCACAGCGAAAGAATGAATCACGCTGCTAAATCTCCCAGAGCCAGACAGACAGCAGAAAGATTAGACGCGTAATTAACGTTAGCAGTACAATGATAATGTAATAACATGTTTGATGACATTTATCATAAATGATTGAAGCATTATGCTTCTTTAAATTAGGCAACACTTCTATATTTGATTAAAAACATATTTTTTTACAAATAACCACAAGAACTGAAAAATTCTTCTCGATTTCCACTACTTGCACTATGAAAAAATATCATGAATAGGAACACTAGGTGGAGCTCAAACAAGCTTTTTGAAATGAGTTACTTCAAGACCACTGAATAATATTAAAGGACAACTTGACTGTAAACGTCTTCAACATTCATCATTTTAAGTCATGTTGTTTGCACTGATCTATTACTTTACAACAACCATGACGCTTCTCAACAAAAACAAAACCGATCAAAGAAAAATACCAAAACTAAAATCAATGTAGGATAGCGGGCGAGTGTTTCAGTTCACATCTATTAAGTGACATTCCACTTATATAATTTTCTGTGATTGAAGATAGTTTGGACTCCTCAATTTAAAATATGAGCGAGGCCTTTAACAACGGCTGCCCAGGGTGCATCTGAGGAGTCATTGTGCGTGTGCAGATCACATGATCCGCCGTGGTGACCCTGGAAGACAGGAGCTGAAACGCTACTCTCTCATATTTGTCACCTCGCCGGACAGAAAGATACAAAGGACGCAAAAGCAGAACGCTCCTTTTTTTTTTTAACATTGTTTAAGCTGTGTCTGACGCCAAAGTCGATCGACGGGGTGTGAAAACCAAGAACAAAAAAGAAACAACCTGTTCTTTGCTTTCCCTAAGGCAGGGGTGTCAAACATAAGGCCCATGTGTCAAAACCGGCCCGCAAGAGGCTTCAATCTGGACCGCCAAACCACCGAGCAAATAGCGGATATTTTAAAGAAAACTTTTTTTTTTTTAATTGAATTTTTTACTTCTTAAGAGTAGCAGACACAACACTGAGGCCTGAGATGAGATATCGGTGACGCTGCCACGAAAGCTAGCAAACTAGTCTCAGAGCAATGCTGTTTGGAAAAACGTGAAAAATGCAACAGATATTGGAGATGTTTTCAGAGACATTTAACTGTATTTTGCACCAGAAGGTTCCATTAAAATTCATTTTCATCAGGTACACTCTGCGTCACAACAAATAAACCATTTGAAGTTTAAATTTAAAAGGTTATTATGGCACTATTTTACCGGTTCGGCTCACTCAAGATGAAATTGGGCTGCGTGTGTCCCCTGAACTAAAATGTGCTAGACACCCTAAAGACTCTGCAAACTTTATGGTGTGATTATTAAAGAAACTAAATAAGAGAGTAGCTGATAATGTTGACTTCTCAAATTACAAAATGTGTTAATTAGTTATGATCTTTTTATCATACGAAACATCTGTGAGCTCAAGATAAATTCTTGGAAGCGTTTTCCCACGAGTTATCCTTCATGGACACTCACCATGTGAACCACCTCTGGGTAGATGGGTTCGGTGATGACGTTCCTGTTGTGGGTGATGTACTCCACCATCTCGCTCAGCGCGGCCCGTTTCACCTCCTTCCATTTTAGGTCGCTCAGCGGGTCAGAGACGAAATCGAAAAGGACGCAGCACTGACGCAGCTTCTGGATAAACAGCTTCTCCTGCTCCGCGGGGGGCACGTCTGAAACAGAGGCAGAGGAAAGGGGGGGGGTTATAGATTTCGTACTCTGTGGCTGTTCGTTTTGGGTAAAAATAAAACCTTCTCAGGCCCCGTTTAAACAACGTTTGACGTGACAACACCTTATCCGTTAAAAAAAAGGAGTGCGTTTACACTGCAGCAGCGGACACACCGACAACGATGTAGTTATTATGCCAGGCCACGGGAGGGCGCTGCAGCTTCATTTTGGAGCACTGTAGCTTGAAGAAAATGGAGAGAACCCGACATCCGTATGGACTGATGACATATCAGGTGCTATCAGGGGTGAGTCTCAACTATAAAACTACTGATATGGACGAGAAAGAATATGGACCGTGAGTCATACCACTACGGGTCCATCACGTTTGTTTACCAGTGCATGAGAAGAAGTGCAGACACAGTGGATCCCGGCAGTGAAGACAGTTTTGCGGATACACTCGTATTCGTTGTCGTGTAAACAACTAAGCATTTCGAAAGAGATCCAGCACTGATATAAATAAATAAATGAATGAATAAATTATAACGACATCAGTCACATTCACCCACGATCAGTCTCACAATCACACTGTACATGGTCAGGGCTAAAAGAGGAAACAGTGGGATTTAAAATATGACCCGCAAAGCAACACATACCCCATACATGCATACATACATGCATACTGTACATGCAGAGGCTCAAGATCAACATGACAAAAAAGCAACCACACCTGTCTTTGTATCACCCTTATGATCTTGTGACTTGTGATCCAAATACATTTGTGTAGCTTCTGCACTCTGCCAACCACAGTCCTGTTCTAGCACATGCTCCTTCTCACCACAATACACACCAGCCACATCAAATAAAGATTTTTGTTAGCATGCACAAAATGGATTCAACTCATCAGCTGCTTTTATTGTAAAAAAGAAAAGAAAAGGTGAATGATTCTATTAATATTGCACTTTGAAAAGCAGGTTCCAGGTAATGCCGAAAGAATTAACTGCCTTTCAGATACACTGAGAGATAATACAAACAGAAGAGCACCGCGGTGATTTGTTCGCTCTTTTGGAAGCGTTTCAAGTCTGCTCCCAGATGTCCAACAGGGCTTTCCCAAAGCACACATCAAAACCTCTGCAAAGCACACAAGGTGTCGAGCCATGTCAGGCTTTAGGAGATTTAGGACTATAGCAAAGCTACAATAACCTGTGCAGTGATTTTTAAAACTGTTAGAATGTGCAGCTCTCATTATTGCTCAAGAAGCAAAACTGTGTGTGCAAAGTCATTAACTTGCAGGGTTTTTTTTAGGGAAGACACAATAGGACTCATTGATATACTAACTGGACTGAGTAACCAGCAATATCACAGTCTTTGTCCCTTAAAAGAAGACGAGTTTCAGACAAACTGATTTTCCTGCAAAACTTAGCAATTTAGCTGCATTCGGTGCAACGGTAAGCTTTAACAACAAAATGCAATCCGATGAGGCAATATTGATCCGTTTGTCACTGCCCGTGATTTGTATGTCACTCTTGTTTCCCCCACTGTTAACAGGCGACAATGTGCACTGTACGTCACCATGGTGACGGCGGGCAGAGAGGGGACTTTGGACCAGGGGGTGACCATGTTAATCAGTGATGCGTGCAGGCTGCTGCCGGTGCTTTCACACTGATCCCATCATCGGCTGCAGCCTGGAGACGTGTGTGTCAAACTGACCTTGTAAAGCATGAATGACACTAACTAAGGCCAAAGACAAAAAAAAATAATAATCAGGCAACGCTTTCTTCAAAAGGGTATGAATGCAGAGCTCTTAATGCAACAACAAATGTGTGTGTGATCATTTGGAAAGGACATCTGAATTTAGCCAAGTACGAAGAGAGGTTTGTGGCAACAATTCTTAACAATTCGTAAAATATTTCCCAAGAAATCACAACACTAATATGAAAGTTTCCAAATGATAAATTTTATCTTTTATTTATTTTTCTAAATCTCCCTTCTTTTTAACAATAGGTGGTAAATAATAGATTGAGTTTGGAAAATATAAAATGCTTGAAACGGTTTAGTTTATGTAACGAAGGTGGATGTAATCGGAAGGAAATGCGTTTTCAATAGTGTTCTAAATTTTGGAGGTGTAGGTGTATATGCACGACGAAGTAAGACTTCATTCCGACAGAGATGTACTGACACTACTTTGAGGTTAAATGGCACACTTCTATCTGACTGAGGAAAACATGGTTTGTGTTTTTCACTTACTGCGGACAAAAAAAAGTAGGTAATGGGAATTGAGGGTAAGAACCACGTAAGAGTAAGTAACTACGACCAACATTGAGACAAATGTTCACAAAAACACTGCTTATTTTTTTCCAAGCAGCAAAAATAAACGGTATGGTGAAATAATTAAAAGAGTTCTTATCAAGGATCCTTCAAGATATTTAAAATTACTCTTCATAATATCATAAACTTGGCCGGAGTCTCTCTAGTTGAAGCAATGTTTGTGTCTATTCATGTATTCAGACATTTGTACACCTGAAACCAAGTGTGCGAGACACTCATTTGGGCAAACAAATATGTAGGGAAATCGGTTTGCATGACTAAAACAACTTGTACTTTACTGTTACACTGTTTTGAATAGTTGCTGTGCAGAACGTAGGAAACACTGGCACCTGCTATCAGACATTTCTCACTCACATTGTTACTACTCATCACTTACAAAGTACTGCAAGTCATATTTAAGGGATTGAGCGCAACTTGCTGACATTGAACAGGCTTCTACTTCACACCCACATTAGTCACAGCAGCAGACACCCTCCACTTACTGTTATATTCAATATGGTCTTATGTATTGATTTGTTGCACCAAACATATTTTTGCTTTATAATCAGTCTTTATAATTCAGATACCTTAAAGTGCCGAACGAGACACCACAGAAGGATTTCTCTCAAGTTCATGTCGGCTTTTATAACTTGTTTGTGCACTCAGATACAGAACATCTCCAAGTATATATTTAGAGACACTGTAGTGGATTTTCCATAACGCAACACTGCATCCAAACTTTTATCCACAAACAGGAGCTGAAGGGCTTCATTTAAAAAGGTCAAACAACAAGCAATTTGCTTCACCTCTGCTGATCACATCCACGAGGAACTGGAACAATGATCGGCTTTATGTTCCTGTGCTATGTTTATGCCGAGCAAAGAGACATATATTTCTATTCTCGCTCGCTCTTTCCAACAAGCTGCACTTTTCTAATGCGACGTTGTGGCATTTAATGGTTTAAGGGGGGGAAAAAAAAAAAACAATTTGCTGTTCGGGCTGCTCTCTTTGCACGCACAGTACTTTCAGAACGTATTTAGTTCCGCTTTAACTGTCAGAGTTAACTCATTAATGGCGAGGCGTCAAAGGAGCGTCGAAAAACAGGTGGTACACGTGACAATTTGGGATTCAAGTTACTGACATGGTTTGTCCATTAAGATATAAATGTGCCACATTTTATTCTACCATATCCACAGAAGAAAAGTACTCTTTTTGTCCCTCCGAGGCACCTACACCCACAGAGTCACTCACATCCCACTGCAATGTGCAGAGCGGAAAAAGATCTGCTTTCCTAATGACGTAAAAAAAAAAAATAATAATAATCCTGACAGTGCAGTGGACAAGTCGAAAGTAGTTTTCATCTTGTGTAAATTGGCATTTGAATATCTCTCAAAGTATTTTTTTGAATTTGAATTACTACCTCCAACCAGAACATTCGATGGCAGCGACACATCAGCGCAGTGTTACACAGAACTTCTCAAATAAAGTGAACTTTATCAAGCACTTGTCACTTTGTTGGACCTATTCACTCTTCACTTTAAGAGATATCCATCTGAGGAATGCTTTGACTCTACTAAATTAAAATTTTGAAAATCCCAAAAGTGATGGTGTAGTAGTGAATGTTTTCATCTCACAGTGAAATGATCGCGTGTTCAAATCTGGGCCAGTTTAAATGTTTTCAGTGTGGGTTTTCTCGATTGTGTGAGGTACATTGATGATTGAAAAAGTGTGTGTAACTCTCCCATAGCCTTGTAAGCTGGTGATCGACTCCCTGTGACCTTGAACTGGATAAAGTGGTATAGAAAACCGATGGAAAATTACAGAATGTTTTACTATGAAAGAAAAGTACAAATAATTGAGTGGCTGGCTAAAAATATTCTAATGGACCGACAGCTTTAGCATTAACAAAGAGAGTGATTCTTTACCTGTTGCAATCGGAAATAAAACTGAATAAGAGGCTTTAAGTTTAAGTTGCGTAAGCGCCATAAAAAAGGGAAAAGTGAGCTGTGCCGCTTTAATTCAGGTGAAGAACACGTACGCATGTCTACCAGGCTTGTTCTGATTGTCCAACGAGTTGGAACACAGGTCCAGCTCGTCCCATCAGCCCCTGAGTGCCAAGAGGTCTACCAGCTCTTATTACACAACAGCACTAGGGTTTCTGAACAAGCCTAAAATATTAAGAGACGTGCTGTGCAGCTGCAGACTTCCCACATGGGCATCTCTGCATGGATGGGCAAATAACCTTTCCTCATCTGAGGGCTCCAGCTCGCACACAGGAAGCCCCACAGATTGCCACCAAGAATAAATGGCGACTCCAACATTGTGCCACAAACTGATCATTAGAAGTGCCACTACTGGCAAACAGTGTGCACACCTCCCGAGGCAACGCAGGCATCCATCTCATTAAAAGCAGGTGACTTTGTGCCTCCACTCCTCTACAATTATCACTGTGCGTCAAAATGTCATGAGGGGCCAGTTAAACAACCTCATAAAGCACAACAAGAAACAAACTTCTGGCCAAAACCAACTATTGTGTTCTACATGTTCATCGTTTCCTGGTGAATGTCAAAACGGCTGTAAGACAAACGGCCTTGAATCTATGCCATTAAGAAACATTTACAGCTGTTCTCTTGATTTACATGCTCAATGCAACACATGCACAGAGTATTTCCACTGTGACATCCATACACAACACATAGTACAGCCACACAACAAACCAACAAGCTTTGACCTCACTTCCTATGACATCAGGAGTCTCTGTGGGGGAGGGGAGACTCAAAACTAGCACTCTTCCTCCCTCACTCACTCACTCTCTCCCTCCCTCCCTCCTCGACTGAAGCTAAGCTATGCAATGTCTTGGCAAAACCCTTCCTCGTTGACAAACATACACAATCACACGCTTCCTCTTCTCCAAACACTCACGGCAACAACATTCAGACGACAAATAACCACAATATTGTGTACAAACTAGCAAAAGAGTCATCTAAATCAGACAAAAAAAAAATCCCCTCATTTGCAGCTGCTAAGTGACAACAATATTAAAGCCTACCTTTCCTTGAAACATATATACAGAGCAGCAGGAGAGGCAGATTTCCCATTTCTCACCTCTAAAATGCATGAGGGCCACAGGCTGGAAAGGCCCATTGGAGCTGGGTGCATCCAGAACCATCCCACTGGCTGCTCTAGCACATGCCAACATCAGTGAGCGGAGGCAGGAGACGGGGGAAAAGAGGGCAGCCCAGGCTAAGGCGAGGAGCCAGCCTCCATTTTAACACGAACACTCAGAGCAGAAAATGAAGCTCCCCTGCTGCTGGAGGGAACCAGCTAGTTAGTGTCGTCATCCCCCACAGCAGCCGCGCCATTGGCTGGCTGCAATCACATGGGCGGACTGTCAGGATAAATAAACATGAGGGAAGGGATTGGCTAGTGGGCAGGAGGTGGGGGGGCCACTGTGAGAGCACGAGCGGCTACATCTGTCAAGAGTTTAAAGCACACACCAGACCTCAATTCAGCTTTGCGTCTTACCAATACATATAGATGTGAGATTAACACCGGGAACAACACGTTTTCAGTCACACTGAATGTCATACCAAGAGTTTCATTTACAGTCCAAAACACAACAAACTACACTCTAATAAATTGCATGTAAAAAAAAACAAAAACAAAAAAAAGTACAACAAATGTAGCCACATAGAAAACAAGTATAAACGTGCCGAGTTCTGTTTTACATGAAACAGCGGCCAGACATAGCCAGTGGCCATTTCTGCAAATGTGCCATCTTTGTTCGCACGCACGTCTGTTATCGTGTGACAGATGGCTCTCCAGGAGCACAGCCTGAGCGCTCAGGTGTATGCAGCAGAGAAACAGGAAGGCAGGAAGTCTCAACACGAGCAACACAGGATGTGTATGTGCAGTTAGCCACAATCTGTCTCAGCGCTCACCACTGAGGACAAGACGCTGCTTTGCAGGAAAAGGGCAAAGCTACAGCGATGAAGAAAGTTCATCGAAAAACAAAACACACACACACACACACACACACACACACATCAATCATTAACAAAACAAGGCACCAACCAATGTCAGTATAAGCATCTGTGCACGACTGAAAAATCTTTTTTTTTTATCATTAAAGATGATAGAAAAGAACCAGAGTTTCACAGTGAAGCAGTGTGTACTCTTCGGTCAAAGCCCCACTGTGTCTTCAGTGAGTTGGTGTACTGAGCAGAAACACATGATCTGTTGGATTTCCTTTAAACAGCAAAGACAGTGGGACAGCTCGTCTGTACTCCTGCTTTGCAGGTTTGAGTATCTGTTGGGCTTTGTCAGGCCGAGACATCTCATTCGGCATCATATTCTCAGTTTTTTTTTTTTTTTTATGTATTTTTTTTAATAAAGACCTACAGATTAAATTGCAGGCAATTCTTTAGAGGCCTTGAAAACCTTTAAATAAAAGACACTGCATGAAATCAGTATGAATTTAACCCTCAGCACAAAGACCAAGCCACAAAGAAGCACTGTTAAATCGAGTCTGGTGGATCTTAATACATACAGTAGCGGAGTATAGTGGCAGCAGAGCCGAGTCTGGGCACATAAAGGCTCCTTTCTTGTCATTCTGTTCCCGAGTCATGGGGCAAACCTCCATCTGACGATCTGTTGTTCTGACCACAACAAGACACCACCAAACACACCCACACGTTTTGCACATGCATTCATCATGGCGGCAGCTTTTGGTGGCAGCAGTAAGAGAGAGAACGCGGGACGTGGAGAGGACAACGAGCAGAACCTTCGCAAAACGCATCACCGACAGCAGCAGGAGCGCCTGGAACACACAGCTGAGTGGTTCATTTACAGGTCTGCTGATCTCCAACGCTGTGGTCCTGTGCAAGCGCTTCAGGCTCACATCTATTTGGAGAAAAAGACCAATCAACACAGCTGAGGACGGGGTGGGGTGGGGGGTGGGGGTGATCTCACAACAGTGGCTTAACATTATTTTCCCCTAAAGCAGGTTTCAGTGATATGAAAAACACAGCTCTTTCCACATTCAAGTCATTTGTTCAAATTAGAAATGTCATGTTTAATAGGACATTATGTCCATACTGAGAGTGAGGATATGAAGAAAAACCAGTAGGCTGAGAGTTACTTTGTGGCGGCATGCCTATAAGATAGTTGGTACTAAATATATTAACTTTTAGGAGTTTTATATTGAGTCCATAATAATGTTTTAACAGAAACAGTTTGCTTTAATTTGACATTACCGATTGTGGGTAACGAGCATTTATTCTATTATGGACTGTAAGAAGAGTTATTGTACAATACATTGAACATTACTGCTTACAAAAAACACTGCATGCATACCCACAGGACAAAAAAAAAAAAAAAAACCTACAAAATAATTCATTGTAGGGTTGTACAAAGTAGCTTGTTGGTGAAAGTTCGAGAACATTATTTGATTCAATGCCATTACAAAAATTAGGTCTCTTCACATGGCTGCTCTTATTCCACGTGCCTTTTGTTGAAACAGTTTGGATTGCAAACTTTATACTAAAATCATTACAAAGTAGCTTCGGCTTTAACAGCAGTCACAGCGAGTGAGTTATGTTTTGCGTGTTTTAAAAAGTTAACGTTGGGGGGGGGGGGGGGGGGGGATTCCTTCTCCAACACCTGATGACACAAAGGAGGACATCTCATCAATACTACAGTTTAGTTACTTTTTCACCACAGAGGTTCTTGGTTTCACAAGTCATGTGGGAAGGAAAGTCATTTCATGTGTTCCATCAAACCTCTGGCATGATAACATTTTGATTGCAATGACATTCCCCTCCCGACTATATAACCTTGTAATATAGATGCTCAGTTACAACTCAGTACCCTGTATGACTGGAAATGATTTCCTGAAAACTACAGCTGAAGCTAAATCTCTATCTTTGACATGAATACACACCGTTTTAACACTTGTAAAACTTTACAACGGCACCATCAGATAATATGTCAGTTCATCATGGGCCACCAAAAGAACTCGATGCTGGACTCTACACAAACTATGAAGGTGCCTTGTGGTATGTCGCACAGAGACGTCAGCAGCAGATCATCCGTGAGCTGAGAGTTGGAGCCACTGTACAATAAACCTTACGACACCACTGGTTGGTGCTCACTGCTGCTGAATGGGAAAAAAAACCCTACATGTTTTACTGCTTAGCATTCGATTATAATTTGATTATTGGCAAGTTGATAAAAACAAGGTGCTCAAAATGACAATAATTTTAGTTAATTTGCTGTCTGGTATTTCCCATCATTCTTGAAGCTCAGATGTTGCCTGTAGCTCTCTATCTATATTATATTCATTTACAAAAATGTTTTTATTAACTTATATCATGGATTTTGAAGCAAAATATTATCTAAATGGTTACATTTTCCCAAAAGAATATGACAAACACTATGTTGAAATGCGCTGGCAACTTCAGATAAACGCTAAAGATTTATTTACAGTTGTGCCTCAGGTCCATCTAGATATAAGACGTTTTCCAGAGCACAATCACAGGAAAACCCCAGTCCTCGGTGCTTTGACCGTCTCATTGGTCCTGTACCAACCTCCATTTTTAAATACACGGAACATCATCAAACTGTGCAGAAGCCTCTTAACAATTTGATGTGTTAAAGGTATTTAAAACATGTTTAGTTGAATATTAAGAGTTTGCTAAGTGAAATGTCTTATGGTTCTGTGGTTATGAAATCAAAATAGATCGCTTGATAAAATGCCAGCTTGAAAACAAACTTGTTGTGGCAACAATGTAAATATTTCTCTCCTAAAAACTTTTTTTTTTTAAGCAAATCAACATTTCCTAAAACATCTCACTGACTATCTCACCAGCAGGTGGCGACAAACCATGTGGGGAAAAAAAAATAAGGTGCTATGCAGAATAAGCAATTGTCCTGTGCTTTCTGGCACGTTATTCAACAGTTCATACATAACAAACAAAGTAGAACATGCAAAGTCAAAGCTTTTGCAAATATTTACAGCACACTAAAATGTCCTGATCTGTGTGTATTTGAAATTTAAAAAAAAAAGCACATCACAGGTGACAACACGTGAGCAATTCCACTACGGTGTCACAGAATGTAAAAGCCGGGGCAGTTAAAATGTGCTCTGCAGTCGTGAGAAGCCCACATGAGCTCATGGTCAAGGTCTATTAGGAGTGTTTGAGGCTCGCCTCGACTTTGAGGCCCTGCAGGATGGACTCACGGACATGTGTTTCCATCAGGAGGTGGTGAACATGCCTGGAATGAAAACAAGCCAAGCGAGGAGCCCGTTTGGACAGGACGGAGTGATAACATCTCCCAGGTCACTGTGGGATAATGTTTGGCAGAATGTTATCAACGCTCTCTTCGGGGTGTGGGAAGTGAGCCGGCTTTATCTGAAATTAGGTTATGCTTATGGGCTTCTCCACACAGTACAAGGGTAATGCCGAACAAAGATAAAGACCCAGGTATTGTTTTAGGTTTTTGCATTTTATTGTTATCTTGTGAAAACACTGAATGGAGAGGGAAATGTTCTCAGAGGAGGTATATTTTTGTTGAGTCACAGAATGAACTATTTTCAGTGGTTTTTTCGCTTTTCATACAGTAGAAAACTGGACGAGTCGAGCTCATGCATATTACGGATCCAAGATGTATTAGAAAATCTAAGCACATAAAGATGCTTTTTACCATATGAAGATGCTGGGATCGCAGGTATTCCACTCGTGAATCAATGAAATTGCGAGTCCCCACAACAAGGCTCATAAACTTGTCACTGCTGTAGCATTAACTGGAAATAATTTCACAACATAAAAAAATATCTGTCCTTGGGAGGAGACGTATATCTCTCCCTATTTGCTCCTAAGCTGCGAGGCATATATCCGATGATTACCATGAATCACTGACTGGGGGACGCTGCAGGTGCTTCCACAAAACTCCCACAAACAAGAATTCTGTCATGGTCTGTTTTTATTCCCATCTTTTGATTTGCCATTTTTGTTTTTGAATTGGTTATTACTACTGAATATGATGCTGCCACCGTGAGCTTAAAAAAAATAAAAAAAACTGTTTTTCTTTGTACATTTCAGCCTACCTTGTCAAAATATGTTCATTTTTTCCCATGCAGTCATAACATGAAGTATTGTTAAAGTGAAACAAGAAAATAAATGAAGAGGGAGAAGTGTGTTGTGTATTCATGCCTGCAGATACAGAAACATGTACAGACAAAATACCCAGGAGGACGAACAGCAATGTCTTGCACTTCCATCTGGCATTAAAGGTAAATAGGATTTAAAGGTCTGAAGTTTAAAAAAAAAAAAAAACAGGAAAACGAATACTAGTATTGGAGCGAGACATTTCTTATCTGGTCACTGGCAAGACAAGGACCATGGAATTAAAGCTTTATCTCTGGATTACTACTAAATATAGACACTTGGGTTAAATCCAGTGCAAAATCCATGCCGTGTACATCCTGTTTGTTTCCTGGCATTGCATAATGTCATGCTCAGCTCGGTATAAAACGAGGGTGATGTGGCAAGAAGATATTTGACGACATTTCAGCAGGACACGAGTTTTTAAATAACCAAGTATGTGCAGAGAAGTATGCATGTGCGAGGCCTGCATTTATGTCCAAATTACAGGATTTTTTCCGTCTTTACATCAAGCAAACACTGCATGTCTATTTTTTTTTTTCCTCAACACCTAAAGAAAAACAAAATACCCTAAATTACATTTAAATTCAGGCTTTCAAACGCTATAATTCAATATTTTGCTCAACCAAAATGTATCACAATACATATCAACAGAGGATTGTATGGACTCTTACTTACAGGCGAGCGACTCAAATCTAGAGCTCTGGGTAGTTAGTTCATTATGTGATTAGGTGAACAGATTTAGGGTTGTCGTATAGGTAAATACCTTTAAAAGCAGGCAGTTTCTGCAGCTCCCTGTTGTTGCTCAGACTGAAGCGAGAGGAACTCTGTCTCTTGTCCTTTTTGACAGGTGTTTGGGAACCTGGCTGCTTCCCCTTTAGCAGCTGAGTCGTCGGAGGAACGCTATTGCTTGCTTTCCTGTTTGAGTTCTGCTGAAACAAGAGAAAAAAAAAAGAAAATACATCATTAATTGTACCGAGCTAAAACAAGCACATGTTAAACTGAGGTGCAGAGTGCGAATTAGAGGGCAAGCATCACTTCAAGAATCTCATAAACGTCTTGTGCATGTAGCCACTGGCCAAGCAGTTTGACTTCCACGTGCTAGACTGCTACATTTAATTATATACAGTATGTTACTAGACGCTAAACAAGATGGACTGATGTATTATGCAACTACCGTAAAGCAGTACAGTTTACCCAATGTACAAAATACTGTTTGCAAAAGTACATGCATCAGGACACTCATCAAGTTCACACGGAGGAGAAGAAAAACAACAACAAACCATCACGGCCTCGCACGCCACTGATCAAGTGGACCAGCTGTGCATCCGACAAACCGAAAGTCTTGGAGGGTTTAATCTAAATCCTGGTGTGGCATTTCCCAAATGTGGCGAGTCTCTCACAGCTGAGTTCACCTGCCTGCTAGGATCCATTCATCAACACACACCTGATGGCACAGAGCTCACTTCACCAGAAGCGGCCATGGAGCCGTGTTAGTCTGAGTCACAGGGGATTTATCAAATTCATTTAAGACCCGGCTAAAGTCTGCGCTGCAGTACAGAACACAAGCTTACGAGGTGGCACCAGAAAGCTGCCGAGTGAAGTGGAAAAGAAAAGTCAGCTTTCGTAATGAATTAGTGGAAACGCTTTAGCCAAAAGCAGAACATTTGGTAACCTATGATTCTCTGATTTCATACCTAGAGTTTGTTTATTGCCAACACAAGAAATAAAACCTACTAAAACATATCATTTAGTCTTAATAACCTCTGGTTGGTATTATAAAAAAGGATGGGAGAGGTTATGACAACAACAACTTGTAGCCTGGCAATTTCAAGTTGACACAAGGTTGCTGCAATAAAGCAGCTGCATGGCTGCTGACACACAACGACATGCAGGATTATAAAAAAAGAGGCTGAAACCAGCAGCTTAGAAAAATGATTTCAACAGGAGGGAATCATCCATTTTAGAATTAATTAACATAAGAGCTATCAAATTAAATTAAGCACAATGTCTAGGAAAGCATTGTGGCATTTAAATAAAATTTAGTTTTAAACTTCATCTGAACTATGAGAATATATTAAAGAAAAGGTCTGACGGTCAGCTGCCATGCAATGTCATAATAATGATGAGTGCATCAAGGATCTAACCAGCCATAGTTTTACCTTTCCTTAAGGCTCAGTGATGTTTTGATTCTGCTGCATTTAGAATTCGTCAACTTTTTTTTTTTTTTCACGTGATATAGGAATGGTTTCAACAATACGAGGTGCCTGGTCACAATAAATGTCCTTATATAATATCAAAAGCACAGTGTATGGCCATTCGGTTCAATACTGTGATGTAATGATTCACAACAGATGCTGGCAGATACAGGAAGTTCATTAACAGGGCCATGGGTGTGTGTGTGTATATATATATATATATATATATATATATACACAGACAAATCAGAAAATCAGAGCCATTTATTTAAAGAAATTGATTTCTGATTAGCACTATCTCTTTTTTATTTATTTTTTTTAAAAACTGACAAGACCCTAACCCTTTATCACCTTTTTTGCATGCATGCAACACAGTATTCAAAACTGGAAGCAGTGTTAAAAGTGAATCTAACCAGTTCCTCGCACAAATGTAGTGTTGCAAATGAAAACCTGCTATTTAGAAACACCCTGATAAAGGGTGATAAAATAACTGATAAGAAGCAAATGAGTTAAACTGCAATAAAATCACCTACGAACAGCAGCAACGGTCACACGAAAGGCAGCTCTGATCCTGGTGAAATCCATTTTGTGTCAACAAACCTTTCCAGTCACGATAACGTGAGATCCAAAGCATATAACTGTCTGTCACTCAGTTCAGACTCGGGTCATTATTTCCTTGGGAGGCAGATGTGCTACCACAGACATGTCAACACAAATTCCAGAGTCAGTAACTACGACAGTGACTCACATTTAGCATTAGTTTGTGGATACAGCGCGGCAATTTGAAACATAAACTACAGAGAAAGCTGTCCCCAAAGGATTAAAACATATCTATTATGTTACAGAAAGAAAAAAAACTTATATCAACAAGGCCTTTAAGGAAACATAGCCACTGAGAGCATGCATGTTTTGGCTGCTTCCTTTGCAGGATGCTTCCTGTTGACTGAATTAGTTTCTGAGTACCTACATGATTTCTTGTACTGCTCATTCTAAAATTATGTAATGTGTATTGAAGATTTGGCTAAAAGTTGCCAAATGAAAATCGATTTACTTTAACCAAATGGCACATTGGATCAGTGACAAGTCTAGTAATGAAACATGTCTTACATCATCATTGCAGGTTAATTCACTGATAATGTAGTTCAATAAAGCAACATCTCCATCACCAGGTTGGCAGTGTGTTTATTTAAGTGTCCTGCTTGATCTCACCTCATGCTCTGAATTATCCTGCCCTCCACTCTTCCCCACTTTGCCAGACTTCGGAGACTCCTGCGGGAGAAAGACAGTTTTACATTTTTTTAAAAACCATTTGACGTGATAACAACACGAGAAAAGCAGTCAGACGGGTGAACGTACAGACCCGGGCTAAATATAGGCTGCCTGCCCGCCCAGTCTCACACTCCTCTGCTGTTAGCTAGCTCCCGTTATTTCACAGCCAACGGGTTTCAGTCGGGAGGAGACCTCAGAACGTGCACGTGGATCGCACACACAACGTGTACCGAGTAAATACATATAAACGTTAATGTGTTGTGACTGTGTTGCAGTTAAACCAGGGAGAGGAACGAGGTCCGAGCGCCAACACGCCGTCGGGATAGCGGCTAGCTGGGGGAATGATTACTGGGCACTGCACTGGTAGGTGTAACTGATAATACACGTCCCGCATGTGAACTTTCAACATTAGGAATCGAACGCGCTGGATAATTCTCAGACTCACCTTTTCTTTTTTTGTTTTATTCGGCATTGTACACGCGTAACCGCCCTTTCTCCTCTTTCGGATACTCCACAACCAAAACCTTGACAACTCTCAGGGCACCACACTGCAGGGCGGGCCACCGCCGCCTGCGCGCCCTGTGATTGGCTGCCATCAGTCAACTGACCCAGAGTGGCTCAGACTTATATAGCGAGCGCCCCCTGCTTGTCACCATTGTGCAATTACAACTGCAACAAAATACAAACTGAGAGGAAATAATACTGTTATTGTGAATGAATAACATATCATCTTTGTTTGAAAATATTTCAAAAACAATTATACAAGCAAGGGTGATGAAAAAATTATAATAAGTATTGACGTATATTGCAATGTAATTTTGGAATTGTATTGCAACAACACCTCATCAGTAAGGTAAAACTAACTTGTCTCACCACGGTCACCTGACTAATTCTGAGTGTTTGCTTTGCAAGTGTGCTCACTGCATTCTGCAGGTCAGGAGTGTCAAACTAATTTTTATCAAGAGACCACATACAGCCTAATTTAGTTTCAATTGGGCCTAATCTTTAAAATAGTTTGTATTCATTGCATTAAATTATTTATTTTTGGCCCATGTTATGCATCAAGGGGTCAATGCACTTTATAATCTAAAAATATTGCACATTAAATTGAACATGAGACTCTAGGCCTCAACAATAGGTGATCCATTTCCATATGCTGCAAACATGCAGTAATAAAATGAGTAGATTAATTACTAAATACCTAAATACGATTTGTAGTGTGTGGCTCTATTGCTTTAGCAAAGCATCACATATTCCAGTCAGTGTCAATTGAAGCATTTATCTTAAAACATATTAGATAAAGTAAGAAACCAACAGAAACCTACTGCAAGGGATGAGATCTATTTCTGTGTGTTTAAATAACACATTGCATTTCAGGACAGTATTTATAGGCAATTTTACATGTGGACCATAGCTCATTTAGAGATTACTTGAATCCAGAAATGGTGAAATATGTGATTTCAGTCATTTTTACTACACTTAATTGTATAAACGGCATGTAATAATGTGTCTTCACACCGACTTTAAAGCAATACCATACAGAAACATCTCAGGGTTATAAAGTTAAAGAACATATATTTTAGCCTGTGCAATATAAAGGTTTATTGGTAATATATTGCAGTGATATACAGTCTGCGACAAGGTTTGGTTATTAACAAGTTACTATGTAATACATACAGAAGTTTATGTTCTATGTGATGAACTGATGACATTTCCAGCATGTTCCCTTCCTTCACCCACAGTAAGCTGGGATCGACTCCATCCAGTCAGCCTGAACAAACTGAAGCTGTTAAGATGGATTAAGTTGATGTGTTGATGTAAGCTGTGCGTTTCATACCACCGCCATCTGCTGGAGCTTTCCTTCATTCGTTTTCATAAGACTGTAGTTTCCCTTAACAATAAAACCCACATTATTTCAGTGTGTACAATCACGCAAGGACCTCTGGAGCAGACCACACAAAAGTTTCTTCCCAGCATTTACAGTGAAACATGTTTCAACTTTTATATTACATTCATAGAGGGACATTATGCCCCTCTTCTCACCATGTTTATCCTTTTGATTTTATTCTGCTAACCTACCCTGTGTGTGTGTGAGAGGACTGGAAGAATTCTCAAATCAGTTGCAGCACTTTGGGATGAAGTTTAAAAAGTATCCACGATGTACTTTTACCTTTGTGATCCGGTCTGAGGGGCATCATCCATTCATCCTTGCCACACTTCTATGCAATTTCATTCTCAATCCTTTCACCAAAGAAAACATGCTTTATTAACCTGGTATAACCTTTTATTTTCAGTCCCACCGTTTCAAATAACAGTATCAACATTTGTATCATAGTTACAGTTAAAGTAGGTACACACAGAACTTCGGAATGTCAATAAATACAAAAACAAACGCATTAATACAACTCAAAGTACAAAAAGTGACATCTTGAAAAATAAAACTTCCAATGGGAATGGATCCGAACTGCCAGTGGTCAAAGCAAATGGAAATAACTTGAACGCGTTTAGGATGGAAGGACATTCCTGGCTCATTTACCAACATTTAACTTAAAACCTGTGCACATTACTTTCTGAACATAGAAGGAAAATAGAAGTTGATTTAATCCACTTCTTCCATCCTGGATGTGTCGTCGTCGCCTCCTTCAAGAGGGGGCATGTCCTCTGTGGGAGCGGAGGGGACGTCATCTGATATCATATCGTCCTCGTCGATACCTACAAGAAAGCAATTTGGTAACATGAGTGATTTTGTCAGCCAAATGGGTTTTTTCCCCGCCAGCAAAAGCAGCTCGGTATCGTCAGTGAATACAGATCCTTACCAAGACCCAGTTTGATCATCCTGTAGATGCGATTGGAGTGGGTCTGAGGGTCGTCCAGGGTGAATCCTGAAGACAGCAGAGCGGTCTCAAACAGTAGGATGACCAGATCCTTCACCGATTTGTCGTTCTTGTCGGCCTCCGCCTTCTGCCTCAGAGTCTCGACAATGGGGTGGTCCGGATTGACCTCCAGGTGTTTTTTAGCTGCCATATATCCCATAGTGGAGTTGTCTCTCAGAGCCTGGGCCTTCATGATCCGCTCCATGTTGGCTGTCCAGCCGTAAGTGCTGGTGACGATGCAACAAGGCGAAGAGACTAGACGGTTGGAAACGGTGACCTGCAGAGGAAAAAAAACATATTGGTGTCAGGACAAGTCGGCTGTACACAACAATGACACCCCATCACCTGTTGCAATGCTACAGTCAGCTCACCTTCTCCACCTTCTTCTCCAAGATGTCCTTCATGATCTTGCAGAGGTTTTCAAACTGAGCCTTCTTCTCTTCCTGCTTCTTCTTTTCGTCGTCATCCTCCGGCAGCTCCAGGCCTTCTTTGGTCACGGAGACGAGGTTCTTGCCCTCAAACTCCTTCAGCTGCTGGACGCAGTACTCATCAATTGGCTCGATCATGTAAATGACCTCCAGTCCGGCTTTGCGGAGGCGCTCCACAAAGGCAGAGTTGGCCACCTGATCTTTAGTTTCACCTGAAATTGAGACATCAGCCAGCAGCACATGGATTATTTGACTTGTATCACTTTTCAATGGACTTTTGACAGTTTCAGGACAGAGGAGATCCTCACCAGTGATGTAGTAGATATGTTTCTGCGAGTCTTTCATGCGTGTCACATAGTCCTTAAGGGATACCATCTCATCTCCAGAGGCTGAGGTGTAATAACGCAGCAGCTCAGACAACCTTTTCCTGTTCTGGGAGTCCTCATGGATGCCGAGCTGCAAAATAAGCGTCATTTAGTACAACCAACAAATAAAAACACTACCGAGTATCCAGAGAACTTACAAGGTTTACAGCTGCTTTTCATTGAGACAGTATGGTTAGAGGGTGAGGCAGACGGTGCCTGAGCAACATGAAGCTTGCTATTCACTAGGTCTGCACTTATTTTGGGCTGTTTTATTCACAATTAAGCTTTCACTAGTCTAACAAGAGATCGCCGTCAGTGAGATAAGATCAGGAAGGCTTGCAGCCGGCAAAGTGCAAGGTTGTGAGCGCTGACCTTGATGTTCTTGGAGAACTGCTCATAGTACTTCTTGTAGTTGTCCTTGTCCTCTGCCAGCTCTGTGAAGAGCTCCAGGCACTTCTTGACCAGATTCTTACGAATGACCTTCAGGATCTTGCTCTGCTGCAGCATCTCTCGGGAAATGTTGAGGGGCAGATCCTCGGAGTCCACCACACCCTTGATAAAATCTGATAAGTGAAAAGTGTGAATTTAGTCACAAACGTCTATTTTACAGAAAATACACAATAGTGTTGCTTTAGTTATGAACCAATTATGTCTTTTCTTCTTAATCTAATGTGTCACAGTCACACTTCATTATTACTCACTGAGATATTCAGGAATGAGTTCATCACAGTTGTCCATGATGAAGACCCTGCGTACGTAGAGCTTAATGTTGTTCTTCTTCTTCTTGTTCTCGAAAAGGTCAAATGGAGCCCGACGAGGCACAAAGAGCAGAGCGCGGAATTCCAGTTGGCCCTCTACTGAAAAATGCTGCGAGGAAACAGACCAAATAAGTGATTAGATTCGACTTCACACACACACAAAAGAAAAAAAAACTTGTGCTCAACACTGAAAATATATCAAGAGACTAACCTTGACTGCCAGATGATCCTCCCAGTCATTAGTAAGGCTCTTGTAGAACTCGCCATACTCTTCGTTGGTGATGTCATCAGGGTTGCGGGTCCACAGGGGTTTGGTCTTGTTCAGCTCTTCCTGATCAATGTACTTCTCCTTGATCTTCTTCTTCTTCTTCTTTTTGTCGGAGGATTTGTCATGGTCATGTTCCTCATCGGAGCCCACATCCTCGATCTCAGGTTTGTCCTCGTCCTTTTCCTCCTCTTCGTCCTTGTCTTTCTCCTTCTCCTCTTCTTCAGCCTCGTCGTCACTAACCTCCTTGTCCCTCTCTTTCTCCAACTGAAGCAGGAAAAAGGGTAAAGTACAAATTCAAATGTGAGAATTGGCCTAAATACTATCTGTGGTATTTCAATATTTCTGTCACTGGAGGAGCTCTAAAGCCAAAACAACCCGCAATTTATGTATTAATTGAAACATGTACTTACGAAGAGTGTGATGGGGTAGCCAATGAACTGAGAGTGCTTCTTCACAATTTCTTTAATTCTTCGCTCTTCAAGGTACTCTGCCTGGTCTTCTTTCAGGTGCAAGATCACCTTAGTTCCACGCCCCATTGGTTCAGCTGTCGTGGAAAAAAAACAACAACAAAAAAAAAAAAAACATGTAAAGACTAAATACAACCACCAAACTACATATAGCACTTTCATACTTTCACAGTACTTACAACTGTCCACTCTGACTGTGAATGAGCCTCCAGCGGAGGATTCCCAGGCGTACTGCTCGTCATCGTTATGCTTGGTAATAACTGTAACCTTCTCAGCCACCAAGAAGGCAGAGTAGAAACCCACACCAAACTGGCCAATCATGGAAATGTCAGCTCCAGCCTGCAGAGCCTCCATGAAAGCTTTGGTGCCGGACTTGGCGATGGTTCCGAGGTTGTTAATCAGATCTGCTTTGGTCATGCCGATACCCGTGTCAGTCAGGGTGATGGTGCGTTCCTCTTTGTTGGGAATAATTTCAATGTTAAGGTCCTTGCCAGACTCCAGCTTGTCTGGATTGGTGAGGCTTTCATAGCGAATTTTGTCCAGTGCCT
Organism: Lipophrys pholis; assembly: GCF_963383615.2. NCBI lineage: Eukaryota > Metazoa > Chordata > Actinopteri > Blenniiformes > Blenniidae > Lipophrys > Lipophrys pholis. The sequence goes on from NC_137649.1 coordinate 18,012,979, forward strand.
TACAGGAATAAAAATCAAGATTAACTGCATTTGTATTCATTTTTATTTTCATCAAGTGTTTAAATAAGACACATTATAAAACAAACTTACATCTGAAGAGTTGGAGATAAGCTCCCTGAGGAAGATCTCTTTGTTGGAATAGAAAGTATTGATGATGAGGGACATCAGCTGGGCAATCTCAGCCTGGAATGCAAAGGTCTCGGTCTCCTCCTCCATTGGTTGGTCGTGTGACATCTTTGAAAAGGAAACGCATGAAGACTGCACTTTGAAACAAGTATTAACACGCATTAAGCACCATAATATGTACCTTCCAACTTATTTAAGTTACAGTTACAAAGGCTGCAATGAGAATAAAACGCCATGTTTTGATAGCATGATTGGTTTATTTATTATCTTCATAAGTGAAGATAAGGCTTGTTTACCGATTTGCTTTCGTCATCACGCATATGAGTCAGTGGATCAGCTGCGGGATAATAACAAGCTACACCAGCAATGTTAATCTCACTCTGGTTTTGTGTCAAGTTGCACCTTCACATCAGCGTAATTTCCCCTCATCACAAACCAGTCGTCTCAACGACAACTACAAAATCAAATCAGTACCTATGACTTTGTAATTATCATGTGGTTTATATTAGACTCCATCCCTAACATTGGTGATCATCTATTGCAAACTATTGGTCAGTATATTCATATTTAAAATGAGTGAAGTAGTAAAATAGTTGGGGGTCTGTTTTATATGCAGGCACGCCTTGCTTGTTGAAGCAGGTGGGGTGACAGACTGTTCAGCTCAATAATCCAACTTTGGCAGATGAGATTAAACCCCCATGTCCTTCTTCACAGTTTAACTCTTCATAAGAAACCGACAGACACGGTTAAATTCAAGCATTCTGTGATGCTACACCACATTCAACTACAGTTGTAAATTATACAGACTTGATTCATCTGGATATTGATTCATCCCGAAATAGGCACGTGGCTTGAATTCCACATTGACATGACCAGGAAGGACTCCACCTGCCGGTTTGCCGGATGAAATACAAGTTTCTAGAAGGTACCAGGAGGCAAAACAGAACTATCTGGCAGTTTCTATAGGAATGGAGAGCTCCTCCTCTCAGCCTCCACAGACAATTTTCCTGTGAATTATCATTCAAGAAATTACTTTTTATGTGCTGCATCCTTGAGTGACATGAGAGAGTGGTGGCTTAAAAACCCGAATAAATATCTTAACTGCTCAGGAAATCTGATTAGGCTTCATTAAGTTGTGTGCCTGCTCAACAATAAATATAATCCTGACAAGTGCTGCAGGTAAGCATCATGCAATGTGGCTGGGTGAGGTTTTCTAATGTTCAGATGAGTAACGTTAAAAGTTTTGAGGGAATAAATGTCTCACCAGTTCTCAATTATGTACATGCTGTACAATATTAGTTCTCAGTAACACATGCATGCAGAAATTTAAAAAAAATAAAAAAAAACATCGTCACTTTAGCTTGAATGAAAAATGGCTGAGCTGTGTGACAACTGAGCTAACATGGTACACGAATGTGTAATAAAAAATAAAAAAGCATTTGACATCTTCATTATAGTGTCGCAAACATATAATTAATTTACCTTGGCTCCTCGGCGTGTTAAAAACTCCGGAGTGAGATGTGTTGAGGTCGTTTCCACCAGTGTCGTTTACTCGGGAGGAAGGCTGGTCGTGCAGTTTTGTACCCTTTCTGAGTATTCGAGAAATCCCGACCTGAGCTTCCAGAACCTTCTGGAAAACCCTCCCCCTCTACGGCTCGATGCCGCCCCCTGATAGGCTGACTGCACTGTCAGTCATAAGACCAGACCACGCCTTTCTTCCCTTTTTTGGCAAAAGAGGCGGGATTACGCGCCGGCATCATGCGGGAAGAGAAACTCGAATGAACTATGCTGTAATGACTGAAAATTCCAGAACAGTGACCAAAAGTGTTGGAAAAAAAGCACTAAAGTGCCCGTGTTTACATATTTTTGAATGAATCTCAAATTTTATTACATTTTTGGGTGAATTAGTCATACATTTCAGCATGTAATTAACACGACAAAGACTGCAGGTTTAATTTCTCATTGTGTTTTTATTACAAATGTGCATGCCCTTCATAAAAAATTCTGTAGTTACAAACAGAGACATAAGTCAAATCCGAAATGACTTTATATTATTCATGATGATTGTCAGTAGTCTTATGCAAGCAGCTGATACATTGCTTAATGAGCCAAACTGTGAGCCTGTCTATTCCGAGTAACTTTTACTAACTAGTTGTGTTTAATCGAAATGAATTGTGTTGAGATGATATCCTTGAGGAAGCAATATAACTTACAAAAATAAAAAATAAAATAAAGTAAGAACGCTCAAGTATCTTAGTCGACTTCCTCCATCCTTGACGTGTCATCGTCTCCTTCCAAAACGGGCATGTCTTCATCAGCCGGCTGAATGAGGTCCTCAACTGCAGAATCGTCATCATCAATTCCTGAGAAGGAAACGGCATGAATTCATTCATTCATTCAAATAAACAATTTAGCATATGCAGTCAAAGGTAGAGAGAATGAAATATACCAAGACCAAGCTTGATCATCCTGTAGATGCGGTTGGCATGTGTCTGTGGGTCCTCCAGAGTGAATCCTGAAGACAGCAGGGCGGTCTCAAACAGGAGGATGACCAGGTCTTTCACAGCCTTATCGTTCTTATCAGCCTCTGCCTTCTCTCTCAAGGTCTCAACGATTGGATGCATTGGGTTGATCTCAAGGTGCTTCTTAGCTGTCATGTAGCCCATGGTGGAGTTGTCTCTCAGGGCTTGAGACTTCATGATTCTCTCCATGTTGGCCGTCCAGCCGTAAGTGCTGGTGACAATGCAGCAGGGGGACGAAACCAAGCGGTTGGACACGACAACCTGCCAAGAGGGAAATTCGCTATTAATTTAATACTTGAACATAGTTGATTTAACCTTAATAGTCTTGTACACCAAATAATATATCAGTTGAGTCATTTCTAAAAGGTAAAAGCATACTTTTTCAACTTTCTTGTCAAGGATGTCCTTCATGATTTTGCAAAGATTCTCGAACTTATTCTTAAGCTCCTCTTGCTTCTTCTTCTCATCTTCATCCTCCGGCAGCTCCAGGCCTTCCTTGGTCACTGACACTAAGTTTTTGCCATCATACTCCTTCAACTGCTGGACGCAGTACTCATCAATCGGCTCGATCATGTAAATGACCTCAAGTCCGGCTTTGCGAAGGCGCTCCACAAAGGCAGAGTTCGCAACCTGGTCCTTGGTTTCGCCTGTGAAAGTTCATTTTAATCAATTTAATCATTTGTGTTTCGAATCAGTCTGAAGCAGAATGTAAAATGTAGTTGGATATCTTACCAGTGATGTAGTAGATGTGCTTCTGGTTGTCCTTCATACGAGAGACATAGTCTTTCAGAGAAATCATCTCATCTCCAGAGGCTGAGGTGTAATAGCGCAGCATATCAGATAGCTTCTTCCTGTTCTGGGAGTCCTCGTGGATTCCAAGCTAAGACACGGAACAAAGTGTTACTGTGTGTTACGGGAATCAAACAAAATTAGAACTGCCAAATTTTCCATTTGAACTTTTTGTGAAAACTGAGATGGATAAGACTACCTTGATGTTCTTGGAGAACTGCTCATAGTACTTCTTGTAGTTGTCCTTGTCCTCCGAAAGCTCTGTGAAGAGCTCCAGGCACTTCTTGACCAGATTCTTACGGATGACCTTCAGGATCTTGCTCTGCTGCAGCATCTCTCGGGAGATGTTGAGGGGCAGATCCTCGGAGTCCACCACACCCTTGATGAAGTCTGATTAAAGAAGGAAACGACTGCTCAGCCCTCCAAAGCCAGACAAGGTGTATTTTGTGTTTGGAAGCTCAGTCGGAGGGGGGTTACTTACTGAGATACTCTGGAATCAGCTCCTCACAGTTGTCCATGATGAAGACTCTGCGGACATAAAGCTTGATATTGTTTCTTTTCTTCTTGTTTTCGAAAAGGTCAAATGCTGCTCTTCTTGGCACAAAGAGCAAGGCACGGAACTCCAGCTGTCCCTCCACTGAGAAATGCTGCAGACACAAAACAGGCATACATTCATTAAGTTGTTCGACAGGAATGACTGAGAATCAAGAGCATCTTGGGTGCCAAATGTGGAATGAGTATCATGGGTGAGCATTGCTTACCTTGACTGCCAGATGGTCCTCCCAGTCGTTGGTAAGACTCTTGTAAAACTCTCCATACTCCTCATTGGTGATGTCATCTGGGTTGCGGGTCCAGATAGGCTTCGTCTTGTTAAGCTCCTGAGCATCAATGTATTTTTCCTTAACCTTCTTCTTCCTCTTGTTCTTGCCATCCTTGGAGTCTTCATCCTCATCGGAGCCCACGTCCTCAATTTTAGGTTTGTCCTTGTTCTCAGCAGCATCTTTCTCAGCTTCTTCTTCTTTTTCTCCCTCCTCGAGGTCCACTTCTTTTTCTCTTGTTTTCTCCACCTTGAAAATATAAAAAAAAGACTCATAAATTTTGATTACCAGCATTGCTGTAGCCGTTTGTAATGGTTGATGTGTGGTTATCGTGCTATTGTGTTTTGATTAAGGAAAAAAATTACTTACAAACAGTGTAATGGGGTAGCCAATAAACTGTGAGTGCTTCTTAACAACTTCCTTTATACGCTTTTCTTCACAGTATTCTGTCTGATCTTCTTTGAGGTGAAGGATAACTTTAGTGCCTCTGCCAATGGACTCTCCTAAAAGAAGCAATACAATCAGTGATGAGATGTTACCCAACAAATTAAAATCGTATTTAATTCACAAGTTCATGATAAGAGTGACGCATCAATGAGAGGAATAAAACACACCTGGGTCAGGTTTGACTGTGAACGATCCGCCGGCTGCAGATTCCCATAGGTACTGCTCGTCATCATTGTGCTTGGTGATGACCGTCACCTTCTCCGCCACCAGGTAGGCGGAGTAGAAACCCACACCAAACTGACCAATCATGGAGATATCCGCTCCAGCCTGCAGGGCCTCCATGAAAGCTTTGGTGCCGGACTTGGCAATCGTACCCAAGTTGTTGATCAGGTCAGCTTTGGTCATGCCGATGCCCGTGTCGATTAAGGTCAAGGTGCGGGCATGCAGGTCTGGTAGGACTTCAATCTTCAGGTCTTTGCAGGACTCAAGTCTGCTGGGATCTGTCAAGCTCTCGTATCTGATTTTATCCAAAGCCTGCCCAATGAGCATAAATCCATTAAAAAAATACTGTTCGCACAATATTAATCAGCGTTTTTTAAACGGTAACACAGGTGTTGAGTTTACTTACATCCGATGAGTTGGAGATGAGCTCCCTAAGGAAGATTTCTTTATTTGAGTAGAAAGTGTTGATAATAAGTGACATAAGCTGAGCAATCTCTGCTTGGAAGGCGAAAGTCTCCACTTCCTCCTCCATGACATGGCCAGCTTTCTCAGGCATCTAAAAGAGAGCACATTTCATGTTGTTTTAAAAAGCTGCTTTGTTATGACATTCAATCTGAAAATTATATTGGCTTTATTTTAGTAAATTATACTGATTGAGCTTCGTTGTTATATTTAAAAAAAAACAAAAAAAAACACTTTCTCAGTTGCTTACGACAACTGCAGAGAGGAGCCGGGCTCACTAATGGTGGACGAACACATGTTCTTTCTGTCAATCAAAGACTTGGCTTTTGAAAAACTGGGAGGAGTTCTAAAGTTTTCCCAACCCCCAGCGACTTCAACACGTGTCCTTTAAATCCTTTTCATTAGCAGAGATAACATTTTTTTTCAAATTGGGGATCAAATAAAAGCGACCTCTCGTTTGCTTTTCAGAAAAGATTTTATCGGTTTTCATGAGTGTCCAGTATTTAACACAAAACAGCATTCTGATACCTGTATGAATCAGTTTAGGGAATTAAAAACAGTACATAAACCTTAATTCATCCAAAAGCATTGGCTTTACAACTTGGCTTTAAACTCTATTATTCTTAAATGTAAATGATTTGCATCTTCTCTGTGCGCCAGCATGTCTTCCCATTCAACCGCCTACACTCAGGGTCACCCTGCGTGCCATGTGCTCCTGCACATCATCATGTCAAGATACTGATGGCATTCACCAAAAAATGATCCCGAAGCTTAGACTCAACATATTAATTGACTAAGGTTTTTCATCTTGACTTAATTCTTTTGCTGAAATTCTGGATTTTTGGAGCATTCTGTTAAAATTCCCAGTGCAGTGTAAATGTTCTTTTAGTTCGTTATTGGAATTGCAATGCATCGATGAAAGCTGGTTCACTCTTACCTTGAATGAAATGTCAGGCTTCTGTGACTTATTTGGATAGACGTCGACTGAATCACTGGGCTGGTCTTCACTAGGCTCCAAAAGTAGGCCTCACTGATGCTCCTGTGGGCAGTAAGTCTCTCTCGGGTGTGTTGAAGTGAGTGTTGTTTGACTCTATGCAGATCCCGCGACACACCGGTTTCTTTTTATACTCAAGGGTGTTTTCTCGAAGCTCCCATTCAGAAGCTTCCAGAAGATTTTAGAAAGGGGGGTGGGTTGTTAAGGAAAGACTGGGAAGGGGGTGGCGAATGAGACACCACAGCCCTAAAGTTTATGTGCCCTTGTAGGGCTGTGGAGTAACAACGTGTGCTTGTCACTCACAAGGAGAACTTTCCTGATAGCTCGGCTGTCTGTTAGGCCCCAACCTCCCCCCATCGGTAGGCATCACAGCTGTGGGCTGCCATTACTATCAGCTGCTGTAGCAGTGTCCTGTTGAACCTACACACGTTCCACCAGGCTTCCTATGGACTGCAAGTCCATCGCAGGCTTTTTTGATTCTGCAAGATTGGGTGAATCTTAAGATTTCACACTTCAAAGAAGCTGAACACGTCATTTCAATCCATGTATAGTGTAGGGTACATGTGAAAGTGCTTTATGCCTTTGATTCACTGTGTATGTTGGAGTTTAGGTCGTACCTTTACAGTAACTGAGTTGCAATCCTTTTTTCTTTTTTTTTTTCCAGAGTGAATGGAGTTTTCAAGCACAATTAAGAATGATAAAATGGTCTGGAGTATAAACTACACCCTTTAACCGCCTCCTTTTTTTGTCCTGTACCCTCTGGGGCACCGTACAATAGCAAGGCAGTTTATAAAATTAGACTCCATTGTTATACAGTCATCTTTTATCTGAAATTGGACAAAACAAACAACACTACGTATTTAAATATTTTTCAATCCAGATTCTGTACTTATAATAATGGAACTAGATTTAAAGGTGGATAAGTAAAAAGATACTTTACACATGGTTACTGTTATAAGCATGCATATATATTTCACTTTTCAGTGCCTTGAAATTATTTCAAGATCTTCTTCAGTATGAAAAAAGACTAAAAATTACGAAATAACTGACAGTGATCTTCTTTAAGTCTTTTTTGGGACATAATTCAGGTGGACATATGTTCTCTTTTTGCACTGTTTTTAATTGTTAAAATGTTTTTCTACCTATTTTGTAACAAATATTAGAAATTTTCAATATTAATATTAATATTGATATTTGTAAATAATATATCTGTTTATGTCATATTACAAAACAAGCCAATAATAACAATCGAAGCCGTGACAAAGCCAACAACTTCCAAGGAATACTCATACTGACACATCTTAATAATAAACACATCATAAATTGAAGAAGAAAGAAAAAAAATACCCGACACATTTAATTTAATCACCTTCATAAATATACTCAATTACAATAGGAGAAAAACATTTATTTTTGCAGACAGAGAGTGGTAGTAACCGGATGTGACCAGAGGATGGCAGTGCATTGGACGCGCCACAGAGGTGTTATGTAACCGAAATGTTTTTAAGTCTGAAGTAGACACTAGAGCCATCCACGTACCTTCAAGCACGAGGCGCTGTCGCAATCATTGTAAGATGATATTTTCTGAAACAGAGAAGGAAAATTCATAAATGTAAACCACACAAACTAGAAATCGTCATTGCTGTACACATATTTCACAACTGCATATACTGATCACCTTCAATCACACCAAATCAAGCCATACATCTGGGTGTAATTGTGGACTTAGATCTGGAACAAACTTCACAAACACCTGAGGAACGCTGTCACACTCACTTGTTCAAATCAGGCTATAAAACAGTATTTGTAGCTAAGGTGTTCCAATAAATAATAGATGATGTTTATTAGGTTTTGATATAATTTATTCTCCTTTTATGCTGTTGTTGATCCCCTTGATTTAACGTTTTTCATAAACAGATTAAGATTCTTAATTGCTGTGCTTTAAAGTATTTATGTTAATTCTCTGTCAAACACTGTGTATTGCCCTGTGTCTGAATGGTGCTATCTAATTAAAATCTGCCTTGCCTTACTTCGAATACACATACTGTGCATATTAATCTCAATTTGGCCTGACCAGTAAATTATGTCATTATTAACTATGAAATAACCAGATCTCAAAATATATGCTTTTGTGCAACAAAGTATTGAGTCAATGTTTATCAAACTACCCTTTTACAAAATGTGACAAACCTGAAAAATATTACAAGAACTGCAATTCCTACAATATTATGCCAGTATTCAGTCAGTTCACACATGTGCTTTAAATCTTTATTGTTGAATCTTCAATGACATAAAACATTTAGTCACCTGTCGCTGGAACTCAAAAATATGCTAGTATCTCATATTATGGTCCCAATAAATTGTCAAACTCTAGAAATCTTCATTAATGTACAGACTTTTCTGCATTTGTGTAGTAATCATAATGACCTGACCGGGCTCACATCAAATACACTAAAGCGTCCCCCTGGTGGTCAAATAAGCACATTGCAGTTGATGTCATAATTTTTCACAGCTGATAAATTTCATTTTGAGGCTGGATTGGACTCTTTGGTCGGCCACTTCTGGCCCGCGGGCCATATGTTGGAGGCTATTTTAGGTGTAACTAGTGAAGTGAATGTAAGATCCTGCATGCGATTATGTCGTGCCGACAGTGTTATTTTAGAAACAGTCACTGCTCACAAAATAATAAATGTATCTTTTTACTAAGCACGCCGTGAACACTGTTTACCTTTGAACTCCGGTCTGCAGGAATCTTCTGCACGCATGCGCACACAGTAACATCCGGGGCCGGGACAAGGATGAACGCCAATTTTCAAGATGGCGGCGGAGGGAGGAGGGAAGGAGATGAACGAAATTAAAACTCAATTCACCACCCGAGAAGGCGTCTACAAACTCCTCACCCACTCCGAATACAGCCGCCCGAATAGGGTGCCTTTCAACTCGCAGGGCTCCAATCCCGTCAAGGTCTCCTTCGTGAACGTGAATGACCAGTCCGGCAACGGCGACAGGATCTGTTTCAATGTGGGCCGGGAGCTCTACTTTTACATCTACAAAGGCGTGAGAAAGGTAAACACCGAGGACACTGCCGCCCCCGAGCAGCCCGGGTGGTTTGGCGGCTTTAAACGTGTCGCGTCTCGGCTGTCAACTCTCCCAGCTTCTGCAGTTAAAGTGCGTAGACTGTGAAGACAAGGCCATGTAGCAGACCAAGCTAAGTTAGGGGACTAATTAGCATTCCGAGCTAACGTCGCCACAGTTGTTGTTGTTGAATCTGCGCGACTCCAGTCGGTGACAAGCTGTGACATGAGATCTGGAGATGAGCTGAGAAAGGTCTTGTCACGTCACGCCGTGTCACATTGTGTTTGTTTATGGCCCAGCCAAACCTTTACAACGAGAGTGGGCAGCACAGCCAGCAGTAGTTGTGCTGTTGCAGTGTTCGCTGTTGGAGTGGAAGTGATGGTGTGCTGTCAGGGTTTGGATGTGATGCAGCCTGAGCCGCTGTTTAGTTGCATACACTGGTGATGTCACTGCAGAAAGCCACGTTGGGTCTTGTTGATCAGGCCAAAGAATGATGATGTGGTTCTTTCTAAGTCCATCCATATATACCACCTTATTCTGTGCAGGGACGCTGCAGCCAATCCCAGAAATACAGAACAAGAGACAACCACACACACTCACACCTCACATGCATGTTTTTGGACCGTGGGAGGAAACTAATTATCCCAAGGAAACACACACGGAGAGAACAAGCAAACTCCATACAGAAAGGCCCGGCCAGTATTTCAACCCATGACATTCTCACTTTGAGTCGAGAGCACTAACCACTGCTCCATTGTGCTGACCACAAGAATCAAATCCCACAACCCATCCGGACTCAGTAAAAGAGGAATCTCCCACTTGAGTTTTTCCTCTCCACATGCTGGCTTGGTGCTGCTGTCACATCCTGGTGGCTCCAGTAGCAACCTTTGAATGGAACGTTTGTGTTTGTTCAGCTGGTATCACGCTCATAGTTTAATCATTTTAGTTGGATTTCTGTTCCACTTTCTACTAAATCCCAGTATTTAAGTCTATGAATGAAAATACAATCACAGTGTGGCTCACCAGCCTCCTTCAAAAATGTTTTTTTCCCCCACTGCAAACTTTCAAAAAATAGGTAAAAACAGGAGAGGAGTTAGAAATTACTGTCTGTCTTTTATTCCCAGAGTTTATATGGACTGAGCCGATGTATGTAAGCAATAACGCTTTGAAGCTTGTTAATTACTGTGTAGAGCAGTCCAGCAAGTTAAGGAAGAGGATTGGTATGCATGGTATTTGCCAATGTTTGAGAGACCTTAACCCAGTGACACCAGAGACAACATTGTGACATGGCTGAGCTGCACCTAAACACATATTCAGATGTCTGAAGGTGTTTGAAATAGTCACACAGAAACCAACAAGTAAGCAGCTATTTTCTTCATCCATTCTAACACACGCACACTGCAGGCTGAATATGTTTTTTTCAAAAAACACACTGATTAAGTTCTAGTTAAGCATGTTGGGTCAGTGGTGCCCTAGACGTTAGGCTTGTTGTCTGTATTGAATCCCCCTGCTTGATGTCAATCATAAGACCCAAAAGTCTTTCTTCTTCATGATCAGTTTAGTGAGTACCATAGGCATATCTATCCCATACTGTTACTAGAAATTACAGCGTAAAGCTAGTATTGATGTTACTATGACTTATTGTTACTTACATCTGTATTTACTGTGTTCCAAGTTGGCTCACTGACGTTGATTTGTCTGGAAGTTTTAATCAACTGTGATCAGGGTCAAAAGAGAGGCTGGTATTTGTCGCAGTGCTTAATAAGAGAAGTTATTTATTCTTCCAAGTAGTCCTCCTCTCAGTTATCTAAATAACTGGTGTCTAAACACTTCACTGCACATTATACCGAGTGTAATTATGCACGTGACAAATATAGGTCTTGACTGAGGTTGAAGGCTTCTTCAATTTGACCAGTTTTCAAGAAGTAATCGTTAATAAATAAACATTACACAATACACATTTTGACATAGCCAGCATATCAGGTAAACACTGTTCTATATTTGTGGTCTTTGGACTGAGCAGATGATTTCTATGGACAGGGAATATCAACGACTTGATAACAGAAGTCTGTTGTTGTCCACAGATCAGTGTAAATTTATCACAGCTGCTTTTGCTTGTGGATATGATACTCGGATGGGTTTTATACTGAGCAAGCTAGGCATCACTGTGGGACTTGATATGTCAGCGTCCTCATCCTTATTTTGAGCTGCTTCTCTGAAAATACTGATAGCTTTGTAGTCACAGCCTCTAAGCCTTTTCTCTGGCTCCTTCATTGCAACCAAAATAGACCACAAGAGACTTGCAGTATAAAACATAAAGCTGTCACAAATGTCAGACTCACACTGGTCAGGCTTTATTGTTGATCCTCTCTATTTTTGGATGAACACTTTCCACATCATGTCTGCAAAATGGTGTCAGTAACACAGTTTTTACAACTAGCAGAAAAGATTGTGCCTTTTCAAGATGATGACATTTATATGTGTTGATTGTTCCAGGCTGCAGATCTTAGTAAGCCCATCGACAAGAGGATATACAAAGGAACGCAGCCTACTTGTCATGACTTCAACCCTCTCACAGCGACGGCAGAGAGCGTCTCCCTGCTGGTGGGCTTCTCAGCAGGCCAGGTGCAACTTATAGATCCGATAAAGAAGGAAACCAGCAAACTCTTCAATGAGGAGGTAAGTTAGTGTTAACCTGACAGCGGTTAAAAGGACGATACTTGTACTTGTTTAATTTCATCTCTTGTACAAAGCAATAAAGTCACTGACCATTTCTCTTCTTCCCCCCCCCCCGACCACAAACCCCAGAGACTTATAGACAAATCGAGAGTCACGTGTGTGCGATGGGTTCCTGGTTCGGAGAGCCTGTTCCTGGTGGCTCACTCCAGCGGCAGTATGTATTTGTACAACGTGGAGAACACCTGTGGAACAACAGCGCCTCACTACCAGCTCCTCAAACAGGGAGAAAACTATGCGGTGCATACCTGCAAGAGCAAGTCGGCCCGGAACCCATTACTGCGCTGGACAGTGGGCGAGGGGGCCCTTAATGAGTTTGCTTTCTCTCCGGATGGCAAGTTTCTGGCTTGTGCGAGCCAGGACGGCTTCCTGCGGGTATTCGGCTTCGACGCCGCGGAACTCCACGGGACGATGAAGAGCTACTTTGGTGGTTTACTGTGCGTGTGCTGGAGCCCTGATGGACGATACATTGTGGCAGGAGGGGAGGACGACCTGGTGACCGTGTGGTCGTTTTTGGACTGCAGAGTCATTGCACGGGGACACGGTCACAAGTCGTGGGTGAGCGTTGTGGCATTCGACCACTGCACCACCAGCGTGGAGGACGGTGAGCCCCCCGCTGAGTTCAGTGGCAGCGACGAGGACTTCCATGAGCAGATTCACTTTGGCGCAGGCGTGGACAGAGCAAACAGCTCTCATTCACGGCTCTCTAAGAGAAACTCTACGGACAGTAGACCTGTTAGTGTGACCTACAGATTTGGCTCGGTGGGACAGGATACCCAGCTGTGTCTGTGGGACCTTACAGAGGACATTCTTTTCCCACACCTTCCTTTGTCACGTACTAGGACTCACACTAATGTTATGAATGCCACGAGTCCTCCAGCCACTGGACAAACTACTGCTACGACTACTACTACTACTACTACTACTACTACTACTACTGTATCCACCAACACCACCACCACCACCACCAACTCTAGTGGCACCAACGGCAAAGACAATGTGAGCAATAGTAGCACCAGTGGGAACACGGCAAACTCCCTCCCCAACACCCTGCCTCGCTCAAATAGCTTGCCTCACGCTTCCAACCCAGCAGCGGGCAGCACCCCTAATAGTCACACAGGCAGCAACAGCAGCACCTCCACCACCACCTCCACAACCACCTCCAGCACCAAGGGCAACAGCATCATGGACAGCACGTTCATTGCCACCAGCGTCAGCAAATTTGCCACGCTGTCGCTGCACGACTCGCGCAAGGAGCGCCACGAGAAGGACCACAAGAGAAACCACAGCATGGGCCACATCAGCAGCAAGAGCAGCGACAAGCTCAACCAGCTCAGCTCCTCGCGGACAGCAAAGGCCGACGCCGCTAAGACTCTGGGCACCATGCTGTGCCCGCGCATGGAGGAGGTGCCGCTCCTCGAACCCCTGGTGTGCAAGAAGATCGCTCACGAAAGACTCACTGTGTTAATCTTCCTTGAGGACTGTCTGGTAACAGCCTGTCAGGAGGGTTTCGTTTGCACATGGGCTAGGCCTGGGAAAGTGGTGAGTGACAGGCCTCTTGAGGATACTGTCATGTGACACCTCTAAACTCACTGTTGTTCACAAGCTGTTAGTGGTGACGACTGCAGCCAGAGGTTCTGGTTATTTCCAGATTTATACTCAACCCCCGCATCATTTCGATGGTCATTAGGATTTATCTGACAGTAAACCTCACGGCCTCACTATTCTGCCTCTTGCTTTACATTCAAGTAACACTATTGTTTGTTATCAATGTGTGTTATCTGTTTCTCCACAGGGATTGCTATCATCTCAAAACAACCCAGCCAACTCCCCCAGTGGAACAGTAGTATAGCCCTAGTGCTGGTGCTGCTAATGACAGCTCCATGCCACAGAGACGGGGATGACCAAGGCCAAGGCCCTGCAGCGCTTCTTCACACACTGTCACACACCACACGACCTCCAATGTCCCAGTTCATTGTCACGACGACAAGCTCCCTGATGTTTTTGTTGCTTTTATGTTGAGATAAGTGACGATGGCCAAGCCAGGGTGAGACTTGTCCTCCCGCTTACTTTCTTTTATTTTCTTTCTTTTCTTCTGGCGGGGGGGGGGGGGGGTTAAATGGGTGCTACTGTTCATAGGAGCTTTAACTCCTCCAGGAGGTTAATGAGAGAGTTGGACTGGCTCACTGTTGCGTCTCTGGTCATATCAAGTCGTGTCTAGTCTGAAAATGACTAATACCCAATCTATTGTGCCTGTAGATCTTCAAAGACTAGACACGGTGTAAGCTTTGTGATGATGCCTCAGCCTAACCTTTCGTGTCTGTGGGGATTAATTCAACACCAGTTTTTTCTTTTCATAATGCATTCACAGATAAAGGGAATAAGATGAGGGATTGTTTTGGAAAAGTGGCATATCCCCAAAAGTGTTTTGTTTTTTTTCCTCCCACCTCCTGGGTGCAGCCGAAGTTTTCACGACCCCAAGAAAGACCCCCACCACCACCCCACCCGATTTACAAAACGTTTTGAAGTTTCACACTTAAGACAGTTTATTTTGCACAAATTTGCTTTGGTTATACCCCCCCCCCCCCCCCCCCCCCCCCCAACCCCTCCACACATTTTTCAGTCCATCACAGGAACACATCCTAAACATTTTGTTGACAGCTCTGGAAGCACTTGGGGGACCGGCTTGTTTTCGCTCTTTGTCTCAACGCTGGATGCAGCAATCAGTTTTTTTTATATATGGAAAATAAAATTGTTTGCACTTAATAGTTTGTTAGAGGAGAATGGCTTTACATTTTTTGGAGCGTGTAAGGACTCCTTGACAAGGTTGATATATATATATATATATATATCTATAAATAGAATTAAACAAAACCTTTGTATCTATTGAACATTTATTTTAATATTGTTTCTGATTAAATGGGCTCTGTAATATATGTAAATATTGTACTTCAATGATTTATGGGTGAAATTATTATAACATTAGTTCAAAGATCCTCATTTCAGAAAATACTGATATTTCTAATACAGAAATCTATACCTAATATTAAAAATGAATCATAAATATGCAGGTAAAACTGTTTCCTCTTTTGTTTTGTTGTTGTTGTACATAAAGAGAATTCAGGTGTATTTTTATTAATGAAACGTTTGGTATAGGAAAAGTCTATGAAATCCTCTTGTCTAACAGGTAGTGCTGAATGCTAGCTCGCCTGTCGCCGCAGATTTCTTTTACGACGTTGGCAGGTCGGCGCAGACGCAGTGCTCTAATTCAGCCATCATTCCGAGCTCAGGTAAACCACAGGAAGACTAACGCTGGCATTGTTACCCCCCCACCCCCCCTTTCTTTCTTTCTTCCCCCGGCACCCATACGCATTAGTCCCATCCTCTCCAACCAACATGCTTGTGAATTCACTTTTAACAAAGACTGACAACCATGTTCTGCTGACAGGGCTGAAAATCTGTGACTCCACTTCTTGTGGTTAATAACTGCTAAACAGATGCTGAACTTGTGAACAAAACGTTTGACACTGTGTTGAAAAACCAACTGACAAATGTCAGCACTTGATGGCGGTGTAGGTGCTCGAGTTGAGGGTGTTGTTTTTTTTTTTTTGTTTGTTTTGTTTTTTCTCCAAGCACCCAACATAGGACTGAGGATTTTACCGGTGGGAGCCTTTTCCTCCATGTGACGCCTATTAAAAACAGCTTTGACAGACTGCGTGGTCTATTTGTCTTTACTGTACATTCACCATTCATTTCCATTGGGGTTCGATTTGCCAGCCTGGGTAATAGTCACCACTATCCATCCATCTTTCACTCTTTCACCCAACTTAAGGGGTCACCGGTCTATCGAGGGGAAAATAAACCTCACACTCACTTTGGACATTTTCAAATTCACTTTAAAGGTATCATGTTTTGGCGTGTGAGAGGAAACCAAAGTGCCTCGAGAAAGTTTACATACGTTTTACAACATGCAAACTCCTGGATTTAAAGGCGTGGAGCTCTGGAGCGAACCGACCAGCCACTTTACCACTGTGTGGCTCTCAATGCGATAAAGAAATGAAATACAGGAAAAAGTGTTTTCTAATCTGAACGCTATTGTTTTCAGTAGTTTTCATACTGAAACATTTCAAATCGTCCAGAGAGTTATGTATTTTTATGTATAATTCAGTGAAATTGTACGTTGGCGGACCTGAAATACAACAGTTTGCCATAACTTGTTTGGCTTGTTTTCGGATGGCCTTCCTGACTCGAGCCTCAGTGATTCAGGGGGAAGTAAGATTCAGTCTTGCGCCACTGCAGCAAATCCAGTTGTATAAGGCAGAAAATATGTTAAATCTGAGTCACCACTTGGACGGTTTTGCTGAAAGCGTTCTCTAAGTTCTTTACAGGTGTTTTCACTCAGCAGCTGACTGCTTGTGCTGTGCTATCTGAATATGTGCCAGGAACAAAACAAGGTTCACTTTTTTTTTTTTTTTTTGATGCAGGAAAAGTCAAGTAGTACCTGAGTCCATGAAGGCTATGATTCATCCCCCCCCTGCTTTTTTTTTTTTATCACCGTAAATAATAAGAAGGTATGCGTTATAAAATTCAAGGTCTTGTTGGAGTGCCTGTGCACTTCACTCTGGTGAGTCAGTGTGAACCGTGCAGCCACAAAGCCTTCGTTACTGTTATTAATGAGTTTGTTCTTGCGATGACATGTTGAAGTGTCGTTTAGATAAAAGAAGAGAAATAGAGATGAGCGTGTTGTGTAAACAGTACCTTTCCAATAAAGTGGGGGCATTTTCTGTTTTATTATTATTTACTAGCGGGACAGATTATAAAGATTTATGCACAAAAATGAAATCTGACCTTTTAAGACAAATACAATTTTCATCACGTATACTCTACCCCGCAGAACGAAAGAAAAGCTTTGGAACATAAATCTAAATGTTATTATGACACTATTCTACCCGTCTGGCCCACTGAAAATAAAATCAGGCTGTATGCGGCCTCTGAACTAAAATATGTTTGACACCCCTGGTGGAGACACTATATTGACTCATTACTGTATTACTGAATGGGGAGGAGGTCATTGCTTTGAATAGTATCAAACTATTCAAACATAAGACTCATGAGCCAATAAAAAGGAGTCCAATCCAGCCCACAGAATGACTGCGTAAAGTATAAACAGCAAAGAAAATATTTACTGGGACTTCTCCAATACATGTATTCACTGTTGCTGAGAGGTCAGTGACGCAGCAGCATCAGAGTCACACAGTGACGCATGCATGAAGGCTACAAAATACCAAAAATGTATAATATTTCACTGTAAATTGAATTTGCAGGCATCGTTAACAAAAAATGCAAACTGTACCTTTTGCGCTTTGGAAATATCAACTTGCAATACATGCACAGGAAAACATGCAAACTCCACACAACAATCAAAGTGAGGTAGCATGGTGCAGCCCCATGACATGAAAGGTGGAGTATTCTCCTCAGGTGGCCTGTTATTGTTACGTCTGACCAGCAGGTAGCAGTATTACTCAAACAAATTGGGGCTTTGGGCTCTTTAGCAACCATTAGGCGTTTGATAACAGCCATTACTTGATCAGACTGGAAACCTCAGTCTATATAGGCACACCCCGGTGTCTATATCTCCCTCTTGGTCCCCACGTTTTACAAATGTCTCCTAATCACTTCACCCTACGAATTCATATATATTTTATATTTCGGGAGTGGAATAAAACCGGTCCTCCATAATTAATGTGCCACTTTTAGAAGAAGCACAAGCACTCATGGGCATTAAACCAAGCAGCCTGTGGCATCAGTGTGCAGAGGGGCGAAGAGGAGGAGGGGGAGGAGGAGGAGGAGGGAGGGGTGTCGGGGATGCCATCAATAGGATGGATTGGCTCGATCATCCTGTCAAAAGTGTCAGATCTGACTGACTCTCTGATCGCTCTCGAGCTGCTGAGCAGGTATCGGTCAGATTAGGTGCCTGTCTCGAAAAAGCATCACGCCCGCGTTTTAAATATGCACCTGCGTACAGTTTCTGGCTCTTGACCGTGTTTATTCATTCCGCGCAAAACCTCGTCTGCCTCTAATCTCGCTGGCTGTTTGAATAGCAATCAAAACTGTGTGGCTCGGGGTAGGAGATTGGAAAAACAGCTGCATTCATCTTGCATCCTCAGGGAAATGGGTCCCACTTGATAGATATTCAATATCGAGAGGGCGCCCTCCTGTAAAGGCCCGGCTTTGATCTTCTTCTCACAGTGATAGAATTCCCTTCTCTTGCTTGCCTTCGTATATTGACCAAGAGTTATGTTTACCTAGCAACGTGTGCAGTGGCCATGAATGATTAATATAGACTCCCATTGCAGTGAGCGTGAAGAATGAGACGCATCTTTTGTGTTGCTAAAAGTCGACAGTTGAAGCTGAAGGGCTGCGGCAACGAATGGATACGACTCTGTTTGCAAAATAAAGATGTGCGCGACTAGTTACGTCTATGATATTGTCGAAATTGCCTTTGTTCTCATAGCATTCTCATTCGAGTGAGCTGGAGAGACATTGTGGAGTCAGAATATTAAATATGCTTGGAATGGATTTCACATTCGTGCAGTGGTTTGCACTCTCCCCTCACAGCTGGAACAATCCTGGATTGAATCCATGTTTTTTTTCTGTGGAGACTTGTGTTTCCTTCCACAGTACAAAAACATGTTTCAAATTAATAGATGAGTCAAAGTTGCCCGTAGGCTTGAATAACAGTGTGCAACTGTTTCAAACAGCCCAGTTTCATCTTGACCAGTAAATTAGTGCCATAACAATCTTTAAATTAATTATATTTCTTTGTGGGTGAGAGTATGTGTTAAGAAAATGTCTCTATTTTCACAAAAACCTAACAACTACTATGGAAAATGACTACAATCTTAACATGAAACCAATTTTAATGAAACCTTCTGATGCAAAATACAGTGAAATGCTCCCCCAAAAAACTTCTCTAATAGTTGAATTATGCATGTTTTTACTCACTCACCCTGACAGCACGGGTTTGAGGCTAATGCTAATTAGTTATATTTGATGGCAACATCCCCTCAGCTCAGGTTTCATTGTTATGTTGTGTTCAACACTCATAGCAAATCTGTTAAAAAAAAATTTAAAAATCAATGTTCTCCTAGAAATGCATACATTTTCTTGGTGGTTTGGCCACAGTGGAGCCTCTTGTGGTCCGGTTTTGGCCCACGGGTCTTATGTTAGACACCCCTAGTTTAGACGAAAACCTTCTGTTTTAATCATTTAAATGTCTGTGGTGACATTGGACTCAATGTTTGTATAATGACACTCAAAACCAACCTTGTGTCTTTCAGAGACGGGGTCAAACCAGTGCACCGAGCTGCAGAAATGATTCGATTTCCAGCGACAGAATGAAGAACTCACTCTTTGAGATGCGCTAATAAACCACTCACCTCTGCAAACCTGCAAATCAGATTTTTTTTTTGGCAACTGTGTGAAACCCAAATATATTAATATTCCCAGACTTGCCAAGAGGAACATTAGCAGTAATTTGCACTCATGTTTCTGGCCCCTTTAAATATTTAAGGCCAATATACTTCACCGCTGTTGCTGGCTCCCACCAACTGTAGATGGGAAATTGCCGTTTTACCGCTAAATGCTCAATGGTTATGCATTTCTGCCGGACCGAGAGTTTTATTCAAATCTAGATGGAGCTGTTTAGAAGGTTAAAATGATGTCCTACCATTTTTAATCAAAATTATGAATAAAAATGTTCACAGTTCATGACATACATCCTGTCAAGACTGCGTTTCTGTGAATACCTATACTTGAAATCAACACACTTTCTGGTTTCTGAGGGATGAATTGTGCAGAAGCGATTAGCACCGTGGCTACCTGCAATTGGGGGGGGGGGGGGGGGGGGGGGGGGGCACAGCAATGCAGCTTCTGAATCAGTTAAATATTTGTCACTAAAGAAAATCAGGAGCAAAGTGCCCCATTCCTCTACTCTCGCATCTATTCTCAGCCAGGTTTCCCTTGAGGTGCAGGCCCAATTACTGAGCCTCCTCCGGGGGAGCAGCTGCACAATGTGCCAGTCACATGGCCTCGGTACAGCAGCAGCAGAATCTGCGTGTCTTCACAGCGCATTAGGAATTAAAAGTTCACACATGGAAAATTAACCGGGGCCTCTCACCCGGCAGAGAACGAGCGGCCTGTTGGCAGCGAGTCAGTAGAGGAGCCATTGTGAGGCCTCATCGCATGCCGCTTTCTTCAGTCTTCAACATTTGTCAATGCCGAGGCTATGTGCCATGCATTAGACATTTCATATTTAATTCATGCCACGTTTGTAAACAGGATTTGCATGTGGAGAATGGCCGCCAGTGAACTCGAGCGCAAGATGCATTTAATATGAGGATCTATGGAGAGACTAGTCAGCAATAAGTTATTCTAGATTTTCAGCAAAGTGCAGAACTGATTGTTAAACATTGCTGGAGGGGTGAGGAGGGGGGATCAATGCAGAGAAGCACTGAGCTCAGGCCTCGGCGGAAAGCATCGATACTGAGCTGTGGTCTAAGCACTTAAAATGTAAATGTAACTTCAATACAACAACAGAAACAAGAAAGGAGCATCAGTGCCTTGGGATCTCTCCAGGTGCGTCATGTTTATTTATGTGAATGCCTTTGCACTGATACAGTAGCTTAAACTTTCATATCCCCATCCAAGTCATCAGCTGGGCAGTGATGCATTGCATCAAAAAAAAAAAAAAAAAAAATCTGTTTTATTTAGTTGCAGTGCATCACTCCAAACATGACCAGATGCAAAAACGCTGTAGTTCGGGCATCCTTCCCCCATGGTGTCTGAATCACTGCGGTTAAATTCATGCTGCGCATTGGAAATGACAATCTCCCGGTGTGCTCTGGAAACCTGTTGAAGCTAAGTGGGAAATTATATAAATGGAACAAGGTGTCTCGGCGGATCTCCTTTGATCTCGGCAAATTTGGGAGATATAAATATCTTCAAATTAATTATGCGTGCACAAGGGGATTACTAAATCCACAGATTCACCAAATTCAAGATTGCCCTGACGAGCCACTACACAATTCACCACCTCTTTCAAGATGTCCCACATTTTTAGTAACTTTAGGCATTTTATCACCGGAAAACCTTGTTATAGAAAATACAATATGTTGTTTAGTATATTATTGGTACAAAACAATGCAGGCTTGTAAGGAGTCACTTATTCAATGTAAAGACATTTGTGTTAAAGAAGCCAAAAATCCAACATTCGTCTTTATTTGGAACAATCCAAGAAAACAGTCCAATAAAACAGGCAATATGAAGAATAGTCCATAAAGATTTCGTTTTTTTTTCTTTATATAGGATGCAAAAAAGACAATAATATATAATAGTATCAAGTAAGGTCACTGTAATCGGACATAACTCTTGCAGAGTTCATGGTCCCTGATATCGCCCCAGCCCCCGTTCTTCACGTGCGGGGCCACACCCCCGGCCCCGTTGGCGGGCAGTCTCTTTGTTATCAGGAGGTTTTTCGGGAACAGCTGGTTGCCGCTGCTCTGGAGGATGTTTTCGATCTTGGTTTTCTGGCTGACGGGCATGCACGAAGCCTTCTTGTGGTGCATGCCGCAGTCTCCGGCGTGGAAAATCCGCGGTGCCTCGCTCACCATGACTTTCCAGTAAGAGGGCAGGCAGGACACGGTCAGGTGCTGCAGGGACCAGTCCCAGTTGTAGTCGTCGTAAGTGCAGAACGTGTCGGTGCACTGGATGAGTTTCTGATATGTCTCCCTACCCAGGGCCATCCCCATGTTGTGCTCGGTGGACTTCCAGGCTTTTACCTCCACCTTGTTCGCCTTGCTCGAGTAGCCGATGTGGCTGTAGCTCCCCAGAGAGAGGATGTCACAGTCGGAGCACTGCTCTCTTTTCAGAGCCGTCATCAGCCTTAAGAGGTGGATAAAGTCTGGAGACATGTAGTGGTCCTCCTCGATCAGCAGAACCAGACCCTTGTGGTCGTTTAGCACTTTGACTCTGTCCCATACAAAGTGGAGTTTCCACCACCAGTGGTGTTTGGTCTGGGAGAACTTGGCCTCGCGGTAGTGACCGAATGAGTCGGGGTACTCTGCGTTGATGCATCCCAGCTTTAAGGCGTCCTTTTTGGGAATGTCTCGGGGGCAATCTCTGGGGTCATGTCCAGGGAACTCCTGGGGATACAGCTGGATGCTGAAGGGGAAAAAAATCTGGAGTACTTGACAGAAGTCAACAGAGGCCACCACTTTGTTAATCTCGGGGGACCAGTAATCATGGCTGAATATCAGCAGTATGCCGTCCACACCTCGGGCCTTCCGTAAACTATCCACTAAGAGCTTAAGGTAGTCGGGTCGGTTATGAACCTGAACGACCACAACCAGGTCGTCCTTCTGCCGAACCGTCTTGAACTTCTCTTCGTTTCTTATCGTCTGGTCAAAGTTCAGCTGGAAGACGATGCCGCGGTAAACTAAAGTTGTGTTATCGACCTCTGGCTTGGATATTTTGGCTTTGTCCTTTGCTTTTTCCTGGAGCGTATCATTTGCTTTCGCGACGGGTGGGGGAGCGGGCGCCCGGCTGGCTGCAGGTGTGGCTGGCACCTGGATATGATTGTTGATGCTACTGCTGCTGCTGCTGCTGCTGCTGCTGCTGCTCGCACTACTGCTCCTCCTCACCGCCTCCGCTTCCTTGGGGGGCGAAGCACTGTCATTTTTCTTCTGCCTTCCACTGCTCCAGAACGCCAGGCCACAGATGACAACCACCAGAGTCAGTATCACCACCTTCCTCTTGTAAATCCGGAGTCTCATGATAGAAGGTCAGAAGTTGATTGTGCAGGGACAAAAAGCTGTGGGAACGATGTGCTTTTGCTTCGCAGAGGAAGCAGGCCTGATTAAAAAGAAGCTGTTTGGAGGCTAATTGTTGGCAAACTTATCTCTTGTTGTAAACATGGATTCTGCTGGAATGTCATTGATGGCAAATGAATATTCCATAAGGCATGGCGGTTGCGGGAGGCAGCGGGGCAGCAGTGCACATGGAGCATCTGAACGGAAGATAAACCAGGACACAAAGGTTAGATTCACTGCGGTAGTTAAAACCGAGCATCATAAATATATGCATGTAAACAATGTCAGAGGAAACACACATTTTATATATAGTAATTAAAATATAAAGAGAACTAGAAAGTAATCAAGCTGTTGTTTACACAAGCCCAAAGAGGAAGAAAACAGCAGCTTCATAAATAACAACTAATGCAATGACTATCGTTTTTGGAATAAGTATTTGCTATTTTTTTTTTTTAATACATTAGGTGCTATGTTTACATTCAAACCACCTCACCAGTTCAGTATACTGTTCAAACTGCTGCTTACCCTGTCACAGAGGAACATTTCCTTTTCAAAAACACACTTCAGAGCCGTTTGCAATTCTAGAATTTCATTATGGGAATACTTTTTTCTTGCAGTTCACATTACAACGCCACCATGTGTAACTCATTTGTCAGGCAAGTGGCCACATATTCACTAGCATGAAGTAAATACTAGAATATAGAAGAAAAAAAAAAAAAGTAGTCCAGCTATCTATTTAAGTTGGTCTTGTTGTCTTTAGTATTTATTGTAAAATAATTTAAACCACTTTGTTTTAGTAAGGAATCTTATTTTTATCTTATAAATAATACCAGATTTGAGAAATGATTTGATTGTATAGTGAGGTAAAAGTGCAACCTCACACTGACCTTAGGGTCTTAAAGTGAAGCGTTGTCCATCAACACATGATCAGAGTTCAACTTTGCAATTCATACATATTTGAGAGCGTGTCCTCTAATGGATTACAACAAACAGTGAGTCTCCTATCAATCATAGTGCGATCAGTAAGGCATCTGCCTGGGCTTTCAGTACAGCCTGCAGCATGAAGCAGCCACTCAATACTAACACAATCTCACTAACTATGAGTGGTTCTTAATGATTCGGGAGTTTTTTGTTTTTTTTAGCTCAACCTCTTATTTTTACACAGATGAGAGGACATTTTCGGTGCCAAAAGGTTTTGTGAGAACTCCTGGAAGTATGTAAACACAATCCTTATGCTGTATTAATGTTTATTTGTTTTTTTCTCTCTTAAACTTACAAACTGGCTTCAGTGTCAAGATGTTTTGTGAACACAGCGTCTGATAAATAGAAAACCTAAAGCAGGGGCGTCAAGCACATTTTAGTTCAGGAGACATATACAGCCCAATTTAATCTGGATTTGGACAGACCGGTAAATTAGTGTGGTTAAAACCTTTAAATGTTTTCTTTGTTGAAGTGCAAAGTTTACGTGATAAATTTCTATATTTTTGCATAATCAAACAATTACTCCTTAAAATGACTAAAATCTCAACATAAAGCCAATTTCAAAACATTGTGATGCAAAATACTGTGAGAAAAGAAGAAATCAGTTGCACAACACAGTGGCATCAAATAATGTCTATTTGCTTGAACAAATTATTTCATTTCAGTGGGCTAGTTTACACAACATGTGATTTCATCCTGGATGCAAACTTCCTCTCAACGCCTTTATATTGTCTTCTTTAACTCTACACTATCAATATTGATTAAGCTCAGATCTAATCTGCTTGATCTGTTTGTTATATGATTGGCCTCCTGGGCTTTCTCCTTCTAATCTACATGTTTTTTCCTACCTCTGTGCCTGCAGGCTATCTAAATGCACATCCTCATTGTCACGAATACCGACTCGGAAAAGGCATCTAACAAGCTTATTCAAATCCGAAGTGATTGCGTTCAATGCAGCTGCAATGTAAATAACGAAGTGGAAATGAATTCTTATAGAGTAAAGCGTTAAAAAAAAAATAAAACCGTGCAACCTATACGCTCCGTACCGATGTAATCTGTAGGTTTTCCAGACTGACATGCTTCCGTACAAGTGTTAGGATTATAGATTATTGATTTGATCCAACATGTTGGTGTAAATATGTCAAATTACTCCTGAAAGCTCATTTTGTTTTTTTTCCTCGACTTGGCCGCTGTCACGTCGAGCCAACCACGTCTCGCGTCGTGTTTCAATTCACCACATATCGCTGCAATAATTCCTACCAAACTGACACAAAATGCTCTCCATCCTCTAAGAAAAAGGAAAAAAGAAAGGAGGAAAACCCAGCAGCAGCAGCAGCAGCAACATCCACGTCGAGCTTTGCTCTTTTTTTTTTTTATGACAGCGAGCGTCCATGACAATGCTAAGTTAGCTTCGGCTAGCAAGTTGCAGCCCGGAGAGAAAAGCCTCAACAACCAGCGACACACCAACAAAGCGTTGACAGGGAGTTACCTAAACCCGGAGAAGCCTCGGTACGGTGGCGTACCATTCCCGTCCACACCTCCCGGCGAGCTGCATGGAGACGGAACAGTAAAGGCTTAGGAAAGGATGGGGAGAGAGAGAAAAAAAAAAAAAAAAAAAAAGAGCCTAAATACGGAACCACTGTCTGCCGCTGTCCCACAATGCACCGGTCCAGCGGGGGGCAGCACAGATCCCGTGGTCGTCACTCTGCTGCTGTAGATCACGTTTCTGAACACTTTCTCTTCGCGTAAGAGCCACAAAACTCTGGCTTTAGGTGATGTTCTGCCGCTGGAGCCCATGCTTTCTCTAACCCCGCTGCCTAACACTGTCTCTGAGTGTTATTCTGCCGCTGCACTTCATGTTTCTGCACACTTTCTCCTCACTTCCTCATGCTAGAGCTGGAAAAACACCAGCTTTGAAATGTATATCACAAATATGCATGGGAAGTTTAGTTTGAAACTCGATTTTACACTCTTTGTGTACTGTCTCCACTGCTGCAAATGTCTTCAAAGTACTAAAAGGATCTATAAGCTTTGATATGTATCACACATATTCATGGAAAGTTTACCTTAAATTTTACTCTCTTTGAGAAACTGTTCTGTCTCCATCTGTCTCTGGAAAACACTGTCTTTAAGCACCATTCCTGCTGCGGCTCATAGTCCTGCACACAAGTTCACTTCACACCGTCACAAAATCATTGCATGTGTTTGTCTTTAAGTACTGAACAAGCTTTGATATGTATATCACAAATATGTATAAAAAGTTAACCTTTGAGCTGAATTTCACCCTTACTGGTCTCTTTGAGAAATAGTGAACTATATCTATCACTTCTGAGAATTACTAATCATTGCCCCCTGGACCCTGTGGAGGTGGTGGGAGACAGGAGGATGTTGAAGAAGCTTTCATCCCTGATGGAGACCGTCTCCCACCCCCTACATGGTACCGTCACATCACTGGGCAGCTCCTTCAGTGACAGGCTTCGCCACCCGCGGTGTCTGAAGGAGAGATACCGCCGGTCCTTCCTCCCTGCTGCAGTCAAACTCTTCAACCAAGCCTGCTCCCAGTAGACCACTGCACACCACAACCGGACAATATCACTCCACTCCAACTGGGCAAGAAGTGGTGCTATAACTATAATAATCTATAAGAACGTATTTACTATGTAAAATACATCCACCCCCATATTCTGTACATGTCCACACTTATAGGCACAGTGTGCATATTTTTCTATTATATTGTATTTTTATCTGCTTTTTTTTTAGTTCCTGCTATGTGTGCTTCTTTCTCTGTACTATCCTGCTGTACCACTGCAAATTTCTCCACATGCGAGATAAATAAAGGGATATCTAATCTTATCTTATCTTATCTTATCTTATCTTATTGGGGGGAACTTTGCTTTATGTTATGATTGCTTAATGATCAGGTATAATTGACAGAAATGTACTAGAATGATAGAAACTGTTATTTGTGCAGATTCTTAACAGCTGAAAAATTTGTTTTTGATAAAGTCTTTGCATCCTTGTCTGTGATTTCCTACAGTTCATGTCCCGAGTCATCAGATTTTAAATCACACAATCAAGTAAAAAAAAAACAAAAACAAACAACATTGTTGTGTCATTCATAAATTCATCACTTTCTGGGCTGGAAAATTGAGCCAAAGTCGATGCCAGAGGTCAGAAGACATTAGTCGCTGGTCCAAGAAAGGGACTAGTAATTTAGATAAATAACCACTTGTTACAGCCAAGGTATGCAGAAGAGCATGTCTGACCGCACAACACTTTGGACCTTGAAGCTGATGAGCCACAGCAGTAGAAGACCAGAACGGGCATCACTGGTCAGCTAAGAACAACAAACTGGGGCTACAGTTCACATGGGATCACAGAAAATTGGGAAACGTTCAGATGGTAGGTTTCAGAAATAGTCATAAACAAAATCAAATCATCCCGCGTACATCAAGAGTTCAGGCTGCAGCTGGTGTGGAGAACATTTTCTTGGCAGAATCAACAGAACATTATATAAATGCTGCAGGCGATACCGATTCTGGCCCAAACACTACTAGAGTATCGTTGCTGACCATGTCCATCCCTCTATGACCAAAGTGTAACACGTTATCATAGCCACTTACACACCAGGCAACAAAGCTCAAATCATCTGTAATGTCAGCAAATGTGTGAGGCTGGCATGTCAATATGGACCCAAAGCTCTGAGGAACAGTTTCAGCATCTTGTTGAATCAAGGCAATAAAGTAGGAATACAGTTCTTGGAAGCTGGTACGAGCAAAATATACCAAATGCTGCAATTTATCCCCGTAGAGAATAAACTGCAGAAATGTATATATGGAATATACTCAAAATGATCAAGCCCTGTTAGCAAAGAACAACCTTTCATTATCCAATCGCGATATTCCTGTCATGTGTCTGTAATGAAAACGTTTTCTGCAGATTGTGGTTGTTTAGCTTGAATAATGTTATTTTATTCATTTGATACTTTGCAAAACTGATATCAATTAATAAAATGTTGATATATATGTGTAAAGAAGCTCTCTCTCCCACACACACATGCATGCACATGTGCACACCCACAGAGACGTACATTTGTATTTCACAAATTGTGGATGGCTTTGACCTGTCGAAGGTGGAATGTTAGATGAGTTAGTACAAAACAAAGTAAGAAGTTCCTCCTGATATTATCCACAAAACTCGGAGGTACCCACCGGACTGAAAAGCTACAGACGTATCTAGGAAAACTACACTGTTTAATGCAAGTATTTCTTTATTTGATAAGTAATGTGACAGTACTGCCAGTCTCGGATGATTCTACATGGCGGGTCTCTATTAAAATATATACTTTCTGTGTTATGTTGCTCTCCTTACAGCCGCTGAGAGGCGCTGCACAGAAACAGCCGCACCGGAAGCAGCGCGGGGAACGTCATGTGCGCAGGCGCGCTCCTCTTTCTTCCTTTCCGACGCTCGAGCGAAAAGAGACAAGATGGGCCATCAGCAGCTCTATTGGAGTCACCCCAGGAAATTCGGACAGGGATCCAGATCCTGGTCAGTGTCGCCGTTATTTAACCGATTGAAGTTTATTGTGCTGAAGCGGATTGGATTTGTGGAGTTTGCGGTCTTTTGTCCTGTGGAATATGAAACAAAATGTGCACCGCATGGACGAAGAGCTCGAGCCAACATGGCGGCGGAGGAAGAGGCTCACTGTAGTAGCATTAGCGGCATATTCAGTTCACGAAACAGTATGATTAATGCGATGAATAAAAACCTTGAATGCACACAACCCCAATTAAGACTTTTAAAGATGGCATCATGATACAACGTGGCGATTTGAATTGTAAAGGTTGTAGACTTGTCGTTAGCGGGGATGCTAACACGTTGAGACTTTAGTTTCCGTCACTGTTAGGGAAATGTGGCTTTTCTCACTTTTAAAGGTGTTTTCTTTCTTCTCATTTCCAGCCGGGTGTGCTCGAACCGACACGGTTTGATCCGTAAATATGGGCTCAACATGTGCCGCCAGTGCTTCAGGCAGTACGCTAAAGACATCGGCTTCGTCAAGGTAAATAAATTAATCTGTGGTTATATTTTCTCGTTAACTGTGCTGATGAACAGAATGTTATTGGGTGTAGAACAAGTCTCATTTTATTCATTGTTATGAATCTT
The DNA here is from genome assembly GCF_963383615.2 of Lipophrys pholis. Lineage (NCBI taxonomy): Eukaryota > Metazoa > Chordata > Actinopteri > Blenniiformes > Blenniidae > Lipophrys > Lipophrys pholis. The sequence continues at coordinate 18,042,182 of NC_137649.1, forward strand.
CTTGCACTATTACAAAAATACAACGTGATGTGTTTACACATGAGTTTGCCTCCTCATTCATCAACTATATTGTTTTTATTGCATCCTAACTCGTATCTCTTTGTTTCTATACAGCTGGATTAGATGTCTCCCAGTCCTCCAAGGGGTCAAGAAGACCGGCCAAGATGGGATAATTGAGCACTGCAAATAAATGTTTTTTGTTCCAATCTAAATGAAACGTGTGGTCATTCAATATATTTTTTGAACCAGTTGTTCATCCACCTTCCACAGGGTTATCCAGTTCAGGGTCATGTGATGTTAATTTCAAATGGGATATACACTACGAAATAAGTGCAAATGATTCAGAAAAAGTTGGAATAATTCATGCTTCTCACCAATAAGTAGGTAATTGTTTACTGTTAGTGGTTTCGTTGCAAGACATGGGTTTGTGTAACCTTTCAAAGATTTGTCAAATTACATCTGTGATTAGTAATGTGACTTTTTGCTTTAAGGAAGTTTTCCATATATCTTTTGGCATTCAAAATTCGCATCACACTTTCACAATCGAATGAGTTGATTGCAAATGGCTCAGGCAGCAACACTTGAGGCACAATCACTTGACAAAAGGGGCAAATGATGCACTGAAATTAGTTTCCCTTGGTATTACATCATCCTCTTGCATGTTTTGTTTCACACCCAAACTCCTCAAGAGTGATGTGAAACAGTTTTATTTGTGATCTTACAGAGGGTGTGTTAATTTACTGATATTAACAAGCATAAAGTTAACCAAATGAGAGTCAGATATTGAGCGTCCAACATGAAAACATTGTGTGCTGAGGGCTTATAGGTCAACCTATATGTTGAGCGTGCACGCTCCTTATTGTTTCTCAACCATTTTTTTAAAAGGCACACGCTGAACAGTGCACTTATCCCATGAACCGGAATGTCACAGCAAAACAAAGCATTTTATTAATTTTTAATCCAGTGTGCCTTCACATGAGACGACATGCCACCGCCCTCTCACGCCAGTGCCAGAAATATGCTGAGGTTACTGGTTTTGCTCCGAGTTAACTAAATGTGATAGGTCCCCTGTGGTGTGCATTAATTGCTTTGTGACTTTGGCTACCACACGCTTAAATATTGAATAAGCTCAGCAGAAGTTGCAGCCAGGCAGGTGGGATTCACTGCCATATATAGACCATGTCTTGGCGTTATTAAAGTACTGTAAGACACTAGATGGCAGCAACACTGCATGCTCATAATTCAAGGCGAACGATGAGCGTTGCATAACCTCCCTTAAAAAGTGGGATTTGTGCAGTTTAGTAATCTTCCAGTCATCAAACCAGCCGTTTACTTCCTCATCAAGCAAAAGCGTCTAATTTAACCCTCCGTAGGTTACAAGCATGTAGGGGCAAATGAGGATTCAAGCATGTCAATGAAAAAAAAATCTGCTGTCTTAGTTGGATGTATAAATTGGAATTTTATTTCAGAGCCTAGTGTTAAACATTGATGTTGATTCATGCCATGTACTTTGATGATTAATCAGCCAGGGGTTTGAGATTTTAATCTTTTAAATCCAAGGCAATAGACAAATTGTGTTTGGAAAAGTCCTGTTCATCATAAATAACATCTCTTTGTGCTCCGCAGGATTAAGATGAAAGTTTCATGATCTGATGGGGGGGTTTGGGATTTGGCAAAATAAAAAATAAAAAAATAATCCAAATAAAATCAGTGGGCTATGATGCATTTTTATATCAAATGTAACCCATACTAACTCTTGCATAAAGGAGAGTGTGTGTGTTACAAACAGTGCTTTAATGTGAGGCTGACAGAGGCCTTTCTGTGGATGGAGGGAGCTGAGCACACCACTTCTGCATGTTGCATCACTTTGTGATGAAGGCGGGTGGAAGGTGTTATCTTTGATGTTGAGCCCAGTTACCTTTCTTTCTGTGAGCTGTGCATTAATTCTCTTGTTATGCTGCCTCTTCAGTGCACCGAACCCAAGAGAGCCGCCTGATAGGACATGTCCACAATCATCCATTGTGAATCCAAGTGATTTTCAATGTTGGTGTTTTGTGTGTGCATTTGATCTGTTGCCTTACTTTGTGCTTTGTAGCTGATGAAGCTGTCTGTATTTTAGTATCATCAAACCAAAACAAAAGACCGAATGTGTCCAATGCTTACTAAATCTGTATAATGACACCCCTTTGTTGCTTATTAAAGCAATAATTTAATGGAAGTATATTATTACTTCTATAATACACAACACTAAGACCCTGATATCATTGGCACACTAGCATTAGCCCCAAAACCATGTTGTCAGAGTGAGTTTGTAAAAACATGCAAAATACAACAGGATATATTTAGGATTCCATTTTTTTTTTTCTTTTACATTTCACTGTATTTTGCATACGAAGATTGAGATTGTAGTGATTTTCAGTTGTAATTGTTTTTTTGGGGATGATATACACATCACGTATCCTCTGCGCTACGACAAAGAAAAACTTAAAAGCGTAAATGTAAAGGTTAATATAGCGCTATTATTCTGGTTGGTCCCACTGAAGATGATCTTGTGCTGTTTGACTCCCCTGGCTTAAATGGCAACTTTAAATCGAGCGTTTGTCTATCTATCTGTGTCATTAAATAAAGCAAGTGTAGATGATGGGTAGACGGAGGTTTTGTGGTATCGGTTGAAAACTAACTTTAGATATATATTGTATTTTCTTGCTCATTGTTCTTTACATGAGTTACATTCACTCATGCAAGCAATACCCGCTTACACGCCAATGGTGACGGCTGCCATGCAAAGTGTTTTCACACTATTAGAAGTAATGTGAGGCTTGGCGTTGTGCTCAAGGACACTGTGACACATGTACAGGGCGACGGAATCACACTGCCAACCTTGGGCTGGGAAGACGAGCTGATCTCCGCAGATGGAGATAATCTGGTGAGTATGTGCGTGGCACCTCGATTTCCTGTAAAACCTGCTTGTCATTGCCATCACTGGTACAAGAATACACGGCACGCCATTGAGGTGCACTTTTACATTGTGTGTTGAAGCAGAGACAGTCGTTCTCCCACTATACAGTCTTTTGCTACCAACACAGCCACTAAAACAGAATCATACTCAAATGAACACATGGCTTAATGGGCCAATGAATTATTTACCAGTGTCTTGTAATGACGTTATCAACTGCTTCTTTTCAAATGTCGAGAGAACGTAGAGTGGCACAGAAACTCATAAAAAAAAAGGCTTCATTTGGGCTTCCAGTGTGTCATGACTCCCAGCCCATAATAGTTGAATCACAAAAATAGCAATCTGACTTCCGCCTCTGTCCTCATGAATGTCTGTGTACTGCCATTGTTAATGTTTATAATGTATTGTTCTCTGTGCACATATGTTACACCCAGCATGCTAACTACATCGTCTTCAGCCTTTCTGCCATTTCCGTGTGAAAACGTTGCCGCGTAAACGAAAAACTCTTCCGAAACGCAAATACAATGCATTTTAACTTGGACCATTTGTCATGTAAACAGAGCCTGGGACTTTCTCTGGGAAATTGTTAATACTCCTCAGTATGAACCTGATCAATGATACACAGCCCTAAATTATATTGGTTAGAAAATGGTGGCGAAAAGCAAAAAAACTGATTAATTAAAAAAAAGGAATCATGCTGTATTATCAACTCTCTTAGAATATTTATATCCTACAAATGGTGTGTTCTTACAAATTGTCATGTAAATGTGGTCTGAGGTTTAATGCCACTGTTACACATCTTGTGCTTTCAGAGTTTTGGAAGTTTACTTTGCTGCTACAGTCATTGTCACATCTTCAATTCTGTCAACAAACATCAGCACATGTTGATTTTTTTCTTCTCTTGAGACACTCTGCATTGAAGCAACTCACTCCCATCATCTTCTGCTTTAACATGGAGTTACAATACAGGTGGCTCGAAGATTAATGTTCGTGACACGACGACCCCGCTGTATAGTGTAGTGGTGAAAAGCGTGCATAATACCAGAGTGACAAATGTGTTTGCAGTTGTGTACATGCAAGGGAAATCAATTGTTTGTGACACTCATTTGCGCATGTCAAGCTTGCACACGCTTATAAATACATCATTGCTGGTGCACCTTGTGTTCGCAGCTGCATCTGAACATTGAAAGAAAGCCTGAATCGAACACCCGTCCTTGCAAATCACCAGGGAGTAGTTGTGCCGGGGATCTGAAACTCTCAGCGCTGCTCTGACTGACTGCCAGGTACATTGCGGAGGTCTGCCATCCATCTTCTAGATTATGGTAAAAATAAGTGAATTGAAAATGTTACAGCGCACTGTTGGCATGGAAACATTCCTCAGGGCTTCACCTGCTTTCGATTGTTAGAGCGGGAGGCACTCCTGGCTCCTTTAAAAGGGCTGTGGGCAAACATGCGGCTCATTCATGTTCTCCGTCAATTTGTGAGGGATCAGTGTTGACTGAGGGATGACAAGGAAAAAAAAAACCAACAAAAAAAACCCCCTCCAAAAGTGTGCAGCAGGCAGAGACAGAAAGAACAAATACCAAAGATGGATTGAAACAGCAGCAAGAGTGAAGGCAGAGGGGAAATTATGCAGTGACTGAGAAGCTATGGCGTAAGCAGTTTCAAGTATTGATAATTACTGGGTGTGTCTTTCACGATACCCTGAATTTCTTTGTACAATAGTTCTTAGAGAGGTGGAGAAATCCTCAGCAGTCCAGTTTACCGATTTCATATGTACACAAACATCTTCCAAGTACTGTGTTTTTCCAGGATATTTTCCAGTGTTCAGTGCATTCCCCCCCGGGAAGTGGGCTGTGCACAACACTGAGCTTTATTACAGTCCAGTATGGAGCACCTGGCTGACTCGATTGCTCCAGTCAAACCGGGGCTAATTCTCCCGCCACCATGGAATAAGCAATCTCTCATAGCAGAGCTTCAACGTAGGCTTAGATGACTTTAGCAAACACTAATTTCTCTACAGATTTCAAAGGAGATTATGGAAACGGAGAATTGCTGCAACGCTGCGCACAGCGCGGACTTTATTTAGTTTGAGGTTGACCGTGTGGTCAGTGTTACACAACAGAGGCAATCTAATCTTCAGCCTAATGTTATATGAAATGATAACATCAGCCAGTTGGAACCGACTCTCCAGCAACGTAAAAGCATTTGCGATCGTAACTGACATGCCACTGAAAGAAGTGCTATCCTTGTATTACTTTCAAATGAGAAGACTGTCATTACAGTGTGTGGGCCACGGCCTCCTGGAGGTCATTTACAATCAGGGCATGTAAAGTTTTCAGTATTCAAAGATACACGTTGGGGCTAAAATGAAGTTAAATTGAATTAAAAGGAAACCTATGCAAGTTTTGATGGAAGATGAAATAATAAGATAGTTTATGTTTGTTCTTAAACGTTAATATTTGTTTGCAGAAACTATATAAAAGGATGGATGTGATTGGTTTACGGTTTGCTCAATCTATGGCATTATGACATTATTATCTATGACACCTATGACACGCTATCTGTGGCTGTCTTGTGTCTGGATCGCCTCAAATTGGAGTGTAGTTTATAAATCTAAATGAGAATTTCTGATCACATACATTGAAGGGGATAGAAGCAGAGAGAAAAATGGAGCATTTATATATTTGGCTTGTGTTTTATTTCTTGATGTATTCGGACTGAATAAGATGAAATTACAGGCCAATGATGAGATTTTTTTCTAATAGCGTTTCCACATATAGGTTATTGCACATTTGGTGTATATCTCTGTTTTTCTGCCTTTTGTTGTGACTCTTTGCGAAAATCACATCAGCAGACAAGCTGTGATGAATTGTGCAATGATTTTTTTGAAATGTATTGAAGTCTAGTTATTTATTTTATAATTAATATACATTTTCCTCTATGTTGAATTATTCTGGCTTCATTTTTAACGTTTCAGAGATTTTAGAGTTGGTGGACCATGGAAGATTTTATTTTTAAGTGTACGTTGGCGTTGTTGAGTTTCGGAATGGTAGATTAGTAGTATTCAAAGCGTGGGGTGCGCCATGACTGGGTGTTACAAGGAAACTCCAAGTAGGTGTAGTTACTAAATAACTTTGTGGGTCAGGGGGATGGCTTTCCCCAGCATATATATTTTTTTCCTTTTAAGCTTAGAAAGCGATGCACGGTACATGGGCTCTCTCCATTTTGTGCTCACAACAGCGGCTTGACAGGACGTGTTTTATCCTGGATGCCCCACATTAGAAAGATTTGAACCCTAATTTTCCAGCCTACCGCTCTAACCTCCGGGACCTTCTGAGAAGACGTCATGATGAAAGAAAGAATATATGGACTTTCCTTGTTTATCCTCCTACACTTTGAAAACCTGCGATGCAAATGATTTACTTGAACATTTATGTGAAGATATTAGCTTAAGGTGCAGAGGTAAAAACCACCGATGGTGTGTTTTCTGCTCACCTTCAATTCACTTCCTCCTCAAACATGACACCAAATGAATAAAAGAATGAACTGACCCCGTGGAATGATGCTTTCACCTTTCCGCTCTGCTTTTCATACCGAGATGAAATGATTTGCTGATTAGGAGTCTGTCCGTACTCCTCACTACACCCCTGCTTTCACACTGTCATGCCTTGCTGTCACACAGAACAGAGCAATTAATATTGTTTTTACTAATACTTGCGCTTCTGCTGTGGCAGCTCATACATGCAATGCTAAAAAGGCTCACTGGCTCTTGCCTGTGAATTTTTCACAAGATGATATTACGCAAGGGGAAAAAAAACAAACCTGAATTGAAAATATTACAAAATATTTTCCTTCATAATTCTTGAAACGGGAACATTTATGGATGTATTCACATTCCTGACAATTTTTGAATTATTCTCACTCAGAATAACTGAGTTATTTCCAGCTGTGAATTGAACCGGGAAAATTCCCGGGGTAGGGTCTTTTGACATTTTCATTGTGGTAAAAAATGTGACAGCATGTCTGACTGTAAAATGTATACAACGCCTGCCTTGAAAGGCATCAGCACAACAAAATAGGGTTTTGACTATTGTCAGCCTTAAATAACCTGTTGCATGTGAAGGAGGAGATAAATTCTACCGGTGGTTACGTATTGGTCGTCACAGTCAACTGAACAAAATTGTCACACTTGGATTTTGGTTGGAACATTAATACTTCCTGGTTTGATTTTGATTGTAAAAGGTCACTGATAGAACAATATAATGCATTGTTCATGCACAAATCCTAATGTTTGTCAATATATCGCAATCAATACTTCACAACTCCAAATACAGAAAGAAAGTAAGGCACCTCCGAGATGTGTCTGTTCCTCAGATAGCACAATCCCCGACACACTCGCCCTTCAAACCTTTAGGTTTTGTCACTGATGTAATATTTGTAGACGCCATTATTATATGTACCCCCTTTCCAAAGAATACATCTAGCATTTCATATATCTCAATAACATATACATTTGATATTAAACTGGAGGAATGCTCTATGTATAGTAGTTAAAACTGACATTAGAGCCGGACCCTGATTCAAGTCTAGGTTGTGCTCTCAGACCTTGTGTGGAGTTTGTATGTTCTTCCTGTACCTTCAAGTGTGCACTTCGGTTTAATCCCACAGTCCAAAAACATGCATTTGAGATTGGCTGATGTCTGTATATTCTCAGCGCAGCTGTCTCGTCTGGGTTTGACCTGTGATGAAGTGGTGACCTGTCCGAATCTTCGCACATATTCAGATGGGATTGGCTCCAGATAGAAAAAGGGATAAAGTAGAATGTGAGAAAAGTAATACCTCTGGCTTATTAGAGGAATCTGTGCCAAGCACATTTATAGTAAAGGTATGGAAATACAGTCTATATGGTCAAATGTGATTGGTGAAGAGTGTGAGATAAAATCATGGATTTACCATGGATATTCTTCGCCTCTCAACAATGCTCCTGAAATGAGCCGCCCAGCTATTAGATATCACCATAATTCTCATGCTTTGACAGGAGCTGGGCTCGTCCTTCGATAGTGCTTCATCCAACTCATCCTCGTGTCGTGCCGGAGCCGATCTCTATTATCCAGTTGGAGTAATTGACCTTCAAATGAACGTTTTTAGAATGTGTTATTCACAGTGAGAACATGCAAACTCCATATAGAAATGAAAGACTGAATCTATTGATTCTTGCAATTAGGTGAGACGGTTAACCACTATGCCGCTGTGCATCTTTACCTCTATTCATATAGCCTGAGAATAGCCAACCTAGTTCTTTATAGTTGGCATAATCCAAATTGCCTGTACTGAAAAAAACTGGCTGGATTTTCAAAGAAAATATGAAAACAAAAAAAAACAAAAACACATAGTCAATTATGGAAAAATAACTAGATACACCTTAATTATGCAGTTGTAATACAAGTTATAGAAAACGTGAAACAAGAAGGGCTGTGCATCCCAATTAGCTCCCTCCGCGCTCGCCTTTAGAGTTAACAGACCAGAGAGCAGTGTATCGACCCATGAAGCTCACAAGGCTGTATTGTATAAACATAAAATTGACACCCTGAATATTAATAGGCACGGCCTTGTGGATGACTGCAGAATATGAAATATCTCACCTCTCTGCAAATTTCGGTAGATGATCTACAATTCCACTTCAAAGTCACCGTGCAGATGTATAGCAGAGCCATAAATGAAAAATGACTTGTTTACAAGAAAAAAACTGAATGTCTACAAAATGCTTGTTGATATTCTGCATGCAGTACATTGTTTGCCACCCTCCTAAATCTAATGAATTGCACAGAGCATGCAGCAGAATCCATCCCAAAAAATCTGTGCAAGGCCGATCCACCGTGAAGGTCCTGGTAGTTCCTGTTCTTTGGAGCCTCCACTTGTGCAAACACAAATGAGTTCATTATTAAATGAAAAGACCCATGTAGCATTTGACCTTCGGGAAAATAGTCCTGCCAGCCCAACTATTGTTTCCTTCTCCGTGTATCGGACAATGCCCAAAACTGATGAGATTCAACATTGTGCACGTATCATGTAAGACACCAACCCCACACAAGTTGAATTATGTAGTCAATAAATCACTGTCTGCTCCCCTGCATTTAGGAAAAAAAGGAGATGCCTGTGAAATGCTTGTGAACCTGTGGGGGCAGTGTTGCACCACAGCTGAAAACTGGGAATGGCCGAGCAGGGAGAAAAGGAGCAGTGGGAGGTGAGGTGACAGGAGGTGCTGTGTTGCTCTCCGGGGAGGAGCTCTCCAGTCACGGTTGGCGTTGAAAAAAAATAAATAAATAAAAAAAAAGACAAGGAGATGCAGAATGTTTAGAAGAAACCTTGATCAGACTGTCAGCACGCAGGGTATCCAATTGAATACACCATGCCATTTGAAGTGGAGAGTGCAGCAGGAGCAGAAAAGAGATGGCAGAGTGGAGCAGGCGCAGCAGGGGATCAGCTTCCGCCTAACAAACAAAAAAAGTGAAAAATCGAAGAGTAAACATGAGATGTTTAAAGAAAGCCCGGGTCGCACTCATCCTTAACTTCTCGCAATGTGTTCATGCATGTGCTGTTTGTGGTGGGGTGCAAGCGTGTGGGAACAAGGAGAAGCTGTAAATGTGTCATTGAGCACAGCTTGGAGACTAAATGAAAGGTGAAGGCAGATGAATGAGTGGGAGCGCCAATCCTCAGTGAAGCTGTTTGGTTGCAGCTTTAAGAAAACACAGGTTAAACAACTTCAAACTGCACTCTGGAGGCTCGCAAGAAACCTGCCGCAATGGTGGAGGTCAGCAGCGGTTACAGCGTTTGACCGACTTGCCTTACGTAGCTTAGCTGAGCGCGCTGCTTTGGGGCAGCAGGAAAAAAAATATTACTCATAAATGGAAAAGATCAAATAGTGGCATTTAACAGTCTGCAGCGAAACGGTGTCACAGAGGACCTCGTCTCTCAGCTCTCCTCAGGCTAGGAGGATGTGATGTTCTGTCAGTATTGTAATTTATTTCCCACACAGGTCATGGCTGGGCAATCATACCATACACTTTATTTTACTGGATGGTCTCCTGCTATAATCCCCATTATGGTCGTGCACATATACGAATAAAAGTTGTTTCCACGTTCCACGATTCGAAGACACAAGACATAACCATCACTCCTGATGCCAAGTGGAAACACCCACGCGTAACCAGCTCTGTCAATCTCTCCCGTGCACTCATTTGGATGTTAACCTTTGGATTCACAATACCTGGCCTGAATATGACCCGTGCTAACATTTTTCATTATCCACATTCATGAATCTCTGAGACAGATTGCGTGGAGTTGAATATTTAACATGATTTGCATGAACGTTATTGTGAAGTGCATATTGAGGAAGTAGGGCATCTCCAGCATGCGCCCCGATGCCGTAACAGAAGGAAGGTACACTATTTGATTACAACGTTCACGGTTTGCCACGTGTAAACATGTGTTCGCGTGGCTTCAGGTTGTGCTTTGTCCAAATCCGGGGGAATTCCTGAATTGTGTGATATGACGAGCAGATGTTGAGGATGATGAGAGAACAGCTGCCACCCACTGATCCTATTAGTAGTTGCTAATTCTTCCCAGTTTGCCTCCAGTTGTGAAACGTCTGCATCTTTTGCCATCCAGTTGTCACACTCTGCTCGCACCTCGGCCTCGCTGTCTCTCCGCTCACACGTCAATGCCAGCACTTCTAATCCAGGAGAGAAAATGAACTGTCACGCATGTTTGATTGTTAAAAGTGGCTGCCGGTTTCCGTGACAACACCTCCACCAGCGGGGTGGGGGGGGGGGGGGGGGGGGGGGGGGGGGTGGGGGGTTCAGAGTAATAGGAGTTTTTTTTCTCATCCTAACACATCACCACCTCCACCGCCACCGCCTCTTTCTTTGCCCCTCTCGCCACATTTGAAATATTTGAAGGAGGTAATTCAGACGCAGGGCGAGTCACTGAGTGACAATGTGACAGACGCGGCTGTTTTTCAAGATGAATAGAAAAATGATGCAGCCCGTGAGGATCAGAGTTAAAAAAAAAGTGTTGAGGACACAAACAAAAAAAGCATCAGCTCGGGAACGAGGCAGAGAGAGCTGACTTTTCCTGCTCGCTCCCCGCTCCAGCCATTCTTGCTGATTTTTTTTATTAACCCCACTCCTACCGTAACCATTATGCCTCTGGCTATTACACACAAGATCTCTGCAGGCCGACCAACATGTCAGAAAATGACTGGCATTAGATATGACACACAGTCCTTATGACATCTTTGCAGAGAGGGCCATTTTCCTCTTGAGTGAAATGGAGGACAGTGCAGAGCGGATATTTTTTGACAAACAGGCCTAATGCAGCTCTTGAGTCATGTAACTTTCACTGTCATCCACCTGCTTTTAGGAAAGGGGAAAAACAACCCAAAACAAACGACTACTTTCCAAGATGCAGACACAAGGGAAGAATTGTGCTTTTATGAGGGCGATCACCTACATCCTGTGGTTGAACTTTTTTTATTTCTTCTTCTTCTTTTGGACTGGCACAGTTCGTCACCACTCTAACCTGTATTTTCATCAACAAGCAAGTGTTGGTTGTGCGATGATGACCACCACATACTGTCTCTGCGTGATCAGCCTTTTTTTTTTTTATCCTTTCTGCACTCATGGCCGATTATGTATTTTGAAGCGAAAGTCTCTCTCTACCTATTCCCTTTCCAGCATTTACTCCTTACCTTTCCAATGCAGCCAATCTAATATTATTGACATCTTCCTGTGAAAAAGCCCATAATAAGATTGCAGGTGAGGTGAACTTTGGTCGTGCATTATTCCACATTCTGTAAAATACAGCACGTGCTTTCCACAAATCCCCAGTCAAAGCGAGGCCTTTTGTCGCGTATAGCACTGACAAGTGCGGGATTAACAAGTCACACAAGCGCTTAGTGCATTGCGGCTTTGTGCTTGTGTATGTCTCTTCCTGAAGACACGTCGTCGGCTCCCTTGCAGCACAATGACCTGCCCACCCCGGCTCTATGCTGCCGCTACTTTACTGGGATCCTTCTCTGGAAATATCGATTCCAGCTTGTCCACCCACCAGAGTATTCGATACCAGTCAACGCGATGCAGAGTCCACATATTTAGAAGCCAGCGGCTATCAGCGGTCCAAACTCTGATTCCAGTAATTGAGAGTGATAGGGATCAGTTAGAGCCAGGTTGTAATTGATTAGGGGTGTGTGTATAAACAGATAAAGGGATCAATGGAGTCGGGTCAATAGAAATTATAAGCATTTGAATGAGAACCAGCGAGCGACACCAGAAGAGGGGAGGTGCTGAGGATTCCTGCCAAGGCCAAACTTGAGCTTTTATGAATAACACCACAGTGACCTCCTCGTTCTCCACGTTGTCTCCTCTGGTAACAGGGAAAAAGTAGTAAACATCACAGTTCTGCAATTTTTTATTTTTTTTAATGCAAAGGATAAACCAATTAGGCAACACATTAGTTCTTGACAGTTGAAAGAATACTGAAGATGAAGAATATGGGAGCTATTTGCAGAACAGTAACCCTGCTGAGTATGCAGCCTCATAGTCAGTCATTCATTCATTCATCTTCGATGAGATTTTCCCATATATATCCCAAATATAGAGAATGTCACACCCACATTCACAACTATGTGCAATATACAGTAGATATGTAACAATTCTTGTGAAACTCACGTTTTTGGACTGTGGGAGGAAGCTGGAGGGAGAATATGTAGCCTCCGAACAGAAAGGTTTACAGACCGACAAATTTAGATATTTGGTAAAATTTTGGTACTGAATGTAACCCCCCACCCCCCAAAAAACCACAAAAAAAACCATAGAGTAAGAAAGTAAGACAGAAGGACAAAAATACTGCATCTTCCAATCTAAGAGACCTCTCTTTGATGGACTGCTGCCAATCCTGTGATTGCATGTGAATGGTCCTTTTCTCTCTGCCTTGTTTCTCTTTCTGTCACTCAGTGCAGTTCTGTATCAACACTGAGCAACTCTGAGCAAAATCAATCCGAAGAAGTCCTTTATGTTCTTGTAAAACACTCAAGGCTGACTATTACTCTTGGTTGGCCTCACTTGAGCAACTTTTTATGTCGAGTGATTTAGAACCTTTGTACAATTGCATTTCAACCACTGTTGTTTCAGATGTAGATGATTTATTATGATGGGCAATAAAATACATGATGATTTGCAACATTTGTAAACAGAGCTCGGAATTTAGAGTTTTTAGAATTACATCATCAGTATAATATTTGTTCCATCGCAATGAGGTTTGTTATGAGAAGGTGATGAAGTTCAATAAAAGAATGTTAGGACACCAGGATGCCTACGTTTTGTAATTTATTCCTACTGAGCAGCATATTCTTTTTTTTCTTCAAATGTATGGACTGAATGGTAGATCATTTTTCAGTATATATAGTACAGTATCTTTACAAGGTCTTTTTCCCACCTGAAATAAAAACATTTTACCTTGCTTACAGTATCTGTTGGTAATGAACAAGTCATAAAACAAACAATGCACTGCTCTCTGCAGTGTTTCAAAGGAAGCAGTAATGCATCACACAGACTTTGAATAAGTTCTGTCTCTCAAGTTAACAAGTGTACTTCAATATGTGGCTTAATAAATTGAACTTGTGTCTTTGCTGTGCTACTCCTACAAATGCCGCCTTACAGTGGTGCCTAATTCGGCAAAGGGAACGAGAAATCTGCTCATTATAATGGTCGCTGGTTATTTCTTTGGAAGTTCTGGAATTACTGCAGTTGAAGTCAAATGTAGTCGACCGCATTTCTATTAGTATGCTCATATCTATGTTTATTTAATATCGTCAAAGGCTGTTAGCAACATGTTGGTCAGTCTATGCACAATAATAATGCATTTATTTACTAGCGCCTTTTAAGACGCCCAAGGTCAATGTATAATATGCCTGTTAAAAACATGGAGAAAACATATTAGTAGCATTAAAAAATACACTCAGGCATTTGTGGCAAAGGTAGAGCTGGGTGTCATCCGCACAACAGTGAAATTGAAAATTATATTGCCGGAAAATATGGCAAAGGGGGAGGAGGTAAATGATGAAGAAGATTGGGCCTCGGACAGAGCCCTGAGGGACACCAGAGACTTTTATTCCTTACAATTAAACTACTACTCTACTTGCTAGTCTGTACATTGTCAAAACTGTCTGACACAAACACTCATTTATAGTGACACTGCAGAAGTCAACAAATATGTGATTAAGTTACATTAATAATTGTTAAACTACTAAAAAGAAATGCAACTTTTCTGAAATGCTTCTACTGTGCATGTGCACCACTGCCATAGTAATTAGTTCTTCTGCACATGTGTAAGTAGATGGACAATAACAGCAACGTTTCCTCCAGAGTGTCATGACTCTCAGTCCATACTCTTCTGGGATGTGGTAGTTCTATAGTTGAGAGTCCCCCGGATCAGCAATCCAACTGCGAATGTGCGTGTTAATGTTTACAGCGTATTGTTCTCGGCGTGCATGTGTGTGTGGTTTCATTACAATAACAAACGACAGTGCCAACTCTTGGCCCAACAAGTTAACGACACAGTTTTCAGTGTAAACGGACATGATTTTCAAAACACTGCCATGTAAACGCAATTTTTAAAAAAAAAATGCTAATCGCATTTCTCTCTGTATAGGATACGTTATAGTAACTAGCTAGCATGTTTAATTGGATTATTTCTCATTCCCCAAGAGAAATTTTTATTAGTTGATTTACATAGAACTAGTTTAACGTTGGCGTCTCATCATTCATTTTCTCTGTCCATGATGGCCTGCTCTATATCATTACACTTGGATTTGGAGTGGTACTCAATCAAGCCTCGGGATGTTAATAAAATATGCCGGCTACCAAGATGAGATGAATAATCGCAGGAGTCAAGTATAATTTCCAGCCCCGGCCGGCCGCGCTAGCGCGGTCCGTGCGCCGCGCTCTGGGAAGGAGAACCCGGAGGAGCCCGTCTATCAGGGTGGCCAGCTTGATGGCCAGCTTGATGGCCACCACGGTGGCGATGCAAGTGCAGGCGTGGCACGGTGCATGGCGCGATAAGGTTTCTGCACCACCATGGACCGCACTGGGGGATTGTGGCAGAGTGCTTATCAGTCTCTGTCAGGGTCTATCAGCATCTGTCATGTTTACTCCTCAGGTGTGCTGGCTGCTGGCTGGCTGCTTCGCCAAGGCGCCCTCGTATCAGCCAGCTGAGAGGTAACCGGGAGCACAAACAGGAGAAACCCAACCCGCCCACCGCCGCAGCTGCAAAACCGACCCTCTCCATTACTTCTTCCCCCTCCATACAAAAACCCCCTTATCGACAAAGTTTATTTGTTACATTGCCTCTTCCCATTCACTGTATTGCAGGTCCAACTCTCCTCTTGGAGTGGTCATGGAATGAATCAAGTCTTAACAGGATACCGACACACATGAAAGACCTTGATTTACTCGAGCACGGAGCTTCACTCTTGAGTGAGGAAGGAGGGCCGAAAATTGTGTCTTTGCTCTTGCAGGAGATTCCAAAAAAAAAAAAAGATGCAGTTTCAAAGATAGCCATCGTCCTTAACAACATATGCATTAAAAGTAATGTAAGCAACAAAAGCCAGTCAATTTGTTTTCACGCTTTTTAAGCCTGTTTAAACCTTTATATTCAGTTCACTCTGGAAGGGCTGAAATTGATCAGGGGGAATGAGATTGCTCCATCTGAATTTACATTTCTCATTTAAAATTCAACTACAGTGAATTGAGACTGAAAGTAATACTCAAATCGAATTGATTTCCCCAGAAACTCCCTTTAAGCCTCAAAGAAAATTGAGTTTGCTTTTTTTTTTTCTAAATTAAACGCAGTTTCTTGAAAATTCAGGGGCAGTTATACTCGAGATGCTGAGACCTGTTAACTTGTCCGTCCACACCGCAGTCCTTTAGGTTGGCTGGATTTTTAGAAACACACGGACACACATTATCAATGTGCATACACAAATCGGCATAGACCCCTACAATTCTCCAGATGCATGCACAAGTCATTTTGCCTCTGTAATCACCCCATATAGAAATGTTTTCCTGCACTTTGGAAACACTGTGCCAGAAGTTTTTATTTGCACGGCATGTCAGAGTAAACAATAAGTGTACACATGAGCATACTTAGCATTTCAGTTTAGAGTAATAAGAAAATCTGTTGATGTTTTGTTCTGTTGATATTCTGCACTTTTTGCAGTCCTTCATGAGTTGATTTCTCTGCCAAATGTGCATTGAGATGGGAAAACTGATGACCTGCAACTTCTAAAACTCTGTGCAGCCAGATGGTTTTTGTTGAAAAATTTGAATCTGCACTTAAATACTCTTTCCTGGAGCCCCAAATGTCAGCACAATGAAAGTAAAATTGAATGATTTTCGAGGATGTGATTATAAAGCAAGTTTTAACTTTTAAGTTTTGTGAACCTCAGTGTCAAACTAGACAATCCAATCCAAACAAATGTCAGGATTTTGGATTAATTCCGTGTCAATTATGACTGACTCCCAGTTTGTTGTTGTTTTACATAAGTTAAGACTAAAACAAAGACAGTCCCTGTCAATTTTCTTGGCAAAATTAGCATAGGACGAATGGAAATGTATTTGTCTTTGCTTTTCTCTGGCTCCCGAGTAGTTTTCAGTGTCTAATTGTTGCATGCAGAAAGTGTGTGTGTGTGTGCATGTGTGTGCGTGCAAGATTAAGCGAGACACACAGGCAGTGAAGGGTGAGAGAAAAAGTTCAAGCGAGCTGGAAGGAGAGATTTGAGAGAGATTGTCAAAATGTCGCGGGTGGAAATGTCAGCGGCGAGGTGGAGAGGAGTCAAACTGAGCGAGAGCAGGAGGTTGAAACCATAATTAGTGTCTCTGAGTCACTGCGAGTGGCCTTGTGTGATGTCACCGACTCCTTGTCCTCTGTATCCACTGCTGAGGACAAGCCTGGGGACTGCTGCGTCCTGACCTGTGGCCTTTCCGAGGAACACGCCGTACTCCCTTCTCTGTTTTACTGCCGCACAGCCCACGGTCTCCAGGCTCCGTCCCGGGCTGCGTCGGCTGTAATGACCTCATCACTATTTGTTGGGTCACTCTCCTGCTACGCCTGCTGTGACTGTTGATGTCTGGGTGTGCGAGAGAGGAAAAAGTGTGGTTTTTCAATGTGCATCTCTCTTATCTGCGATGGAGCAAGAGCAGCTGCCGCAAGACTGACAGCGGATTCGAGTCGCTGTAGCAAAAAGCGTCTGCCTGACCATCGTGCTGGCAAATCAATGTAACATTGAAGCAAATCAGAGCAACATATGAGAAGTGGCTTCTGTACATTCCTGTCCTGCGAGGCAGACGAGCGTGGCCCTGTGTCATGCTGTTTTCTCCTCACTGCGGTATCGCAGCAAGACAGGCAAAGCAACCACTGTGAAGGAGTGTGCTTGGGAATGACAAACACCCACTTGATCTCATGAACCTGCATAACAAATGGTTCTCAGAGCCGCGGACATGGCCAATGCCGCTAGAGATAGGACGGCTGAGGAATCTCCAATTCACACAATCGGAACCAAGCTGGATTCCCTTTATGACGGTGTTTTGGTTTTTTTTTTCATTGGGAAAAACGTTGATGATTCAAACCCAGCATTTGAGAAGACAGGATGAGTAAATGTGAATTTCAGAAAAGGCAGAGGCAGAATGGTGCTATGAAGATGTTCCTTCATGCATTATGTAGCTCGTGGTTATCAGATGTTCTTTTGCTTGTTTCATCAGCACAGTCTCCCACGTGTAGTAGACGTATTCAGGTAGACTTTGCCTTTGCCTTTGGGCCTTTTCGCCTCCGATATCCTACAAGTAGCCCGTGTGATGTTCGTGGCAGCTCTGCCCAGCTACATCAAGTTGGCTATGGGCTTTATGGTGTGATAACCTCATAACATCTATCTGGATAACCTAGATGGGCATGCATCATTCCTTCCAGCTTTGCTTCTGGCAGTTGATGAGCATTTCTTTACATTCTTCCTCTCATGCGCTTCCTCATGTGAGCCTCCTGCACCACTCACTTCCACTTAGATGATGTTCTTGGTGGTCCTGAAGACCAGGAGGATATCTGGCCTTGGGGTAGTTGTAAAGGTTTTCTGTGGGCTTCAGGTACTTATCCACACGCTCTTGCAATATATAGTTTTGGAAATTGTACATTTTTGTAATCCTGCAGTGACCTTTTGTTGATACAGATTGCTTCAGACTGGAAGGTGCTATAGATTTGTCCAAGCTATCAATCGACACAACTGTTTAGAGACCATCTTAAGTTATTTCTCAAGTTTTAACAGTTGACGGCCACAAGTCTGCCAGACAGTAAACTACCAGAAGTCAGAATGAACTGAATTTATTTCGTTTCCTATCAAGAAAACACCACCAAAATACTCAAGATGCAGTTTCTTGTCAGTGTTTTAACACCCAATAATTTCTATGTACATGCCTTATAGAATGATTCTTCAAGTAAGTTCTGATTGGATATTTTTAACTTTTCTACCAGGCAATATTTATGTGTAGTCCTCTTTCTACCAATGTAACAAGAGGAATTTATTGACAGTTACACGATACATGAACAAGTACTTGTGCTGATTGTGTAGTGCAGTATTTATAGAAGCCTGAAACTGGGTGATGCCATATTTCATCACTGCACATAAAACACTAGTGTGAGAGTATGTCAGGTTTCAAATGTAGGCTCATTATGCCCATTACGCCATATTTGAGGGTAACTTATATATTTGCAACGAACAGATTAAACTGTCAGACAATATTTCTCAGTAGAAAGTTAGTGACAAATGTATTCCTTTGGACTTTTTGCTCTACATCCTTGATATCTCCCAGCTTTATAATGGCCTCCCATATCAAATAGGAGCTGCCCAGATCATAAATCTATTTAAAAACATGCTACAAAGCCATTAGTTTAAACTGCCTATTTTTAATTGAGTTGGGTATTTCTCATTTTGCAACACAATTTCTTTTACAGTTTCAAATAATATCCTGTTTTTTTTTTTAATAACTCATTCATTTTATTCAGTTTTATTCTACTGTAATGGATTGTATGTTGCCTTTGTATACAGCCAGCCGGGATCCGCGCCAGCCTCTTTAACCCTCAGCTTGAAAAAGCAGTGTAGATGATAGATGACGGTTGAATTTCAACATTGTATATTGTCAGGCTTTGCCTTGTATGTGTATGGATGTCGTCTTTGTGTGCGATTGTGGTTTCGCTCCCTCACCAGGAGCAGCCTCATCAGGGTGACTTACAGATGGACTGTGATTGGTCATTATCTCTCCTTGTGAAATTGTCACTCTTTGTGGTTCTGAGTACGCTGACGACGGCTTTTTCTCACGAATGTGTCGATCTTTTGCCACAATAGCGAGAAAAATATTGATTAGTGATTGTCACTATTTGGTTTGATTTAAAGATGTGACGTGGTTTTGTGAACCATTAGTTTGGGACATTACTCCCATGGATAACAGATGAAAGTCCGACCAAAGCATTAACGAGATAAGGGTCTGCCAATATGAGAGGGCCAATGTATTTGTAATGCTTAAAGCAGATTTGGTCCTCTGAGGGTGAAATTAATTATTTGATTTAGCAATGAAATGAAATAGAATGAGGTCTAAATACAGATGTTCGTGTGGCACCGTTCCACCTTTATTGGAATCAGCCTACAATTTACATGACAATAACACAACATGAAAATAAAATGATATCAGGTCACATTCTGACACTACTACATGTTATCTAAGAATGACACATGACTACATGTGCGCACACTGTGATCTCTGCATTGATGAAAACACGAGGCATGAAAACAGAAGTGGTGAAGTACCTTCACAGCAACATAGCACAGAGACCTTTTAACGGCAGCAACAGGAAAAAATGATGTTTTCAAGAAACATCATTGTTTTAGCTCTCTCCCTGCTTCAGCATACCTGAATCTAATGATGATGTCATCACCAAGGTTGTGATAAAGCCCAATAACGAGCCCTTCATTGCTATCAGGTGTGCTGCAACTGGGAGAGAGCTAAACCCTGCAGGACGCCGGCCCCCCAGGACCGAGTTTGGACACCCCTGCTCTAAGGTCAGTGTGACGTGAGACAATTCCCATTTTTTGCTCTCATGGAGCACGGATGGGATATGTCTTTAAGAAGTGTAAGCAGAATAAAGATGCGAGCATTTTGATATTGGATACAGGCCTCATTCACATGTGGAAATAAATGTATCTATCTGATATGTACCAATGCGGCCGCTGTGTAAACAGACTGATGGGATTTTATTTACATTGCATCTCTAACGTCATCAAATTTGCAGCCATCTTATTTTGGTCCCATAAATAGTGAACACCATTCATGGCTTCACAGTTACCGTTGGAACAGAAGTGACCTGATGTTTAGTAAACGCTGCAAGTATGCATGCGCAATGTTTCAGACATTGTAGGCAAGTGCAATAGCGAGAATAAGCGATGGGCCACTTGAAAAAAATACATGTTAAAAAATTGGATTTCGGCAGCAAATCCGATCTGACCATCAAGACTTGTGTAAATGCAGCCTCTGATCCAGTAATACCAATACTGGAATCTTGTGTGACTTCAAATTGCACCTGAGATAAATGTTTGTCTCTGTTCTGTGTTTCAAAAGAAGAGTTATACCTTTTTTGAATATGAATGTCAATAACTGTGAGGACTGTCTGTTCCAAGTAACTTGTCTCCCTGTTCTTGTCTGCCTTCCCTCACTGTGACTTATTATTTTTTTTTTTTGACTCCTCCTTAATGGGATTCACCTGTGTCTCCCCTTCCCTCGCGTATATAAACTCTCCCCTTGTGTTCCTGTTACCAGATTGTTTTTGTACCTTTATGTCCAGACACCCAGCATTTTTCTTACTGTTTCTTTGTGTACTGACCATTTCGATTCTCTGTGACCTGCCTTTTGGTTCACCCCTGATTCATAACATCAAATTCCCAGTCTCAGACAACTGTTTTATTTTATAATTGTCACAACATTTTGACATAACTCCCTTTCGATGTGAATACACTCCGAACAGGTTAATTCAATACTGGAGAAACAGTTACTTAGTTTTCCGCTCACGCAAAGAGGGAAATAATGGGTATTCCCGTCGAGAACTCTGCATGATTTGATGGTTGTCTTCTGCCATTTCAATCACTAATATACAGCTCAGGTGCGGCGTTGCTTGTGTGTATGAAGGTAGAGTATTTTACAATCCAAAGGTTGGGATTACCCCATATCACCCTGTGCATGAACATTGAATCCCAAGGTGGTCTCAGCGGAGGCCAAGCACCAGTGAGTCTACTAGTGTGGTGAAATGTGCATCGCAAGTCCATTACTTTTTGAATATTCATGTTTACACACAGAGAGCTATCACAGGAACAGCTTCATTAGACACATCCATGTTAGGCATTTGTGTGATTACTCGGCTAAATGATTAAATGTCCAGCTGCTCACCCGACACCAGAAATATAATTAGGGTTTTATTCATGAACAAGGACACACTTTGAGCCCTTCTCAACTAGAAAATGAAAACACAGTAGCATAGAGACAATCTCAGAGAAAAATGGCCAATAATCACTTTACTGGAACAACGTGTAACCACATTCAACTTGAGCATTTGGATATTAAAGCTGCATGGAATGACAGTGCTGATTCAAGTGGCGCTAACCACACTCAGTCCTATTTCGGATTGTTTATCTGGTGATGCTGCGATCCCGCCGAGTCTGAGAAGATAATGGCGCTCATCACAACAATGCCCTTGCAGGATCTGCTTCCCTTCCTCTTTTTCTGAAGGTAAAAGCTTTACAAAGTTAATACTGAATACCTAGGTTTTGGGCCATTTTCTCTTCTTAGACTGAACACATTTTTGTTAAGTGGAAAGAGAAGTTGCCAGGTAACATCCCTGAGCCATTGTTGTCTGAATGTTTGATTTGTGGAAAATCCACAACGTTTATTTTTTCCCCAATGCAGTTTTCTAAGTTATGATCTCTGAGAAACCAATCAAGCCTAAGTTGCCCAGTAACTCATCATTCTTCCATCTTCCGTCTTAGGGTCACCAATTACCTCCCATGCATGTTTTGGGACTGTGGAAGTGAACTGGATTACCCGGAGGAAACTCGCACGCGCACACACGGGGAGAACATGCAAACTCCACGCAGAAAGGCCCGGCCACTCTTTGAGCTCATGACCTTCTCACTGTGAGGTAAGAGCACTATCCACTGCTACACCGTGCGGCCATACATAATTCAAATAATGTAAATGAGTCATACATTTCTCAATTTGCTTTTTGTATTGCAAAAATACCTTTTTTTTTTTTTTGAAAATGACATTCAACTTTTTGTACGTATTGCTCATTTAATTTTGTTTTTACTACCTTGACCACAAATGAACCGCCTTGTCACATGAGTCTGAGCTAGTGATGCATTTCAACAGAAGAAGCAGTCGGGGAACAAAAATACCACCCAAGCACTGCTGAAAATAAACAGGTTCTCCTGCCTGTCTGGCGTAATTCTCACAGTGTTCAGCCTCTCATGAAATTATTAAGTCCAAAATCCTGTTGGGATTTCTCTGCCTCGCACACCAGTCTTTCTCCTGATCAGTCTAGCAAAACATGATGTATGTAGATGGTCTCGGAGCTCATCTGTCATTTAAAGAAAGACACTGTCTGATTCCACCTGACTGGGAAATGCACACACTCCTCTGCATTCATCCCGCCTTGTACACACACTCCCTCAAAGCACATGCCAACACAAACAAATGGACAGAGCTTACTTTGTGCTTTAAATGCTGGGCCATGGCTGTCATAACACATCACGGTAACACTCCGCGTGCGTCTGTGCTCCTGCTGAAAGAAAAAAGTTTCATCCATTTGTACCTATACACTGCACCCTACATGAAAAAAGGGCAGTAGTCGTAAAAAAAAATAAAATATCGAGTATGTTCCATTCAGTGGCCTCATTTAGAGCCGCTGTTGCTATACTGTTGTGTGTGCATATGTCAATGAGAATGAACAAACCCAGGACAAATCTATGCATCCTCTCCATCCTGCTTGTGTGTGCACGCATGCTCCTGTGTCTGTTAGAAAAGTGCATTCAGCCCGAGTACAGTGTACACAAATGCACTCTGGTGAAAAGAAATTATGAAATGGGCTCATATTGTGTTTTTCATTATTACATGAATACTATATAGGAGCACAGAAGGGGAGGGAGGTGGGGGGGGGCAATGACAAAAGGTTCAGGGAAATTCAAAGTCTTGTTTATAAAAGCTAGTTAAAGGGAAGCATCCTGCGTCGGGCCCCATTTCCTCTCCCCACTCCACATCACTTTGATCATTCGAGTTTGTCCTCACCTCTCCCTCCACTTCAGCCTTTCCATATCAATCACTGCTTCATATACACTTCATCAAAGCCGCTCGGAGACCTAAAGAACAACACAAAAAACTCTACTCAGGCTGGAGTTTCATTTCTGACATAGATCCAAACAAAAAGGGGAGAGTCTTGTTTTCCAGCTTGAAACAATCTGCATTAAACCCGATTCCCAAACTAAAATACAGCCCAGGTAAAGAGTTCTGGCTCACAACCTGGTAAAAAGTCATTGTATAAGATCAAAACTATGATTAATTCAAGGGGTTAGCTCATAGTTCCAGGTAGATAACATAAAATGTTACATACACAGCGTGCTCGATAAGTGCTGTAAGGTATATATGATGTGCCAGTTTTGAACCGGAGCTGTATTTAACTATGACAATGAAACGGCCAATCCATAGATTTACGCAGACACTGTGTATTATTGCCCCTTAATTCTGCTGCAGAGTAGTCCCGTAATGCCTTTTTTTTATGTGCACTTTCAATCACACTCCTCTTAACCGTGGATTTATTCTGATACCCAAGTTACCATGAGGTTCAGAGGCCACAGAAAATAACACAATGTAGCTCTTTTAGAAAAAGATTTATTTATGTCATTAGGCCACTTTGATTACGTTTGGTTTCATGTGAGTGCAGCATGATCCCACTCAAAACTGGATTTGGGTCTCCTGTGCCCTCAGGAGGGGACACAGAGTGGCAATTAATAGAAGACCTGCTTTATTTGACATCGTACTTTCTCGAATGAATTTGCCAATTATCAACGAGGGAAACACATTTGTTCTCACTTATATAGTGTTGGTAGAAACATAGAGCGTATGTCTAATGATGCCTCTTGCCAGCAAAGCTATAAAATGTACTATTACAGAGATTGAACATTTTATATATAAAACACATGTGTATCATTGTAGCTGTGACTGAATTACAGGGTCAGTAGGAGCTGTATTATCAAACTTAGATTAAAACGAAAGCAAAAAAGGTATATGAAATTTCTGCAGTTGACATAATATATAAGCTACTCTGATGTATTCTCCAGATTTTAAAATCACTTGAAGGTAAAGAATTCTAACAGAAGCTGGACTTGTTTATAGGTTATTAAGCTGTCTTTTGACTCTGTTGGAATCACACTGTTGCCCCTGATCTAAAATGAGTTAGAAGCCCCTGTGTTACAGGTTTGAGTCTTGCCTAGTGACCAATTAATCTTGTTGCCTTGTGGAAAGATACTAAAGTGCACTTGCTGTTTAGTGAGCCTGTGTGCAGCTTTTTCCAAGACTTCCATATGCATTATGACATAATGAATGACAGATTGCCCACTCGGCTCACACTGCGTACCTCAAGTACAAACTGAGGAAGGAAACTGCAGTCCATGCAGTAGTTGGTAATTTAGCAGGAAACAGTGTGGGAGTGCGGGGAAATGAGCTCTGGAAGCAGAGCCCCCCCCCCCCCCCCCCCCCCCGATGCATATGGCTCACACTTTGGTGTCATTTGGTCCAATTCACACAGACGTCCAGCAACACTGGGCCGTTGTATTAAACAGTCAAGTTTAATTGTGTGTGGATGTTGAACCACAGGTTACTTTCAAATGACCCATATTATGCAAAATCCACTTTGTAATGGTTTTCTAACAGCAATATGTGTCCCCGTAGCCCGTGTATGCGGCCCCAGGAATAAAGAAAGTCTGTCATCTACCTCATTTATTTGCTCCACTTTTTATCATACAGGCGATTCAGAGATTTTCCCTTCATGACATCATGCAGGGAAATAACCACTCAGTAAAACTCAGAAATAACAGTGGATACTCTCTTTGATTCAGAAATTTATGATAAATTAGTTTTTGAAAGCTATTTGGCATTTGTAATCAGTAAACACATGTGTATACACCATAACATGTGTATGTTTAGCATCATGTTGTTCTCCCCTGACAACAGCCTTTGTTTTCTCTCTAGTTTCAGAGGAAAAGTAGAGTCTAATGTCTGCTAACGCTTGTTTATACACATCCCAGGAGCCATTGCTTCTAATAGAGTAAGTGCACACATTATGTACATGTAATGTAACTTAGTATATCTTTAAATACATCTATTAGTGAAATATGAATAATTCACCAGCCCTGGCTCTGGAGGTGTTATCATGATTAGGGTGACAACACAGAGTTTATGATTTATGAGTGCCGGGGTCAGGGATACGCTGCCATCACATCTCTTCTCACCTCGGCTATAACGACTTAACTACTCTCTTGACACGTGCTAAACGTGAGCCCGCCGGCCAGCCTCATCTTAGGGGAGGTCGCAACTCCATTGCGCTGATCAGCGCGAGAGCTCGCTCAAACAAGCTAAGAGCAATTATTTAGATTAATTCGATGCACCCTTCACAACCTCATTCTGCTCTGAGCATCTGCTAAAGCTCGAGGAAATGATGATGTACGAGGCGTAATTTAGCCTTGAGAGCGAGAGAGGGTGCAGGGAGGGAAAGAGAGAAATCGCCATGGCTGATTGTGTCCAAATGGAATTCAGATGAACTGAGCTTATTAAGAGGTAAAGGGAACAGGAATGTACAGGTATGAGGTTTATCAGTGTTAATAAATGTTTTGACTATCTCCCCTGCAAGCTCTACCAGAAGGGAGCCAGGAGGTCCGTCCAGCCTCGAAATGGACTTCATGTCGTCTGCGCCAGCGAGTGATTGGATGTATTATATCTGCTGCTTTCTGGGCGTTCGTGCTGCTTTTTACGAGTCACATTCTGCAGCTCTAGATGAGCAGCGTGCTGTATGAGCATTGTCTTATGGTGCTGTTTTTATGCAGAATTAACAGCGGTGCCGCTGAATGGCCTTTGTTGAAGCGTTCCTGTTGCGTTCACCCGGAGAAACGCATCACGGAATAGTATCGACACTGGTTCAAATGTCATTGTTACTTGTGAATTACACCAAAGCTCATTTTGGCAGCAATGAAATCCTAAATGAGGTTATGAGAACATCATCACCACTGTGTATCGCAGAGCTTTACAAAGTAATGGATTAGAATGGAAACTCACTGCTGGCCTTAATGAGGCGTGAACAACACCCCAAGTTTATAGAAATAGAGAGAGCGGGAAATCAGCGGGGGCTGCACAGTGGTATAGGGAGAAGCACTCTGTGAAAACCCCTGGTTAAAGTCTCAGGGAAGTTTCCGTGTGGAATTCTTCATGCCCTGCTTGTACCTTCCCTTCCCCGACGATGAGCTCCATCCTCCAGGTGAAAAAGATGAATGGATAGAGGTATGAGGAGGGGGTAGGTATCCTGACAAATCCTGTTTGCTCATGTTTTTGAAAAGGATTTTTATTGTCATGGTGACTAATTAATTATACTAAGAATCTTCATGTTACTTTTAATGTTTGTTCACTTTTTGACTGTCTTTGTAATCGCCATCGGCAACGGCCCTGTGCATTTATTTTCTCCTTGCATGCGAGATCTATAAGCACTCACTTGTGCGGCTTTGCTCTGCACACGCACTGTTCTTTCATTGTGAGCCACATGACCGTTCTCTTTTGTGAAGTAGCCAGTGGGAGGGAAATCAGATAGCACAGCTAAGTGACCTTGTATACCACAAGCAACTTTCCAAGCAAACATGCATCCTGTTGTTTTCCATTCCCACAAAAAAAAGAAAAGAAAAGAAAAAAGGGTTTCACAGCATTGTCCTGACTGCAACAAGTCACACTGAAGAAATCCTTTAAATTAGAATTTACTTTAGTTAAAGTAGACGGAGGTAGATAAAGACGCTTGTTGCAGATGTAAATCAACCATCTCCGCTGGAAAATTGCTGCTTTAACGTCTTCTCTTAAACAGCAGCCTGTGTTTGTGCATGACTATATCTGTGTGTGTGTGCAGTAGTCCACTCCCAGCTATAGATTTATGTCTTTGTAGGCGCCAGGATGCAGCCATGTGTTATGCTTGCTAATGAAGCCAAGGGATGAGAAGAAAGAAACCTTGTTTACTCAATGTAGATAACAACAGCTCAATCACCTACCCGACCTGAATGCCTAATTGGGATCATTATTAAACTGGGGACAACTGAAAGATAAGTTTCTCATTTGCATAGCAGACCAGAGATGATAACTGACGCTGGATGTCACCTGTAGACAAGGAGCTTCAATCACAGTAAATATATTGTGTGCTAACTTCAGTTCAGAGAACAAAGAGTACTTAATCAGCTTACTGATCTGCAAAGCAAAACTCAAACTCATACTCATTCCAGATAATGAAGCATTTGCTCACCCTTGGATCCATTTTGTATTATTGCTGTATCCAACCAAGTGTTGCGGGGAAATTGAGCAGTTCAAAACTGACTCTTATAAGGCTGACATGGGAGGAAGGAGGAACCCATAGTACGATCTCTTTTTGAAGTCTTTTTACTGGAAGGCAGGAAGACTAATCATATGGAGTATTTTTAACGTTTGATAATCAGACCTCCATGTAATCATTTCACAATCTGTCAGAAGGGGAGCATCTGGAGGGTTTCGCCGTGGCTCTGCAAACCTGGTGAAACCCCGGGTAAAGCCGCAGTAGTGGACACCTCGCTGGTGTGCGAACTGATCCAGTCATTGGAGCGCAGCTGAACCTGTGGTATTTCTTCCCGACGAATGCTGTGACAGGTGCCATCTGATGTGCACGCATGCATTATCATGGCTGCACAGTGGCGAGCTTAAGTGAAATGTCACTTTTTACAGTCTGCCTGATTGCGTTCGCCTCTCCGAATGACACCGACTCAGCCGGAACCCACTGGAGGCTTCTCTGGGTTTAGATTCTGTATTAATTTCACTCAGATGCGTCCGCAGTGGGCCTGTGTGCATGAGTTTCGCACATAGTTGAACATATGGCCTCCAAAAAAAATAAAAAATCCTCTCCTCCAGATTTCATTATAGCGATGACTTTATTGCCTTTATGGCTCTGTTGGCATCCAATTTGAGACTGAAATGTCACATTCTCATGATATTTGCATAGTTCAGGTTGTGCATCTGCACAGTCAGTCCGTACCTTTGTCCTCATGCTGACTACTCCTGTCAGGTAGGTAAAGCTGCTACGAATGTGTGAAACGTGACAGGCAGCCTATTTTACACCCTCAACTGTGATCAGACATTTATGGCCAGTGTGTGACCGCATAGAATTGAAACATTTCTGCTTATAGCCCCGAATGTGCTCCATGTGCCAGCCTGTCATCAACATAATGTGCCGCATGGTGTCTCTCACAAAGGATTCTTTTGGAATCAAAGGAATCATTTTCAGCATTTACAGATATCTAATTAACTCATTATGTCATTACCCGGTGACCTTCAGTGCTTTACTGTAGATTTAGTTTCACCTGTGGACAGAACCAGGCAGAATTTCTCCTCCCCACCTCATTTCCACTCTCAATGCCAAGCTAAGTTAAGCAACTGTTGCCTGTAGCTTTGTAATTTCTAAAACCCTTGCAAGCAATTTTTTCTCATTCGACTCATGGCAAGAAAGGAAATAAGCCACTTTTTTCTCTTCTTTAATAAGAGAAATGTCAAAACAATATTTCTTGAGGGATCACTCAAATTTTGCCATTAAGAGCCTCTACATTTCTGTTGTGATCACAGTCAGACATCGGAAAACCCGTCTCGGTTCACAAAGCCAGCATGCCGTTTTCATTTCTTCTTTCGTTGAAGCACCATTCAGTAGTATTGAGCCGGGAAAAAAAAAAAAAAAAAAAGAAGCTATATAATAGCCATAAAATGGTGCACACGTGAGTGTCTTTGGGAAGTCAATCCATCAGGGAGGCAGGACAAGAGGGCTGAGGGGGCAGATCTTGGCTTTCTTATTGATGTTCTTATTACTGTCAGTTCCACCAACCACGGACGGTTCCAGCTGAACGAGCTCACTCCTGCAACTCCAAATTGGCAAGTATAAAACAAGAAAATAGATTTTTATCCATTACCTTTGCCTCCACATTTTGCATGTCATTACCTTGCTCCTATGTATCAAGCATCAGAAGCCATTACAGCAGGGAGTGGGTGGATAACTATACTCTCAAAGTCTATCTTCACTATGAAGTAATTTGTGGCAAAGGTGTTTTAGTCAGGCCTCTGACAGTGGCTCAGAATATTGAAGAGTTTGTGTCACTCTTCAGAGCCGAGCATTGTGTGTGTGTGTGTGTGTGCATGCCCGTGTTCGTGCATGTGTGTACAGCCTGAATACAGATGGTCTATTATGGATATAGCGAGTGCCGAATGACGCCACTCGCTATTCCCGCAGCTCAACGGCGGAACATTTACCGCTGCGTTGAGAGAACTAAGATGTCTGAACAAAAGGCCTTTTCCGAGCTTGTTTTTAAAAGTATCCAGTGCATTGTTAGTTTAGCAAGCTGGATCTCAGTGCTTAGCAAGGACAAAATTGATTGATCATTTCACCCAGTGCTCCTCTGCTTAAAGCCCTTGCAAAATGAGTAATTGGTTGGCAAACGATCTGAATGCAAACCGTGGCAGTTGCTATCGAGTCTGCTCACCAGGGTGCATAATTATTTAACAGCATTAAGTTCAATACAGTGCCGGTGACTACTCAAAAAAAAAAAGAAAAAGAAGAGGGGAATACTTCACTCAGGCTACAGCTGCTCCTATCAGTGTTGAGTCTGGTTCGGTGCCCATCCATCGTAGGGAGGAAGTGCCGTTTGGGGGCACGATAGACAAACTGTCCAATATACCGAGTATTAGTCTATGTCAAGGTTAGAAATTCAGTAGCCTCTGAGGGAGTGAAAAAAAAAAAACAACAACAAAAAAATGCAGGTCATTCAAAGCACTGAAAAGTTGTTTACCACAGAAAAAAAAAGCAACAAAAAACTGCGGTTACCTATTTTAAAACATATATGACAAAAAGAGCAAAGATTATGGGAGGACTGTCACCATTATAGTCGAAACAACGTCATTTATTAAGCATCATATTCCTATAATGTAAAGATAATAACATGCAATAGCCTGCACCAGGCAAACTGCCTCTGTGTACCAAATAGCCACGTTGATCCAACATAATATTTGGTGTATTCTACTTTTAGATTAGGAAATAAGTACCGCCAAACAATGAATTCTACATAGGCCTGCTATCTAAGGCTGTCTAGACTCTAATAAAATACGTTGCTTTACACTGGCCAGTGTTTTACTTACAATGTGCGGTTCCTTATTCTGAGTTGTGTTTATTTAGGCTTCGGAGCTGCAGCAGTGGCTGTACCTCACAAATTATGGAGGCAATTTAGATTATTTATTCATGGCAATTAGTGTCAAACACGGTGGTCTGCGTCACAGACTGAACTCAGCTAAATGTGAACTGAAAGACATGGCATGCATATTTTTTTTAAAAGTGGCGAAGTATCACATCTCAGGGTCAAACAATAAGTAGAATAAGTATTTATGATCATTGTCGAACTCTGGTGGTGCAAGTGCTTAAAATAACATGCATACAAGGGATTAGAGATAGATGTCTGATAATAGGGTGTTTTTATTTTATTCTTGGCTTGATCCTGATTTTGAATTTGTTTAATTGAGGTTGAAGTAGTTTGCATCTCCTTCCAGAAGGCATATGTGATCTCCAGGGTAGCGTCCTCTAAATCAGTGTTTCCCAGGAGGATAAACTATTTGGGTTTACTCACCATCTCATGGTGTTTGAAACACCAAGCTGAAGCTGCACAGAACCACCAGACGTTTATTCACCTGCTCTTCACCACCAAAAGATGCATTCAGCTCATCAGCTTTTCTTTTCTTCCCTCTTAACTGATTCATCTTTCTCTTTAGCCTGACGTGCCGCCGTCACTTCACGAGCTTTCGCTTGTGCACTCACCATGTTTACGTCAAATATGACCATATTCTCAAAGTGATTTGAAAATTGTAAACGGTAATTTAAAAAAAAAAATCGATAAATAATATACTTTTAATGTTGTATTTTCGTGATGTAAATCAATTAAATGTTGACTCAGCTATTTATATATTAAAAAAACATATGTTTGAATAGAAACAGTAACTATTTTATTGTACATCATTCACAGTAGTTTTAATGGTGCCAATTTGAAGAGTTTCGCCCTTTTTAAAAATCTTTTTAAAGCTATGGGCTTCATGACGAGATAATCACAGCGTGTCTGTGGTATTTTTCAAAAAGAATGATTTATTTTTCACCCCAGCAGGACATTTTCACTGTCAGAGCTTGAATAGGTGTTTAAATATGTATGTTTTATTTGATAGATTCGTTCTTGCTCCCGAAGTTAACACGCATATTCATCTACATGGGCACCAAATTTCATTCCGCTTGAAAATATGCCCTTTTCGAAAAGCATGCCTCAACGGGCTTTAGAGCGACGGCCTCTACCTGGTTTTTATTTATCCGCACAAACAAAACCCCCCAAAAATGAAGTGATTAGTATGCAGCAGCATAAAACAATAGCACAGTAAGCACAGCAATTGGAAAATCAAATCAAGGCTACTACAACACATCCCTCACTCGGTTCCCAAAGGTAGGTTTTCATATAAATTCTGTCTAAATTAAACCCCAAACTCAACAGCAGCAGAGTCGGTCATAAAATGAGAATGGATGTGCTTGATTCTGGATTTGGGGGGGGGGGGGTTCCACTGGCATATAATTGCGACAAGATTTGGTGGATGAGATGAGCAACTTGGGAGTAAAATGCTCTGCTGCTTGCAAATTTTTGTCTTTTTTTTTTTTTTTGCTTCTCTCGATTCAGCAAGCAAATAGCATCCCACAACGGGGGACATGACAGAGTAGATGAGGGATGAAGAGGCTGAATGATAAAGAAAAATAGTGTTCGGTAATTTGCAATGCAGTATCGCTCTTCTGAAGCACTTTAAAAGTCAGTGTGGCTTAAACTAATGACAGGAGGGCTGTCAGACTCGGTGAAGATGTCTGATCAATGTGGTGGAGGCTTGAGCGCATGCACTTTGGATTTTACATGGATGTCAGAAACTAGGACTTTATAATAACGACGCTAATTATTCGCCGATGAAATCCGTAGGACCAATTTAGGTCAAGGAATGCAGTTCGCTGATAATTTGTTGAAAATCACGAGAGAACTATAGTAACGGAAATACAGTCATGCCCTTAAAAGAAATCAACTAAGCACAAAGATATTACAGCACAATGTGTCAAATAAAACCACCAAAAACAAGGTGAGAAAGGGATTTAATCAGCTATTTGAACAATTTGAAATTTGTCATGGTTTAATTCTGGTTTAAGACCAAGGATCCGCAATATCTAAACCTTAAACTACACAAACTACACCTATAAGCCGGACGTAGCAGTTGAATTAATTAATTGCATCCTCTTGTCCACCTAACTGATAATTGCTATAACTCAGTAATGTTCCATGCAGAATAAAAAACGTAATATTCTGTGTTTCTTTATATAGTATGTGGAGTTGTGATGTATGTTAGTCTGAGGTTTTGATTTCAGCTAAGGTTTGTAGAGAAAATGCGCTCTTAAAGATGGCAAAGAATGTACAAAGTTTCGCCGCCACAATTATCGTTCCTACACTTGACCGAGCTTCCTCACATTTCTTCACTGTTCATACCTCGGTCTCGGTTGTATTTAATAAGAGTGCAGACACTCCTGTACACCTTTGCCGTTCATCCTTTTTTCTTACATCAGCACAGTAGTAAATATTAAGAAATGCCAAAGTGCCATTTTCATTGGCGAGGGTACTCGCACATGCCATAACAGAAAATAACAAGAAGCTTAAAAGATGGAGTAACGTGCTTTGAGTCACAAGCCTTTCTGTTTACTCCGCACACATTTCTCTTTTGATTATTTTTGATGGAGGTGGATTTATTCCGTCAATCCTGATAGCTGTTACCAGCTGTTTGTGCTAATGACTTTTTGCTCTGTTTATTTGTGTGTTTACTGTTTACTTGTTGGTGGATCCTCTGTGGCTGTGGTCATAAAGCCTGAGGGAGCTTTATCACCTGCCAGTTGATTTTTTTGGAACTGGCCAGTGACCAATAACATATTTTCTACCAATAACAGAATGGTTTTGGCCTTTTTTAGTGTAATAAAACCCAAAATGCAGGGGTCTGACACCTTAATGACCAAAAGAGCCACGTAATGGTCACAGGAAGGAAGGACATTTTATCAAGTTAGACAATTTTATCTATGTTCTAAGCAGTTTTGTTTGTTTTTTCTCCCATTTTTAAGCTTTTTAGTAATTTTAGCATATTTTTTTTCTCCAATTTTTGTAAAGCATATTTTTATCCAAGAGATAAGTAATTTCGAAAAAGGCTCTGGTGTGTGAATACAATAGAAATAAGATCAAATGTTTATTTAGGTGTAATTTACTGAAAGCTTCAGGGTACCACTACAAAAGGGCCAAGGAGACTCATGTGGCTCCTGAGCTGCAGGCTTCTGCCATAATTCAATAACTATATCAAGATCTTTGATCCTTTATTTATCATGCTACGTCAAGTTATATAAAGTTATTACATAATTGTAAAAAGTAGAATTATCTCTTATGGTGAAGCACTTTGCAATGTGTATTTGTGAAAAGTACTATATAAATAATATGTATTTACTTAATATACATTTGAAAAAATAACTTGTCATATTCATTTTTTGAGTATAATATTTGATTAAATTATTGACAGTTATTGTGGCCATTATTATGTTATTGGTCTTTATACTTCTTGAGTCCCCTATAAAGAAAAGCACACACTTATGTGCATCATGCAGAGTATTTAGAATTTTCTTATTCAATAACCAGCCTCGCTATTCTATCCATGTTTGCATAATCGGCTATATCTCAAATTTCCAGACAATTCTACCTTCATCTTAACGGTGACTCTTACTTATTTCCTGGGCTGTATGTGAGATATGAACTTACACCAGAATGACTCTACATTCAGTGGCTGAGTGAAACATGACTTTTGTGCTTGAGCACTGTGCGTTAAAAGGCCAGTCTCTCCCCCACAGTTCCTCCAATATTGGCATAAACCTATTGAAATGACTCGCAGTGGATTCCGTGAAGAGGTCACTTGTGGGAGGCGCTTTGCTCCCCGCGAGTCGCCCGTTAGTATCAAGAATTGTCGAGCCTGTCTCCCGCCTGCTCTGGAGTCATCAATCCACATGAGCTGGGCTGTTGAACCCACGTAGTTAATCTCTCCTCTATCGTGCTCTGTTAGGATAAGTAACAATAGCAAGTCTTCATTTGCTTCCTGCTGCAGCTCGCCTCCCTCATAAATAAACTAATTGACTTGGCCGGGACAGTGCTGGATGCGGGGAGGACAAGTGAGCTTCCCCACACACATACAAATATCCACGAGGATGCACTCACCTAGACATGGACATGGACTCAGAGATATTTATCCCAAACGCACATACAGCCGCCCATTCTTACCCACTCACTCTTCCTTCCCTTCCACGCCGTCACGTTGTCTGGAAGTCCAGATGAATACAAATCAGCCCCTCTCCTGTCTGTCTGGGTTTAAAGGGATTGCAGCTCGGTAAATAACTAGATACAATGTGTGAGCAAATAGAGGAGGAGACATCACAGAGACGCAGCGGATGGGGAGATGAACAGTTGGGCAGCTCTCTCATGACACCATTAGTCATCAGTGGGAAGATGATGTGCTTAAAATCCTTCCTCAACCACAGGGAACAGGCTGTTTTTTTTTCCTAAGATGAAGGATTTTATACAATTATTATCTGTCCTCGCATGAATCTCTAAACTGACGACCATTAAGGACCCAGCCTGGAAAGTTTTTTTTTTTAGAATTAAGAGAAAAAGATAAACAAAAGTTGTAATTTCATCAGTAAGGCTTCAGCAATTTCTTTCTCTTTTTTCTTTTTTTTTGTGTCGTCGCCCTCAAAGGGGGCAATATCCGTCTGCTGCTCTGTCACTTTGTTCCAGGCTGAAAACGGGGAAATGGATTGGTGTGAAATTTTAAACAGACACTCGGGATCCCGAGAGAAAGAATCCTAAAGCCTTTGATGATCCCTGTCGTTTTCAATGCAAGTCTTTTGACAGCCATATATGTTCCGAGAGGTTAAAGCAGCCATTATATTCTTCTTTTTTTATTTTTTTTTTGCATTTCTGCTGAATCATTTTTATAAAAAGGGAATAATAACATTTCTCTCATTTGTATACTGATTAAAGCCACTTCAGCAGCAAGACCAATTTTCAAATTTCAGGAGTGCACAGTCGTCTCCTCCTGCACCCAGAGTGAAACTCATGATATTCAGTGTAAACCCGGGGTGTCAAACACATTCAGGGGCCACAAATGTCCCAATTTCATCTTGAGTGGGCCGGACCAGCAAAATAGTGCCATAACAACTTTAAAATTTTACCTTTTTTCTTTTGCTGTAGTGCAGATTTCCATGATTAGAAAATGTCTATATTTTCCAAAAAAAACTAACAATTACTACCAGAAAGGACTACAATCTCAACATAAAACCAGTTTTAACGAAACCTTCTGGTGGAATGTCCAAACAATTTCACCGAAAAGCTGTTGCATTATGCGTGTTTTTAACTCATCCTGACAGCATGGCTTTGAGGCAAATGCTAGTTTCTTTTTTTTTTTTTTTTTTGCAATGAGGCTTTCATGGCAGCATCTCTGTTATCTCAGCTCGGGTCTCAGCGTTGTGTTGTGTCTGCTACTCTTAAGACATTTGTTTAATGCTATTTGCTTGGTGGTTTGGCAGGTTGGATTAAAGCCTCTTGCGGGTCTTACGTTTGACACCCCTGCTCTAAAGTCACACATGCATGCACGCATCAGATGTCTTCCAAATAAAAGAAATTATTTGCAACTCATTGATCCAGCAGTAATAAGTGGCATTTGTTGAGGGTGACAGCTTGAGGTTGTTACTTTGAAGTGAGAAGGTATAATAAGACTCTGCTTTCATCACAGTTTGCACCCTGGGTATGTTTATGTCTAATAACTTACTTGCCGACTTCGATCTGCTGGGATATTTTGTTTGATCACACCAAACAATGACAACCACCTTGAGAAGAGTGTCATTATTGTTTTTTTTTTGTTTTTTTTTTACAGCAAATTAAACATCTTTGAATGCTGACATGCTAAGCTAAAGCCATTCACGTCTTACATCGGCATGTTGTCATTGTTTTTGAGGTGCATGTGCATTCCGTTGTCAGCACCCAGCTCACTTTGTCTACATACAAACGTATGCAGCCACTCACAAGACTGCACCCTCCCGTCTCATTGAAAAGCGCAGAGGATTCCAGACTAATAAGTCAACAATTATTAAAGTAAATAACCTGCAACGGCTTCGCTTTTTAATGATTATGTACTACTGAATAAAAATTAAGTTTTTTGCCTCCTGCTCATCCAGAGGATCATCAGAGTGCCCTGGACAACAAATTATATGCAGCAATTTATTAGGAAATTATTTATTCATGCAGTTTTTACCCAAAGAGTCAAGGATTAAAAAGAAAGAGAAAGCAAATGCTCCCCCCCCCCCCCCCCCCCTTTTTCTGCTAAACAGATTTTTGGAGACATTAAGTTGTTAAAAGCTTTAAAATTTGAACAAATGATGAATCGACAATGAAGTTACACTGTCAAATTGTTTCCTCACATAAAAGTCCTCCTCACAGTGAACTGTACTGCTTAAATTTATAATTCCACATGATTGTGTACCTGATGCAAAATATTGCAGCTGTAAACAGTCACAGATTGAATCAACTATACGGTTCACACATAATGACCGCAGCACAGTACAGTCTACCTGTGATTCTGTTTTTACTTCTTCAGCAGATCGCTCCCTCTAAATCTAGCGAAGGCCTCAAAAACAAGCTCTGCCGTCCCTCTGGGAAAACTGATATTGTACAAAAAAGTCAATCCATAGCAGAGACTGACAGAGATTGTATACATTACCTTTTGGGGAGCGCAGAGTAAGAGTGAGAACGGGAGGGAAAAGGCAATCCATTTTAATAGAGCTGTCTCTGTATTATTGGCAACTTTCTCTCTGTTGCAGATTCTTTTCAGTTTGATATAAGATACTACATGCAGTCAGGGTGTGTGTCAGCACAATACAGTAAATAATGAAAGAGCCACAGTAGTGATAGAAAACTGCAAATCTTGAAATAGCTTTGAGGAGAGAGAATATTTATTCACTTTAATGATCAAGCCCTTTATTGACTTTTTGGAAAATCCAATATTCAACCTGCAAGGCAGTGAGAATCTTTTCTCATTGCGCTGCAATTTCCACGATGGTCTCTGGGACAATAAGCGTTTATAACCTTCAAGCAGACATCACACACAGCCACATACAGACATCTCCACGGACACGCAGACAGCGATATGCTGAATATGTACATCCGCACATACATAATTGATGCGGTATTCACACTGAGTCACGCTTTGCTTTGACTGTCTATCCCCAGTCACTTGTGACTGTTGATTTCCCTTCAGTGCATTGTGAAATTTCACGCAGACGAGCACGGATATATGATGTTGATATGCACATACGGCTGTATATTAGCATGCATATGGAAATGTAAACCTCCAGTCACCTTTGTCTGCGGTCACACCTGGCTTTCTCTCTCCTGTTCCCAATGTCATACACTGTTGGCCCTCATCACACTGCAGTAGCCAAGGATGAGACAAAACATGATTTTGTCTGGCAGCCAGTTTCTGGCACTGCATTGATACATGGTAATCCAGCTGTCAGCGGGGAGCTGCGGGAGAGTGCTACAATCGGGAAGAGAAGGGGAACAGAGAGAAGCAAGGACAGGAAGAACGGACGAGGTAAAACAAAGAAAGAAAAAACAGGCAGTACACAATATCGGCGGTATCACAGCAGCCATCGAAAACGCTGGTGCAGCAGGCTGTGTAAAATAGTGTTGTAAACCTGAAGGAGCCATTTAAAAGAAATGCAATAAGCAGACTTAAATATAATGAGTTGAAGCTTTACATCTTTATTTTGTGAATTTAAATTTTGTAAAATGGAGGCGTCAAACATTTCAATCGGAGCTCTGCATACAGCCTAATTTCATCTCGAGTGTGCTGGAGCAGCAAAATAGTGCCATAATAACCCTTAACTGTAGGTCCTGTTTGCAGGACAACGTTTCATGTGACAACACCTAATCCGTAAAGAAAAAGGTGTTGTGTTAACACTGCAACAGCGGACACACTGACGATGTAGTTAGTATGCCGGGCCACCGGAGGGCGCTGTCGCCTGATTTTTGTAATGAAACCACACAGACGTGTGTGCAGAGAACAATATGCTATAAACGTGAACAAAATCAAGAGAACCCGACAAATTATAAAACTAATGATATGGATTATAAAACTAGAATATGGGCCACGAGTCATACCACTACGAGGGCTGCCATTTTGGTTAAGTGGCGCATGAGCCTGTAAAAAAACTTGACAAATGCTGTAGATCCGTACAACAGTTTTGCGTAAACCCTGATGTAAAACAAATACAACTGTAGTTCAGGTGCAGAACTCATTTTAAGTGAAAGCCACAAACTAGCATCTGTCAAATATCATTCATTGCCTCCAGATCTGAATTTGACAATGATGTCTTATTTTGAAAATGCAGGACCTCGAGAAAAAGCGAAAAAATGTACTACTTTGCATGATGTCATCTCAGGTCAGATGACGCTCTGGGGAAGACTGCAGGTGCAGTTAAAAAATGTCCGCAAGGTAAAAAAGCATCTTTCCGTACTAATTAGTTGCTTAAAATGAAATGATACCCCACAGTAAGAAATTGCAAAATGAACAAAATTCTACTTTTACATGATGCAAATTGTGGGTTTTGAGATAATCACATAAACAAAGGAGAGAGCTCAACCGCACTGAGATTTTGAAATACATTTAACATTACTTAAGTAACATTACTCTTGGTGAAGTGGCTTTTATTTCTGCAGAACAGATTAAATGTATGCCTTCCTGTGGGAAAACGTAGATCATGTGGAGAATACTGTATATCCCTCCACCAAACGTCACCCTGATTGTTAAATTTTTGAAAAGCAGCAGCCACCGTCATGAAGGGTTGAACAGTCTGTACACCTCAACTAAAAACTATTCTGAAATTAGAAGTCCCGGGAGAATATGGACTGGGAGTCATGACATTACAGCGCTTCAAAAAAGTTACGTTTCCCCCCCGTCTGTGCGGAGACGGAGCGTATTCAATAAGTTGTGTTTTCCCCTGTTTCCATGGAGACAGAGTCGGAGCATTTTCAAAAAAGGCCACTCTGAAAGCCATTTTCAAAAAGTTGTGTTTTCATCGGCTCCGAGCGCCGTTGTCGTGTAAATAGACCCCCTAAATGCAATGAGAGTTTTTATTTTTCATGTAAAAATGTGCAAAAGGGGCCAAAAGCTAAAAATATCAATGGTACCTTCAAAAATCTAAGAAACCAGGGCAAGCCCATTTTGTTTAGTTTAGTTGGCACTCAAAGTTAGCAAAGTGACTCTTTTTCAACAAGAGCAGAATAGAAAGTGAATGTCACATTTGTTTTACTATATAAACAAGTTCAACTGCTCACAAAACACAAAAATATCCAGCCGGCTTATCAGGAGGTTCAAACCGAGTGTCAGCATAAGTAAGAAAGATTATTTTGGTGTATTGTGGAGGATGTGTCTCGCGGTGGCAGACAGGATGGAGACTGCAAATCTACTGGGATTTTCAAGCACAAGCATCTCAGGGGTTTACAGAGAAGGTCCAAAAATATATCCAGAGAGCAGTGAGGCTCTGGGCAAAGATGTTTCCTGGAATTCAGAGGAAAATGACCAGAAAATGGTTTATAAACATAGTAACACAACAAAAACTAAGATTATTCAAGTGGAGACATTATACAATATAACTCAAAGTTTTAGTGGGAAATCTTTAAAATCTTTAGGGAGAGAGTTTTTAGCCACAATAATGTAGTAATAATACAAAATAATAAAGTCTTAAATTGGACAATGGGTTGATACATATGAATTAATGATCGATTTAAATATATAGAGGGAAGAAATCAGAGAGTGAGTCTGGATCTCTAATGAAATGGTGGGATGAGATGGTCAGAATTTGGTGTAATAGTCTGAGGAATGTGCTTTTTGCTTTTGTTTGCATTGCAGTGTTTCAGTGCGTCATCGTCATGTCGCTTGGGTTTGTAAGTTGATCATTTTTAGCTGGATAGGGACACAACTATGAGTGCTATTACATTCTTGTGTAACTGGATCGCTAAACTGGCAAATGTTTACCGATAAATTCACAGCTAAAAGTTCCATTACAAGCATGTAGGCGTTAAGAAGCGGTTTACCTTCCATTGACCCGGGTCAGTCTATAAAAGCAGATCATAGTCTATTGGTTCCCCGTGTATTGTATGGTGTCCTAATGCAGTTTTAAAAATGTTTTTTCTTTACTGTGGTTGTTGTTGAGGTCTTGAAAACAACTTGCAAAGTTTTCAGACCTTTCAACCAAATATTGAGTCTGAGACTCGTACTAGTGTACACTGAGTTGGCAGCACACATTCGACTCCCAGTAGTGTGTGTGTACATAAATAGTTTTTTTTTTTTTTCCCATTAATGTCAGTGGGAATATGTTTAACTTCTACATTCACGGACCTTTGGTTATATAATATCAATCACGCGGCAGCATATGAATGCATTGAATTATCCTGTTATGATAGTTAGAGAAGCTATCAGCAGACGAGCTGTCTGTATTGATGAAACGTCTCCAGCCTCGGTATTGACTGCGTATTGACTCTGCTGTTGGATGTCAAGATGATTTGAAGGCACACTTCCAGTCAAAAGTTTTCAATTATGATTTTTTTTCCCCCCTCTCTTTTTTTACTCGCACAACTACTGACAAAGTTAGAAAAATAACCACTGGTTCTGAATATTATTGAAGCAATATGGACTGTGACACTTTCGTGCCGCTCGGCATCATCATCATCATCGTGTCGTCATATATTCAGGTCACTGCAGTCACAGTATGTGCTTCCTTCTGATATGTCACACTGGCATCTTCAAATGGGCAAAGTGCTGGATTAATGTGCTTTGTAACACAGCTCATGTGAATTAATGCTCCCTACAGACTGAATTAGAGCGTCAGTTATTATATCGACATCTGGTTAATGGAGTCCTATGTGTCATTGTTAAGCCCTGTAGGATTTGCCCATAGATTTCTGCTTCTAATTTAGAGATATAATCTCAATTTATGACTTAATTGTTATGTATCCCTAAGCCCTCCTTAGACCCAAATGACTGGCATTTCAATATCAAACTGGAGTATATTGCGTACTCTGCAGTTCTTTGAAAATAATGCATCTCCACATACACACCAGCTGGATCGAGCTGCATGATATTGGGATCACATGGCAGAGGCTGGCACTGTTGATTTACAGATTTACATTAGGACATCAGCACATCACGTGGCGTTTACATGTTTTCTTTATGTTCATGGATCTCATATGCATAGCTTAACTTTGTGTCTATATATGTATTTTTACACTATCATACATTTTGAGTCAGTTTTTAGGTATATGTTATTGATTTTGATTTTACACATAATAAATATCTTGAGTAAAGGCTGCTGTGCCCACAGCTTCCTGCAATGAAAATCACAACCTCTTTGATTCAAAGTCCCTTTCCAGTGGCAAAATAAAATAGAATTAAACATATTTGCCATTCTTTTGGTTATTCAATTACCAAAACCTTTAACTGGTCCAACTTAAACCCTTGTAAAATCTACATGTTTGAGATATTTCCAATGGGCTTTAACACAGTTTTAGTAAAGAAGGTGATGGATGATTTTAGTAATATTTATTTACACATTTCTGTTATACACATTTCCCTTTGATTTATCTCAATTTACTCAGGCAAAGTAATATTTACAAAGTTACTTCTCTCATGCCTTACATTTAAATAGAGACCGAGACTGTGAAGACAAACCTTTTGGATTTGAAGTCATTAGTGTTTTATTTAAGGTATGTATATTTTAGCAGAAATCATCCTTTGGGCTTAAGACATTATTTGCACAAATTGTTACTTACTGTATATTTCCTTTAAACCCGGCATGTCCAACACGTTTTAGTTGAGGGGCCACATCCATCCCAATTCCATCTTGAGTGGGCCGGACAATGCACTATGACATTTGTCCAGATTTCATAATTTCAACATATATGACATTAACAATGGTGTGTTGGTGTTATTAGATGCAATTTAATGTATTGTGTGTTTTATGTTTTGCTCTATTTTTTCCCTACAAATATGCATGCAGGTGTTGCCAAAACTCCCATAAAACTAAATAATTGAATGAAATAAGACGTAATATGAATTCATATCGAATAACAGAGATGTATAAAACTCTTTCAATGTCACTTTTTGAAATGCAGTTTGAGCTGTTTATGATATTTCTGTGTTTGGTTTTGATTTTCCAGGTAGAAAGGGCTATCTCCACAAAATAGGGTTTTGTATTGAATTATATTTCTCACTTAGCAAAACAACTGCCGTTTGAATTGTGATGTGTGTTGCCATAAACTCAAACAGAAGGACCAAAGCTTTTGCTCCGTGTGACTGTATTCATGAAAAAACCCAAAACGTGCGCAAATCAATGGCACACTTTGTAATTCATGTTATTCGTCTCTAAATACAAGTCTGAAGTTAAATCCTGTCAATGTATTGCAGATTGTAAGATGCTGTTTTCATGCTGCGTTCGCCGTGTTTACTCCGAGGATGAAGCTCAGTCTGCATGACATGGCTGTACAGATCTGAAAGTTTTCTGTTTACTCTGTGTTTTCTGGCTGTAGTGGCGGAGCACAGTTGGCATATACAAATATACTTAGCAGTACTTAACTCCCCATGGACACATATTGAGCAGCGGTGGTGTTTGTGAGAAAATCTGAGGCGGCACCGAATAAACAAGATCAGCAGTATTGGCGGCATGCTGAACAGGCCGCCGCTTTGCATGCTCTGCTTTAATTAATACTGGTCAGTTCAAAGTGATCATGCCATCTAAAACTTCTCAGCCCTGTTAAGCATCATCCCATGGACAGCACAAGTGTGTGTGTGTGTGGGTGGGTGTGTGTGTGTGGCAGGATGCATGAACAGCAGTGTGTTGGAGCCCTGACGAGGGCACTGTGGAGACGTGGACAGAAAAGAGACGCGGCAGCACATGAAGACGGATACAGTTCAGCAGCACACTTGATCAGGCTGCAGCTCCCTTCTAATAGGGGCCGGGGGATTGACTTATTATGCATATTGATAACTTCCTGCAGCTCAGAGGAGGGGAAGAAAAAGAAAGAACATTGCACATTGTGTTATTTGTAGAAAGACGTTTGTGAAAATTATAGGGATCGCCCACATATGAATTTTCCACCACTCTTTTGGTAATTACATTTTTTTAATCACGGTGGAAACGAAGCAATTTGAGGTTATAAAGCCACAGGAAATGACCACCTCAATTCAGTTTCTCAAATCCTTATTTAGTTTCCCATTGACATTGTTTCGTGATGAAATATATCTGCTTGTCCATATGCCTGCAACTGTTTGTACCACTGTAAGAGCAGAAGGTTAAGTGGATCCCTCCGTCACTAATCAGTTGTTTAAAGAGTGTTTTTAAGTGGTTTGTTGGCAATCATGACTGTTGACATGCATCTGCAATAAAACAGCATTTCTCTTTTGATTAAAAGACAGTTTTTACAAACCCATGCACCGGTCTCTAGTCGTGACTTCTTCTCAGAAATTAAAAGGAAAAAAAGATTTTATATATATATATATATATATATATATAAATGAAAGTTATCCTTTCCAGATTTTCTTTGCTGTTGGGCCACCCTTGAAGCTCTCTGATGTCTCCTCCATCTTATTCACCACAAAGTAAATGGAAACTTGAAATGAGTGCTTGATTCAGTCCGTGTTCACGCTTATGACTTTCGGTTGAGTCACGACAAACCCTGGTTTGATTGCTGCCCATTTGAGCAAATGTACGTTTGAAAAAGTAGATTTGATTTGATTAAAGTCCGATTTGAAGTCCGAACACAGAAACACAAAATAGGTGTTAACAGACATTACACATGACTTTAGCTGTGTCATATAGTTTCTACAAAAAAAACTACACTAAGTATCAACACTTATGAGAGTAAATGCTCATTTCTAAAGGTATCACGTACGATTTATAATGTGAATGACCCTCAGT
The DNA here is from genome assembly GCF_963383615.2 of Lipophrys pholis. NCBI lineage: Eukaryota > Metazoa > Chordata > Actinopteri > Blenniiformes > Blenniidae > Lipophrys > Lipophrys pholis. The sequence continues at coordinate 18,086,700 of NC_137649.1, forward strand.
TTAATATTTCTTACAATTAAAACTGTCACGTTATGACACAGGTGAAGCACTTTAATGACGATCGTCGGAGGATTACTCCTGTAAATGAACAGTGATATTTGTGGTTCAATTGATCTAAAAATGAACTTTAACTGTCTTTAAAGATGGAATATATGCCATAATATTGAGGATGTTTGCGATTTGTAGTTTAAGCTAAATTGAAAGGAAGCATGGTGTGTTTACCAGGTTGGAAAAAAAAAAACAAGCAGAGTCAAGAGTGAATAAACAACTAATCAATAGATGGAGTGCAGCGCAGACAACGAGGGCAGATACTCATTTCTAAGGTAAATAAGGCCGTGCTCATTGTGACCAATGTAGTGTCATTGATTAATTATGAAGTATACTCCGAGAGGAGATTCTCGGTAAAGATCAATGGCAACAATGATACATAGGGTCAGTGTCCTTGGTGGAGATGTAATGTTTCCCATAGTGGTGGAAAATGTATATTTTCTTTTGTATGAACCTGTCCATCTTGTGGAGCCTGAAGCTCACAGTCGCTGAAGCTTTCCGTGACAAACACACTCCTCAATTGTGCTGCGCGCCGGACAAAACCTGCTACCATTTCAAAGTAAAAAAAAATAAAAAATCAATTAAAAGTTTATTCAGTTATATCATATCAACACATCATTCGCTCTCCCGGCTTCCTCTTCCCTGTGTGGGAAGGATGTCAAACATAAGGCCCACCGGCCAAAACGGGCTTTTCAGAAGCTCTGATCGGACCCACAGCGACAGGAAGTGATAAAAAAATTTCAATTAAATGGAAATTCAGGTAATTTGTAATGAAGGCTACATAAGTTGTGTGCAACTAGAAGAGAACATAAAAGCGTTTTGCGCTTTTTTTGGTAGAAATAAGTAACATTCAAAGAGAATATGAAACAAATACATGACATGAGGAAGTACATCTTTGGCATCACGTTGAAACGGCACTTCCTTTTCTGAGGAACCTTCAGGTTGTTCAATTCACTTTTATTTGTATAGCGACAAATACAGCACAGTCATTCCAAGGCAGTTTTGCAGAGAAAAAACCTCAACGATTTCACTTGGGCAAGCATAGGCGACAGTGGAAAGGAAAAGAAATACCCTTCAACAGGAAGACGCTGTTGCAGAAGCAGGCTCAGAGGTGGAGGCTTTCGGCTGTTCCGGTTGGGGTTTGGGGATAGAAGGAGAGAAAAAGATTAATTCATCCTACCTTTTCTACGGCATCCCAACTCACGATTTAATGTTTCTGAATCGTCTCCAATCATCTGAGAGTTATTACAACCAAAACTAACTGTTAGTCTCTCTCTTACGTGCCTCCTGAACTAAAGTGAGTCTCACCATCCTGCTGTAAAACTTCTTAGTATCTCCCAGCACATTGTTTTTGGTTTTATGGGGCACTCATGGAGCTCTTTGGGTTTCAGTCATCCTATAATAAGGAGAGATCTTCCTCTCATGTCTTGTTGATATGATTCAATGGAAACAGGACAGCTTTTTTTCAGAAAAGTTTTACACTCAATCGGCCACATTAGGATAATGCTCAGCCTTTTCGATACTGTCCGGTCAGCTTTTCCATGACGTGCACCACAAGTGTCAAATCACAGATAACATGAACCCTGAGCCCAGTGGTCCGGAACACACCAACTAAAATATATTACAAAAATCCAAGACTGCATCCCTTTCATTGACCAGTAGGGGCTAAACAAGCGCCACCGTTCTAATGCTTCATAGCCACATTGATTTTAACTTGGGGTCAATCAAGCTATGCCGACACACATGCCTTATCTGGCCTTCACCTCCCTCCGCTTCCGATATCGTCTTTACTTTTCCACGCAGGTTTTGAAAATTACCCTCTGGCTTCTCGGTGGCTCGTCTGTAGTGCGTGCTCTTTTCATCAGTTGCCAGGGTTAGTCCAACCCGGCCTTGAACTAGTAGTGAAACTCTGTGCACCCGCAAGACGTGCAACATGGCCTCGGACCAGCTGCAGAAATCTTTCTGCTCACTGACACACAATACATAACTAATGGTTAGACGTGTTCTTTTATTATTCAACTCAAAATCAATCTAAATAATCAAAAACTATCAATTCAGACAATTTTACACTTTTTACATTTGAACACTGTTCATAAGACTGTTTATAGTACATATGTGCAAGTACTCTGTGTTTCTGAAAGGTTGCGTTTTTCCTTTTTACACCAGGGACCAGTGTGTTTTGAAAAAGTTGCACCTTCAAAGCTCTTTTACCATTTTGAGAGACTTGCAAATTCATTTTTCAGGGAACAAACTGGCAAAACGCAACAAAAGTTTATCAGTTTCACTTGGAAATGCTCAAATGTTCCACACAGAATTATATGAACTGTTTTGGCTGCCATGAGGGACTTTTGTCAGGCATATATGCGTACAGGCTGTTCCGAAATGAAATAAAAAGGGATGTGAGGACAAAGCTCTTGAGTCTGGCCTCAGATAACTGAAAAGCAAAGGTGAAAGTGAAATACTAGAAAAGAAATTGTCAATTGGTCCTTGATAAACACAAACGATAAGTCCATTAAGCAATCTGATTCACCAAGGCTTAGTGTACATTATTTTTAATGAAATTATTTTTTTTATTTTTTTTTTTAAATCAATTGACACTTATGATTCTTTTGAACCGGAATCTTAAACTCAGACTCCAATAAAATCAATCCAAACCCTGGATTCAACCTCTAACTCACAGTTGATGCTGTGAGCTGATCATTATTTTCAGTAGCAACTGTAAAGCATGAACTCTTGTCACCTCATTGCAAAGTCAACAATGATGAGCTGGTGGAGGAAACTTCTTTGAGATGTTGGCGGCACGAACAGAGCTGAAGTGAGAAAACTAACCACGTCAGGCTGCGATAAACCTTTCACACGAAGGCTAAAAGTCAGTGGACAATCATTACATTTTGACCATTTCTCTTATGAAACTTATGAACTGACATATATATATATATATATATATATAAGCAAATGTAATTGTAACTGTAGTATTTTGTTAATAGCAAAAAAAAATTTTAATCTGCCATATGTGTTGTGTACTATTAATTCACCAGTCTGTGCCATACGATGAAGGAAAGAACACTCAGACAGGACATACTGCAAAGCGAAAAAAACTCCACTAAAGGAGATGCATTCGTCGTTTACAATCACCAACTGCAAAGAAAGAAGGTAAGCTCTTTATGCAATGGACCTCAGTAGGCAGCAAATCAGGCACATAAAACTGCAGCAACTTTATCAAAAGAAATGCTTTTGAAGAACTCCATTTCATACATTTCATAGAGAAAGTGGGATTCAAATTGGTGTTTAGCTTGACCCCGAGGGCTTTAAAATGGGTCAGCGTATACCTCCCCTGTCATTTCTAAAGGCACGCCACTTTTTTTGAAAGTGCCAGTGGAACCTGAGGATATGAAAGCAACTCATTAATGAAACAGATTTTGCAGGGGATCTTTCAGGTTTGGTATCTAATTAGACCGCTTTCAAGAGAAGTACCGCAGGAATGTCTGCGATAAAGACAGTGCTACAGTCAAAAGTTAAGGAATGCTGTAGATGAAACGCATGGATGGATGTCTTTGAGCTGGACTTAGGAAAAGATGATTTTAAAGGAGAACCAATGAGGGGTTTGGACAGAAACAGTCCTGGTTGGTCCCCAGTTTTCAGTCTTTTGAGCATTTGATCTGCACAACCCTCAAAGGGAATCTGTCATTTTTCATCCTGATATGAATCCTGCATGATAACTAGATTAATCTTTCAGAACTGCCGCTTAAAGCAGCGCGGTGTTCACACACCTACAGGGAAAAGCAAAAAAAAAAGAAAAAGGACAACCGGTCGCAGAGGTGCATGCGCTACACACACGGCAGGTACTTTAAGGCAACGCCTTTGTTTTCAGACGTCAGTGTTTAAAAGCTGGCGAAAGCGTCTGAGGATTTGAAATCAGAGCAGTGCTGACAGCTGATTCTGATGTTTGTCCACTGGCTCGGCATCGAAATGAGGACAGGAAAAGCATGTAAACACAGATGCTACGGCCAAAAATATTCTCAACGCTGCTCCGTCGGGCTACTGAGCCTGAATTTATAAGTCACCGCTTTGTATATGTGCCCACGTGGCGGCTTTGTGTCTGTCTAAGCGCACATCTGTGTGTGTGTGTGTGTGTGTGTGTGTGTGTGTGTGTGTGTGTGTGTGTGTGTGTGTGTGTGTGTGTGTGTGTGTGTGTGTGTGTGTGTGTGTGTGTGTGTGTGTGTGTGTGTGTGTGTGTGTGTGTGTGTGTGTGTGACAATGCGAATCAGAGGTTCAGCTCCGAGGCCAGCCTTTTTGTTCGCCTCTCTCGCTCTGTGGCTCCTCTCAGGCGACCGCCAGCTCATAACTCCTACACGCAGGACACCCTGTAAAAACACACAGTCGCTTTACGTGTGCAGTGAAATGAAAAAAAATGAAAAAAAAGAAACTTTTTTTTTCCCGGGTAAAACTCATGGTGAAACAGGCCTGAAAAAAAGACTGACAAAATCTCATGAGTTTGAGCTGTTTTGCTTCACAGAGTCTCTGTAAGCTCACGTCGGCACACGGGGGTGTGACGTTTTGATTGACGTATCTCAGTAAGCTGTGCGGGGACTTTGGTTCCGAAGTAATATGTATTCATTGCTGGAGCTCATCTGTTCTGTTCTAGCCCTCTGCTGATTTCCCACACTTGCGAAAAAAGAAAATACACCCCCATATGGATATCTATACTATCGCTGTAACATTGTTTAAAAAAAACTAAAAAAACCCACAAAATGTCCCCTAAAGAACGTTTTCGTGAAAGCCTCGGCGCTGCAGCCGCGGCGGGGTACCTTTTCATTACAGCAGGGGAAAATTGCCACTGCCGTTGGGGATCCGTTGGGGGATCTAACCGATGTAAAAAAAATAATAAAAATCAAGAACAACAAGAAACTGTGAGCTTCTCATGAACATCCCATCATCTGCAAAACAATAAAAGGTACAGATTTGGCACAGTCCCACTGAGAGTTTGCAGTTTTACATTCACCCAGCTTCATTCTGTGTCATGATCATCAGGTCCCATTATAACGCCTCACGTATCGAGAAACATTGTTCACACTATTAAGAAGCTTTTTTTTTTTTTTTTTTTTTTAGATGGATATAGATATATATATAAACTAAGCGGAAAGAACAAGGCAGGGACAGTTGTGCTAATTTGCCCAGCCGCTCAGCTCTTAAATGCATCTTCATGAATGTGGCTTCATTTAAAAGGGAAATAAACGGGCTTATCAAGAATACAGTTTATCACCAAATGACATTGATACAATGAGAATGATCAAAATAAACACATTTTCAATCGCTTCCACACATATGGCCAAGTTTAAAGTGACTAAATGTCTCAACGGAACTTTATTGGTCTCAGGGGGAAGAAAGCAGAAATCCCATTTGTAGTGACTAATAATGTGATAATGGCCAATAATGGAATCATTTTAGCAATTTCCATGCAAAAAAGTGGTGAATGTTATAATAATAGTAAAAACAATGTACCATAACTGAGAAAGCTTGCTGCATAGTATATACACATACAAAGAAATTGTTTATCGACAAGCAACGTAGTAATGTAAAATCGTTATTACAATATTGATTCAGATATTCTATTCTATTATTCTCCCAGCAGTCCAAAACATGCGTGTGAGGTTAATTTGTGACGCTAAATTTCCTCTACTACTGAACAGGATGAAATGATCTAGAAGATGGATGGATGGTATCATTTAAATTGGCTTTATGTCGAAAGTTTTGGCATTTCCAGTAGTGATTTTTTTTTTTTTTGTGAAAAAAACATTTTCATATTGTTTACTCTGCGCCACAACAAAGACAAACTTTGAAGTTTAAATCTAAAACTTATTCTGGCACTATTCAGTAGTGAGTGTAGCATTCACCTACTGTAGAGTATCAACATATTCTTGCATCTTTCTCAACATGCACTCAATGGCCTACATCCTCCTCTCATTCATTCAGCCATTACCAACCGCGACACGCAAGCCGAGTGAAGGCCGTGCCAGACCGCGTTCATTTCCAGAGGTCAGCAGGTGACTTCTGAACCCGCCCACGTATCTACAGGGCTGTTTATGTTCAGCACGCGACCGCCGGCCTCGTCCGAGATGTAACGACGCCACACTCAAAGGGCCTGACTCCGACGTAGGTGGCCGTGCAGAGGACAGTGAAAGACTGCGACGTTTAAAAGACTCACTTTGATGAACAGCTGGAAGGCTCCCCTCTGTTTTTGTTTCATACAGCTCACAGATAGTGTCTGAGCTTTTGCCACAGCTGTAATCATGTCCTTGTAAAGTTGATCTCAAAGCATCTTGTTGCCTGTAAAAAGTAAAAAGGTCTTCAGCACACATTCTTTACTGTCGACAGAGGAAAAACTCGAGATGTCTTGGAGTAGCCACTTTTGTGTTTTTCTTCCATGATAATTATTGTTTTCAAGTATTCTGCACCAAACACATTTCATGTTGTACAACCTGCTATAGGACAATGATATAAAGTTTTCATAGTAGACACATGCTCTTCAGTAGAAATGTACTGCGAGAAAATCTATTTGCAAGAAAACACTGTAAATACATGAAAAAAAACAAAACAACCCAGGGCATATAATTGAGATGTTGCTCTCGTTGCGTATTTATGTGTTTTTTCAAGCCTTGTTTCTCATAGTTTGTTGTAGATTTGCAAGTTTCAAGCATCATTCATGTGCATTGGTGCTTTACAAGAGCAGAGAGGGAAAACAGCTGCAGTAGCACTTATCTCAACGATGATCTGAAAAGTTTTATGATACGTCTGTATCATCCTTCAGAAAGTAACAGGGAGGATTAGAGAAGTTGCCAAATATGCCCTGTAATGGCTTAATGTGGTTTAATTTTTACAATCTCAGTAAGTAGTGTTTTGTAAACTGCTGGTATTGTATATCATATGTTGAAAAAGCAGTGGAGTTGCTTTCCTTATTGCTGCAAATAGAAAGTTACTTGGCAATATTTTTTATTTTCTTTGCTGTATCCCACAGTAAGTCTTGTCTTAATAGTGTTCATGCACAATAGTTGAATTCTTGCTGGGACAGATGAAGCTGAGCCGTCAGCAGGGTGTTGGTCAGTTTGAAGACCGAAAAAAGAATTTTCCAACTTTTGTAAGAACGGTCATCAGTAATTACTACCAGAAGTAAGTTTTTACACATCACTATGTTAGTCACCGCAAACTTGAATAAATGCAAACTATTGTTTTTGTAAAAAATCCAATCCTTGGAAGTCTGTTATTACAGTATTGTCCCACTTTTTTTTTTATCATTGTGTTGCTCTGTCGCCAATTACATCTCTGATAGATCTCAAGCTTCAATCAAAACTTTGGATTCAACTTCATAGTTGTTAATCAAACCTTTCATAATTACTTTCTGGGAAGAATAACCTCAGATATCTCTGAAGGTTTTTTTTTATTTGTTATGATGTTTTCTAAGCATTTTTAATGTGATATTCTGCCAACCTCTAGTTACATTACTGGAGAACCTTTCTTTTTTCAGTGATTTATTACATACTTTGCCTCTGCAAATACAAAAGAGAGGACATTAGACACACATGAGAACTGTGCTAAAAAAAAAAATAAAAATCCACACTAGATTGATGCACAGTCGTCAGGCTGAAAGTCATTCTGGTCAATTGTGTTGTGGCGGTGAACAAAGTTGCACTTCATATCTGCCCAGATACCTTTAATAAGATATGCACATATTATAAAGACTTTAAGAATACACTGGAAGGTAATGAAGGTGTGAGGAGTGATGTCTCAGGTGATGCATAACTGCATCATTTGCTTCATTTGATCTTTGAGTAACAGTGCGCTGATGCATTAAATTATCCAACATAATAAAATCAAGCGAAGTCACATTGACCTTGACCTTTAACCTTTGGCCACTAAAACCTAAAATGTTTGCTTTAAATGATATACATGTGGTCAATTTGGCAAATGCCCTCAACCATGAATTGGATAAAGTGGCGTAGAAGATGGATGGATCTGAAGGGTGAAGGTCGAACTGACAGATAACTTTAAAACATCCCGCCACTGGACAGAGATGGAACTAGAGAAAGTAAAGAAACTGAGTACCACTCAGAGATCCTCAAACTGTGTCTTGATAGAGTCAAATTTTAACCATTACAGTTGTTATTCTTATGAATGAGAACAACATTGTGTGAATGGATCTTGATTGTAGTTTCACTAAGTTCAGGGTTATGACAGTGATCGCTATACACGGGTAAATCTGACTCCACTGCGCGGCTGAATGTAGCACGTTTTTGATTGTCATGGTTCATATTTACTTAGATGTCCATGTTTAAAGTGTACAGCTGCACTGTTTCTGGTTGTCTTTGTTGTTTCTGTGCATCTAATCATTGAAAAGAAATGAGTCCCGACCAGCCTGCAGCAGCTACTACCGCACAATTAACTCACATTTTGAAATTCCCAATAAATGACTGCAACTAATCCGTGAGAAATGTTATGTGTATTTATAAATGAAAGTATAATTCATCATGCTGTGAAAGTTATAGGAACCAAAATGGGCTTTTTATTCTTCCGATTTCCAATCACATTTTGTAGGCAGTTTCTTCCTTGCTGGCTGCGCAGGGTTGGTCAGAGGTGCCTGCCATAACACCTAAAGCTGCGTCAGTACACATAGAGCATCTCGGGGTATTTAAATCCCTCTGAAGCTGCCTCCTCGAGTTGTCGAGTTCCACTGTAACGCAAAGCTAATCCTTACGTCAAGTCCCCACATTGTAATGCTGTGTCTTCTGCTTGGAAAGCTGCCGCATTAATTCAGTCTCACCTTATTCAGTGAATGGGAACACATAAAAAAAAAAAAAGAAAAAGTCCTTTATCCTTTTGTGCCACTCTCCTCTGGCAATACCTGGAAGTATGAATAGAAATGTTATTTCAGTCATTTGCAGGAATCACATTTGAAAAAAGGTTCCATGAAAAACTCTTGAAGAAATGCTGAAGAACAAGATGATTACATATTCTCTTGTGTGCACTGGCTGCTCCTATCATCTGATTAGATAGTTTAGGCAACAGCAGACTCATTTTATGAGGCACAAAAGGGTCATTTACATTTTGTTATTGCATCCAAGGGTTGTAAATGTCGCTCGGAGACGTCTTGCTTTTTACTGATTGGTTGTTATAAGCACAATAAGTGTGCTTTTAAAAGTTTCCAAATGGACATAAACTCTTCAGGCTGGATTTAATTTGATTGGATAAATAGGGATTTTGAAGATTTGCTGACTCGTCACATTTTTCTCATTTTGCTGCATGTGTTACAAACTATTCATAGGCAGAGTCGTAAATGTGCCTCCATCAGCTGCAGACATTTTTTTTTTTTCCAGTCTATTAAATATTTGTATTAAATTTCCAGTTGATTTCCCCTCACTGGATGTACGTTCATAGCATGGATCAAAAACAACAACAACAAAAGAAACCCAGATCTTCAACAGAGTTATTTTAGTCTGCCGAGCAACAGTGATTACAGAGCAATGATCAGCCAGGCACAGTCCCAATCTGGTCAGGTGTGCTGAAGGCTGAGCACTAAAGAGGAGGCAGGCTGTAATTTTTGGGCAGGCTAATGGGCTATTTCTTACCTCTGCAGAGCATAACTCTGCCATCTGCTGCGGGGAGTCTCGCTCAATGCCTCACCCCTCTCTCTGGAAAAGGAAATGGACAAATGGCAACCCGAGAGTCGCACTTAGCAGCTGAGAACAGGACGAGGCGCACATGGACTCTCTCACATCCCATCCTGACCCCCCCACTGCTCCTTCTCTCCTCCTCGTCTTCCTCCGCTGCTCCAACTTTTTACACCCGATTCATCTTGCCAACGTGCAAGCATGTGACGGTAGGAAATCAAAGGATTAATTAAAGGTCACGAGACAGCGTACAGGCTGCAAACGTTCCCAACTGGAGCAGCGACACGAAAGAAAACCTGTGCTAAGTTTTCACCTGACAGTAAGTAGGTGTTACTGCAGCTTTGTCGGTGAGTCACGTCCGAGCATGCGACTTTGAAGCGTAACTCCATGACATGCTCTTCGCTTCTCCTTCCAGGTAATTTACTCCAAATTGTTACAGACGTCTGAACAGAGGCTGCTTAAATAAGCAGGAGAGGATCAGGTGCATCCTCTTTTTATTTTTGGGGGATTTTTGCCTCGGCCCGCTCCGTTAAGCCTGCTTCAGTCGGGGCAGATAAGGAAACCTGTGGGGAGAGACGCTATCAGTCATGAGAGAAACTGACAACTCCATCACCTCCGCTCTGATCAGAAGCAAATCAACATAAAGCACAGTTTGAGATGAATCCTTATGATCCGCTTTATGGCCATTATGTGTCTCTGCGAGTCACTTTGAGGAAAATGTAACCTGCACAGGAGGGCAGAGACGGTATGCCTGCTCTGAATAATTTACTGCAATTTATCATGGTTCCAGTACACTTCGACTGGATGTTACTGTACCGCTGCTTTATTTTCTGAGGCCACATTTCCTATTCCCTGCCAGATTAGATGTGTTAGGGCGCAGCTTTCTGTGGCTCTCTGACCCGAGGACAGTGGCAAGGTGAAACACAGGACGTTACAGAATTGGAGGCCAGACCAGGGGAGGAAAATTACAACAATTTAGCAGAGTGACAGGCCAGGCCTGGAGGCACGGAGCCATATCACTCATGTTACTTCATGTACGACAGCCAGGGCACACTGCCCTCTCTTCCGCCTCAGGAATACAATAATGATCCCACATTGTGTGTATCTGCCTCTGCGCTCCATATGTGTGTGTGTGCGCTCGCTGTGCGTGCCCAGATTGTGTTTGTATGCACACATACAGTACGTGTGAAGGCAAAGAGCTGCTAAAGTAACCCTCGGCTCTGCTGAACAAGAGGAGTCATGCTTCATCTGATGAGCAACACAGGCAGATGATTAGGCTTTGTTTTTGTAATATGGTGGCGTTCTGCCTCCAGCCTGCGAGCTGAGGCTGAACACAGAGGCATCTGTATCCCACCCCCACGCCCCCACACCCCCTCCGAGTTGCCTGAACATGTACTTGGTATTCCTGATAGGACAGAGAAGGCTAACGGAGCTTTCCTGGCAGTCTGGCAGATCTGTAGAACGCATCTCTGTGGTGGCGCGTTTGAGTACGAAAAAAACAAAACAAAAAAAAAACCCTCAACAGAAGCGATGCATAGGCTCTGAGTCAACAGCATGGAGCTGTGTGTTCATGACAGGAGGAGAATAACTGGTCCAATTTATGCCATGTGGATTTATGGCAAGCTGTCGCACATTTGGTACAGGCCGTTATGATGTTTTTTTTTTCCTGTTCCGATTTGTCACTGATGTGTCAGGGGTTGAAATAAATGGCAACACATGTAGTCATGTGATGTTCTTGATGTTGGAGTTTGGCTGAAAGAAAGAAAAAAAACTGAAATGTGTGTTTGTCTGCAAACAGATAAATTGAAATAATCACTATATATATATATATATATATATACTGTATATATATTTTAATCGTTCCATTAAGTACAGGAAAAAATAGCCCAAATGGAATACAATGTAAATGTGATCTTGGTGACTGCACGACAAATCAAAAGTCATCAGTGTCACGGAGCATGCTCTTCTGCCATCATGGTTCTGGTGCATCCTGGAGCCGAGTCCCTCTCCTCTGGGCTGTGTGATCCTACGTCTTGCTCATGGCTCGCCTCTCTGGGCTCTCTGTCCTGCAAAGCCTTAACAGTGTCGACATCCATGGGAAGAACTGTGTGAATCTCTGTACTCCGTAACTGCCACAAACAATAATCAACCAATACAGTATATTACTCCTCCAGACTTCCTATGCTAATTCACTATTCTTTTAACAGGAAGAACAAACTGGTTCTGTGCTGTAGGTCTCATGGCGTGACAATCGTCCTCTCTTAGGTTAGAATGGGCCGCTCTCCATTTACTCCTCTAAGTGTGCGCCTTCCTTTTGAATTATGAAAAGACTGACCACATCTGCTCCTTGCCGCTGTGATTTTCCTTCCCGCTCTCTGTGTAAGAGACCTCGTGTCTGTGGCTGTGGCCATGAGCAAGACTCCAATATCAGCTGCAGCACCTCTGATTATCTCCTCAACAGCGATAAATAACTCACCTCATACTGACTTGGAAAATGTTTTTGACAAGAAAAAATAAGTGAGCCTTGATAGATTTTTTACAGTTTGAAAGTCACTGAAAAATAAGGTCAGACGTTCATCCAAGTTGGTATTCTGAAAGAAATAATTAATTATTATAATAGTTATGGTTATTATTGTCCGCATTACATGCATCATCGAGGCAAACAGACTGCAATCTGTTACAGATTATAGATTGTGATGTCAGTCGCATGTTACCAGATTAGAGATCAAAAGTAGAACGTTTGATCACGTTGGACTGCAGGGGGAAAAAAAAAACCTCTGAAATACTGCAAAATATTCATATCGAGAGTTTGCTTTCATCAACTATGACTCAAAAATCTCATGTCACAAGTTTTAAAACTCAATAATTCTTAATGATCATGATGCCAGAAATGTTTCCATTGAACTCACAGTTTGGATTTTGATCAGGATGCGAACATAATCTCGATAGGACCAGTGGAGGACTGGAAGTGGGTATTTGGATTAGATCAGTCTAAAATCACAGTCACACGCACACTGAGTCAGAAACAAGCAAATGCATAATGTCTCAAAGAAATGATGCGGCTGCTTAAAAATATATCATATGTAAGTTATGATCAGTGGTTGAAGGAACAAAAGTACTTTTTTTTATCAAAGCCACTTCTTTTGTTTACAGTGGACTGGACTTATGCTGTCAGATGTTTGCCAATACACAACTCCACTCCACAAGTGTGCTGGGACACTGCTTTGGGTGTATGAATCATGCAGCACCGGCTATAGAAGAAAATAGCCACATCAACAGGAAACGTCATCTAAAAGGTGAAAGAATCATGTAGAGAGCATTGTGATTTGGGTTCGCTTTGAACTGCCTGAGCCCGGCCGTCATCCAGGTTCAAAAGAATTGAAGTATATCAAAGTATATCACAGAGCATACTGCCCAGGTGGCTGACTGCTCAGTTGGACCCTGTTGTGACCCTGGCCATCAAAACGAAAATAACACAGTGTGACTTCAATGAAAAACAAAAGATCTGTCCTGGTTTGAGCTCAAACTTTAACCACATGGAGAGACTGTGTGTGTATGTGTGCGCGTGGAAATTCATGCATGATTGATTAGATGTGTAATACAAATGACACATGTGTAATATGTTTTGCCTGCATACTGGGACATATGCCTCCGTCATCTTCACCTTAGTCAGCTCTTCTTGCAGGTGGATTTTGTCCACCTGCCGTGACAGAGATTGGTCTGTGGCTCAGTTTTTCTTCGCCCTTGATGTAGACTCACAGGCTCACACTTGACAGGCTGCATGCCGTTTGGTCTGCAGTGTCTCCTGAGCTATGCAGCCTTCATTACACAATGTAGTGGAGCTCTGTGGTTATAAACACAACATCACAGGAACTGGATACAACCTTGGTTTGGCAAAAGTGAGCCAGCGAGTCTCGACAGGGGATTTTCAGACAAAGCTGCCACAGCAAAAGAGGGCCAACATCCACTTGCAATGACAATATCTGACTGAGAGGCCCCATCTGAAGTGGAGGTAAAGACAGACTTTTACGCGTCCTTGCAGAGCCACACAAAACCCACTACACACACTTTAAACATGCTATACATGTACAGATCTAATGATACACGTGCACAAACTGTGATATCTGTTTCAGCAGTCACATTTTTATATTCACAAATCCCATGGCAGACAGAGATATCAGGATGCACAGACACTTTTCAATATACATTCATCAAAAGGAAATAAAGGCCGTTTGTGTCAGATGGCCTCAGAACACAGCTGAGCTTGTGTCGGTGTAGTGACAAGAGGAGGAAAAAGACTTCCTTCTCAGGTATGTTGATGATTTTGGCTCTTCGAGGATCGAAAACACGAGTTATCCATCAGCTCTAGGAATGTGTTTCACTGAACTTGTTTCTTGTCCTCACTTGTAATTCGGACAATCATCGTAATGATTACAAACCTCAATGTGATACTTTTCAAACAGAAAGGGCTTACGTACAGAATGAAAATATAGTGTAATAATGCAAAGATAAATTCCAAAATTTAAAGAAGATTATGAAATGGTGTGGAAAGAAACCACATGTTTACAATAATCAAACTACATTCGAATCAGGGGAAGTCATGGACCACTGGCCACATCCCACCTGTCTCCATTCTTTGCAACATACTGTTTCTGAAAGTCAATAAATAATAGGTTTCACCCTTCATTATACAAGGAGGATGGTCATTTTGAACCACATTTCTATTGCAATTACTGTAATAACTATAAAAACTACGTAAATAACTATTGTACCTTCAGGTCGTAAGGGGGTGTAGTGGTTTGGCCTCTCTCCTCAGTTTCAGCTCAGCTCTCGGGTCTTTCCGTGTGGAGTTTTCTCTGTTTATGCACAGTTCACCTCAGAGTACTCTTGTTTTCTCCAGCCCACATATTCTTGGCAATGGACTGTCTGTAGGCGTGAAGGTGACCCGTCGAGTGTGTACCCTGCCTTCTCTATAGCCACTGCATTGGCTCCAGTTCCTGTGAGAACCTGTGCGATGCATAATCGAAGATGGGAGGAAGTCTGGATCTGTTTAGCGTTCTGGTCTTTCCGTCTTTGGTCTGATTATCTGTTCATGTCCCTGGCTGATTCCCCGCTGCACCATCTGTTTAGACACGTCTGTTTAGTTTGACTTCTGGTTTTGTTTCTGTTATTCTGATAAAGGTCGCTTTAGTTTGAATGTCGGTACACAGACTGACAGTGTTGGGAATGTGAGGGTGTGACACGTAGGCGCTGTTCCACTAAAGCTTTGCCTTTATCAAAAACGTGTGTGGAAGAAGCTGATATACTGGAATGCACTGAAGATAATATCTATTCGAGATATTTAGTAGAGATGTTCTTATTGTGGTGGGAGGCTTCACCTCAGCTGGCTCCACATGTCTTTTACTGGCAGTTCTCTAAATAAATAATTTTTTGTGTTATACCTTTGCATAGCCTTTGCAGCCTTCATGAATCTCCTCTGTTGCTCTTATTTTTTCTTCTTGAGCTTTGACTTTGCCATTTATAAATCACCGTTTGTTGTGTTTTTCTTGTCTGAAATGTTTTCAAAAGTCAGATTCATTTGCTGTAACACCCTGAAATGTTTGACAGTTAACAAATTCGACAAATAGGTTTTGTTTTTGTGGAGGATCTGCACTCTTCAATAACTCCATGTCCGCAAACTCTGTACCATTTAGCTGATAGCTAATGCATGCACAACCCTGCTTTGGATACTTTTGTTTGTGCATAATCGCTCGTAGAACACATGCAAATTGGAAGTGCAATGTATTTGCATGCACATGCCATTTCGGTTACTTCAGTAAAATGGGCCCTCCATCTTTAAGTATATTCAAGAATGATTTACTTGTTACTTTTAAATCCATACAACCTACATGGTTCCACTCTACCGTAACCTAATTGTTTGAAAAATGATATCCTTTTTATTCCAATGGCCGTTTCAACAGGGGAAATCCTTTCAAGTACTGCAGGCCATTTCTATGCAAATTGCAGGCTTGAAAAAAAAAAAAAGAAAAGTGCTTACATACCATCTGTACATATGATTTGGCCATTCTTCAGTTTCACCTGACAAACACCTAACCATCCTATGACAGCCGCAATCATGAGGCAGTGCAGTGGGAGACAGCCGGGAAGCTACAGACGACTGCTGAAGTGGAAATATGGTAACTTTCCCTGTGTTCTGTGCAGCCTGCACAGGATAAATTGTAGGACTCACACTGAGATTCTCACCTTCGCCCACATGGCTGCGGCCTGCCGCTGCTTCCTTTACAGAAGCTCCCAGAAGCTCCTTGCATCGATTGCTCTGATATTCCTCTGCATCCAGTGCTCCGTTGAAACTGAATGCTTTTTTTGTCCCTTCCACCGAAGATTAATACGGGGCACAGCAGTGGGTCGCTGGAAACGGCAGATGAAAAGAAACACGGTTCACAGAGAAGGTCGTCTCTAGACCCTGCGCACCTTTAAAAGAGCATGTGATCTCCACATCACGTGGGGGGGAAACAGCAAAGCCAGCGTCTCTAGGTGTATTATTACATTTTCTTTTTTTCTTCAGACACACATTTATTCAATTCTTTTTGTTTCCCGTGATTGTTTGTGTGCTCTCTGCATGACGCATGTTTCATCATTCCCCAGGTAACTCTGGGATGGCAGGATTATTCCCAGATAAAGCACTTATGAGTTTCTTCCATCAGCCCAACATATCTTGCCGTTTCACGTCTGTCTGTGACCTTTCCTTCACTGGCTGCGTGGCGGTGATTTCAGTAATCACCAGACATCATTCAAAGCCACTCCTACAAACAACATTGCCAGCACTGTTTTCAAATGGTTGGCATGGATTCAGTAATCAGTTGTATTTAAGCGTGCCGGTTATTTATTTATTTATTTTGCTGATCTACAAGAATGTGTAGATTTAAAAGCTGTGAGGTTGTTAGAGGGAAGAAGCAGATGGATAAGGACTGTCTGTTGAGTGGCTCCAGGAAATTAAAACTGTCTTTATTACCTCTTGTTCAGAGCCTTCGCCACCCACTCTGCCATACACACAGTATTTCACTATTACCACTACAATACAGCCGAGCGTGGCAGCTCCCAAAGCTCGCGGAGAGAGGAAATGTCAGGATTATATGAAAGCGTGAGCTGTAATGAGATGATAATGGCGTCTCCCATGCTGACGAGTTGACAGAAGGATGAACAGGCTTCTGGGATGTTGCTGTCAATAACCTGCTGAAGCAGATAAAATGACATTAGAGTCAATTAGCTTCTCCAGCTTGCATGGATGCATCCTGAAGCAGCACATTCGGTCGCACAGCACTTGAACACCCCCCCCCCCCCCCCCCCCCCCCCCACCCCCACCCCCGAGAGATCATCATAACACTTCCTGTTTCGCTGTCATGAAGACGACCAAACATGGTTTCACGTTCTGTAAACAAACCATCCTGGTGAATTAGATAATATTGCGTTTTCTAGGGGAAAGAGTTTAAAAGAGTTGGATGATGGAGAAGAATTGGGAAACAAGTGTTGCCAGTTTTATAATTGTCCCTGATACCAAACATAAATTCTTTTTTATATGCCATTCAAAACCTAACAAGCAGACTGAGAATAACTTAATGTGACAGTGTAAGGGTGAAATATTTGATCATTACACCGCAGTGAATGCATAATATCTCCCTCTTCACTTCTGTTTGAGTATCTCCTCAGAAGCTTGTAGAGCTCTATTTTCTGATTCTGAAGGTGCAGGCTTTACACAAGTTTCCCCCCCAAAAACCCCAAACAAACCCAGGAACAAGCAACTTTAAGGGCAAAATGAAAACAACGGTGTGATGTGCTATTAAAGAGAAGACTAAAAGTCACATTTCTTAACCCCAAATGCAGAGTCTATATCATCTCTGTAAACTCACCTCCACTCCTCCTCACTCCCCTTTTCCGCTCTCTGTGTGCCTCTCGCTCCCTCCATGCACTCAAATCACCATCTGGGAGAGGCTGATAAGCTCAGAGGCAGACACCAGCATTTGGGCGTTGAGTTGAAGAGCTGCCTTGAGACAGCCAGTAGGTTAACCCGAGCAGCGCGCAGCCGTCCAAGCGTGGAAGGTTAGGAAGTGGCACACAGTTCATTCTCATCCCGTTTGCCGTGTTGTTTATGTGCCTCTTTGTTTTTATATTTTCCAGGTCGCTCTTTTATTCCACCTCTGTTTTCACCCAAGTGATTTGCGCGGCTGTGGCACATTTAAGAGAAGTGAAGAGATTTAGGTTGGACGTATTTGTTAAAGGGACTTAGTGTATGTGTCATGCTGCAGGTGTGAGAGATTATCCTCCTTCTTGCGGCTTATGTCCTCTCAATCTAAGGAATTTCCCCTCCCGAAGGCCATAATTAAACAAAGCTCATGTTTATTCATTCGATCCTTAAACCCAGACATGATTAACACCAGGGCTCAGTTGTCACCGGCTGGAGTACATGTGTCCAAACTATTAGTCACAAGCTGATTTGTTGGAATCCCACACGGAATGGATTTCAGTGAAGTTTGCTGAAGGTCTCAGAAAGGCTGTGTGTCTGACACGCATAAATACACATGCAAATCATACTTTTGTGAGACCTCAGTGTACCAGCTCTCAGAAGCATTTAATTTGATTGCAGTTTCCATCACGAGGGTCTGGATTAAGCTGTTGCTGGGAGTTTTGGCTGGAGTCTGCGTGTGGCGCTGTCCATGGTCCTGAGTGACAAACACTCCCATTAAAAAGCCATTAGCTCTAAAATACCCTTTTCTTTTTTGCACTCCACAGTTTCCATCCATTATTTCCTGGCTTCTGTGTCTTATGTGCATATATGAGGAACACAATTCAGCTAATTAAGTACCGTTTTGGTATATGTTAAAATAATCTGTGGCTACAATGTAGAGATGCTGAAGGATTTCATGCTTCTCTAAAACAGTGCTCCTCTTTTACCTCTTATAATACAATGCATCCCCACATAGAATATATAAAAATTAAGTGTCAATTGTTGACATTTGATCGCAATGTCATAACTGACCATTGTACCCCAGGCCACAAGTAGGTAAAGCCACATAGTCTGGTTTCCATACGTTAAATGTGCACAGGTGCTTACATCAACAGGAGCTCGTACTTCGAGCTAATTTTAAAGACTGAGTCCTCATATACGGAGCTATATGATTTAACAGTTTTCAGTGGTGGTGTCCTACAGTTTAGAGAAGTGAGCTTGTGACTGGATCACCAGTGTGGGGAACTTTACACCCAACTTCTCATGTTGCATCTGAAGGGGCATTTGGTGCAAAACCTGTGGGGAAACTCCTCACGGTTCACTGTGATGAGCTCAAAAAAAGAGCTGCCTCAGACAAATATGAATAATATAAGTTAATGATCTATAGTGCAAAACTCTAAGTGCAACCAACGCAAGCAGTATATGAACTCAAAGTAAATTTCATGGTCAAAGATTCTAACTACTGAACACAAGCAAAGACTTTACTTAATCTACTGTTCGTGTTAGCAATACTGTCTTTTATCCTGTGAAATGTCAGGATATGTAAGTCCGACATCTGTTGTACACATTTAGAGATTTTCAGTGGCTTCACTATTTTTACTGGCAAGACCATTAAGTAGGATGATCCATGTGCTTTGTTTCACTGACTTAATAACTGATTACATTGTGATGATGCCACAGTTGCGACGTCCTTTGGATCAATCTGCCTTCTGCTGATCACTGACGCTGCTGAAATGTTGCCAGCTGGGCTTTGCAGTGATTGGTTGATGGGCAGAAAGAGGAGGGGCTGAACATCAGAAACCACCTTCTGAAGGTACATTGCTACTTCAAGGACATTCACAATTTCACTTTGGAAGTGTCATGATACACTGCAAAACCATGTGTGATGTCCAAAGACGTGTATTAAAGAGATCCATGTCTCGAAACTGTAGTAGTGACTGTAGTAGTGAATGCATAGGGCTGTCATTCTCATCCTGTGATGGAGTGTTCACCTGTCCAGAGTGGCCCAGCCCCCCGATGATGCTGGGTTGGATAAAGTGGGTACAGAAGATGGATGGATGGACACACAGCTGGCCTACAGGTCAGTATACCTGTGTTCTGACCTGTAGTACCATCCATCAAGCTTTTATACTTGTATAGATCAAGTCAGGGTCATGGACGGGTTGGATTCAATTACAGAGAGCACAAATGCAGGATACATTCCAGACAGGTTATTAGTCCAAGGCCTGGCTTACACAGATGAAGACACACGCAGACCTGTGGTCAATTTAGAGTCAACAAGCACACTAATAATTATGTTTTGGGAGAAGAAGCCAAAGTACTTGGAGACGATCTACCCAGGCAAGCAGACTTGAACAACGGCTGTATTCAGATTGACGCTGGTTAAGTGTTGAGTTTGGCTTCAGACAGAATGGCCTTTATGTTTCAGCCTCCACCGTAGTCCAATGAGCGATGCAGATGATTTTATCAATGCACCACCGAGAAGGACTTTTAAAAAAATGGAAAAATGCATTTTATCCATCATTTTATTTTATCTGCATTTTATCCATATATATATATATAAATATATGACGTGGAAAACATTCAATTTGTACATTTTCCTATTTCACAGATACCATGTTTATTTGGTCAATTCACAAAGATTGAGTCAATGGTTTCAGGTTTCACATTTCACGTGTTGCCTGTGTTCGGTGTTGGATATCTGAGAGATCAGTCACATGTTTGATTTGCTTTTTGAACCTACAACTGACTCCGTTCCAGTGTTTTCAGTTGCTCATACTTAATCCATTAAAGACTTGGAGCGACATGTGTGCACTTCTCCTTCAAAAGGAACGTGAAAATGTTAATGTGATGGCATGGTTCTGAACACCCGGGACCGAGAAATGCCACGTGATGTGTAGAAATCCATGTGGGAGAGAGGTAAAAAGACAAACATAAATGCCACAATCATGAAAGTAGCCTCTGGTCCTAATGGATTAAGATACTGTCGTCATATTTCTTTTTTGAGCCAGATATCAATTCTCTGACATCAACGTTTGACCTCCACTGCACAATGTGTTTTCTACACGACAACATGCTGTCAATCTCTTTGTGTTTGTTCTGTCTTCTCGTTCCTTTCAAAGCTCTCTGTCATTGTCCAATCAGCTGCTCAGTGATGGCAGCTTTCAATGCATCTCTGCTCTTTAAAGGATTGTCAATATATATATATATATATATATATACATATTTATAAAGCGGCTTTGACTTTCCATTCAAAGTATTAGTGAAATATCTATATCAAGTGATCCATAACATCACTGATTCAGGTTGTGACCTTAATTTTGAGGAACGTGAATGTTCTGTGGCATCCTAATGTCTGCACTCACAGATGTGTCTTTCTACTCCTGCCTTTCATGGATCTCTTTGAAAATGCTTGCCTTTGTGGTGCTAGTTGCATCAAAACATGTCAAGGCATTCCCTCTGAGGACTATTGAGCCTTTTGAATATTGTATTTTTTTTTTTTTTTTTTCATTATTCCCTTTATCGACACATCCAACCCCAATCCACGTCGCAGTGTTTGCTCCCTTGGCAGTAAGCAGAGCTGTAAACACATTAGAAGCCATTTTGTTGTAACATTTAAAACCCTTTCTCTTTCTGTCTCACGCAGATCTTTTTCAAAATCGTGTCATGGCAATCCCTCTTCAACCACAGACAAGAGTAATAGAAATATGTAAATCAAGTCTGCATGACGCACTTCATACAAACCTTCTGTAGTGTGAATTCTGCCTTATCTTGCCTTATACCCTTCCTAAATGGAATGTATTCCAAAAGGCAAGACCAGACATCCCAGAGGAAGTCGACACAGATCTAACCAATCCTGCCCAGACACTCACTCATTCATGTGTGGGTGCAGAGGGAAGGATGGGGGCGACGCACAGCAGCACAAGTAAGCCAAAGGCTATATGGTCTAAGCAATGCAGGATGAGTGTGGTGAAAGGCTCAGGGGACAGATATCAGATAAGGTCAGGGAAAAAGGGATTTGCCATCCATTCCTGGGGATTTGATAAGTAGACCATTGCCAAAATGTCCCCCGTTACACTGACACCTCGGGTTTACTGTGAGGGAATCAGAGGTCCGATAGGCAGTGAGAATGAGTCGGGGGGACTGTGCAGTGCGTGGCAATGTGCAGATTGACCACTGGAAGATTGAACTGATGACTTCACTCATGGCTTATTTGAATAATTTGTTCAGAAAATATAGGAATGCGACCCGAGAAAATGTCATTACTTGTGCAAATTTCACTGGGTCAGTGAAGAAGCAGATGAAGTGGATGGATGAAATGATGTTGAATGGATTTTTTCCCTCGCAGAACTCAAATAGATTGAACAAAACAAGTGCAGGTCCACTATTTCCCCGTAGGATTGTATAGAACGAGAGGGGATGGACATCACTTGGCATCTAGGAGTGACTAGAGGCACAACAAACATTATTTATATACGTAGTAAAAAAAACATCTATCTGCTTCAATGTGGAATGAAAATGAATGCAGTTTTGTGCTCAAGTAATATAAATATCATCAAAATGGCTTTATGATTTCATTGTTTAAAGGAGTTCAGAATGGGTAAAAAAAAAAAAAAAAAGTTGCTTGTTAGAAAAGTGAAGTGACTATAATGTGACACAACTTTAGACTCTGGCTCTGGTTGCACCACAAACTCTGGTTCTCTGTGCATTTCTTGCTTTTTTGTTTTGTTTTTGTGACTCACAAACAAGTTGAAACTTTTATCAGGACTGGCAGACTGAACTTAATTAATAATGACCAGTGTCATGTAACACTAACCCGAGGTGGACAACACAGTCTGAAAAAAATATCACAATTGAAATACATCTGCAAATTGTGAAAACTTACAGATGGCAAACACCCTGAGCCACAACCAAATGCCTCTTGTGTAAAACTACTTGAGCCCGTTGTGATAAATAGTATCCAAACAGCACTAAATAAGAAAAGGACAACCTCAATATCATTCCCATTGAGACACATTCGGCTCTCACAATTTTACCTTGTGTTTATGGTTGACACTGTTGTTGGCATGCAAATGAAACGAATATTTTCTTATTTAATTCATCCAACTGTTCAAATGTGTGAAGCATTTACAGTCTGAGACAATTAGCGATCCAAGCGCCCACCACTGCCTTAAGATACAACAGACTCAGCAACAACAACCGACGTTACTGTTTTGACATAGTGACAAATATAAAACTACAAACTGCAAAATATATGATTTTATCAGTGTAGTAATTGACAGGTTTTTTTGGGAGGAATGCATGGCGCAATACAAAAATGAATAACTGCAGTGGAAGTCGCAGTATTAGCATTACTGCCCTCAAATCAAATGAAGCAGTGTCCTCAAAATGCATTTCTGATCCAGCGTCATGATACGACTGTGTGTGTGTAAGAGAATGCTTCACTATGAAACTGTGGCAGGTCACATTAGGGCACGCTGCCGCACTCCTACTAATTAATGTTGAACACTGCGGTATCGATATTGAAAATCTCAAGCAAAAAATAAATAGATATGAAGGAAATAATGCTTCCAAGTTTCATTTGGACTCCTGACAACTTACCATGCATGCGAGTAGCTATTTCTACAGTCCTATAACCTCTGAGGGTAATTATAAACCCCCTTGATCCCGACCATAGAGAGGGGATTTATTCAAATTAGTCATGTCATTATCCACAAGATCACTCCACTAAATATTACTTACTGATGTCTAGTCCCTGACAAAATGTCCTCTTCTGTGTCTCTGCGAACCCGAGGTGAAGTTAAGCTGAATGTGACAAATGGAATAAAAGGATTTAAGAATTTATATATTATTACATTTGTTTATTTTTTTTTTACTTTGCTGTTCCCCCATAAAACAGCTACAAAACAGACTGTCTCCTTCATTTACAACATATCAAAGAGGATTAGCTTCTGTGTATTGTGTAATACTAATTGCAGACATGCTGTAAGAACTACTGCATGTCCTTGTGCATCTAACTGCTTTGCACTGGAGGACTAGATAACTGAGGTTAGAGTGTGAATATAGAATAATCAACATAGACAAAAGGAAGATGGATTACATTAATCTGAGCACCAGAACCCCCTCCCCAGCTTCTTTTTCAGATTTCTTTTTTTTTTTTTTTTTTCCAGTGGATACTGCAGTTGTGAAGCTGACACTGCAGCCTTCCTATTTGATGAGCAATTAGCATACCCTCGCCTGAGTTTGTATCGTGATGATCCATTCATTTCCGTGGTGTAATTATGTGTATAAGGCTGCTCATTTGGAAAACATTGAACTCATCAATCTTTTTGCACCCGTTTTCTAATTCGGCCCATTGAGAGAACCCTGGGGGGACACCAAAACCGCACTTAATTGTCCTCATTCCAGACAGCTTCTAATTACACCCAGTGCTTTAGATCTTGTTAGAAAAAGTTCAAGATCCTCCTTGCGTTTCTTTTCTTTTCTTTTTTCTTTTTCTCTCCCACAGAACAGTTCTCAATGTAGGGGGAGAGTATTGCAGGCAGAGGGGGGTGGAGGGGGGGAATTCCCTCGTCACCTTGCCCTCTGGCAGCTGCGGCCTGGATAAACAAACACGCGTCGCTGCACATCAGTCAGCCGGTTGGGAGCTCGGGCCTGATTAAAAAGCTCCCTCCGCTGCATCTCCATGGCCTCGCTCCTGTGAGTGCCCAGATAAATAAATTAATGAATAGCTCTTGTTGGACTAATGGAGGGAAGGGATGGTTGTCTTAACAACTACTGCTCAGTATTGTGTCCGGGTTGTGTGATTGAGAGGCCAGGATAGCTCACTGAGCCACACTGTAAATCGGAGTCCTGATTAGTCCGATTGAGCGCGAGCGCATCTTTTCCCTTATCAATCCGTGTGCCGCTGCTGAGGGCTCGCCATTCAACCAGACTGCCAGTCATGCTTCTGCTTTCTTTTAACGTCTGCCCATGTTTCAGGTTTATTATAACAAATATACAAAGCTGATAATAATGAAGGAAAAAAAAGACATTAAGTCATGAATGCCTCTATGAAAAGCCATTATTTGTATCTAATTGAAATTTTCTGGATATTATAAAGGCTGTAAAAAAATAGACAATTTCTTCAAGATTTATTCTGGATATCTAAGGCATTTCCGGCGCAGCCTTCCAGCTAGAGAATCGCTCAAGTTTGGGTCCCAAGTTACTTTGGAGTGTTTTTGTGCATGTCCAGCTGTGTGTGGGTGTGTTTTCTCCAGGTACTCCAGGTTTCCTCCCACAGTCCAAAACAATCATGTCAAAGTTGACTCTAATGAGTCCGAATTGCCTGTAGGTGTGAGCGCGCGCGTGTGTGTGTGTGTGTGTGTGTGTGTGTGTGTGTGTGTGTGTGTGTGTGTGTGTGTGTGTGTGTGTGTGTGTGTGTGTGTGTGTGTGTGTGTGTGTCTCTGTCTGTCTGTCTGTCTGTCTGTCTGTCTGTCTGTGTTTGAAGTAACAGACTGCTGACCTGCCGAGGGTGTACCTGCACTCACCTGTGGTCAGCTGGGGCTCTGCTCCAGCACAACATGACCCCGAGTGAGATAAACTAGTACTGAGAAAGGATGCACAAGTCTTTATTTCACTGATCTTATGATTATATTTTAACCTTTTATCAGGAAAGTCACCAAATGCTAATTGCCTTTTTAAATTTTTTTTATTTTGTTCAATCTAAGCAAAACTAAGCAAACCTCATCGAATTCTTTAAAGTTAATGGAAATGATAAAACTCATCAAAATTGTCAAACTATCACATGTTTTAGAGGAAAATTATTCTACTGAGGACTTTATCTTTATATATATATATATATATATATATATATGATAGCTTCTAATGTTCAGTTTCATGCATGTGGATTTGCTTTTAAATAACTATTAACATTGCCTATTGTTTATTGGTTGACTTCTTTTGTGTCCAACAGAGAGAAATAATTCTTCCACTAAAGCACAAAGTGATTGTTGCAAAACAACACATATCCTCCGGTCTGTATTTCTATATTACTATTATTTTTTTTTAAACATTGCAGATTTTACTATTCCATGTGTAACCAAAGAGGAAACACAAATACCAATTCATGAGCTTGCAATCAAGAGTTGAGGTGAACAACTGTTTGATTTTTTGGGGGGCAGAAACAAGGAAGAAAATAACTCTGGTCAGTGTCTTTCATACTGTACTCAACCGGAAACTAAAGTGAACGTAGGTAACTGTATAAGCTTTCTTAGTAATGAGGGAAGTTGATCATGACCGGCATTTTCAAAATTTCAGTCGTCTGCAGGAGCATTTACTGACTCTGTTAACTGAGTGGTGTTCACATATGGACATGGAATCAACCAACAAGCTTTAGTAGTAAGTTTCATATTGGCCTCTGCTGCTGTGCGCTTTATCAGGGAGGCGTGTCACAGCAATATGGATCGCCCTCAATGGCGAGTGCTAGTCCGTATCTGTAAACTTCCAGGAGACAGACAGAAATACCAATGGAATGAACCAAAAGTACAGACAAGCTTAGGCTTCTAAGAGCCTTAATGCAGGTTAGATTTAAAGAAACTGGTTAATCCAGTTAATCCAGTCATTGGTTCTGGTCTCTTTGACGCTGACCTTCTCCTGTCGCTG
Organism: Lipophrys pholis; assembly: GCF_963383615.2. NCBI lineage: Eukaryota > Metazoa > Chordata > Actinopteri > Blenniiformes > Blenniidae > Lipophrys > Lipophrys pholis. The sequence continues at coordinate 18,113,055 of NC_137649.1, forward strand.
AGATGTCCTTTTCGTTTTATAGTCTTTCCTCTCTGGTTATCAGCGCTCAACTGTACCTTTCTATGCCTTGCCTGCAGGGAGGAAAGGGGCTGTTGTTTTCGTTTACCATGTAAAACACTTTGTGCCGCATTTTACTGTATCGAAAGTATTGAGCAATTTATTGACTGATTAGTTGATCACTTTACGTCCAATTCACACTGCGGGGATGGGTACCTCTGGGTGGAATGGGTGCTGTGTAATCTATGATAAAAAACAACAACTTAAAATTGCCAAACACATTCTTCAAAATAATTACAGCATTCACACAACATACTGTTCAACTTAAAAGCAACAAGGAAATTACATGGGGGGTGTAAATTGTTTTTAAAGTGAAGAACCTACTTCAAATTCTTCAAAAGTGTTTTTATATATATATATATGTGTGCTTTTCTACAATATTGTAACAGGATTACACGATTTTACAAATAATCGACACTTTAATGTTCATTAAACTCTGGGAATTCTGTCCTTGGCCAGAAAATATTTCCGTGTCTTGTCGTGGAGAGAATAATTTGTCTCGTCAGTGTCAGATTTGTCTGTGTTGCATTTGCAGTCATGAGGGAGCCTCTGACTGTTTGACTCTTTCAGCGTCTTTCCTCAGAGGTCACTGAAAAATATTGATTATTTTTCCAACTGATGTGTGCCATGGTACACAATTTGTTTCCGTTGTGTGTATTTTGACTCGAGTTGTCCTCGGCTTCACCGCCTCACTTCTGATTGCTGCTCCCCGCCCTGATGTCTTTCACCTGTGTTTGAGTGTGTGATTGTTTTCACCTGGTGGCTTGTGGTATATACTGTGTGTTATCGCTGTGCTCTGATGGTTGTTTCATCTGTGTTCGGCGTTGGTCACGTTCCAGTGTCTCAGCGCTCGTTCCTGTGATTTACAAGATGTTGTGGTTTTTATTTTGTTGGATTTTAGTTTTTTTTCCTTTTTTTTATTTTTTGTGCTCGGATTTAAAAAAAACAAAAAAAAAAAAACTGCTCCTGTCCTGTTCCACCTACAGCGGTGTCTGGTGCCTCCAGTCCACCTTCCAGCATTCCAGAGCAATGTGAGTACTTTGCAATATCTACAAATAAGAGTTACTCCAAATCAACTGTTAAAATCGTATTTCTATTTGAACAAAACTGAATTTTTTGCATGTGTTGTCGTCCATGCTCCCTTGTTGTTGGATGAGGCCGATAAAGCCTCTATCCTCTATCTTTCCCTGACCATGAGTCAAATGGTGCCCAAGTTCCTTCTGATTGTGTTTGATACCCTGTATTGACTGTGGATGTGAGTGGATGACTACCAATGATCTGCTTGAGTGGTAAAATGTGACATGAGTTTATTTATTTACATGTTTTCTGCCTCTGATAGAATCCTTTGCAATCTACCATCATCTTATCTCAAGGGAGGAGAAACATTGGCATGGTACATGTAAAATATGATGGGCGTCTGAAATTGTCAGCTGGAAATCATGAAATCTGGTATTTTGACAAGCCTGTTTTGGAGCTTTTTCAAAGTCACAACTTGTCAAAGTAATTAAAAAAACAACAACTAAACTTTATGGTCACTGACAAGTTGAAAGAACCAAATCAACAGCGGTCGGATGGTAAAATGTTCTGAAACCTCAATGGTCGACCATTTTGTTGCCATTTCAGGTCAAATTATGGCGTCCCACCGTTTGACGTTGAATTACAAATTAAAATCGTAGATTTATTTAACATACAGTATCCCAGTGAAATACTTTCCTTGTCGACGAAAACACCATTCGTAGTTCTCCATCTGTGACGCACAATGTTCTCATTCACTGCATCACAATGCTGTCTTTAACCTGCACCTTATCTGGAGGCGAGGAAGACGCCGCACAGGAGCAGACGAGCAATCGTGATGTTGCTGTATGCGCGCGCCTTATCATAACAGAGCAATATATTGGCGCGGTACCTCAGTTGGGTTCGTTTGCATCAAAACTTCCTTCCTGAGTCAACGTCGCACATTATAGTGAAACTCGGTGTTGATCCATGCAACGGTCATTAAAAACCCCTTGATGGACCTTCAGTGGAGGATGATTGGTTCATGTGGTTGATGTGTTTCGATATGTTTCTCTATTGAGAAATGGAAAACTCAAATCACAACTGATTTTATGGAATGGAACCTTTGTTGGTTGAGAACGTATGAAATTATGGCTTTACCTTCAGTTCATTCAGCCTCGCCTTGAGTGGAGTGCATCACATTGTGCGAGCACAGGTTACGTGACCACTATCAAATATAAAGACCATTATCGCTTGCTGTGCTGGATACACGCAGACACTGTGACGTACAGAAAGACCCTGACGATGTGTGCATTCATGTCCAAGGCTGTCTTGTGTGTGAAGAGGTGCAAGTCTGAGCCGTAGGAGTCACTGTAATTTCCCACAGTGGGCATTTGATTCCTGCTCAACGAAATGAGCAAACATTTATTTAAACATTCTTGCAATAACAACACACACAGAGCTTTTACACAGCTGACAGGAAGAAAAACAAGTGTGAATAATGTCATTCATGATGACTTTCCTTTCAGCCATGTGAGTTTCAACCTATTAGTATCGTACATATTGGCTCTTTGTCAAGCTGCTGAAATCCTCAGTGGCACCTTTTTCTTATGCCGCTAATGAGCTTTAAAACAACACAACAAATTGTGGGGAAACGTGCAAAACAAAACATAATTCTTGGTTGAATTTAATTTGTTTACATTAGCTCACTGCTGCTCTTAAGCAGCTCAAGAGCTGATGAGCTCTGGGTTTCCATGGCAACGGTACAGGGCTCTCATCGGCAGTGATGAGCTTCTGCATATGAAGGTGGACCTGGACCGAATGAAGATTTATACAAGAGAAACAGACACTGTATCTGTTTGTTAAAACAGACACACACACACACACACACACACACACACACACACACACACACACACACACACACACACACACACACACACACACACACACACACACACACACACACACACACACACACACACACACACACACACACACACACACACACACACACACACACACACACACACACACACACACACACACACACACACACACACACACACACACACACACACACACACACACACACACACACACACACACACACACACACACACACACACACACACACACACAAATGCATACCATCTAAGCCTCAAGGCCGAAACCCTATTTGACCATACTTAAACTCTGTCACATGTTAGCCCAGTTGAAAGCCCATGACCTTGTAGAGCCCCTGTTACCCTTTAGGTAAGGTACAAACACAGTAATCTGAGCAGATGCGTGTAAACATCTCAACATCTTCATCCAATAATCTAATTTTGGACCTGTTGGCCCTAATTTATCAAAGTTCTTACTTGCAATTGGTTACGTCTGTAAAACAAACTTGCTTTTTATTTGAGTTTTAATATCTGCAACAGTCACATAAACACTTTAGAAGACTTTGAAGTAGCTTACAATTGTAAAAAAAAAATTAAAAAAAGGATAAAATGTGCTGTGACAGCCTAAAGCCTCGGCTGAACTGAATGTGAACTGCAGACAAGCAACGTTACAGTGTACCGTCTATCGGCTCCATATTTATCCTGGATCAGAGGTTTCACTTTGAACCGGCGATTGTTTGCTCCAGAAGTTGTTGAGGCGCTGCGGGAAGTTCCCCGGGTTTTGTGCTGAACTGGGATCAGCCTAAATAAAATGCCCGACTCAGGCAGGGCGAGGCACCGTGGGATAAATGTCCAGCTGAGGAAAGTCTTCCGCCGGGCGGCCTGACTAGCAGGGTGTGCCCAGGGGAGAAGCCTCTTCATCATTGTATTGATTTGTGCTGAAGCTTAACAGACTACTATGGTTACATGATTGATTATTGATATCGGAGAGCATCAGCAGCACTGAGCGTCAATGGAGGCGCGTCTCCTAAATGATTTCTTGTGCTTGCATGCGTTACTCACTTCACTGGTTTCAAAACACCCGAGAGCAAACTGTATTTGTACTTACCAGTACTCCCTAATAAGTACTGAATACTGCTGGAGTTTTTTTTTTTTTTTTTTAATTCATTTAGTTTTAGGACTTCTTAAAGTATTAACACACTCAGATTATGGAGGTAAAACATAAGTCTTCATGAAGGAAATGGTCAAATTTGGAGGTAAAGACTAATTTAGTGGATATAGTTTGTGTGACGGAGGTGAGGTATTCATTATTTGTGTTAGAGAGGAAACGAACGCATTATCCCCTTTGGCCTTTGAGTAGTTTAAAAAAAAAAAGCACAATTATTTCTCAAATTGTTTATTTCAAACGTATAATAATGCAAAACAATAGGAGCAGATAATTTTTCTTGTGTGTAATAGAATCCTGTAAATAAACTAAATAAACGGCTGCTATTTAATTCATACTGAAGGAAATATAAATGCAACCTCGTTTGTCACTGAACTGAAACAGGCAATAAGTCAACATATTAATGCTTTCCGCTCCTATTTATTTCTGCAACAAAAAAAAACAAAATTTTGAATTTTATACAGTTTCAAAGAATGCACTTTAAAAAGAATCCAACTGAAAACACCTGATAATTAATATACCTGAATACAGGTGTGCATAGCGGATGTATGGGAGAGTTCTTGCTGTGAATCTAGTCGTCTTTTTAACTTGTAAACTATTTTTTTTCCCTCTCGCCTTCCTTGTGGTTTTCATATTGCTCTGTGTGTTTAGTCCTATAGTTATGTGAACACAAAAATTTCACCAAGACGCCTGTATTTCGCATCATCTTTTCTTTTAGGCTTGGAAAGAAACATTTTCTCCCTCTTCTACTAGTTTCTTTTATTTTTTTAAATAAAAATTTATATTTAGATTGCACAAGTATTTATGACTAATTGTGTATTTCAGTTTGTGTGTGGTAGACAGTTGAGTGGCTGCATAAGGTCACTAAATTGCTTTATGTTAGACATTTGATGCAAAATTCATTAGCTGGAAGAACATTTTAAAGTTTTAATATGTACTTTTAGGGTTAGTAATGTCACAAACTGTGTGTGTGGGGACTATTACCTTAATTACTGACATATCTGAATGTCATTTCTGAAGTTAGAGTAGGCTAACTCATAAAGAATTGAATTTTTGTCAATGCAATGTAGTGAAAACAATTACCTTGAAGGGGCATTACACCGGTGGACGTGCCCCCATCAGTGATGCGTGGGCATTTACTTTAAAACAGTTGTGGCAAACTGTTGCTCACACGTTCAGATTATGTTGACACTCTAAAATGGAATAAAGAAACTTAAATCCTGATGAAATAAGTAATTAAGACTAAGGTTAGACTTTAGGTGAGGGTAAGGAAAATGTTTACTGTTGTTCAGGTTTTGTCAGGCTAAATCGACAAGAAATCAATCGGCGCTGATGGAAAGTGGAAATGAAAAAGTGTGAGCATCAGAAGTGGAGCGCGTACCTGGATCCTAATCACATTTGTTGTTGCGATCGAACACGCACAAGTTGATTTGATAGAATATTTAAAGACTAAACGACTGCCCGTGCAAAAAAAAACTACTTTATCGTTTCTCCTTTCTGATCTCAGGACGAGTGAAGGATAAAACTCAACTTTGCCTCCTCATAATAATGCTACTGGAATTTCGGTCATTTTTATATATTTTTTCAGGTTATGAAAATTGCTTGCTGTGTGTGTGTGTGTGTGTGTGTGTGTGTGTGTGTGTGTGTGTGTGTGTGTGTGTGTGTGTGTGTGTGTGTGTGTGTGTGTGTGTGTGTGTGTGTGTGTGTGTGTGTGTGTGTGTGTGTGTGTGTGTGTGTGTGTGTGTGTGTGTGTGTGTGTGTGTGTGTGTGTGTGTGTGTGTGTGTGTGTGTGTGTGTGTGTGTGTGTGTGTGTGTGTGTGTGTGTGTGTGTGTGTGCGCGTGTGTGTGTGTGTCACATAAACTATCTCATTAGGGCTCATGTCAGGACAAAAATTGGAGTCTGCATGTGGAGAATAAAAAATTCTAGTTATAGGGGTTAAGTTTGGGGTTGAGTTTAGGCAAGTGATGGTTAAAGTAAATCTGCAGGAAATTAATGTAACATACAGTATTGTCCCCATAAGGCACAGGAACGTTGCGTGCATGTGTGCACGTGTGCGCAGAGTTGTGCTCTCACACTTTGATTGTCAATCCTCTACTTAATTTTCCTAATTTGTGTGATTATGAAGAAACGCTCATGGATGGATCTCCTATGGTGTCACGACAGGATAATGCTCTTTTTCTCACATAATTACAGAAATGAAGTGTTTATTGAAGTGGAAGCTCATTATCAGGTGTGCTGCTGTTTTTCACGTTAAGATTAAATTCAGACTCTTTTGTTTGGGGGGGATCATTTCTTTTCAGTTTGAATTAAAAGTGCATGCACGCGTTTAGTGTTGGTGTATTCCTCTTTAATCGTGGAGCGGCTTTATGACTCCGACTTCATATTTCACCATTGTTCAGAGGTGTAGATCCCTGGAGGTCCTGGAGGGTCCCAGTCCTGTGTGTTTGGTCCCACTTCACTGCAGGGAGGTTTCTCTTTACTGAGTCTGGTGAAGAAAGAAGACCTCAAACTCATGCAGGTCAAGAGTTCTTCCGGGGAGGCGATACACTTTTATTACTATTATATGAAAGACCAGAACACAGTTGTTTCCATATGAAAATATGAGTGTACAGTAAGAGAGTAGTGAAACAATATGTCATTGCAGGGTCTTGAAGCAGCTTCTTGAAAAAATTTTATCACCGTAGCGGAGGTGCTGAAGTCCTCACACATCACAGGCCAGCCTGTCACCAAGGCCCAAAGCGCCTGCCAAAGCAACTGGTGGAAAACGCTCGTATAGCATTATTTGCACTTTAAACAGAAATCCATTTCCACACTAAATAGTCCAGGGAACAGCCAAAACCTCCACCATGAATTGCCAAAATCAAATTAAAAATACCCGTAGTCTTGCAACTGAAGATGGTTTGAAAGATTTGAGTTCACTGTAGGACATGTAACTGCTGAATCACTTTTTCTCACCACTGCTCACACCCACCTGATACTCGCCAAGCAACACTATACTCTGCACTACACTCAAACTATGGTTTAAAATTCAAATATAAATTGAAGGTTATCATTGTGCAGTCAAATCAATGTGTCAGAATGTAGCATGAGGGAAATGTAAATTCTCCATTTCAAAAAAAGTTGGGACACTGTGGGAAAAACAATACAAATTTCTTAAATGTCATGAAGTCTCTAGAACTTTCACAGAATATATTGGCTCATTTTGAACTTGATAGCAGAAACGCATTTGAAAAAGTAAAAAAAAGAAAAGGGTGACAAAAGGCTGGAAAAGCAATCAAAAACAACAAATTAAGATTGACTGGTAAGTATTTGGCAGGTCAGTAACACAAAAGCGCATGAAAGGGGAATTTCAGTTCGGCACAGCCTCTCTAATTATTTCTAGACGTGAATCTACAAAGACCTTGACAATCATGGATCCACAGATACAGGAGAAATATCTGAATGCTCGGAACGAGCGACTGGAGGTCAAAGGTGGATGCTGGTGATCTTCAGAGACTCGGCCAACACTGCATCACGGATGTAATGATTCTCTGCTGGATATCACTGCACGGGCCAAGAGACATCCATAAATCACTGTCTGTTCCAGAAATGGCACCATCTTCTCTGAACCACAGCTAATTTAAAATGATCTGAGGAAATATGGAAAACTGTTCTATGGTCAGATGAATGGAAATGGCATATATTTTTTGGGGAAACCAAGGAGGCTGCAGAATAAAGAGCACATTGTTTTTTTTTTTTTTTTTGTTTTTTTTAAATCTGTTGACATTAGTGTTGATGGTGTGGGCAGCGTACCCATCAGGAAAGGCTCAGTGAATGTTCAAAGGTACAGTGAGCTTTCAGAACATCTGCTCTCATCCGGGAAAGACATCGTTATTTCAGCAAGACAATGCCAGGTCGCATAATGCATCCATTACAGAAGGATTTGTTTTACAGTAGAGCTGAACTGACCTGCGTCCGCACGTTTCACTTTCAGTCCCAAACATTTGAAGCATCATAAAACTGTTCTCATCACTTCCCCGATGGTAAAAGAGGGGATGCTACAAAAGAGTAAACACGGCTCTGGCCCAACTTTTTTGAGACGTGCCACTGCCTTCAATAAAATAGTAAATATCACAGTTTCAATATCTGACATGTTTTTTTTTAATACATTCTTTTGGGGAAAAATATGGATTTGAGATTTGCAACTTATTGTGTTTTTCATTTACATTCACTTGTATGTCATTTTTGCAAATGAGTTCATGTAGGAGGAAAAAGTTTCAATGTTGCATATGGGGTAAAAGTATATTGCTGTAATGCACAAAAACAAATAAGAGCAGGATATACTCAAAATACATATGTAAAAAAAAAAAAGCAAAATGAAGAACCAGCTCTGACAAGATGGCAAACTTATTGTGATGTACAATTTGAATATATAAACACGCCGTTCATTAATCTAAGGATATCTGATCATTAAAAACCTCTCCAAGGAATACAAAACTTAATATCCTCCTTGCATAGTGCAAACGTACATCACAGGACAGACGTTATGCTGAAAGGACTTGAAACGATGAATAATTCACTAGAAAATGTCCGATATCGCACTCGCTGCTGTTGATTTCCAAATCGTGCTTGGGAACGGGGACACTTGGTGGTCAGTGTGAACAACAGAAATAATCACTGCATTTATTAATTTAGCACCTATTGTGGTTTTAACGGTCTTTATTTTGTAACATAATACCTTTTTAAAAGGTCATTTGGTGCGACAGTAGACGGAACAAACAATCCGTCTGCTACATGGAACCAAGAGTGGTTATTTATGTGTTTGAATAGTTTCAAAATCTATTGTTTGGCTTTGACGCAACCAGCAACCCACAACATGTACTGATTGTTTATTGTTGTCAGTATCTTTTTGCACCGCGTACCTCCGGCCTATGTTTCTTCATCGAAATACGACACTTTTAAAAGCGGTTCTGAACGTCCTCCATACCACAGTATTTGGCATTATGATTGCTCGGGTCAGCCGAGCAGCGGAAAATTTCCACCCTACTGATGAGCATCTTGCCGTTAAAAATATGCTCCTTCCTGCTGCCTCATTAGATCGCTGTTGTTCTGAAATGTTAGTGAATGTGACGCGCGAGGCGAGTTTTCTTTTGATTATTTGAAAAAACATCGTTTGAGTCGTCTTTGCAAGGACCGAACCACGATGCAATGGCTTGCCGTGGCCACCGCTATAACATGAAGCAGCCAAATAAACAACCATTATCGGATCTTCAACAAACATAATCACATTTATTGTTCAGCATTGATTTCAATCACGACAAGTGTAAATTATTTGTCGGTGGCAAATCTTCAGTTGTTGTTTTTTTTTCTCCCTTCGATTCCCACAATGATTGGAGAAATGTAGAGGCAGAATCATCCACAAGTTATGATGATCCGTCCTTTCTCTCGGACATACATTTATATGCCAGTCGCATAAAAAAAAGAAGAAAAACTTGAATTATTGTAGTTTTTTTCTTTTTTTTTCTTCTTCTAACATTCGATATACAATCACCATAGAAATGTAACAGTGATTAAATGAAACATTCTGTGTCCCCGCGCTGACAGTTTCCCCATTAATAGAATGTCAAAATCAGGTTATCTAATGCATATTAAAAGTCGGGACGCCGCATCCTGGCTCACTGGCTCAAAGCTCATCTCAGGTGGTAATTTGAAGCCTATTTTCCATATAAAAGAGATGGATTCCAGTTAATTCATCCAGCTGGAAAACCAGGAGTGTCTATCTGTGATAAAGTAATTTGCCACTGCACCCGGAATAGTATTTTTCCGTTTGTGCCATGGCTCGGTTTTTGTCGAATATCTCCATTTCAGTTTGAACCCACCCCACACGTGCACTCGCATGCACGAGCAATCACGCTCACTTATTCTCATGTAGCCACTTCCCGGGGGACAGGAAGCGCTGCCAGAGAAAATGCTGTATGTTTATGTGTGCACTTCCCCCGTCTGTGCAGTTCTGCACCCAACACCGCACCCCTTCCGTCTCTTGGGATTGATTCAGGCATCATTCACAGCACAGTGAAACCTCACCGTCCTCGCCATTTGCACGCAGGCACACACACTTGCGCGCACACACACGCTGACACAAAGTTTGGAGCCAGTCGAGTCGGGCAGAGTTTGAGTCTTTGGGAATATAAACTTGCGGGTCTGCGTTTCATGACTCAGAGGTGGTGATGGGCAAAATTACAATAGCAGAAAATTTTTATAGGATTACAATATTAGATAGACGGAGCATTAAATTAATACTGGTGGACTGAAATGTTGGAGGAGGGAAGCAGGGGGAGTGAAGGGAGACTTCGTCTGTCTTGCATTTTCTATTCAATCTCTATTACCAGACCACAAGAACCGATATGAATGCAGAATTATATTGTCAGAAAAAGAAAAGTTAATTCTACAGTTTCCAATAGTTTTTTTATGCTAGAGAAGCTTTTTGTTACTTTAAATCAAATCAGATTGGACTCAAGAATACGAATGTCTTCACCCGTTTCGTGTGCTTTCCCGCTGTGGATCAGACCACGGCATGTGTTTAACCATCGTGTTCTATTTGTCTTTTCTACTATTTCTGTGTCGGACACTGTGTTCTTGGTTTGGGTATTATGTAAAAATGTTCATGCTGGCAGTAGTCAGTGGGGCAACAGATTGGCGATTGCAAGGTAGCCATTAGGGTGCATTTAGCTTTGAGTTGTGTGACAGAATGGAAGCCAAAATGCCCCAGTGTAAAGATTGCCTCTCTTTGGATAAGCAAAATCATTTGTAAATCAAACTGGTACTTGTAGTAAGCAGTAAAGAGCCGGAACAGCTGTTCGAAGGAGGGTCCTGCAGTGTTGACTGAACAAGACTGAATCAGCAGGTGGAAAAGAAACCTCGACTTGGAGCTTTTATTCTTGCATAAATTGAAAGGGTCATATTAATGTATATTTACTCCTATTGTTATTGTTTATAGCATATTGTTCTCTCCACGAGTGTTTCATTACAAAGACAAACAGCACCTACTAGTGGCACAATATGAAAAGTACACAATTCTCCGAAAATCATTTTCAAAACGTTGCTGTGTAGTTCTTTCCATTATCTTCGATGACAAGGATATCCTTCTCCCTACAGTTCCCATCGGAACTTGTACTTTTGTGATTCCACCAAAGGGTTTGTGTTTTTGTTCCTGGTTAACAGTTGTGCAGCCATCAAGTTTGTGATCCATCAATCTCGAGTGAGAAATTGGATGATGTGAATATTCTCCTGTTCAAAAATCTGACATGAACTTGGTTCAGGCGCAAAAAGAGAGGACAAAGTACTTTGACCATTTCTTTAAACACTGTTTTCAACAATGATTCACGTCTGCAACGATAAAAACCCCAGTAGATTTTGTCCTAACTGGATTTAGACGGCTCCGATTCTACAGCAAACGGCTGCTGAAATGTGGCAGTGTGAATTTGTTGCCGTGTCTTGGCTCCCACCTCCTTCACTGACACACCAGCTGTCTGTTTTAGTTGAATGTATTGCCATTATCATGTGGATTTGCAATGGCTCAGTGCCGACATACTGTTAAGTGTTGTCTTACGCCATGACTTTAACATATTTCACAGTGAAGTAGTACTGAACCGTCTGTTAGTTTAAACTTGCAAATTAGTCTATTGGCCTCAAATAAGGTACGTTAACTCAAAGCAACAGCACATTTAAAGTTGCATCTTTCTACGTCACAAACGCACATATGGAGATGTGGATAAATGACTGACCAGAAAAAAAGCAGTGTAACTTACAGGCATGAGGTCAGACGGACTGGCTTTGTCCGTTGCCTGCCTGCCAACTCCTGGCAGCTCTTCAGAAAAGTGTGCCGTTTGTTAAACTGTGTGTCCGTACAGTTGTGATCCAATGTCCGATACCACATTCTTTACACACCGACTATCTGTCACCCTGTCCAGTCATTACTGTGAGGCTGCCATCTCATCTGGACCGGAGTTTCTGAGCTGTGACACAGGACTTCCAGTGCTTACAAAGCTGGGACAAGAGAAATGTGAAAATATATATATATAAAACACAAAATCTTTAGTTTACTTAACGTTTAGTAAAAGCAGTATTATTTGGTGAGAACAGTTTGAGATCATTTGTGACTTTACGGTATTACAGGGAAGCAATGATTTGCAATAATCATTTGCGAATTATGCAAGTGATGAGTCTCTTAACCACATTAACGTTTCTCCAATTAGAGCAATCAGTGGCTAATCTACAAGAATTGAAACCTGGAGTTTAGATTTAGTCGTTAATACATAATTTCCCAATGTAATGACTCACATTCCAATTACAGCATATTCACAACAGAGATGTTGGCAATTACTGTTCTGGTTCTGTTCATTAACGAACACAATAAAAGCTCTTTCAACAATTTCAGAATAAAATATGCAAGGAGGAACAAAACAAACGTCTCTATAATTCAAACTGTTGAAACAACAACAATACATCAGAAATCAGTCAACCTGAAGGTGCTCCTCATTGTGATTCCTTTTTATTATTTCACTAATACAGGAATATGAACAAAAGAAACAAAGCGAAATGGCAAACAATTGAATAGCACAAAGGTCACAGGCAGGTAAGAAGATATTCAACGAAATCCTCTGGATGAGATTATTGACTGGAGTCTCCCAGTGCGAATACCTGGAAAGAGACACATAAGAAAACTAGCTGTGTTGTATATGCTTTAAGGCATTTATACATTTGCAGGTAAAGGTCAGGCATGAGCTGAAGATGGGAAAAACTGACCTGAGCATTTTAAATAGCAGAGTGGAGAGACGAAGCTCGGGTCAGGTGTGGTACACAGCCCCAGCACATACACACCACTCGAATCAAGCATTGGCAGAAAGTATGCTGGAAGACGTCTGCGTGAGGTTCTGTTTGATTGCAGTGTGTGAAATACGATGAAGAGACTCAAACTGGAGAAATGCTTATAAGAAAAACTCACGATGACCATGAGAGGAAACAGGAAGGGACTGCCATGGCAAAGGCCAGCCAATGAAGCAAGCCATTGATATTCATGTGAGGGTCCAGAAAAGTTAATGCCGCTCATTTGTACCTGAGGCACATCATAAGTGGCAGTCTTTACCCTGATGATCTGGCTCTTTGACTTCAAAGGGTGGCGTGAAGAAAGATCCTATTATTCTGCCCCAGCAGAAATCATTAGACTCCAAATCTCTGATGTGGCTTATGGGGGAAAGTAAGTGCTGAATTAATGGTGCACTGTACTGCTTATGCCTTCATCAAATTATATACATTATCTCTCCATATACAGTATATCTGCCTGAGCATGTGAGTGAGCAATAAGAGAAAGGCAATAAATCAAAGAGCCTGATCCAGTCTCACCCCAGATTACCTCCCACTAAAGCTGTTTCTGAAAAGTCAACTCGACTTGAAAGGAGTCTTGAAACAAACATTTGAGAGTTCTTTCATTTTTTTGAACATTAACAGAGATGATAGTTGTTTTTCTTCTCATGAGCCCATCAGTTCAGTGCGCGCTCTGGATGAACAAAAAGTTGAAGTGTCAGTTTGCAATCTACTAGCCGCCATCAAACTGTAGGGTAGCTCTCGTGCTGCTGAGTTTAACCACTCACTATCTCGTGCATGGAGGCAGAATAAATGACAGATAAAACCTTGAACTTCCCCTCATGCTGTTGCTCCCCACAGTGGTGAGCTGATTGGAGATGCCTAAAAAATAAAACGTTTTTTGGTTCTCTGGTTGGGTTTCAACAAAGATCAGGATGGCCGAATTCAATTAGTATTTGGGAAATGGAAAATGCACTGAACAGTTCTTCAACACATAGTGAATATAAATCCTTCTGCAATATTGGTCACAACATGGATTTAAAACTGTCAGTTCCATTGAGGTCTGTCATTGACATAGCCTAAAGAGACATGCCTCCTTCAAATCAATGAACTAATGTGGTTTTACACAATGTTTGCTCAGTTTTTCTGGAGGGCTCATTGAATCCTGCACATTTAAATGTGCAGCGACAACCTCTGATGCAAGCCTCTATCCAACAGTCAGCTGTCATTTTAACTGAGGCATTTCGTCTGAAGGAAAAAACATATCCTTTTAACATGGATTCTTATTGTCTGCAGTCCAAGCTTTCATTTGATTTACTTTTGACACACCACCGGCATGATTTGGAAAGTAACTTCTATTAGGGATTTGGACCCGGTTTTCCAGTGATACTCACTTTTTGTTCATATTTTTTTAATATTTTACTGATTATGCTTGTTCAGTATAGTCTTAAAAATGGTTTCATTCACGTAAAGCCACTTGTAACTTGCTTTGTTTTTCACCCCAATAAAGCACTCTTTGGCCCCGTTTACACGACAACACAACTTCCAACTTGTTCGTCTGTTTATGTGAATATTAATGTATTTGCCATTGTTTATAATCTATTGATATATGCGTGCATTTGTGTGTTGTTGCACTACAAAAAATAAAAGCAGTGCCACAACCTCGTTTTCAGTGTTTCTGCCATTTTTGTGTAAACAGACAAAAACATTACTGCGTAAACGTAAAACTTTTCGGAAATGAAAATGCAAAAATTATGTGTTTTCACTTGAAATGTTTTGAAAACAGGGTCTCCATATTTACACAGTGAGTGGGTCCTCTTCCACACATCCCAGAACACAGTAGTCTGGCTCAAGACACGTTTGCACTATTTATGAGACGCTCGTTTTAAGAGCGAGTGAGAAGGAGGCTCTTTGTTTGACATTTGGCCCTTCTCATGGTAACACGACAAAACCTAACCAATGAGGCAAGAATAGAAAGAGCCACCTGCTTCATCTGCAAATGATGGATCTGCTTCTGTAGACATGTGACGCCTCAACCGTACCAAATGACACACGTAGCACCAGAGTTGCAGGCAAGTAGATTCAAGCCGGGATGAGTTTTCGTGCATCTCCACTTACAAAAGTTGTGGATGGTACCGAAACCACCGTAACCAAAGGTTACAATTTTCCGCCACCCCTTCCGTTGAGGTATCTGCGGAATGTTAAGGAGCAGCTACAACGCAGCCGTCTGCTGATTGGTAGTGACGATCGTCTCTTGGCTTCACTCAGATGGCTGGTGAGCTGTGGCCGCAACTTTCACTTTGGTCCGGCGGTTAATGTTGTGTAATGACGTTACATACCTACATCATTGCATGGCGTCCACAAACCCGCCTACATTTTAACCGTAGTCTTTGTGGTGGAACCCATGCAACAGAGTTGGGTCTGGGTACACTTTGCTGTAATGTACCATCCCAGCACGTACTGCACAGTGGCACCGCAGCTTTAGTGTGTCGTGGTCAATGGACCTCTTGCCCTGGCCACTGCTGACTTGACGGGGTTGGGTAGATACCGCAGAAACACAGTCTCCCACCAGGCCTGAGCTGACGTGTGTGGGGAATGAGAGTGAGTTGTTTGCAGCTGCTTCAGCCAAAACGACTGTAAAACAGTCCAACGGTAACTTTTGTATGAACAATTTATTAAAAACAAGACAATATTAAAGCCATACTAAACACCGTTTGTTACTAGATCCTTGGTAGGAGTGTGAGTTGAGGTAGGAATTCACTGTCAGCCTCACAGATGCCACCGTCCTGATAGATGAGCAAACATTATAGAAACTGAAGCTTTCATTAATTCTCGGCTGATCAACTGCTGTCCTCTTTTTTTCTTTCTTTAAATGACAAACTTGTTCAGTGCCATTGTTGATCTTGTCAGGGTTACCTATTAATATTTTAGACACACAAATATGAACAGTACATAGTTGTTATTTTTCCCTGTGAGTGATCAGTGCTTTTGGATTTTGTGTTTCAGACACATCTGCAGTCATTTCAGTTCAGTTCAGCCCCTCTGACAAGATGTCAGGAAGATGCGCCAACATCTGCAGAGCATAATAATTCATCATAGATGAGTGTGTGACCGAGTTATGTTTGGATGTTCACTGAACCTCGCACAAGGGTGATTCGTGAGCTTCAGCGTGTTTTAAGATATTTTAATGGAACACACATTAGAAAAAAGACACTTTGCTATTGCTGTACAGTTGCTTAAACAAATAATCTCTACATATATAACATTTGTTATTCATTCAAGTTCGTGGTGAGGCAATATTAGTGTGTGAGGTCTGCTACTGTTTTCTGGTTCTAATGCACATTTCAGTTAATGTCATGCAGAGTTACATTCACTGTGACTCAAATTTACATTACCATCTGCCAAGGTCCTTAAGTAAATGTTATTTCATTCTACTGTTGACTGTTTGCATCATCATTCATTCATTCAAGGTATTTTAATGTGGATCCATCCATCCATCCATCCACCCATCCATCGATGGTTACTAACACTCGCATTAGGGCTCGTCGAGGTAAATTTATTTCTACAGCACCATTCACCACAGTGCTTTACAAGGAAATAAAGGAAATGCATTAAAACAAAGTGATTAAGAAAGGCATAAAAACCATAAAGTAATAAGTTTAAGATGAAGGTAATAAAATAAGTAA
Source organism: Lipophrys pholis (assembly GCF_963383615.2). Lineage (NCBI taxonomy): Eukaryota > Metazoa > Chordata > Actinopteri > Blenniiformes > Blenniidae > Lipophrys > Lipophrys pholis. Next base: position 18,129,684 of record NC_137649.1, read on the forward strand.
AATGTATTGTTTATTGGAGTGCCTGAACAAATGATAGGGTTTTAAAGCAAGAGTGTATCAGCAGTCCTCGGGTGTTCAGGAAGTTTGATCCAGAGGTGAGGAGCATAGGAACTAACAGCTGCTTCAACCTTGTGTCTTCTGTGTCTTGTGTCTTCAGAAACTCTTAGTAAAACCTCTTCCTGGGGACATTGCAGGACTGGATGTTACATATTCTACAGGGAAATCGGAGATGTATTCAAGCCCGAGAGCACTGAAAGCTTTTTACACCAGGGGTAGGATTTTGAAGGCAATCCTTTGACACACTGGCAGCCAGTGAGATTTAAGCTCAGGTGAAATGTGCTCCACCCTCTTTGTGCTCTGGCTGCAGCATTCTGGATGAGCTGTCGCTGTCAGATACATTTTATTTTGTTGTTCGGTCAGAAATATAATGTAGATGGTCATGAGCTGATTTTGTTGTCTTAATATGGCTGTTGAATTTCAGGTCTGATTCTATAATTACACCCAGATGAAGATGAGCACTGACCTTTAACTTTTCCTCTTTGGGACCAAAGACGATTATCTCCTTTTTTTTAGTGTTAAGTTGTAAAAAGTTCTGACACATTCACTCATTAGTTTAATTAATGCACTTACTCAGCAGGTATATGAGGCTGTGGTCGTTCACTGACACTGATATACAGTATAAAGCTGTGCGTCATCTGCATAGTTATGATAGGAGAGGTTATAATGTCCATTGATCTGAGTCAGAAGGAGCATTTCAATGTTAAATAAGAGACCCAAGGATAGAGCCATGAGGAACCCCACAAGTTATGTTCCCATGCTCAGCTTCACCTATTGAGACAGAAAAGTCCCTACCTTGCAAGTAATATTTAAACCAATTTAATGCAGTGCCAGAAATTCTCATCAATGTTTAAAGTCTGTGTCGAAAGCAGCACTGAGATCCAGTAAAACTGAAGCTCTAATTCTGCTCATGTAGATGTCATTCATCACTTTAATAAGTGCAGTTTCAGAAAGAGAAAAAAGAGAAAAACATTGAAGTAATTGTGCCATAAAAGCATTAAGTTGTATAAAAACTGCCTTTTCAATAATCTTACCCAAGAAAGGCAGGTTTGACGTGGGCCTGTAAATATTAATCACTGATACATCCAGATTACAATTCTTTTTAAAAGAGGTTTGATTACTGCTGTCTAGAAGCTTTTGAAAAAAGGCCTGTCAGAAGAGAGCTGTTGACTATCTATACAACATCTGGAGCCATTTAGTTAAAAGCACTTTATGAAAAATAAAAATGATTGCGGGATGATGTTGAGCGATTCTTCAGTCTGTCCTCAACACTAAACAAAGTACATGCATTATTACACAGAAAGGCCCACAACTGTACTCTGGCACAGTATGAGGCAACAGCATAAACCAAATGATAATGAAAAGATAAAAATGTTTTTATTTTTGAATTGACTATTGCTTCTGATGCAAACTGACCTAAAGTTAATCCTGTATGATATTTAACAAGTGGCATTTCTTCTTGTTTTGAACAGGCTTAATACCCAGCATAGGATCATTGTTAATCACTAATTAATACTCATGCTGATACACGCTCGAGCCAAGGATACCATTTTGCACCGAGCTCTTTGAAAAAGAAGAAAAATGTGCAGTACTATTAATCTCTGCTGTTCTGTTGTGGTCGTGTTTTGTGAATGTGAATGCTGTTCAGATGCCGGCAGTCGGACACAGCAGCACAGTGAAAATCACTTGATGCTCATTGTTATGTGCCACACTCAGTTTCACATAGGTCTTCCATGAAAAATTGTGTTGTCAATTACATCGTCAAAGGATAGGGTTGGCAATGGCCTTCACTTTATTTTTCTGAAACTTTACAGACTGCATTGAATGACAAGTTCCTTTATAGAGTTGCACAGATTTTATGTAGAATAAGTTCTTTATTGTTTAACTTCATAACGCCCATAGTTTATAAGGCTCTTGTCTTCCCCTAGTTCTCCAATCTCGCTGTTTTCTAACACGATATGTGAAGCCTATTTGTCTACTGGGACCTTCCTCTCAAAGATGCCATCAGTGTCAACAAGATGAGTTATCTTGTAACCTTTTAGACTCCATGATGTGTTTTTGGACATTTTAAGCTGCTTCTCTCGGTTAATTTCCATCTTCTAGCTTTGTGTCCATGAAAAACAATGCAACACGAGACCTTTTTCGACCACGTTTTTACCGGCAATAAATAGTTTGTGGTGAGGGTGATTCTGATTTGAGTTGGTGGGAAGATGAGACCTTTGTATTGCACTTAAACCAGCAACTTGACGTTCTGAGCTTCCTCCTATAAAGGCCTCTCATCTGGCCATCTTCTTGTAGCATTGTGACTATAACTCACTGACTCCTTCTCCATCAACTTTTCCTTCTTGTTGACGGTGTCATGTCGGGTTGATGTTGACTCCACAGTCCTAACAGCGAGCTTGTGTTTCAGTGGAGCTTCTGCCTTGACTCCCCTCTACTTTCACCCCATGAACATGGAACCCCCCCCCCTCATCCTTTATCTGGTGTTCTTAACCCTTTGCCACAATGAATTCACTCTACACTAACCTTGTTGCGATTCATCCTGCCCTGTACCTTGACTCAAACCCTTTAACCACCACTGCCCAACACACATATAGTCAGAAACAGATCAGAAGTTCACATGCTGAGGGTTGCTGAGCAAGACCCCTTGACCCCATCCTCACCCCGGGCTATGCATTGTGGAAGCCCACTGCTCATCGCTTATACTATAGTTAAGGACAGGACAGATTGAATGCAGATGTGATCAGATATAAAAGCATGTTATTGCAGTTTTAGCAAATTCTCAACCTTCTGTGGTCACACCTTTTCATTTAAGAAGAAAGAAAAAAAACCCCACCTATTTTGACCTGAGCAAAGAAGATCAAACTAATTTCACTCATCTTAAATTCTTTTTCCTTTCCTTAAATGAATGCCAAAGAGTTCATCTAATGCCCAGCAAAGCAAATTAAATGCTGCATAAAATTCGGCACCTTCCGCCCCGCATGCGTTTTTCTATTTATTTGGGTTCAGTCGCTTCTCTGGGTTGGAAATAATTCCGTTGATTAACGATGGAGAGCTCACCACCCGTTCATTAAAACAGGCATTTGGAAACAAGCTGGAGCCCACGGGTTGAATGCACTTGAACTATCTTTCAATTGACATCCATGCTAAAGTAAAAAAAAGATGCAACCACAGCGTGCTGCATCCTGAAGATATTAGCTCATAATAAAGGTGACAACCAGTAGTATTTAAAATATAATCTATATTAATAGTGCTCCACTTATATCTAGTTAGTCCTGGCATTCACAGTCCAAATGGGATGAATTACATTAATACACATCATTTGGCTTCAAAAACACAACTTGAAGAAGAGATAACATTTTAAATATTACAGACTGAGTGCTTAAAAAGACAACTGATTTGTACAGGCTGTGATTTGGGGATTTTATTCCCTATTGTCCATACTTTTGTCTCTCTCTGCTGAATCATTTTTATAGTTTGGGGACAAAATGCAGTCTCTTATGGTGATTAATGCTACTTTACCATCAGATGATACAAACCATTCAGAACAAATGTTTTCTCAGTAGTTTTACAGCAACAATTGATTTTTTTTTTCTCTCCACATTCATGTAACCACAGAAAGGATTATGGTGACTTGGTGATCCAGTTTCCACTCATTGATCCATACACATGATACAAGTAAGGATTTTGCAGGATCAGTGTAGACCTATTGAAAAGCGTTGCACACACCACACAGAAAATGAGCAGATTCAGGATGTGACTACCTGTGGCTATATGTACCTTTACGTGATGCCTCACCAACAACCATGTTGGAAGATAAAATAGGTCAAATACAATTCTAATCCCATAATACTTAATTCCCACTATGAGAAGTATTATGGATGTCGTCTGAATTCTTCCTCCTGCATCTACAAAGCTGCTGTTGATATTCTTTTCAGGCAACAGCAAACCACGAGCACCTCCAAACCCTATGAAAAATGTATGACTGAAACATCATTCTCTTCGATCCTCAATCCCTATCCAACACTACATACCTCCTTTCTGGTAAGTGCACACATACATCATAAGACTGCATAAAACGGCCAACGACCTATAAATCATGCAGGAAGACACATTCCCAGTTCTGCAGTCTATAAGCTTTTGTCCTCAATATCCACCACATCTCGCCAGCCATTTTTCATGAGCACCAGACTAATATATGTGCACAAATTTTATCCTTATAACACAGGAATATAGTGTTTCTAAATTTGGCACCTCATGTATTTATTAAAGCTGGAGTGGCTATGGATCACTATTTGGCATCACGGTTGAGTGAGCATGAGGTGTGAGCAGAGTGTTAAACTATAATAGAGTGAGCCCGTGTGTTTGACTGACGTTTAAGCTTCTTGTGGCTTCTATAGGTGCAAAATGTTCAAATAAATTTGGTTGAATTTCAATTTTCAAATCAATCAGTCCTTGTTGTTATCCTCCTAAGGTGGACAGAAACCATTGTATTGTGCTTGATTCATTAGTTGAATGCTGCTGTTTTTTTAGTCTTGAATTCATGAGTACATATTGGCTGTGGGCTTCAGAGAGATTGTTGGTAAATTGTTTTGAGGATGAAATGGGGAGGTGACAGGAAGAAAAAAAAGGCATATCACTAGCACACATCTCTCCTCTTTGAGCACCTTGGTATTGGTTCTCTATCTGATAGCTCTCTCTCTGTCTCTCTCTCTCTCTCCTTTCACTTCACTGACTGTCCCCACAAGAAGAGAGCTCTCAGCTCCAACTCCAAACACTTTCCCATTATGTAAATGATTTCCCCACAGAAAAGCTCCACGCCTGGTGCCCATCAATTCAGCGAGGCCTCCAGTTTGAATACATGCATCTCTCTCTCTCTCTCTCTCTCTCTCTCTCTCTCTCTCTCTCTCTCTCTCTCTCTCTCTCTCTCTCTCTCTCTCTCTCTCTCTCTCTCTCTCTCTCTCTCTCCCCGTCCATATTTCTGAAAAGGTCTATTTCTGATGCATAGTGATGGTGTTCATATTGCTGTGGTGGGGGAATAGAAAGAGCTCTTACCCAATCAATTTATACAACTGCCTTTGAAGAGTATTCTTTTTTTTTTCTATGGTGAGGAGTGAAATTATACAAATGTATGGGGGATACCAGCTGTAAAAAGTAAGTTGCACTTATACCGCCATGGGTTGTTTAGAGTGACGGCATTGCCATTCCGAATGCATACATCACACTGTGGCTTATAAATAAACTTCCCCAGCACATTTGATTAACTTCTTAGAGGCCCTGGAGGTATGTGGCCTTAAAACCTCACCATCATTTAATCCTCTCTTCCGTAGAAAATTCCTGGAGTAAGACCATCAAAATATCTTCATTCACTGCATTGCCAGTGGCACAAAGTCCATCTGCAAACCCAATACATGGTGAATGGCATTAAAACTATTTTTGTATTTTTCCCTCATGCAGCTACTCAGAATATATATTTTTTAAACATAGTACATAACAGAAACATATCAAACAAATAAATTTAAGTTGATCTTGTGTTACATGTGAACGTTAATATAGTCCATATGCATCAGCATTCTCTACCTGCAGGTAAACAAACGGCAACTATTTTAAACTAGCAAACACGAAAATGTCCACCATTGTCAAACCCATTCTAGTTCAGGCGCCACATACAGCCCAAATTCAAGCGGGCTGGACTGATGAAATAGTGCCATAATAACCTTTAAAGTTCATGACAAAGGCTTTTTCTGTTGTGGCACAGAGTATACATGATGAAAATGTCTATATCTTCACAAAATTATACAATTACTATAAAAAATGACTGCAATTTTAATGTCACCTTCTGGTACAAAATACAGTAACATATCTCCCCAAAAAAATCTTTTACAGCCTTGACAGTGTGGCTTTCAGGCTGATGCTAGTTTGCTTGCAAACAAGCTTTTATGGCAGCAGCATTGATATCTCAGCTTTTCTTTGCCAAACGACCAAGAAAATTGTAAAAATGTCAGACTGGATTGGAGAAAATAGTTTTTAAATAATCCCACATATATTTTTGCGGTAACATCACATACACCAGCCACGGTGCCATTTTCAAATTCTCTTTGGGCTGTATTCACTAACGCTGCAGACAAAAAAAAAGGGCATTTTCTGTAGAGGAAACTGATCTACTCATGCACAAAGTTAAAGTGACAGCTGTGATGGAGCTCGAGACCGCTCAAGACTCGAGACGGCCAGTGAGCAACAAATAAACTTTGGCTGTATGACGGCTTCCCTGTCTGAAGTGAGGAGGAGTACACGATATCCATTAGCTCATAAATCATGACAAGCCCGTCCTCCTGTTTGGGAGACTTTAAAAGTGAATAAAGTTCCGACTGATGCCTCGAGCCTAAACGTTCACATCTGCCCTGGAGTACCCGTGTGTGATCTTGCTGTGGTCTGAGGAATAAAAAAACAAACTTCTACAAAACAACTGGAAGCAAGAAACCCAAAGCCGGCTTCTCATATTGTTTTGGGAAACCCTCGTGTGAAACAAGTACACTGCTGCTTTTGTGTGTTGTGGGCTGTATGCCTATGCAACGCTATACTTTCTGCCTCAAAATAACACTGGAGACCTGGTTTTAGTAGCTCAGTGGTTTCATCCTGTCTTGACACGGCAACGCACACAATCAAACCCCACTTTAACATCAAAAAGTGCAAGTTACAATACGGATGCAAGGACATGTGCTTATTTGAACAGTTTGTTTTGCGTAGGAAAAAGACACCTGTGCTGTTCTGTGTGTTCGCTTTTTCTGTATATTTAGACACGAGTTGGAATGAGGCTATAAATAATGTTTTCATTCCCAAAGCAAAAAGAAAGTGGGACGAATATGTTTAGTCCAAACAGGGGACTGAAACCACAAAAATAACAGTAAAAAAAACCTCTTAGTGTGGCACATATGGATGTGTCGCCTTAAAGTTGTCAGATTTATAATGGAGTTTATTCAGAGTTTCGCGGACATCAGACTATGAGGCTGTTGGTTCGTTGTCGTTCGATACTGAAGCATGTGACAGTGAACTTTCATTTTAATGCCCTCCCTTTGAACTTGTCACATCGGCTGGCGTTTAATAAACGCGACTTGACAGCTCTCTTCTCCCATTCTCAGACTCTACAGACTCTCGCAGCCGTCACACAGTGGACACTCTCGCACTCACTTAGCCTGACTACAGGTTTGTTCACTCAACGCCGCAGATGTCTTGTGTGAAACTGTTGATCTGCACACTAATATTTGTTCATTCGATCCTGTAATCGTGCACAATCTGTCGCTGGCGGTGGATGTGTTTTCCTTGACATTTCACAGTCCCAGAACATAATGTGTGTTCACAAATGTATCAAGCATGGATAGAAGAGTTTTCAATGTGTGGGAATGAATCCGCCCCTTCGACTACCCCCAACTTCATAGCATTTTACCGCCATTTTATTTTATATAATGTTACTGTTAAAGCTATCACAATAGACGGATGAAAGAATGGTCATTTTAATGTATTTATCTTTATATTACATCAAAGACCTACTGAAAAGGACATTTTCTATCCAGGTTTCTGAAACGAATAGCAGATGAAGAGCAGGCGAAGCTCTTAATGGGTGAGTGGCCCGTGCCGTTTCCTTGTGATTCACCAGAGATTAGTGTGATTACGGTGTAACAGCTGTGTAATTACACATGAAGCCCCTCAATAAAAGCGCAGGTGACATGTTTGAACAGCTGCAAACGGTGACATTGTCCCTCTGTCGCTTCACCGTGTGTCACTCCCTCGGTGTGGGCGTGAGTCTGCATTTATTTGTGATCGGGCCAACATTCAACATGCAGGTGATGTGAAGAAAAACACCACGCAGGGTAGAAGAAGAGAAACTCGGTGTGTGCAGGTGTAGTGACCACTGCTTCACTTAATGACAAAGAAAAGAAAATATCTATTTTTGATATTTGTGAGTTCTAGAGGTCACATCACTTGAACATTGTATTGATACAAATGTCCATAATGACACCTTCCCATGAGTCCAATCCTTTCACTTACTACCATTCCCTTCCTGCACATGGGGTCAGCACAACACGTGTGTTTTGTCACACGGCATTCATTTTTATTTATTTCATTTATGTTTCTCCACTCGAGAAAAATCCTTGGCGAGCCCTCGTCGCATGGCGTCAATGTTATTACAACGGTCTTTCTCACAGGTTTAAATTCACATGCAGTTGTGGGTGGGACATGGTGGTGTGTTTCGATGGCTTGCGTGCAGAGTAATGCTTATATATTCATGCATAAGACTTTACTCGCAGCAGCTTAGCTACTACAGCAAACAATGTGGTTTGCATATGGTTAGGGCTTAAGAAATGTGATTCATTTATTTTAGTCTTTGTTTGCTGTGTACATTTATCAGAGTCAGTATGTGTGTGAATATAATTTGAGTGCTTCAAAAAGAACGCTATAGGATTATTTGAAAAAAAGAATAGAAGGAAAAAGAACGGCCACATACGATCCTATCTTCATTGTATTTATGTTCCTGTCTCGTTTCAGCTGTGACTTTTATTTACCTGAGTTATTATTCAGTATCCAGCACTCACCTGAAGGCTTGATTTGTAGCCACAAAGACGCGACCTTGATAATTATGCATCTCATGCTTGGCGAAATTTAACAAAGACGCTGACCAGGAGTGTTGTTATTATTCAGCTGACACAGTCAACACTGTTTGTTTTTTTTACCTCCTTCATTGCAGTTGACGTGCCCAAAGATATTTATTCGACAGAATTAAACAAAGTTCTTGAAAAGCTAATTAACTACAAACAGCACGACGTCAATGAGGACGGGTACCCAGTTTTTCAATTGTGCTTATCATAACAAGCAGCAAATACTGATGCGACTGGAAAGCTTTTAATGGTTACCGTGGAAACCAGTAGTTGTGAAGGGCCAGACCTGTCACACTGTTTTTTTTTTTTTTTTTTTTTTTTTTCTCGCCCTTGTCCTGTTCGGCAGCTTGGGCCAACAATATGATGTGATTGAGAGCCTTCGGAGTCAGAACAGATTTTGGTCTTGCAACAGGGAGAGACCTGGAGTCTCCTCCTGTTGCCTTCTCCGTCAGAAGATGGCATGGCTGCCGTACACGACCGGGGGGGAACGCTCAAAGAGAGAGAGAAGAGAAAAGAGAGAAAAAGGTTGAGGGAGGGGGGAGGGGGTAGGGGGATAACATACAATATCCTTGTTGTGCTACATATATAATTTGCAGTTATCACACTGATCCAAATATTTTCCAACTGTTTTTGGATTAAACCAGCCTGAGCAGCTCTATCTAGACAGCAACGTGAAGCAGGAACATGAATTAACAGAGAGGCGACAACAAAAGAGGAACATGACCTCCAAAGTTTGAGCAAATGATGATAGAGAACAAGCAACTTCAGAAGCACCTTTCGTGAGGAGTGTGTGTGTGTGTGTGTGTGTGTGTGTGTGTGTGTGTGTGTGTGTGTGTGTGTGTGTGTGTGTGTGTGTGTGTGTGTGTGTGTGTGTGTGTGTGTGTGTGTGTGTGTGTGTGTGTGTGTGTGTGTGTGTGTGTGTGTGTGTGTGTGTGTGTGTGTGTGTGTGTGTGTGTGTGTGTGTGTGTGTGTGTCCACTGGGTGGGACCGGAACTGCTGTGGGGGGGCCATCGGGCCCGGACACCGCCACCCCGGCAGACGGAAGCCCCCCAGGCCCGGGGGGACCCCAGCGAACCACCCCAAAGAGCCGCGTCCCCACCCAAAAAGCACCCGACGGAGAATGCAGAGAGGAATCCCCCCCAGGCAAGAGGGGCCCACAAGAGAAGGATAAAGGGCACAGGGCCCCAGGCCCCGACCCAAGCCGCCAAGCCGAGAAAAGGCCGGAGCAGGGCCCCCGGGCCGAGCGGGTCGAGAGCCCCCCCAACCCCGGCGGCGAGTCCCACCGCACCCCCGGGAACAGGCCCACCCACCGCCCCCCCCCCAACCCGGGAAGGCAGAGACGGCCCCAGCCGCCGCGCCCCGGACCAGCCCCGCCCCCAGACCCAGGAAAGCGAAGGCCGGCGCAGGCCCCGGTCGGAGGACAGTCAACTCTACACCCCCAGGAGCCTCATATCCCACCCGCCCGATGACCCTCCCCCCCGGTTTTAATTGAAATACCCAACCCCTGACCCCCCACAGACACCCACCCCTGACGCAGACGCAGACGCACACACACACACACACACACACACACACACACACACACACACACACACACACACACACACACACACACACACTCGGGACGGTGGGGGAGTGATGACTCTCGCCCCCCCAGGCCGCCGGCCGGGCCCCCACCCGGCCACCGCGGTGTCCCAACCTCCACTAATCCAACAGCAAATGGAGAAGGAGCACCGCGCCCCAGCCCCCCCACGAGCGCCATGCCCGAGGGAGCGCGCCCCCCGCATCCCAGCCGCACTCACCCCGGGCCGGGGCGGGACCCCAGCGGGAGGTGCTGGGGGGAGCCACGTCTCCCGCCCTTCCCCTGCCCTATATGTGTGTTGGATGTATGTAAGGGTGTGTCTTTGTGTTTTGAAGAGGTGGATGCAATGTGTGTGTCTATGGTGCGGTTTAAAATTGGGGGGTAGCGGGGCCCGGGCGTTCTACCGCTGACAAGCGGCAGAACCCCGAAAGCGGCTTACCCCCTCAAGACCCTGCGTGACTAAGTGTGGTTAAAATTGTGGGTGGTGCGAAGTCGGGGGAGGACCCAGACCGCAGTTAAGTAGCCCGGACCCCCCACCTAGGCACCGCCCCACTGTTCCCTATTGTGGAGTAATATAAGGTGAGGTAAGGCAGGGAGGGTTCTGAGGGAGGGGGTCCCCCCGTCGCTAGGACCTTGGCCCAGCTGGACCCCCCGCGCTGCCCCACCCCACCCCCGAGCGGCCGGCCTAGGACCCGGGGAGCCACACCCCCCCCAACAAGGCGCCGTAAGGGGACCCGGGCAGGGAGCCCCCACCCCACCCAACGGCCAGACAGCAGAGTCCGAGACCTGTCACACTGTTTTAAAACATCTACAAATTTGTTGTCGGCGATTTGAAGGCTCTTCCTTCGCACTGTGTGTGATCTCCGACATGCGGATCTGCATGTTAATCAGACAATAGACTAAATTTCCCTATAGACTGCGATTAACGCTCACTAACCTCACGATGTCACGATCAATGGCTACACTCTCACATACTAGAAGCTAATCATTTGGCCAGATTTAGCTGTGGTTCAGTTGTTCCTGTTTGAAAAGTCTCGGTTGCTTGTAATGTCTGCGGAATATTCTACACTATTTTTCACCAAATGTTAAAACATTCACAGGTAGAAATTAGAGATGCACGATGGCATTTTTTTTAAAGTACTAACCTTTAGCCGCTTGCCGATACCAAGTGATACAAGTACTTATTGAAAGCCTAATTCATTCTCCCTTCACAAATAATACGTAAAGGCTGTGTATCGCCATGACCCGCCTCCGCAAAGCCTCTGCATCAACGCTACACGCGTCTCCAACAGCCTTACAGTGTGCAGTACGCATAGGGCAATCTGTAGTGTCCATCTACCCATGTAGCATTGCTGGTGTGTGAGCCCTGCAACTCTAGCATGTAGCGCAGCTCAGAGTTACGTGCTGAACAGTTAAAACCAACGGTCATGTCACTCGCGTTGCTTTAACTATGTTTTGCCTCCACTTGATATTTTTGACAGAACAGAATTTTCTGCCTTACCTTTATCATCCTCATTAATATTAAAGAATCTCCAAACCGCGAACATACGCTTAAGCTCTCCTGCGTACCCACGGGCGTCGCTGCTGATGCATGACATCAGGCGATGCTCGCCGGGTTGTATCGGCGCGCTTTCATGAGAACGAGTACTCCGTGCAGTAACAGGTCCGATTTTGTTCTCCTGAATGCTCATGTTTTCACACTGCTGTGCAATCGAGGATTTCAAATGAAGCTATGTAAAGCTAAAGAGGTGATGAAATGTAAAGAAATACAAGGTGAAGCAGACCTCCCTCGCTCTCCTATGTGTGAATATGAGTCCTTCTGCTTGGCGCTATTATTTTCACATGAAACAAGGTGTCTAAATAAAAGTGAATTGAAATGGAAAGCAATCTCGACTGTGATACGATATATTAATGATTCAGTGAGTTTGTGATCGAGGATCGCTTCGGCTAAATTTCCCCAGTCCCCCCCCCCCCCCCCCCCCCCCCCCCCTGCTCTCTGCATGTCAAGCAGAAGATGCTGAGGGCAGATCCACATCTCTGGGTGCATCACTCGGGTTTTAATTTAACACAGTCACGCTACAAGGACATCCCTTTGGATTTACAGCAGCGGGCGCAGAATCCAACAAACAATCCCAATAAACAGGAAAACAAAAGAAAAGATGTGACTTGATTTCTGAGGTGAGGGTGAGCTGTGCATAGATAATAATCCCCTCCCTCAACTCCTTTTTGAATCACGGCTTGCTCCTTTTTATTAATACCTTCTCCTCATTCAATTCAAATTCAATGCACAATCTCAGATCGTGATTACACTTGAATATATATATATATATATATATATATATATATATATATATATATATATATATATGGACTATGGCCCAGTCAAAAGAGTTTGCATAGAATTATTTTTAATTAATTCACAAAATTAGTTTGAATTTGTGTACAAATCATTAAAATATTAGACAGTTCAAAGAGGCTTCAGCTGCATATAACCAAGTGATTCAACAAACCTTTTCCCTGAAGATCTAAATGATGGTGTAAAAGCCTGCAACAGCCAGTTGAGAGCCTCGGCGAGAGCATCTTGAGAAATGTGCTCATCAGTGAGTCGTGCAAGTCCTGTCAGCTTCATTTAGTCTTTTATTGACACTGAAGAGTTCTATTGTAGTTTATTATGGCATGAGTGTCGGCTTTGTGCTCCCTTGAAATGTTTCCAGTTTTTTTTTTTTTTTTTTATTTTCCAAGCAGTAACGTTTCTCTCCACCTGCAGCTGGGCGAGCATTTTGGGGGAATCTCCGAATGCTGAAGGGGGAAAGCGACCCCTTTAGGACCCCGTGTGTGTGTGTGTGTGTGTGTGTGTGTCCAGTAACCTGTCTGGCCTCAGATCAGTGGGTCAACACACATGCTGCCTCTGTGCGGCGTACCCATCGTATCACTTTAATCAAAAGGAAACGTATCCGCAAACTCTATGTATATTTAGCTTGTCAGTTTTATTTTCAATGTACATTCATCAACTGGTAGACGCATCAAAGCACTGCGAAAACGCACAATTCTGTAGGAATTCTAACAATAATGGGTAGAAGGCAGAGTGAAGACTTCCGTCTGTTCTTATCATCATTTCTCGTTTTACTAATGCTGATTAACTCCCTTCAGCCCACTGAAGTTGATAGGTATGTTTTCCATCTGCAGTCACCAATCTGAGTGGCACACGTTGTCAACGAGTACTTATGCGTGCTCTGCTGTGGTTAAATCTATTAATTAATGAAAGAAATGCAGTCATTAGTGTGTTCTTTAAATTGATGAAGGAACAGAAAGATGTTGTTCACAATACGTTTATTGATAATTACCTTCAGGCAGAGTACATGGTTTACAGCAAGATCTCGGGCTCAACCCTCCGACCATCCGGAAAGACCAGACATCAGAGTGAAAGAGCCCCGAGTCCCCAAAAACATTGGTTTTTAAGCATTTTCTTTCACCCCTCCCTTCATATATGATGTGGATGATGTCAGAGTTGTTTTTACCGAAACTGAACACATCCCTATTGTTCTGTCCCGGGAAGATTTGTGATCTTATAATGGTACCAGGCCTTACCTCTTCCCGGCTTTAAACTAGCGACTTCTTGATTTACGACCTTCTCCAGCTGGTTTTCCTCTAAGAGTCCCTAACTCCTCTTTCCCGCATGGCGTTATCTGCCTGTGAACCAAGGTCAGTTGTCTGCTTATTCCTAAGACTCAATAGTTCAATTGTTCTGCCTCACACACCGGATGGTTCTTACATATATGGTCATGTTATTAACAGTTCTGAGCAGAAGAGATACAAACGGATTATACTGCTATGCAAACTAATGTGTTGATCACTCAGAACACTGGTTTCTTTTATTAAGCACCACAGTGCTCAGAGAACCAGGATGCCAGTTTTCCCCTCATATATTTATCAAACTGTTCATTTAAATCTACGTAACCCATGATTTTGTGTTTGGACAATCTGCAAAGGAGATATTCTGCTCTTTAAAAAAAATCACATTGGCCCGGCATTCAATGAAAATCTCCCCAACCCTTAGCGTTTGCCCAATCATAGTTTAGCAACAATAACGAGCTATGGCAGGTCTGCAAAGCTACTCTGCATTCTAAAACAATGTGCACCAAGCTGTGAAAAAGAGCAGTAAAAGATCCGTGTAAAAAGAAAAGATCAGTGTAAAGCGTTTAAAGGGTGGTTCAATGGATCGTCTGAACGCCATCACAGTTTATTGCAACATCAGTGACTTTGTCCTGCTCTGTCCCCCATTTGGCACTCAAGCAACCAAGACTCCCGTTAACGGACAACTCGCTGTATTAAAACACACAGACTAGACATACAGGTTTGTGAATATCCTTCTAAGTCCGTCATTCCATCGGCCAATAAAATCTGCTAACTAAAGAGGTATTGCTCTCGTTAGCTTTCTGCTAACCTCAACAGGACAGTACTGCGGTGCGAGGAGCAGCCAGGACGCTTATGTGATTAACGCTTTGGGGGATGCTTAAGTAGTGGAAAAGCACTATACAAGTCCAAATCCATTTACCATGACTCCCCCAAACATCTGGAACAAATCTACAGCTAACACGTTCACAACACTTGAATTCTTACCTATTCGCCGGAATGTGTGAGCACAGTTATACACAAAACAGTGTGTCCTTGAATTGTTTAGCTCTCTTGATTTCACATTTTATTTGCTATGCTTTCAGTAATTAACACACATACTGGAACACACATGTATAGTTATGTTTACTATACCTGATTATGTACCATTGTATTTCTAAATTAATGTTTACAACGAATGCTGGTGTAATACATGTTTAGTTTACTTGTTTATTTTTCAGGGACCATGTAGAGAAAACATTAATCTTAAACAAGAGATGCTTTGTACCCGATTTAGCCATGGCGAGTTTCCATCTGGATACTGCAAACCTCTTATAGCGCAAATTCTTCAACCTTTTTACTTTGTAATTTTGGTTCGAGCTTTTTAATTATTAAACAGAGCTCTAGATTAATAGTTTGGCATATTTTTGCGAAACTGATGAGGGGTCGATTCATTGTCCATTTTTCCTTTTTAGGAACAGTGGGGCTGAAATAATAGCTACAGTTTAATTTATATAAGTATCTTGGACCCTTGAATTGATCTTTCACTAGTTGACCTTTGGATGTAATCATAGGCCCATTCACAGTTTTATGTAGATCATCTCACAGAAGTTTAATAATTACCTGCATACGTGCTATGTGGGGTAAAGAATTATGACGGGCATAGCAGCAGCGTTTACGTCATTGTTTGTCTCAGTTCCTTCACGATGAGCGATTTCCAGGGCCAGTAGACAATAGTTTTTAGTCATTTGGCAAATGAATGAAATGACAACAGTTCAATGATATCCCAGCCAAGCGGAAGAACAAATATTTGTACAGCTTTCTCATAGTGATTGGATGATGTTTTACTTCAAATTTAGCTGTTGGTATTGGATTTTTCAATCTGTTAGATGAGTGAATCTTCAAACATTTGACAACGTTTTGTGTGTTTAAATGCATATTTCTTGCTCTGAGAGATCCCCGGTTTGGACTTCCAGTTGGGGGCTTTTCTGTGTGGAGTTTACATGTAATCCCTGTGCTCTCTCTGTTGAAACAAGTGAATATACGTGTTTATGTGATGGACTGGAGACCCGAGCAGAGCGTCCCTTGCTTTTGCCCATCGTCAGCTGGGATGAGCCCCCCCCCGTGGCCCTGAATGGGATAAAGCAATATTGAAGATGGATGGATGGTGTGCTCTAAGCGCTTTCAAAGTGTGAACGACCTTTGCTAATCAGTGGACCTGGATGTTTTCTGAGAAGACAGAAATAGCTGTGCTCAAGCTTTAGTGAAACATGACGGCAACTCTCCACATACAACCCAGATTTAAATGACACCATGACAAATTGGCCTATAATTTTTTTTTTGTCATCTCTGGTTTTTGTATTCCTGATTAAACCTTTGTCATTTAACATAATTTTTTAAACATTGCAAACTCATTGTCAGATCGTTGATCTCTGTACATCTTTGACCGATCTGTATCTCTCTGACCTCCAAGTGAAAGCAACGTACATGGCTGAACTAGATACTAAGCATATCGTTGATATTCCTTACAATAATCAACTGTGACTCCATCGATTAATAACAAGATATTCAATCAGGCAATTGTGTATTTTTACCACTCAGTCACTAACTATATACCGACTTAAGAAGCAACATGTCTGTGCTTTGGGTTTTTCTGTCCAGGCAGCTATGTGTCATGCCTGTGAGGCTGTGGCTTGGAGTTGTGCAGTGGAAAGTGCCATTGCCATGATTGTGTTGTGTATATGTTATATGTTATATGTATTTATAACCCAAGGGCCTTGACTTTGTTCGGAGATACTGTATATGTATCGTCTATTATTCATCACATTTCCTTTTTCCTTTTTTTTTTATTTTTTAGTTATTTTTCAAGAGGTTGTATTAAAGATTCTTGCATTTCCATTCACTGCCTTGCTTGATTAAAGCACAGTCAAATTTACCCAAAGGAATAGTACGAAGTGGTTTGTCCAGAAACGTAACCTTGTGTTTGGGAAAAGCTTCATGTCTCTCTGATTGCTGTGCAGACATATTCATATATTTGTTTCGAAGATTTTCAGTTTCTCCACTTGTATATTTTTTTCCTGTTTCTGGCTACATCCGACGTTTTCTTCGGTTACGAATGAGAGACATTTTTTTTTTTTGCAGTTTTTTGCAGAGCTCTACAAACATTTCTTTCCCACCGCTTTGAACCATCTGCCTCTATTTTCCACCAAAATTTGCGGCTGACTTCTCAGTCTGGATCTCGCGTGTCACAGACTGTGATCATTTTAATGTCTACAATCTGCTGCGACAAACACGATGTCTAATAACTGCTGTCTGTTCGCTGTGGTTTTCTGTGTACTTGTGTCTGTGATGAATGCTAACACATTTGTTCTCATTGGCTGCCCTAATGGAGAAGTATGGCTGGATATGAAAGTCTGTCAACACAGCAGCGGAAACAGATCCCTCTCCTCTGTTGCATACCGTCTCTTTGCCAATCCTCCTCCGCCACATCACTGCTAAGCTGTCTCCTGTGAACCCACTCGCACAGCACAAAACCCCGCTACCGCTTCTCGTCCGCAATCATTTCTTCTTTTGAGCAGGAGATGGGCAATTGCCATGATGGACCTGTTGTCATCTGGAACAGACAAAAGTGTCCGCGAGCTGTTGTGCTTTCAAAGATAAACATCCTGTTGTCTTCGCTCTGTTTCAAGTTAAAGAAAGCAAACAAGTGATTTCAATAATGTGGAACTGATGCAGTTTTAGCCTGGCGCTCCAGGATCTGTCTTTTTCAAGGCAAACTTTTGGAAGAGAACACGGTACCATCTCCATAGAAACGGGGAGGCGGGGGCATTATTATTGTGAAATGCTGCTACTGCGCATCCACACCGCGGCCGTAGTAAACAGTTCTTCTGCACATGTGCGACTAGATGGACAATAACAACAATGGCCTCCTCCAGAGTGACTCGCAGTCGTTATCATCCTGGGACTTGGTAATTTTATAGTTGACAGCTGTTGATATTTTTAGTGCATGTTTGTGGTTTCATTACAAAAACAAACAGCCCCTACTCGTGGCCCTGCTAAAGCCTGATATGTAATAATGTTATAAAATTTCATATAATAAAACCCCAAAAATATTTTGCCTATTTTTGTGCTCAGCGTTTTGTTACATTATTGAGAAGTTATTACATTTTGGGTTTTATTAAATGTTTTATTTATGGGCCTGCACATTTGTTACATTATCACTCAGTTATTACATTTCGGGTTTTATTACATTATATTTTCCAACAATTCTGGCCGTTTTTACAGTTTGAGTCGTTGATACATATCAGGCTCTAACAAGCCCTACATGCTAACTGCATTGTTTTAAAAAATAAAAGCCACGCAAACCCAGAACTCTTCTCATTTATACATAGTTTTGTTAACACGGTCTTAGACTCTCATAAATTACTAGAAGTTCCTGTTTCTTTTTGAAGTAATCACAGCAGGTTCATGGAATTGAGACATTATGGCTGCTAGTTGGTTTACTGAGCAAACGATGAGCAAACCATGTCAGAGTCTCTTAATGTATTGAATTTAAGTAGAGCGGACATGTTCTAGATTTGTTGAACACTTTTCATAGCCAATCTCATCCTCTGTAGAATTATGATAGAAACTGGGAATAGAGTGTCTTTCTTTTCATTGGATCTTTGACATTCTCCCTGAAACGCTACTATTGTTGAAGAAATATGAAAAGATTTTGCAGGTTGATTTAAAAAGAATTTTTTAAAAAAGTGACGTCTCTCAAGGAACACTGTAAATACTTGGAAGCTACTGTATGTGAGGCTGATGTCTGATGCAACTCTGGGCCAATTCATTGCTTCTGCTGAGGCAATGAATGGAGCCGGAGCTGTGAGGCATAGATGAGAAGTCCTCATCAGCCGCCAGAGTGGGGCAGAAAACTTGATGACACCGGGGTGCCCCACTAACAAGAAGCCACAAGATCATATACACAGAATCAAAACAATGCCTTCATGTTGCTTGTTCTCAGAGGAATCTGAGATTGTTCAGCCTCTTTGGAAACACGTTTCAATGTTCTTCTTTTTTGTTTTTTGGTTAATTTCTTGAGTTCAGACTCTATGCACAGTCGCAATGGCTCTCAGCATGCACAGTGGGATTTTTGCATTTGATGTCTAAAACGTAACAACATATTCGTTGTCTGACATGAACAGGCACCTGTGTCGGAGCTCATGAATTTCAGGCTCTGCGCTTCAGGAATTGCTGGTTTTCATGAAAGTGTAATGTGCAGTTTTTATAATGAGTGGGCTGAGGATTGCTCACAACAGATGCTTACATGTCTATGTTTGTGTGTCAGCAATAGGTTTGATTCTTCCCCGTGTGTTGTTTGCACTGATACTGTATCTCCGTGCCTGTCTATGTGTCTGTAAATGTGTGTTTGTGTGTGTGTGTGTGTGTGTGTGTGTGTGTGTATATGCGTCAACCTGCTCTTGTGTGCGGCGCTGCAGAGAGCAGAGCGGGACTGCTGGGCTGAAGCTGTGCTGCTACAGTAGTAATGAGCTGCCTAGTGCCTCAGCATTTCTGATGAAGTCTTCCCTGTGATCACTTCTCTATCTAATCCCTGTTGGCCAGGTTTCTAGCAGCCTGCCTCCCATTAGTACAGCCACTATCTAATGCATGCAGGGGAACTCTCACATTAACTCTCTCCTGGCTGGATTAATAAAAGTGTGTGTCCCACAATGGGGGTTTGCATGCATTTCCATAACAAACCTCTTGTAAAACATGATGTGCATTTCAAAACTGCCTAATGAGCCCTAGATACTATACAGCGTGCAAAAAATAATATAAAAAAATATGTGAACAAGGTAGATGGTCTTTTTTTTTTTTTTTTTGCCGAGAAACAGCTTTTACCACTTTGGATTTCGTGTGTGTAAGGTCAGATTTTAAGGCAATGTGGATTAACTTGTGCTCTTCCCTACTACATTATGTCTCACAGGGCCTTTGCAATTGCCCATCCATATGCCACTACATCCACAGAACTCTGTGTCCTTCTTGCCAGTTGAATTATTCATCTGCTGAAGCCACAGCTCATATCTGTGGAGGCAGCAGCTTCCCAGTGTTATGAGGCTGCAGTAATGTGACTTTATAGGGACCAAAGCTCCCTTTACCCGTTCAGCCAATCCCACATTCTTTACTCTGCGTCTCAGACTCACTGGTACGCCTCCCCCCCCTTCCCATTCACCACCTCCTCCTCCTCCTCCCCCTTATACCTTTCTGTTCCATTTTTCAATCCTGTCCTCCATCTACTTTTCTCTCTGTCTGTCGTCTGTGTCCTTCTCAGATTCTCAGACTTTATAAGGACAGGCACTTTATACCTTTAGCGCTCGCTCTCTCTCTCTCTCTCTCTCTCTCTCTCTCTCTCTCTAATATTGCCCACCTCACTCTTCATCCTTTGGCCGACAAACAAAAACCCACCCCCACAAACCGCTTTGCTCTACAATTGCTCCCCGCTGTCTGTATTTCAGTCCTCTTACTTCACCTTCTGAAATCTGTTTTCTTTATTTTAATTTTAGAGTTTTTCATTCAAATGACCACCATTCGAACATTTATAATTGTGTGGTGAAAAAAATATATAATTCAACACCTTTATGAATATTAAGAGAAAATGCATGGATTTTTCTCTAAATTCAATTAATACAGTTAAGTGAATTTAATTTCTAACGTCTTTTAATTTGCTTGAAAGTAAGCTACAGGTGGTTTATATTAACAAACATATCGTCTTCATGTGTAAATACTTTTACCTTTGATGTTCATTTTGACAAATGAGGATGCTAAAGTGAAAGTATACGTACCAAAACAAAAACTCACTGATCTGAGGCTTTACTCTCAAAGTTGCAGCCTTATGCAGCATTTATCTCTGACAACTGGCTTTTTTTGGGGGGGAAATGGCTGGTGGGCACTGTCATTCACATCAAACTGTAATGCTTATTTTGCAGATATTTTATGTTGTGGTGGAACTTTTAAAGGGTGACATTGGGCTAGGTTATCTAATGTGTACCTGAACAGGTAAACTGGGTTTACAGTAAATTACACAAGAAAGGACAAGAATACATTAGAAAGAGGAACGACCGTGGTCACGGATGAGAGGACACGAGGGTCCGTTTCTGGAAAAAAAAAAAAAAAAAGAAAAGAGTTTAAAATATACCAAATGTAGACATTTGTAAGAGGCGCAAGTATTAAACCTGAGCATCTTCTCTTGATTATGTATGTGATAGTTTGATGTGTTGATCCCAACCTTTGCTCTGTGCCTCCCTTTGGCTGAGGCATGAAATCAGGAGGAGATGCAAGCCTTTGTCTAATGTGGTTGTCAAAAATAGATATGCACATGTTATGAGAGAAGCGCTCATAGTTTCCGCCTTCTGTACATTAGTCCGCCGAGGGCGCGCCTGCAAGCGTTGGGCTCCACTCTGATGTTTTGGTGAATTGGAGATGCGAGTTAGTTTCAAGCCCTCGAAATTGTCAGCGAACTTTTACAAAGACGTCATGATGTAAAATGTAAATTTAAAAGAAGAATGTGATATGTGGTATTTATTACTGAAGTCAAAGTCTCTAGTGTGCAGGGTCCTGCTCTTAACACAGAATCGCAGTAACGTGTGAACAAACTCAACATTTTTTCTTTTTTTTTCTTTTCTTACTGAATTCCACACATGCAGGGATGAAGCAGCCCGGAGCAACTTTATCATTTCCCACACGGCAGCCTTTCTTGGAGGCAAGCTGGGGGCCTTTCCACGGAAGAAAGGCTGTCAACCACAGCCTTAAACCACAACCTGTTGCATCTTTCTCGCCATTAAATCTTCTTATTTTTCACTTATGCACCAGCATTAGCATTTGGACTGTACGTTCACCGCCTGAGAGCATTAGACTGGAGACCCATGGCCAATAAAGGCACCGTTCTGTGGAATATGCATATTTTCCCCAACAGGAACGTGTTTTCTCCCACAATTAAAAACAAAACAAACAGATGTTCAATATTAATGCTCTCATGATTTCCTCGAAAATGTGTGTTTGCCCTGTGATGTACCATGTTTTTATCCATAGGCTATTGGGATCGGCTCCTGACTCTCACAACCCTACATTAGATTAAATAACAGAAGGTGGATGGAAGGAGTAATCTCGTGAAGAATATTAATTAACCATCACTGACTATGCAGTGTATAGACTCGGGAAATAAACTGCCAGTCTTTTACTTGATATTGTGTAGGCTCAAAACCCAACCTCAGAGTTCAACGATCCACCCCAAGAGCAATACTCTCCTTGAAATAGCAAAGCGCTCCTGCAACATTCTTTTCTCTGACAGTCTTTTCAGTGCGCTGGACTCCGGCTTATAATCACGATTTTACCTGTAGGAATTCATGTGCAGAAATGCAGCAGGGGCAGCGAGTGCCTGGCAGAAACTGTCTCAGATAAACACCCTGACATTCCTCCATTGCACCCAACAGAGGACCTGTGTACGCATGTCATTCACTCTTTGTCTTTTATCATTTCTCGCTCAATATGATGGAGTCTCACAATAGCAGCATCATGTGCAGTCCATTGATTGGACGATCTTTTGACCTTTTGTACAGCTTCATCCAACTTAGGGTCTCGAGGTGTTCGGGACTTGGGGTTGTTGGGGCTAAAGTGGATCCAAGTTCACAAACAGCATTGGGTTGGAGGGGCACAGTGTGAGGCAAAACCATTCCTTACTATTTTCCTATTCTTTCCTCCAAACATGAGAGTTTAGGTCAACCTTCTTCTGATCACATTTAAGAAGCAGTCAAAGAAGAAGCCAACCAACAGGAAGCAAGAGGGTAAATCTGAGGAGGCTTTTCGCAGCATGGTTTTTAATTTTGGAAAAAAAGGGTAGAGGGTAAAACTGTGAATATTTTTTTCTGTTAAATCACGCATTTTATTACTATTTTTGATAGGTACTAATTATAAACTAAGCTTTTGGGCAAATAGATAAGTGTAACAATAGTTGCAATGAATTTGATTTCAAAATTAGAGCCTGTAATTACCAATTATTATAATAGGTTATAATATACACACTTGTTTTTGTGTCAAACTGGGCTATACATGTTTACTTAATGAGTCGATTTGCCCAAATACTCAAATATACTGTTTTCTACCTTCAAACTGCATCACTGAACTCATAATGAATTGCTGACCTCACACTCCCTCATAGAGGAGTTGTGTCCGGTGACGAGCTGTATACCAAACTACGCAATTTGTATTTAATGTGCCGGCGTCTGTAACAGTGGCACATTTGTTACTGATTGGCCCGGACAGGCATGTTATTATTCTGAGGGAACAACATGTAACTGTTGCCATGGTATCTCTCGCTCTCGATCGAGCCTTTTTTTTTTTTCAATTTCACAGCTCCCCGTATTTGCCACTGATTCAGCCCATTACCTTACCCTAAATGACATTTCAACAACTGTCATTTTCTGTGCTCAACATTACATCAAGCGAGACACACAGGTGCATCCAGTGACCTCAAAAAAAAAAAAAAAAAAGAAGAAAAAAAAATAGAAGACTACCAACATATGGTAAAGTATGACTACACATAACACTCAGTAAGTCATGCGGGATAATCACCGGACCATATTAGAAATATAAACACATCTAAGGAGTTAATGTGTCGGTGTCATAAAAACATGGAAGGAATTAAAAACACAAAATGCTCTTTTATCTTCCATTTTTATGAAGCCAATAAAACCTATCAGGGGACCATAAAGAGATAAAATCTTGGATGATGTATTCTAATGAAGGTGTCTTTATCTCAATATTGGTGCCTTTGGCTTTGCCGTGCTTTGTTTCTATTTGTAGCTCGACTTTTAATGTGACTATCATCGCTTTTTATTTCGCTATATGGGCTCTGTGGGCATTCGCAAGCCGTGGAAACTCCACTGCATTTCCCAAATTGTCACACAAAGAGCGAGGGGTCCTTCAGAAATAATTAGTTTGTTGCATGCTGTCAGGACCAGAAATGCAAATCAAGGTCTAACATCTTGTTATGTGATAATTTATTGATCCAGCCAGAGAAGATAACATCTAATTTACTAATGGAGGCTGATTGAACAGTGCACCTCAGAGGAGAGACGGGACTGGAGCCCTACTCAGCCAGATGGATGATTTTTTTTTTTCCTCTTTTTTTTTTTTTTAATTTTTTTTTTAACTATGCTATCTGAACGTCTTGCTCATAGAAATTCTCTTTTCCCTCACATATTGGAAAGATATTCATCATGGTGCTTTCAGTAAGATGACACAGTAATGCATTTTGGACAGACCAATTTCCCTGGAAGCTTAGCAAGAATAATATGTTCCTTTGACTTTGTGTATATAGATCTGTGTGCGTGCGCGTTGAGGTTATTAGTTACGGACTGATTGAGGTGTGACTAACTTGTTTTAATTGTGAAAATGCTTCCGGAGTTTCTGGGTTCCACCCCGGGATAGTTTGTCTGTCAGAGCTTCATACACACTGGAAGGCTGATCCGTTTTTCTGTCTGTTTATTTGAAATTGCGAGTCTGTACCTTTTCTGAGGATATGTCTTAAGAAGCATTTCATTGCTTCGGAGACCTGCCAAGATTTCTGCTCTTGTTCGACGCGTTCCTCTTCCTTTTGAGAGCTTATAAACCAGATTCCTTTCAATGAACACTGCAGTGGTTTGTTGTGATCTTACAGCAAGCGTTAAGCTGTATTTCTGAAGGTCATCTTTGACTGCAATCAGGATCGTCTGGTTTATGAATGCAAAACATTTGATAAGAGACTCACCCTTTTTTCTTTTTTTTTTCCCCCGAAAAGCTCATAATGGAAATGGGGTCATTCATCAGCAAGCATAACCCACCAGGCATCACCACACAGTATGTCTGAGCTGCTGGTGTTAGTGGGGAAAGCTGTTGTCGTAAGTTTGCGTCAGATCTGGAAGCAGTACGCTACAAGTTCAGCTTACCGGAGTTATTAGGAACTAGCTGACTGGTAATTGTCTCCCCTGTGGGCATCAGTGAAAACTAGTGTTGGAAAAGCTGCAGGAAGCTCATCAGATAAAAATGGTGTTAACCAGGTGGCCTCCTAACCTTTTTCCTCTGATGAGTTAAGTCTGTGAAGTGAGACATGATTAAAGGAGCACGATGTGACTTTACAGGAGGCAGCTGGACGAAGTGGCTATAAGTAGAATAGGCGGATTAAATCTTAAATATGCATTTAGGGATTCACAACTTGAAATACAATTCTTAGTTTTCCAAGGAAAGCTATAGCAATAACACACTTTCACTTACATCAATGCATGAATTCTGACACGCTGTCTCGCAAATATGGAGATCCAAGATGGCTTTGATTGTCATTCCTTTTATGAGGCTCTCCATCTGTGCTTTGTACTCTCATGTAACTGTAGTTTCGAAAGGAAAACATTATTTCCCTCTGGAAAATTATTCACAAAAAGCATCAATCAAGGGAAAAATGTCCCTCACAGCAAAACATCCACTTCATTTTGACGTTCATTGCCCAGCTGATATTATATATTTGATTATGTATACTTTATGAGTCTGGACAGACATTAAAGAGGACCGGGAAATATTTTGGTCTTTCTTTACCTGACAAAAATCGACTGAAAAAGTAATTATTTTTGCATTTTGGTTTGCAACTTTCAAAAATGATCAGCATGCACAAAGATATGCTGGAAATGTTAAAACCCCAATGAGAATGTTGGGTTGGTTTTTTTTGTTTGTTTTTTAAATAATACAATCATGCATGTAAAGAATAGCACAATGTAAATATTAAAGATCCTTTAAACCAGGGGTGTCAAACATAAGGCCCGTGGGCCAAAACCGGAACAAAAAAAAACCCATGGACTTAAAAATGTTGGCTAGTTACATTTAGGTAAACTCATTTAAAAAACACTCTTGCTGCAGACTGATGTAAATATTCATTGGTGTGATAGTTGTGTTGTGTTGGCATTCTGTCACATTCCGTGACGTCTGGTCATCTGAGGATGTCTATGTAATTTTGTTGATTTCTGCTCGTCTCTGCCTTCAGCTCAGATTTTGTTTGTCCAAACTTACCTGTGTTTTCTGCTGTTGTAGACTTGTTGTTCTCAAACTGTTTGCCGGTGTGTACCACCAATATCGCTGACCTGCACATACAGAAATGGAGGTTACCCTATTAGCTGTGGACATATAATATGTTTATCTTAAGTATGAATTTCATATGTTTTAATTTTTTTCATTGTCGGTTTAATGCTTTTTTTTTTTTTATATATATACGTATTTATGAATTGCCCCAACAAACCACTAGAGGGAGCTTGTGTACTTCTGGTGTTAAACGAATCACAGTTTTAGACAATAAAACATTACTTTAAATGGTAAAATGGTAAATGAACTTCACTTACAATATATAGCGCCTTAGAGCTGAGCAGCCCCAAAGCGTTTAAACATTTATTCTCCAACTATAGACCAGTATCCTTGCAGCCACAATTTTCAAAAATCTTTTTGTCGCCAGGATAGACAAATTCATAGAAAGATATATTTTAAACAGTAGTCAGTATGGTTTCAGAAGCAATGACTCCACATCAATGGCTCTCACTCCAACGGGAGCAGCAATAAACTGCAACTGTTAGAATGTTGGAGGCAAATAATTTCTCTCACAATAAGTATTTAAAATGACATCAAATGATTAAAAAAAGACCTACTGATTGTCTTCAGCCATGTTGTGTGAATCTTCCATAAATGCAATCAAGTCTGTGCTGCTGCAGGGCGTACACATGGTCACTCCAGAGAAAAGTGTGGCTGATAAAATCGGCTCAAACACCGTGTGACTGTAAGTTGGATGAAGTCTTATAGATGATGGATGGAGAAAGAGTATAATTTAAGACTTCAGTACTACATGGATCAAAGTCATTTTATGCGACTTCTCTTTCTAACCCGCATAATGTAGTGAGACAAACGAGTCGCATTTGATGGATGCACGAAAGGATGGATAAATCCATCAATGGCTGGATTGATGGTTAGTTCCTGGAGGTGTCGCACAAGAAAAGTCACTTAGATGAAGAGAACAACTGGCTCAAGTAAAAGCTTCAATGAAAGGAAAACTAGGAAAAGAATGGCACAGAACACTAATGAACCAAAGCAGACTATTAACTGCTCCAGCAAATACAACCTGAAGCATTTTTATTGTCTGCAAATGACTTTGACCAGCGACAAATAAGAAAATGATTGGTATCGGAACAAAAGAGTGGTAAGCTGTTGGATAAAGGAGAGACAGAGTAAACTAATTTATATAACATTTATTCGTCATTCAAACATGTTTATCAATAAGTTGTGCAAAAAGACGTTACGGTTGAGGTCATGTTGGTGGCTCGTGTCGCCGAATAGCAGCAACAAGGTTTTTGCATAATCTGAGCCTAAAATCCTCCACGTGAATTTATAACTATCTATCTAGATCAGAGAAGCAGCCACACGCCATCTCAAGCCTGCCAGCCTCTGATGCAAATTCAGGCTGTTTTCATATGAACATTTTCCAACCAAAGCCCCTGAATGACCCTCTTTCCTTTCATGTCAGTTGAAGCTCAGGAGACGGCTTCATCGGCGCTTGCTTTTCTTCTTTCTCCTCTTCACTTTGCTTGCCCACCTCTCTGTTGAATGGACAATTTTTTTTCTCTTTTTTTTTGAGGGCGGGGTGTGTTCCCGTGGCTTCACCTGCTCTGTCCTGACATCCTGACCCTTCTTACAACTGTGCAGCACAGCTCTCCCCTTTTTGCCTTGTCTGCAAATGCCAGAGCCTTTTTGTACCTCGGACTGCACGCAGAGATCAAACGGCCACAATTCGATGTTGTGAACCTCAGAAGAGGGAAAATGTCACCAGAGGTCTCCTCAGAGCACGCTGTGGGCCAGGATGAAAATAGTGGCTGATCGCTGACTGATAAGAGGTCTCAAGGATAACACCTGCGCCTTTTTCATTGGTATTGTCCATCCTGCTGACAGATAAGACTGGGAATGAGCTTTTGTGATCTCCCCAACAAGTTTGAGTGTGGGCCAAAGAGTTATTTCAATATGAAATCAGCGTGTAATACAAGACCTTGAATTACCTTCGTGATATTCTTTGAAGTAATGTCTGGTAATCTTGGGAATTTGAGTTAAAAGTGCTTTAGATTTGCATTAGTCTCGCATAAAGTTTTAACCCAATATACATAAGAGCTATCACAGAGCCACACAACATTAATAATTTAGAGGGAAAAAAAACAAAGATAATGCATGATGAGTCATCTTTCAATGTGTAGTGTGCATGCATGAAGGAGAGTGCTAAAAGAAGTTATTTGCATTTAATTAGTCATGAATACACATGAGACGAAAAAGAACAAAAGAAAGAGCGACGTGAATTTTGGAATCCGGGCCCCCGATGGGTTGGTGCGTGTGTGAAGCTGTGAACATTTTATACTCACATCATAACACTTAGAGCACCATGCTCACAGAGATGAATATAGCCTCTCACTTCTAAATGCTCCGTGGTGCCATGGGAATTTAAAGCTTTTCATACCACTGAATGAGAATGATTGCACTAAACACTCATACAAGACACTATTGTTCCAAAAACCCATTAGCATTTACAGAAGGGTGGTGTTGATATTCAGGAAAGGTACGACTAGTCTGATAAAAAAAAAAGTTGAACATCCACACCACTTTTATTAATAAGTTTTTAATTTGTGCACTTGTAATGCACCGGCTCACCACTAATCAGTGCTGTCTGATAGTCCGACAGTATTACTGCGTAACCGACAGTTTGAAACTACTGCAGTGGAAAACAAAGTTTAAAAAAAAAAAAAAAAGAAAAACACATAACTGACATAGACACATTCAACACATGGACTTGTCTATTAACCTATACTGAACAACGGTGGCTGCTGGTAGCCATGTTATTAAGACCCTGTTTAAACAACGTTTCATGAGAAAACGCGTTGTTTTTGTTTCAGAAAGGTTTCGTATTCACACAGCAACATCGGCACATCGATGTCTACTTACCCGGCAACCGAAAAATGCTGAAAACGATGTAGTCATCACGTTGGGCCACTAGTGGTTGTTTTTGTAATGAAACCACACACATGCACGTAGAGAATAATACGCTATGAACATTATCAATGGCGCGTACACAGACAGATGACCAAGTTGGATTGTTATTGCGACGACTGTAAACTATAAAACTAAAAAGTCCCAGGAGAATATAGTCTGGGAGTCGTGACACTCTGGAGGACGCCATTGTTGTTATTGTCCATCTACTCGCACATGTGTAAAATAACTATTTACAATGGCTGTGGTGCGCATGTGCAGTAGCAGTGTTTCCACCGTCTGCACAGAGGTGGAGTCGTAGCATTTTTGAAAAGTTGCGTTTTGTCCTGTTTACACAGGGATAGACTCTCAAGTTTGTTTATGCATATTCCCAAAAGAGAATAGATAATGGAGTGACCCTCCCACTCTAATAAGGGATGGTGTGCGTGATGTAAATTTGCAATATATTTTGCAACCGCACTAGTTAGTTACTCTCAGGTTATTTTGACATTATTTGAGCTCTCATTTGAGAATAAAATGCTGCTAATTACATTATCCTGGAAAATATGCTTTCACTTTACATGCTGAATGGCGTAGGTCAGAGGTCTGGAATCTGTGGCTCTTTAATTCCTCTTTTATTGGCTCTTGAAAATCATACGTAGAACAATTTTCATCCTGTTATCTTTTTTCATTTTATTTGCATACCTGGCTTATTTCAAAAAGACTCTCCTGGATAAAATGGTTAAAAAAATAAATAAAAGCTCAAACTGCTAAAATTGCTATTAAAAAAAAAAGTGTTAAAAGGTGGAGTGGCAAAAAAAAAGAAAATACCAAAAGCAGCCAAAATGTTAGAACTTGGTTAAACGGTTATAATAGCTAACATGACTAGATAGAAATGTTTAAAATGGGTAAAACATCCAAACTATGAGTTAAAGTTGGCCAAAATGGTTAAAACTGTTGAAAATGGCTATAAAAGCTGAAACAGACAAATTAATTCTAAGTACAGTCATGAATATACATTTAGAAAAACTAAATGAATGACTTTTTTTTAACTGTGTGATCTTTTATGATTAAACATGTTCTGTGGCTCCAGAAGAATTTCATTTGGTGGGAAGTGAAAAAAAAAAAAAAAACCTCCCCTTTTGATGGGAAAGGTTGCAGAACCTACAGATGGCTCTTAATACACACAATTAAGAGAAATGCAAGACCAGTGCTTGGTTTTCATTTGGTCAACACAGAAAGTAGTCATCTGAAACCCCCCTAGTTGATATGCCATTCCCTGTGAAAGCATCAGTACCTAAGCAGCATGCAGGGTAAGCAGTGTGCAGGCCCACCTTCTGGAGCTGATCCAATCTGCACTGTCAGCGTGTGGATGGACTTCCTGGACAGGCCAGAGGTGCCTCCCTGATTGGCTGTCACTCAGTGTCAGTCGCACGGAACCTGACCATCACTCATACAGAACACACACAAAGTAATGGATTGGGCTTTGAGAAAACAAATCATTTGCAAGTAAATAGCAAGACTTTCATTCAGAGAGAATTACCCCCGAGAACGTACTGCGAATGGTTGCCCGCGCTCACAACTGTTCCGCAGCAGCAGTTTACTTGTTGAAATGTGAGAGGCTCATTAGGCCGAGGGTTCCCTGGTGAGACGGTTTAATTACGTGCCATTGGGACTTGTGCAAGTGGTTGAGCTGCCATTACAACTTTTATTAGTACTGTGAACCAGGAAAATGTTACATGAGTTATTTACCATTTCATGTTTTTATTGTGGGTGCAATTATGAGGATGGCAGCCTTGGTCGCATCAGGTACATATAAAGTATTATGTTGACGCAGTTTTTCCATTATTTATTTTTTTTAAATAGAAACGTTTTCATGCTGGAAAATTATGTCCCTGCGACACAAGATGAACATATTCAATCCAGTGTCACAGTGCAGAGCGTAGGAGTAACTACTGCCGAGGATTTGCTTGCTGGTTGGTCTGTTGCATTGTGTGCCCAGAGACAATGACATTGAACAGAATCGCCTGACGACTGTTTGGAAACTGATCCCAGGCACTCTGACGATAACAAGCAGCTGCCCAAAGTACACTGTGCTCTTCTCCATTTGTAACAGATGTGCCTCTTCCCGATGTCCTCTCACACCTGTCAGCGCAGCCCGTGTTGGGCTGAAGGTATAGGTTGAGTCCTGCTGCTTCTCCCCTCCGGTCAGTTCCTCGGGAAAATCGTTTCCTACCTCGCTGGAGCCTTTTGTTTCCCTGTGGCCTGGCAGCCTCTTTAGCATGCAGATGTGATTAGCTAATGTCACAGCGCAACAGGGCTGATTCAGACTGTTCCTCTCTGCTGGAGTCGCTTAGACATTGCAATCCCAGGAAAATCAAATTATAGAGCCATTAATTTGTCTAGGTAATCCAGCCTGTCAGCTGCTCTGGAGAAGTAATCTCCCAGGACTGCGTTCATCAAGTGTGTGATGCCAGCAGAAGTGAAGCATTATCTAATTAACGGGAGAGGACTGAGTGGCTTGGAATTACATCTGGCCTGCATCAACGGCCTTCAAACTCCAGCTGTACTGACATGTAGACAATGTTGGGCGCATATGTCTCTGACATCTGAACTGATTGGATTTTTGGGAAAGGTCCTGTTTAGTGGCTTCTCAAAACTGTTGTAGATCTAATCAAATCATGTTGTAACTGATTAGTTTCTGTATTTGACCAAAGGTCTTCAGATCACCCAGGCATATATTACGTATTCACAAACTGTCAATAGGGTTTTGCTGGCAAGGTAACTGCGGACACTTCCGAGTGTCACCGTCTGTGAGAACCAACGTATGTTGAAGTCTTGTGCCTATTAAATAGGACACAAACGTCTATGTCAGCAAACCGGCACAAGGTGACCACCCAGAATTTGCCCATTTAGCTTATTTGTACTGTTGAAAGGGCACGGAGAGCTGCCACATTTTGTTGTACTACTCATTAGTAGAAGAGGACCTTTTGAGAGGTTGTGCTACAAAATTACACAGTTCTGAAGGTCGAAGGAGATGAAATGAACTCTCCAATCCTGTTACCTTGAGTAAAGTTAATTATATGAAAATAAGGTGAAATTAAAGCCACTGGGTAAGAACAACATGGATCAACCTGAGGACTTTATCCCTGAGAGGATGAACGAAGTGTTCTTGATAAATGTGACATGCAGAGCAAAACACAGGATGAATCCAAATCCAGTTTATTGAAAATCACATTTATGTTAAAACGTATTATATGAAAATGATATACTGGTTTATAGGCAATCACACATGCAAATCTGTCCTGTACTTTGGTGGAATCGGTCTGTGTCTGAAGGTTATTTCCTTGAACATCTCCAGGTGGTGCAGTGAGAATCATTCTTCAGTTTTCTTGAGCATCCTCCCGCTGACTACATGCTGAACTCAGACCAACTCAGTCCCGGTAGTGGAGCTTGCTCTCTCTGAGTTTGTCTGTTTCTGTGTCTGAAGAGAGCCCACTCCCGTAAACGCGTCACCAAAATCAACAATACTCTGGCCACCGCAGTCTGGTAGAAGAAGAGTTCTGCAGATGTTGACGAATTTGAACCTTCTCAGGAAGTACAGTCTGATTTGACCCTTCTTGTGCACTGCCTCCCTGTGGCTGGACACATGCAGCTGTTGCACCAACCACAACATTGCCATTTTGTGGCGTATATATAAATCCAACGAGATGCAGATTAAAAACACAACAATCTCATATTAGCAACAGTTCTAGATTAAAAACTCCCATTTGCCAGAGAGAGGCTCCAGCATGTTCAGCCTTATAGGTTGAGCGTCATGTTTGCATCACTTGAGGTTAGAAGATAGAAAAAGAAGAAAAGGACAGAAACAGGTTGTACATCAGACCTGCTCCACTCATTCTCAGCTACCCTGCATCTGATTGAACCCACAGAGTTTAGTTTAGGCATTGGAATAAGCATTTCGCATTTAATCTGTGAGACGGTGCCGTTGTACATCAACATACTGGGAAATACCAAGAAGTGGAGTCGAGGGGTTTTTTTTTGAGCGAAGAAAGAAGTCAAATACAATGGCGATGACATGAGGGATGACTAATGTTGATATGGAGGCCCAATTTACACAATGTTTTCAAGTGAAAGGGGCAAACTTTTGTTTTTGCTGCTCCTGAGTCCAGAAAAAAAGCTTTGTATCCTTGTATGTATATAACATCAATGAGCCTTCAGTTGGATGATGGTTGGGTGTCATAATTAAGTGAATTATGTATGGCCAATAATTTGCGTAAAGTGTTAGAAGTTCAATTTGATCGCCAGAACTCTGAAACAAAACAAATGAAAGGAATCCTTTAACTCCAACAGAAATACTACTTGACACTACAGCTGAGTGGAAGTTTGCAAACTCAGGTGCTTGAACCAGGATATTTGGTTTAATGTTCCTTCCTCTGCTCTTTATGACATCCTGCTGCTCTCCTATATATATATTCTACATCACTGTTTCTTTGAACCTCGTGCACCCGGCCTCGGGGTTTGCTGTCATTAAAAAAGATGATCAGGATCTTAATATAGCTGCATGAGCGTTTTACTTGATCTCAAACATTTGACTTTTCAGTTTGCTGAGAGTGGAGATAAGTAAGTCCACATGACACCAGAACATTAAAATACACTTATAATCTTGTGATGCCTCAGGTCACTTTGTTGCACAGTCTTTGCCAATTTTAAAGTTGTAAGCACTTGATGACAGAATTAGAGTATTTATTCAACTTTTTATTTTATTTATTTTAACCCAACAGAACATAGTTTCTATATCTAAATGATATTTTTTAATTTATTGCCAGTGTTAGTATCTGGCGCTTGTGATAAAGAATGCAAGTTTATACATAATCACATAAAAAGAACACAGATATGTTGAAGTTCATGCTGTGGTCAGAAGAAAGTGGTGAGTGTGATATGAAGATAAGGCAAGAAGGGAATAATCAAAGGGTGCGTCAGCCTGTCTCGTGTATCAACGCCTCTCTCATTAGCAGACATGAATAGAGTAGAATATTGCTCAGAAAATGTGATTTTGAAATATTAATTTTCTACTTGATTAGATTTGAAATTGATGAGAAACTTAAAGCATAATTAGGCATTGATAATGTCAGCCAAGATGACACGGTAAGAGAGAACAGAAGGAGAGAATAAGATGAGCATGTCTTTCCTATGATCATTTTCAATTTGCCATGGTTCTAAAGTAAGTGGTGATGTTAGCAGATCGCTTAGTACTGAAAGACGTTTGTTCTCACCCTGCTTTCAATTGTTTTTCCTTTTTCTTTACTTCTTCGTCAAAGCCTTTTTGCTAACATCATCCCAGTGTAAAAAGGAGTACTGCTCTGTAATCACATTAGCAGATCATTTGTAACCGCTCTTTCACATGTTCAACTCCAAAAGGTATTTTATGTCTCTGCATTGTGCCAGGAGGAGTCTTTAAGCAGTCATTTTGCCAAAAATAAAGACTCAGAGACTACAGACCGAATACACTTTTGTATTATTGAATGTAATCATCGTCGGCGTTTGTTTGTATGCAGGGGTAACATGTCTGCACAGAGAACGGTGAATAACTGGTAACGAGACATCATTATTACCAATCTGTTTCCGTTTGTGTGAAACCTGGCTCCGTTCCTGTGAGGAAGTATTCCTGACGATTATTATTATTAATTTTTTTATTTAAACACACAAAGGTGCAGTGCTGAAGCGGGATGTTGAATAAAAACAGCTCCCTGCATACTGAGGACATAACCCGAACCTTTGCAAAATGTCATCTTCCCTGTGACTAAGTTTACTGCTGCTATTTGTGTCACAACAAACAACCCCTGGGTGCGGATGATTGACAAGTTGTGAGTGATAATTTGTCACATTCTGTCATTACTCCTTTATGCCGACTCACGGTGCATTCTGAAGCGCACAGCAGCACCGTCAACGGGAATCGTAACGACACCTGACAGCCACACATGAGAGGAGACAACATTCCCTTTATACAAGTGAAAAGGTTTAAACTTTCAACTTAAATGTCTTGCGCACAGGAGGGAAAAAAAGTCACCCCCCCCCCACCCCCTTGGGTCGATGTGACTTTAATTCATGGTTTCATCAGTTTATTTCAGTTTAGATATCTTCATTACCACCAGGGACGTTTTTGTGATTGCGCACAGCTCAGTTTAAAGACGATGCACGGAGTGTGACGGCTGTGCAGAAAGGCCTTTGAAATGCATAAACAACAGGCCACAAAAGCGCCTCGCGTCAACCGCCGCCGCTATCCCAGCAGTCGGCTCCACGCGGAGCTGTTTAGCAACTCGAGCCATTGATCGCTTAAAGTGAGTATCTGCCACGATCGGCATCCTATCAAGCAGGGGCGACACAGGGGAGCACAAGAGGTGCAATTAGCTGCTCCCAGGACTGCTGAAGGATTGACAGACAATCAACATTGAGAGAGGACAACGGGGGGAGACATACAATAGAGAGGCGGAGCTGAAGATGAGGTGTGTATAAATATATATATATATATATATATATATATATAAGGATGGAAGATTGGAGGCAGAGGGAAAAAAGATGGTCATTACCTAAATGGGTCGTTATGCCCCATCTATCCATCCCATGCTGCCATCCCCTCTCGCCCACACCACAGGAGTTTTAATTGGCCCAGTACACAGTGTTTGCTCAAGCACTCTGCAAGTTTGGAGAAGGGCTCTGTAGGGGAATGCGGTAAGCTCAGTCATGCTGGAAATATATAAGATGGAAATGAGTGGGTAGGGGAGTTGAGATGTTTGTGTGCGTGCGTGCCTATGCGTTTCAGTGCAGATTTCGAGCGCACCTAAAACTCCTTATCGACATTGAGAATTTTATAACCGGCTTTGTGGATAATGAGCAGCTAGAGTTTTGGTGATTTCCTATGAGGGGCGCATAAAGAGGAATCAGCAGTCTTCAGGATTCATTATATTGCTGCTGTCACTGCATTAAAAGTACCGGTCACTAAACCTAAACTCCATACCAAGACGAAACCTTTCTTATTGTCGGGCTCAATGTGATGGGCATCTCTCTGGGGCTCCTGCCACACGAAGAGTTTTCACCTGTTAAATGCAAACTGTCCTGTATAACACATCTGTCACCATGATGTCACCACGTGCTGTGCTCATCATTAATCCCCGTTTAAATCCACATGCCTTTCACCTTGCAAAGCAATGTTAATTTAGATCCCTTTGATCCCAAGAGCAAGGTTTCTTTGAAAGTAGAAAAGACTTTGTAGCCCACAGCTGAGGATAGAGCTGAAGCTCCCGGTCAGAGATACGGAGATGGAAAGCGGACTGAAGTCTTGTCTCTTTCAGCCTGATGAATACCCTCCATGGGATTATCTCAGCCAGCAAAGATGGAGTCCTTGGCCACAGGGCAAGTCTTTGCTTGTGGGTCTGACACTGTTATAGCTGCAGTAGGTGTATTATGCCTACTCCAGTTGTGCTTACTTCTTTTTCTGTACAAGTATTCTTGAATAAATGAGTGAAATCAAGATCCTATCAAGTTAAACAAGGACACCGTCTCTTTCCAACTATCTACCGCCACTTTTAAAACCTGATCACAACCGGCACATTGTGCAGCGACGGTTGCCTTTTCTGGTTTTTGGTGATTTGAATAATAATCTGACATAATTAGACTCTCTTTAATAACTTTAAACGGACTGAAGTCTTGTGAAGACGGTCAGCCGATTTCGGTGGTTGAACAGAAAATCTGAACCTGTGTATTCCCGAAAACCCCCAAAAAAGACAGTTGAGACTTCAGTTGTTGATCAAAACAACTGAGCAATTTGGGATCTTTTATTTAATTTCGTTTGTAATAAGCGTGTTTCATTAATGGCTTCCACATTGCAGTAAACACTCATAGTTAACTGAATGAGGCTTTATATAAAAGGACAAGCGTGTTTGAAGCCAAAGTATTTGTTTGTTGTTTTTCTCTGTGGAAGAAGTTCGATTAGAAGCTAAGACTGATAACATTTACATTCCAAATGTTTGACTTTTTACCACTAATTGAGCTACGACAATGTGAGAATGTTTTTACACGATCAAAGACTCTGGTTTGGCCTTCAGAGAAACGCAAGATGTAAAACAAGTCAATGTATGATGTGGAGTCATGCTGCTAAGATAAATCTCTGCATTCTAATTTATGGGCAAACTAACCATTTGGTCAACTTTGATTGTTTCTTGTGTGTTCAGTTTTTGTTGTGCTTGACTTTGCTGCAATGCCAGCAACACAGCAGGTCTATGAAGTGGACTGAAAAGTTAAACTGCCTCAAAGAAGTCAACAAAACCTGAGCAGAGTGCTTTAAAACTGCCTCATCCAACACTTATATTGCTTAAAACAACTTGGGGTCACAGTCAGCTCGAGTTACTCCAATGTCACTAAGGCCTAATGTAACTTGGTAGTATGATTGGTCGTGTTGGTGAAGGAAGTTCAGAGACATTACTCAGTGTGTCTGCCAGTTTGTAGGTCGGCTTAAACTTGTGTTTAATCAATATCAGGTTTGATCGCTTTTGTACAAACTCTTAAACATCAGCTCTTGAGGGCAAAGGTAGGGTACAACCTGGACAGGTCTGTCCAACCACACACATTCATGGTGTCTACAGAGAATTTAGAGGCCAGTTAACTTCAAATACATGTTTTTTTTTAATTGAGTAAAAGCAGAAGTACCTCAAGAATCCGAAGCATGTTCAGTGAGAACATGCAAACATTTCCAGAAAAAGTCTCCCAAGGCCCAGGCTCAAATAAGGGGTTTTCTCATTGTGAGCCGAGAGTGCTGACCACCATGTTCAACACTGTGTGCCCCCTTATGGTTCCACTTATGACTTTTAGCTACGAGTTACCATCGGGTGATGCAAGTGTGCTTATTCTGTATTGGTTTTCACCTCATATCTCCATCCATCCATCCATCCATCCATCCAGACATTGCTGAACAAATAGCGTCAGATTTATCTCACTGCTTTCAATCTAGTGGTGTTACACATCATTTAAACAATACATTCCATTGAAAATATGGAAAGCATTAATTTTTTTATTTTTAAATAACATTTTCACATTTTTGCCCAATGGCTGAAAAGTTACTTGTTAGAAATATCTATCCTCACGGTTCCTATGTGGGATTTTTTTTATGGGTACTTCGTCTTCTTCCCACAATTCGAAGACTTACTTGTTAGGTTAATTGGTGACTCTGAATTGGCTGTTGGCTAGATCCTGTGTTAGTAATAGTCCTATGTTTCCCTGTATTAGCCCTGTAATAAAATGGGGATATGTCCCAGGTGTTCTCTGCCCTTTGCATAATGATGGTGATTCTCTTCATATTTTGAGCAGAATTTGCACTGAGAAAAATCATTATGAACTGCAATTTTCCACTCATGATTTTCTGAGACTAATGAACTCCTTCACATCTGTATCCAAAAACACTCGGCCTCCTTCAGGACCTTGACTCACAGTCATGTTGCTGATACGTTCCCTATCAGATTAAACGTGGACGTCAAGTGTGTTGTGGCCTGTTTTGTTTTTATTACTATTGCAGCACTTTTCTATACTTCTTGTAAAGCGTTGGACTTATAGAAAAATCCCCCCAATTTTTTTTTTTTCATTCCATGTTTTATTTCCTTAATAGAAAGAAATACAACACAGTTAAGGGAATTTAAAAAACTTTTTGTCAGGAGAATTTCCTAGTAAAAGGAACCTTAGGGAGACAGAATACACAGGAATCACACTGACAGCGATTTGAAAAAGTTCAAGACAATTTTATTACATTTTTCTTGCAAGAAGAGACAATGTCACAGCGCAACCTTTGCATGATTATCCAGGACTTTGTCTAACTCTGAAGTCAGACGTCACCTTTTTAAAGTCGTAATTGTTTTGAGTCTCCATTGAATGACAACAAAAGTAGCACAGATGTTCCAACAGTGCTGACACAGGTCATCCTTGAACACAGACTGCAAATTACACATCATTCTTTATGAGACAAAACAACATTTCTCTAAGACTTTTCTTCAGGAAATATTCACAATCTTCTATTCGAACACACACAGACAGAGACACGTGCTTTAAGATGAGAATTGCTCACTGAAGCCTTGTCTTCTTCAGGTATGTCAAACAAAGCATTGCACACGCTCTCCTGCACGCGTATGTCCATAACTGATGTGTTCAGCTTATCCTGTTGAAGAAGAAGGAATGAGATTGTGAATTAATCATGGCTGGGAGCCTGAGAGCTCTGAGAAAGAAAGAGAGAGAGAGAGAAAGAGAGAGAGAGAGCAGTGATTGTGAAGATTTGAACAGGTTGGACTGGAGACATGAGGTGTGTGTGCTGAACAGAGCAGGATGAGGATGCAGCGTCATGCACAGCCACATGACACCGCACAAGGCCACGTCTTGCAATATCTGACCTCATGAATACAGCATGGGGCCACTGCTGGGAAACTAAGAGACATAACTGAGATATCCATCACTCGGTTTGAGTTCTCTGCTTCGCCTCACTGCCGCTGCGTTGTTTGTTGCTCGTTTGGCATTGAAGTTAACAGAATGCTGCTTCTCTCGTCCTATAGCCAGATGGAATGAGTTTAACTGAACTGATTGTGTTCCTGCATCACATTCCTCCACCTGCCTCTCAGCTTTTTCCAATTTCATGACGACAATCGCAACATCTTGTATGATCACTCCTCCATTTCTATCTTTTCATAGTCGTCATTGCCGTTCCAGCGTGGCGCCGTGTGCAGATGCAGCAACCCAACACTTAACGAGAGTGAGCAATTACTCACATCCAAACCGAATCTATCTGAATCCATCCACAGACAGACACACGGCGACACAGTACCCAGAAGCTGTGCCTTTTCTTTAATGCACAATGCATTCTGCACTTGATTGTCGGTTCTGATTGTGCTACGCTCAAACTTTGCTGGTGTTATACATGCATATTCTTTTTCTGACATATAAGATACAATAGCGGCGTCAAAGAAAGGCTGCTAAACAATATTTCATTGTATTCTGTACAATGACAATTAAGCTTCTTCTTTTCCACGTACAGCATAAATCTAGAGTCTCATATTTTTTTAATATTCTGTGCCATCTTTTATGTGACTGTATTTTTCTCCTCCCGAGCCTCTTGGCAAGCTCAAAGCCATCGCATGTCTGAACTTCGTCCATGAGCTCTCCTTCACTTGCAGCTTGTGTCCGGAGGTCAGACTCCATTCAGGAGCCGGAATGCAAAATGATCTGCTGCCCTTGTGGATGAAAAGCTAAACGTAGGCAGATTGTGGCTGTAGATACATTGGGAACCACCGCACACATTTGCAACACACTGTCAGAATAAATCCACAACTGAACGAACGCCGGATTTCCTTGGAAAAAAAGTCAAAAGTTTGTTGGATTTATGTAATTTCATCATAACGAGCAGGTAAAGCTCGTGGTGAATGAGACGGGCACAATCATATTTATTGTGGTGTATTGGAACAAGTCGGTGAGGAATGGGTATTGAAGATGGTTTATGAACAGCAATTAATAATTCAAGGGTCTGATGTATGCTACGCTGCATAAGAAAGGTATCTGACTATGAATACAAATGTATGTAACTACAAAAAGCTAATAAAAAAAAGTGCTGGCTGATGCCCTCAACTCCTCTCCACGCTTCAAAGTCAGAACAGGAAATGATCGTCTCTATTAGTTCTTGCTACTATATTTATTCAGTGACTGTTTTTTACTTGTCCTTCCCTCTTGTTTACAATGCAGTGTATCCTACCACTGCCTTCAATCATGTGGACTGTTATCTGGTCTTTCTTACATGTTGCTAAACATACATCGACATGCTTCTGGGTTTTGTTTTGTTTTTTTTTGTTTTTTTTTTAAAGTAGATTTGTTTACTTGCATTCAGCATCCACTCTCTATGTATTCATCTGCATATCCTTAAATCGTCTAAACATCTCATGAAAACCCACATTTACATCAATTACAATCTGTAATGACTTCTTTGATTTGTAAATGTGACCAAAATTCACACACATCAAGAGAATCTTTTCAAATCTGTTGAGTGAAAATGTGGAGCCGTGTGAATCTAATTTAGTATAATAGAATATCTCATTAAACCTAAACTTTAAAAACAAATGTGAAATATTACTTTTTTATTTCTTTTTTTTTTTTTTACATTCAATTAGCTGCATTTCAATTAAAACCAAAATTTTCAGTTCCTTCAAAAGACTCAACTGTGTTATAATGTTAAATATAAGATAAGTCCACTGAGAAGTGCTAGTCGAGCACACTGTATAGAAGCAGACAAAATAAAAGTTCTTTCAATATGAACATTGTCATCAAATCATGCATTTCTCTTGGCAATTCTTATTCATCTAATTGTAACAAAATATAAAGTAAATATGAGGGATGCACCGATACCACTTTTTTAAAGAATGAGTACAAATACAAGTATTACAATGGACACAAATTTACTGAGACGCCGACGATGGAAAAAAATTGAAAATCAGTTCTCCATCCCACTTTCTGGTGCCAACACCATGAAACACAAGAGGTTTTCAAACAGCTTTAACTCTTATTTTCTGTCATATCTGTGATTAGCCCTGCTCATTGTGAGGCTTCTTCTGAACACGTCTTATTGTTGTTGAGGCAAAAGGTGGTAACATAAGTCGGTACATGAGTGTGTTTTTCTGTGGATTCCACCCCGACATCACAGATCACCCCGACTGAAAGCTCTAATATAATAATCAGATATGAGTTTTAGATGTTGAATAATTTCCTCATTGAATTCAGTGGAATAATGGTAAGACTGGGGAGATAATAAAACCAAATAAACTCAATAATTCTTCAGTTTTGGAGGTATTGATCTTGAGCCCACGTGATAGGGTCTGAGTCATGACTGTCTAAACTCCTCTATTTTCTGCTGCTGTACAGCACATTGCCGTTGAACGCTCTGAAATATCTCTGCTGACGATACATTCCCGCTGTATGAGTGCAACTTAAATGATCTATTCACTTTTTGGGTTGCAGGAGAAATACCATCAATTTCACTAATGTACCTTACAAGGGCAAAACGACATTGTGCTAAGAACAAGTATGAAGTTAAATTACGCGAGTGGAACCACCTCTGGTGCACTTTCGGCTTCGAGGCCTGGGAAAGGGTGACGCTGTGTGAGAGAACCCCTTTTCTGAGGTGCTGATTGTAACAATAAAGAAAAATCTGAGCTGAACAGACACGACTTTTACTAAGAGACTCAAGTACCATCTAATAAGGGGTACAGATGTGCTTGAGAGGGATCTTGCACTCGGTCGAAGACGCATGTTTCACGGTTTGACTATTTCTCCTCTTTTGTACACTTCTTCTCTCCGACTCTCTCTCTCTCTCTCTCTCTCTCTCTCCGTCTCTGCCTAAGCCTGTTCTGCTCCAGTAGACGCTCTTCTTTAATCCTATCTGATTAGGACCCCAGTTGTCTCCCCTCCACCCACGGCCGCATAAAAAAAAAAAAAAAGTATGCTAATGTGGCCCGACTGCAAAAATGGAAATTAGACTCCTTGCACTCCTCGCAGCAGCCGAAGACAATGCAGCCATGAAAGATGCAGCATTGTTTCAAGACAAACTTGGGCAGATAAGAAGTTGTCAAATTTGATCAGCAATGAATTATGTATCACTGGCTACTGAGTTTAAGCGTCGTGCTTTTTGATGAATCCTCTTTATCTCTTCATCTGTTTCAACAATCTCACCGTGCTGTCGGGAACGGCGTATTTATGTACCTTTCTTTGCGCGTATGTGCATGTCTGGTGTGTATTAACTCAGCCGTGTGTACTTCTGCCTGTGTA
Source organism: Lipophrys pholis (assembly GCF_963383615.2). Taxonomy (NCBI): domain Eukaryota; kingdom Metazoa; phylum Chordata; class Actinopteri; order Blenniiformes; family Blenniidae; genus Lipophrys; species Lipophrys pholis. Next base: position 18,172,479 of record NC_137649.1, read on the forward strand.
GGTGTGGATAGATAAGATATCGCTTCCAGAAGTTATACAGACAGAGAGGAAACAACTTACTTTTGCATTTTTGATCCACACAGCAACAATAATAATAATAATAATAATAAAAAAAACTAAAAAAACAAACCTGCATATTGTATATTTAGATCCAGGAAGAGCAATGGCAGCTTGTAAACAGCTCCGCTGGGGAAATCTTAGATGTAAGCAGATAGAAGCCGTTATCACAGATACCTTTCCATCGAGGCGAGTGGTTGCGGAGAGAGCTGCTAACAGGATTATGTCTTGCATGCTCACCTTTACCAAGCAGACAGAGGTGCAAGATCGATACGTGACTAATGTGATCAGGGAGGGCTATCACCCCTCATCTTCTTGCTTTCAATGAAGCCCATTAACAATGTGATTGTGGGGCTCCGGCAGTAGCCTGCATTTTCTTCTCCTCCCTAAGCCTTACAGTGAAGCTTACTCCCGGAGCACAATGTGTCCCTGAAATGGGATATGTCTGATATTATCCCACGTTTCTCTATTTGAAAATTTAAATCTACACCGGGTGAGACGGGAGAATGAGTCGCGTTGCTGACACTCCAAGACTCTTGTCAGTAACAATCCGGCATGCATTTACATTTACCTACAGCACAGGACCGCAGCTCGCTTGAGTTGAGCACATCTCATTAAAATAGAGGAGAATGGTTCTGCCGTGTCTATTGTGCTCAGTAATTCCTCTGTGGTGTATTCCTCCCCCATCTTTGCTAATGTAACGGCGTTTCAGATCCCAAAACCCGCTCCGCTTCTCCATTTTCTTCTTTCTTCTAGGAACGGGAGCCTGATTTCCCCCAAGTTAATGAAATTGTCACAGCACCTTATGAAATCGCCACCGTGTAAGCAATAACATCTGGCAAATAGATGGTGCATGTAATGTCTGCTGAGCGTCGCCACACAAAACCGTGTTAATGAGTGAAATGATGGGCTGAAAGACACGGCTGTAGACAGACAGGCGCAGATTGACACGCTGACAGGCAGATCGGCCAGACAGGGGAGAGAAGACTGCAAATATGTATGAGTGGAAGTATGGCAGACAGAAAAAAAAAAAAAATGGAGAATGAAGTTTGAAAAATGCTTTTGGATTCTGGAACGGTTAGCTGGAATTTGACAAAAAGATAACGTTAAATTGAAAAACAATCAGAACCAAATATTGAAGCCCTTTTGTGGGTCAGGCATGCAAAAAAACAAAAGTCAACTTTGATGGTAGAATGATTTGTAACCTGTGCGACAAGACCATGGAACAAAAATACTTTGGGGAAAAAAATGATTATAAATGTGTTTTTGTGTTCATCTGTTTCTGGCAGATGTAAGAAAAAGATGAGACACACATTATGTTCTAATATTGATGTTTTCAAATGCAGCATTTACTTTCTCCCAGACGGAAATATCTCATTAGCGGTAGAATGAATTCCTCATGAAATGTGTTCACGTATCTGGTTTTTAAATTTAGATTATAAGATAGGTTTAAAGGCAGAATCAGGACAGGATTCATTGTAATAGAAAATGGAAAAGTCAAGACAAAAGTTCTGTTTGCAAAGCCGTTGGATTGAGAGGGCCAGCTTATGTGACGTCAACAATCAGTGTTCTCTCCTGCCTTTTTGTCTTTGTTGATCTTTCTGGGGAGGAATTGATGATAACTCAGTGTAGTTTGGATTCCCAAGTAAGCTAAATAGGAGTGGATGCACGTATGTCCCACATTTGATAAAAAATTTTCATTTAATTTGTAATTCGTAAAATTAAATTGAAAAAACCGGCATAATGCAACCATTCTTTGGACATTTCCCTGTATTTGCACCAAACAGTATCATTAAAATTGGCTTTTTGTTAAGATTGCCGTCATTGTCGGAAGTAATTGTTTTCATCACTTATCTGCACCGCCACAAAGAAAAACTTTAGAGTTTAAATTTGAAGGTTATTGCAGCACTATTATACTGGTCCGGCCCGCTCAAGATTAAACTGGACTGTATGTGGACCCTGAACTAAATAGTTTTTGACACCACTGATTTACACATTCCATCGTCCATAGTTCAAATTTGACAAGTAATTTCTTTTTTCTTTTTCTAAAGCAGCTACTCATTAATTGATTTTATACATATCAGCATTTTTCTTTTTAAACAACCTGTTCGACCTCAGCATTGAAATCGTCCATGTCGTTGAGATTCTACATCCGAACATCATTGAATGAGGGATATAATATGACTCATGCACAAACCTGTGTGTGCAAACGTGCATGTGTTCCCTGTTACTGCTTCATGCTGAGCAGAAGGGAGAGCGCCCGGCTTCTCAGTGGCTCTGGCAGGCCTCTCACAGTTTGTGCTGGCTGCCCTCCCAATCTGCCTTTCCAACGGGACGCCAGCTGGCCCGCTGCTGCCACCGCCGCTGCCGCCGCCGTTGCTCCACCACAGCCACCACCACCATCACCGGGGAGGCCAACCGAGTGAGCGCGAGACGTCAAAGGGGGAGAGAGAGTGAAGACGGGTCCTGCCAGTCTGCGCCATCCTCACCTGCTCACTGAGATGTTAAATCTGTTGTCGGCCTCTCTTGTCTCTCCACGGAGGCTCAGAGATTTGTATGCAGACGGTAAGTGGAGTTCATTGCAGGCTGCCTCCTTTACCCATTCGCTCATCTGGGGGCCGCGCTGGCATTCACCGGCATCTCCTGCACCACACTGTTTTGAAAGCCATTTATGATAACAACGGAACAATCGGTGAACCCTTGTAGGAGTGAAACGCATTCAGATGTCCACGCGGTCAGCTCCCCACAGTGAGAGTAATGCAGCTTCTGCTCATTAATGAAGGCCAGCCTGAGCATGCTTCAAGCAGCCGGATGGAATGGGAGGGGGAAACTGATGTGATTATCTATTTATTAGGCGGTCCTCCTCGCGTTTCCACATGTACTTTGGCGCCTGCATGTCCCATTAGAAGTGTTCGGTCAGCAGTACTGAGGGCGGCATATTGAACCCACGTCACACCATAATTACCCCCCCCCCCCCCCCCCCCCCCCCCCCCCCCCCCCCCACACACACACACACACACACACATATTGCAGTTCTGCTTGGCTGTGCTCTCCAGAGACTTACCCATCATGTCCTCACACATCCCCCAGACACCCAACCTGCTGACCCCACTGACACAGACATGCCAGTGAAAGCAATGCTTTCACACCCTCTGAAACAAGCACAAGCCCACACTATAGATCTATAAATTACATGTATTGTCATGACTTCCCATCTTGCTTTAAAGAAAAATCTAAGTTGAACGAATCAGCTTTTTTTCTTTTATGCTTTCCTCTTGATTATATATTTCATTCTGTCAAATAGCCAAATCTTGCATTTCAGCATCTTTTGGATTTATCCCTCCTCTCTGCAGCCCTCGGTGTCTCCTCTCATTCCACATCTATTAGCGATGTGTAAGTCGACAGTGTTGGATGCCTGCCTAGCAATTAAAAGACAGCCGGAAAATGTGATGAGGGATGATATGAAATGACTTAAACCTTTAGAGAAACATTCCACCGACTCGATCCTCATGCAATTCGACTTAAAGTACTTACCACCTTGGTGTTGTGTTGCACATTTGCATACATGTAAACAACATGCGTCTCAATAAAGCATTCTGAGGAACAACGCAAGCTTCATCTCAGAAGCAATTTGCATTAGCGTCTCGGTGAAGATGAAATCTAATTTCATAATGAGCTCTGTGGAAAGATCTTCAATGGTATACAGGGAAGTGAGAATCCACCTGAGGCACATGCGTTCATCCAGGAGCTGATGCAGTGAGGTTTGGACACAGCAGTCTTCAAGTGCAGGGAATACAAGCAGAAAGGAGTCGTGTTTGCTTCTTGATTAAATACGACTTTCTTCTGTTGTAAGCTGGGTGCCAAGAGCCAATCACATCCCAGGTGTTGCTTTGGGAGAAAATCGTGTGACGGGGGCTCAACAACCTTTGTTTTGTTACCTTGGAGCTAACGTCGCCATGAATATTTGAAACGCTGCGTGTCAAAGTCGGCTCGCACCTTTTCCCCGAATGCACACTTGGATGAACATTAGATTTAGAGTTTAGAGTTCCTGAAACGACCAACATCCTCTGCCAGACACTCGGGAAGCGCATGAAAAAAGCATGAATGTAATAATATCCATGTACTCGAGGTATTTATTATTAATTAATGCATTTAACCGGTGGCGCTTACTGGTGGCGTTTTGTATTATTACAAGTCTTCTGCTGGAAGTTGGTCTGATTGAAATGGAAGTGATTAGGTTTTGACCGGCAGTATGGCCAAGCTGCCTCAGTGCTACAACATTCATGATGACAGCGTGTGCAATGAACAAAGGTTTCCTCTGAGCGCTGACATTACACAGCCTTTCATGTGGCAAGAGATTCTAGTAATATACAGTCACACGTACATATTCTACCACCTGCTAACAAGGAAAGATGTTATGACATTTAGCAAAAGGGACCATTTCCTCCAAGCGCTGGATAAATTTGAACTTCTGTTGTCACATCAATCCTCCTCGTAGATTGCAGAATGAGGTCGCAGAAGAGGTCACATCACGAGAAAAAGAGTTTAGCTGCACATGTTACAGCTGGTTTTGTGAATATTCTCAGATCAGCTGGGAGGAGACTCGTATCATTAAAGTGCAGGACAAACTACTGAACTCAAAGTAGGAACTCACAGTATCATTTTAATGCTCCTTACGGGCAATCTCAATCTCTGTTCTATTCTATTTGTTTGTATTTGATTCTATTGCATCCCACACTGTACTGTATATCTTCCTCCTTTCTGCATATGTTTATAATTTTCAATTGAGTCTTGCTCTGTATGTACGCTACATTGGCTTTTATTATTTATTGTTTTTTAATCTAGCTAATTAATGCACTGTCCAGTGGCAGCTTTTAATTTTTTCATCGCGCTCCCATGTATGATGACAGTAAAGCTATTCTATTCTAATCTATTCTATAACAATTTAAACTTGCCCTTCAATTTTGATTTACCAGCATACTTTTTTATCTGCGGGAAGCTGTTGGTCGCACCAACCTTGCTCTTGAATAAAGCTGATCGGCTGCCATGTTCAACACATCACACTAACTTAATTGATAGTTCTTGTTCACAGTTTTGTTTGTTTAGCTTGAGTGACTGAACGAATGAATAAAGCCCCTCTGTAAAGACTGATCCTGAAGACAAATTTTAGAGGTACAATTTAACCTGATGGGAAACGTGGAGTTTAGATGCCAAATCGATGGATCAGTGCACAACATGAAACTTAAATATCGTGCTTTATGAAGATAATAGTCTAACCCAGTTAACATTTTGATATTTATTATTTATGTGTTCGGGATAGTGCGCAAATTCAAGAAAAGGAACAGTTTTATCTGATCCAATTTCATATATTTTTTCATTTTCTAACAACTTGAAACCATGGTTTCTACATTTTCTTCATCACTTTTTAAGTCTTGGCTGACTTTGATCTTAAAGAAAAGGAAATGACTCCAAGTATCTCAGGTGCATCTGTCTGAAATACTTGGAGTAATTTCCATTTAAACGCCGCAGGAGATTGTTTGAGGAGCATTTGTCAGAAGTTTCAGGGCTGCTCTTCACGTTCCTCCTACTTTTGTGCAATTAGTATGTCAGGAAGTAGTGAGATGAGGGAACAGCTCACTGCCTAATTTTCTCAGTTCGTCTATTGTCGGTTTCTTCTTTTCTCCTGATAATAATGAAAGTTGCTCAAAAGTGATGCGGAAATTATCTCAGAATATAAATTAAGTCAAAGACGATGTGTGAGTTGCCTTACTTGTGAACCATGTTTTATTTTTATTTTTTTCATTTATTAATATTAACAGCAGACACAGGCAGGAAAACGATATAATCGGCAAAAGATCCACTTCCTTTGTCCTCACTCACGTACTCCAACACACAAACACACAGTTGCCTGTTTCCGAGAGGCTGACACAGATGAACCGCGCAGCAGCTGCAGGTCAAGAGGTCAGTCTCATTTCTGAGGATCAAGCTTAGGACGACTGTAAAATACCAAGAGTCACGAGGGAACATGCATACAATGAAAAGGAGAGCACCTCTCCCTATACGATATGACCTATATGTTCTGACGATTCTCTCTCAAGAGGACCGCCGGAGCTGTGCACATTCAAAACATGCTCTTCTGCAGTGCTTCTGACACCTTCAGATGAAACAAACCTGATTTAGTCTGTGCTTTGGAGCAGCACTGACCTGGATTTGAATGGAAATGCTGGAACTTTGAGCATTTGGCTTCTCTACGACTTGTGGCTTTGAGACTCTTTCTGTCTCCAATACAGAAAGAGTCTTGAATAAGGATAAAATGATGGATAATCACAGGGCTGTACCTGCCCTGGCCAGCTGGACCCATTTTGTATGGAGTACACATGTTCTCCCCTGTGACTGTGTGGGCTGACGAGTGTATTTGAACAGAATTTTCCTCCCACAGTCCAGACACATTCAGGTTAGGTGAAGTGGAAACTCTAAATTGCCTGTAGATGTGAATGTGGTTGTCTGTCTGTATGTGTTAGCACTGTGATCGACTGGTGACCTGCTCAGGCTGGACACTGCCTTTTGTCAATTGCACGCTGTTATAGACTGCTGAAACCTACCCCCCCCCACACACACACACACACGCACACACGCACGCACACACCCGCACACACACAACAAGCCTGAACAGTTGCAAGAGTTGGAAGATAAGTCTCCCTTTGGCAGTAGCATGTAGGGAGTGAAACACGGTGTAAGGAAAAAGCAAGATTATTTGTGTGATCTGAAACTGTGTGTCAATGCAGTTTAAAAAGCAGGTGAAATCGCCTTTTAAAACTCAAGTGTTTGCTCATATTTATAACAATGCCCTCCCGTGGTGGCTGTTCGTTATGTGTGCTATGCATAAGAAGCATTGCACGCTCTGAATTCAGGCTTTTGTTTTAAGCCAGTGGCAAGAGAAGACAATTCAAAGGACAAGCGGGTGAGCAGATGGCCGAGCCATTATTACCCTACATTTGAACCATAGTGCAAAATGGAAAAGCCAATGGTTACACAGAGGCTCTTCCAGGCTTTGTTTGGCCACTCGATTGCTTTTCAAAGTGGGCACATCAGAAGGCAATGTTGGGTGAAAACAAGGGACACAATGTTATTTCTGCCGCTGTAGAAATATTGTTTATTGTTGGCCACGGATGATAGAAACAAAATCAAGCTGAAGGTTTAAAAAAAAAAAAAAAAAAAGGAAAAAAAAGGGCTTTTTCCATCATGGAAGGTGCTGCGTTTGTTGTATGTAACAAAAAATGAATTCTTTAGAAAAAACAAAAAAAAATGCATGCATTATACATTTTTTTTTTATCTTCCTCTGCCACAAATTCAGCTGCATGTTGGTTACTATTTCTGCTCCATGTCCTGACGTCGGAAAAGTGATTAGAATTCAGCTTCCATGGAAGTGAATATCCAGCCGTGTAAATCAAATCTGCTGGCTTATGAAGGAGAGGCAACAACAATTTTGAGAGCAATATGCAATATTCATTGTTCATAAATAATTAATTTGTTTGCTCACAACTCTGCCTAAAGTGATTGTGGCCCTTTTTCATTTGGGTGTATATCTATGGCAGGCTCTGTCCTGCTGAATGGAGTGGCATTTGTATTTCATTCACACACACCACTTTACCCATACTTCATTACTTTCCACTGTTGCCCCTGGCCCTGCTGTGGATTCAGAGAGAGCTCAGATCCACACTGAGGCTTTAATACAGAATCAAGCAGAGGATCTGCTGTAGATAAAGAAAATAATTACACTGTAATGGTATCTTAAAAATAAAATAAACTACAAAGCTCTCAATTATCTTCATCTGTTTGTACACACACACACGCAGGGACAAATATGGATTAATAACGGCCTTTTAGACTGCAGAGCTTCACTGGCGATGTGAAATACAATCCAATCACAGAAGTTACATTTGGAATGAGGATTTCCTCACTGTCACTCGTTACCTGCAATTTTAGGTTTGTGTTAGGAGTGTAATTTACTGTCTGTCGGGTGTGATGTGTGGTCTAATGGATGCACTCGGAGAATGAGATGGGTTGTGAAGATTTATGTTCCCGGAACAGTATAACCAAGGACACGCAGGCTAACATGGGCTTCTTTACAGGGAGATAATTACATTCTCAGACATTGAACCAAGTAGTGCCGCATACTTAACTGAGAACACATTTACTATGCAGTTGAGGGGAGATATATTTGGAACCCGATAGTTCTTGCTTAGGTCATGGTATTTGCGATTAGCGCCGCACTGGAAAGCCGAGTGTGTTCCTATTACCACGGGGAAAAAACAAACTGCAGATTTCTCAAGGTAATAAAGAACAGGTTTTATTTTTGTTCCAAGGTCTTCCTTGTCTGAGAAAGAAAAGTAACTTCAGATAATGGGTTTATCTGGATCGCTGTTGGAAATACTGGAGGTGGAAATACTCCCGACACGAACAAATTCTACTCAGTATCATGTAATACAATATACATATTTTTAATGTTACCAACATTAAAATACTTCATCTGTGTTATGTTGTTGCAAGATGGATTTATCTATTTCTGGTTTATAATGGTCGTGTTTAGAACCTTGACAACAGGAAAATAAAGGTTTATATTTCCATCGTTGTATATGTTGTTTGAAGGTTTGTTGTAATGTTAGCGCGGGGTGATAAATGTTTTATTTTGTCATTATCATGAAGGAGCTGCAAGTATGAAGATGCCAATTCGCTTCGCTACATTTTCTAAATTGATACGTCCATCAAATACAGCTTTTCTATGAACGTTCAGTCTAGTGAAATATGTCACGAAGTTTACAGAAGAATTACATTTACATTTGAAGAATAAATGAGTAAGCTCACACAAATTAACCCATTATAGGAAGCACGATATCATACGATGTACCTCATCTGGGTGAAGAGTCTGGCCTTGTACCAAGAGCAAAAACATTAACTGTGTATAAGAAAAAAGGACAATGGACTTGATGAATAAAATGCACTTTACATCATGGTTGCAGTCTAACACTAACGATAAAACAATTTAATTAAAACTCAGAGTTAAAGTATACAAAACTGCAGAGCAGAACAGAAAAAATAAAACAGATTTTGCCAGCATGTATTTTAAAACGAATGTTTACAGTTACTGCAAGTGCAGTTATGAGTAATAATGTAGTGCTTCTGCACAGAGTACTCGCACTACCTGAAGGCTCCCCTATAGAACCCGATGAGTACTACAGGACATCCGTCACCGGTATGCAGAGGCTGTGAGATGGTGGTTCAAGTCAACACTTTGCATATAATTTGCTGATGGAGTAAATTTGGCTTATCGGCATTTAATAAGTACTCATATCACTACTCGGTATCAGCAAATAGCTAAAGGTTAGTACTTGTACTTGTACCTTTAAAAAAAAAAATGATAACGGTTTCATCCCTCGTTATGAGGTATGACTACAGCTATGTTTGTGGAGTTTCCCGTCATTCTGCAACTACTCACACCCTGGTTGTTGCGAACAAATCCGCCCACACTAACAATGCAGGGAGAAACACTGAAAGCTGACAAATATTGTAGCTTTCCACTTTTCTAAAACATTTGTTGACTGCTACTGTGGTAGGAAACACTGCTGTTTAAAATCACCTTGTTTGTTGCCCAGTACTAATTTATACTGCTGAAATATTGTGGTGAATTCTTTAGATGTAGGGTGTATAGCCATTACCAGACTACTGGGAGGAATACATCATACAGTATCCACATTACTGTAAAAACGAAAGTAGGGTTTTTAAACTTTTCTTTATATTGTGGACAACATCACTGTAAAACAATTCACTAGAAACATTAAGAATGGCGAGAACGCGGACATTGGTACGGACAGACGACATAGTCCCAGGAGAATATGGACTGGGGGTCATGATACTCTTTTTATTCTTGTCCATTTACTCACTACTCGCGAGACGAAGGTAGCCCCTTTTTTGAAAAGTTTCACCTTGGGAGCTGTTTTCAAAATGTTGTGTGCTCAGTGAGTGAATGTGAGTGTGGGACTCTGTTTTGATGGACTAGTGTGTACACTGCGATTGGCTCCAGTGTTCCAGGACAAATGGAGGAACAGTTTAAAAAAAAAAAAAAAAAGGAACCTTATTTGTATTGCTTTAGGATTTCATAGCAGACTCTGATACTGTAGAAAGTCAGTCACTATTAAATTTAATTTTTTTTTAAATGTGAAAATACAGTAACAACTCCTTCCATTCATCTTTTGTACTGCTTTATTTGAGTCATGGTCGAGGCGCATTAAAGCCAATCCCAGCCAATACAGGTTAAAAGCAGTGTACTACCTGAACAGGTCATAGTCCATCACACACAATCACTTTTATATCTAAAGGCAATTTAGACACCAGTTAACCTCAAATGCATTTATTTCTGTTTATGCCGGCATGTGTGGGTGCATGCATGGCTGTGTTGGTCTTTTACAACACAATTATCAAGCTTTTTATAACATTAACTGCCTTTATAGATTTCTACGATCCGAGAAATCCTCCTTGTCGTCGCACGGTATCAGGTATCGGCCCATTTAATGAGTGAAGTGAGATCATACAGCTTAATTAGAGTGCCATGTTAACTGTCTGCTGTCTCACCAAAACAGCCATGACAGAATCAATCCGTTGAGTTGGAACCAAGCACTGGGGAGCAAAGCTGATCAATAGGCCAATTGGAAGTTCTTCTGTGTTAAAATGGATAGCTGCAGCGTAGGTAAATTAAGGGAGACATAAAGGCATTCCATGTTCACAATAGAAAAATGCAATCGCAGTTTTGCGAGCAAAGCCGTGAGTGAAAGCTACGAGTTCAACACATTTTATGCAGTATCGGCATGTTTTGCAAGGCTTCAGATGTGCAGGCACACTTACAGCACTTAGATGAGTTCATCCACTCTTCAGCCTCTGTGGAGACCACCCCTGATACCTACCCAGGGACCACCACAAAGGCCTGCGGTCTATGGGTTTTTATGGCATCTTGATACCACCTGCTCTGAAGTGCTGCAACTCATTGTAAAACCTACCTCTTTTCACCCCAGTTACGTGTGTAAATACAGCCGACAGGCCTCCCGCTGCCGCGAATACCGAGTGTGTCAGAATGCCACTACCCAGGGAAACCGGAGGTGTCTCGGCGAACATTGGTACAATAGAAACACGTGTCATGCTCGTCTGAAGTGCCTTTTATTTAACAGTCAGACTCAGGCCTACCTCACAGCAGGAGATCCTGTGCCGGTCCATGTTAAAAGGCTGCGCTTAAGATGATGGTTCTCTTAAGGGAAAGCAAATCTCAAGTGGAGCCGACTCCTTTCAATTGGAGTGTCATACAGAAGCACTGAGAGGAAACGCACAGTGAATTAGCGTAAGAGAAGTTTTTAGTGGTGTTTGTAAGAGGAGATTTTTATATTATGTTACCAAAAGCTCAGAAAACCCTGATATAACATGAATACATTTAGAAATTTAAATGTAGTCTCAACATATTGAATTCACACACACCAACAGATATCTTAATATACATACAAGCTACCTCAAGGCCTAGATTAGATAAATGGCCAAGAACAGTAAGAACAAAACAGATTTTAATGCATTAAAACAAAACATTTTTACATCAATCTTTAATGCTGCTCTACACAACTTCGGTTTTGCATTAATGGAAGGTGAGAAACATCCCTAACAGGTTGCCAGCCCTTCATCTGTGAAACACAGAACACACACAGAAATTCGTATCCACAGGCAATTGTAAGTCATCAATCAACCTCGGATGCACAGAGAGAACACACAAACTCAAAACTGTTATCTTCACCAGTGATTCAGGGAGCTCCATCTGGAAAGATACGTAGGGGGTCGTGAAGGCCTCTTGATTTTAAAGGGTTTACATTTCTTTGTATTAAAATACATTTTCAGCATTTGGTTGATTTGTGTCACAAAACTCCTAAGGTTAAGTTAAGTTTACATTAAACTCATTAAAAGTTTTAAAAATGTGGGTCCCTCCAGATAAAGGTAGAGAACCACAGCATTACACCACATATATGACAATGTATACAGAGAATTGACAGAGCCAATACAAAAAAATGCATAAGCACGAGATAAAAACAAACATGATAACTTACACAATAATAATAATGCTTTGAATTTTAGGGGTTGTGTTCAAGATTTGAGATTTCCAGTTAAAGTTTTTGCTTAATGTGCATTACACGCCTTCTCTACACCTGCAAATGTAGATTTAATAGATTCAGATTTTGTAAATACTCTTGATAAGTCCTCAGACATTTGACATTCTTTTACATAAAAAAAAGTATGAATTTAATGTTAAATTAGTCCAACCATTTGGAGCCACTTGAATAAAGGGCATAACTTCCAAGACGCATGACCAAGTCTCGTTGAGATGTGTATTACTTCAATGAATGAGATAGACGTCCATAAATAGTTTTTTTCCCCCCCTTCAATTATATAGCACATTTTTTTCCTGCTCCAGCAGCTTTTAAAGTGCTTCACACTGTGAGTTACATTCATCCATTCATGCGCATGTCGATGGCGACGGCTGCCATGCAAGGTGCTCAAGCAAATTGCACTTCTACGTGTGAACAGGGCCAGATGGGGGTTTGAGCCACTTACATTTCAACTGGAACATGACTCATTACCAAATGACCTTATATTAAAAAAAAAAATAATAAATTTAAATGGCAAATGCATTTTTGACTTCAATGGGTATTTAATAAAACAATGGGTACAGTTAAATACATGTTTAATTATCTCTATTTGTACAAGGACAACCAAAACCCGGTTTGTGCTTCCTCTGATGTGGTGACAGAAAGCAGACCTCACAGGTCTGAGTCCACTGTCAGGTGGTCTCTGGGCCGGTTTTAAGGTACACTAGTAATGAAAGAGCAAGACCCGGCTGTTCTTTCAATCCAATATGTTGGGAATGTGCAATGCCCCAGACAGAGATGAATATCTATCTTTCGCAAGCAGCCAAAAGCTGGCCATTAAGCCTTTAGCCAAGTGCTGCTCAGCCTGATTATAGCTTTGTCAGTGAACTCGGATTCAAATTGTGTCTTTGAGCTCTGTTTACTGTGTCACATCTTTCCATCGACTGCTCTGACCGTCACCATCATTCTGCCAGCTAAGCTCCTTAAAGACGCCCGAGCCAGAAAGCATGTTGCGTTACTATGACAACTGGCAAACATGAGTTAACATCTCATTTGCTGCAGCACAGCCGCATATTAATTTAATGTTCTTAATCCAGTCTCGGTATTTTGTGCTGGCTATTGTGTTGTTTTTACATGGTGTGATCAAACTGGATTGCAGGCCATCAGGCCGACCCAACATGTACACTGACACACTTTATAAGAGGACGCTACACCAGAGAAACACATGTTTTTTTTCCAGTAAAAAGATATTGCGCTCAGCTTTTGCATTTCCTAAAACTACAGTGTGGAAATACTCATGTTGGATGCACTTTTATTTGCTTCCAGCTGCATTTGGATGATCCACATTGGGGCTGGAGAGGGAACCATTTCCTAAGTGTAAACTTCATCACAGTGACTCGCAGTGGGACGCTTGGTTCTCTGGAATGAGGTTTTGTAGTTATTATGCATGCAGCCTTGGCAGGAACTCGGATATGTGCGGCTTTTGAATGAAAGCCAAAAAATTGATATCTCATACCCCCATGGGTGCTTGTGCTTTGGATATTGCAGATTTCCACAGCCTGCTTAATGACTCTTTGGGTTGTGCGGACGAAAAGGTAATTATAGGCGATTGGGGCACTAAATGTGGTTGGATTCAAAATGTACGGGCCTGTTTTATTTCTGTTAGCCAAATGAGATCTACAGATAACATTTTAAAGTAATGAGCCACTTCAGGTGTCACATTATAGCCGTCGTGCTGGCAAATAAAACGAAGCAGCAGCAAGCATGGAGACACAACAAGCAAAGCCCTCGGTTACAGTAGTCAGTGGGACTGTTTCCACAGGTGGCTGGCTGCTATAAGACTTTTAGGGCAGTGGGATGGAAAAATACATGTTGTTCCATTTGAGATTTGCTCATGTGTGATGCCAATCAGAGCAGAATATTGTCAGAGTACCAAAGCCATAACCGTCTGATATTCTTTTTTCACGCATTCGCGATCACACGAGCAGATACGCACACACACTTCTCTCCATCCCACTGGGCGGCCTTTTGTTTCACTGTGACGTCATTTTGGATATTAACTGTGTTTGAAAAGCAATGCGCAGCCGGGAGAGGATTTCTCAAAATGTCAAACTGTCTTTTTTTCATACCATATCCAACACCTCATGCACTGTATGACTGGCTAAATTTAGTCAAATGTCATGCAGCTGCAGCTACAAACGTAGTGAGTGCACGATATGGAAATAAGGCCCTTCACAATGCCACGTAATGGGCTTCATGTCTGCATTAATGTCAGTGCATTGTCGTCGTGTCAGACATTTCAGATATTTAAAGGTTGTATTGTATTCCTGTAGGGATGTGAAAAGAGAGAGAAATGGGGGTTGAGAGCGGACTTACCCACAATAGACTAAACTAACTAAACTAATCAATCCCCTTGTGCAAATTGCTTGTTTCCCCCACATTGACCAATGTAGGACGCTGAGGTGCAGCCACATTAAGACGCTCCAGGAAGCTGATGCGGGTCAAGGGACCAACAGTGGTGCCACGTCAGCTGTGGGATTCAACCCCCCCCCCCATTTTTTTTTTTTTTTTTTTTTTTACAAGTCATAGCAGATGGGGTGTTAAAGTCTAAGCTTCCCCAGCGATCGCCCACTCGGGTCCATATTGGGTGAGTGATGCAAAGGTACTGCAATAAACAGAATGATTAGCAGCAAGCAGATGGAGGATAAGTGACAAAACACACACACACACACACACACACACACACACACACACACGCACACACACACACACACACACACACACACACACACACACACACACACACACACACACACACACACACACACACACACACACACACACACACACACACACACACACACACACACACACACACACACACACACACACACACACACACACACACACACACACACACACACCAGCGCATGACTAAAACACCCACTCTCATTCTTGTCAGGACATTCAGCTGAGTTATATTCATGTCCAAACTGCTTAACTGTCGACGAACCACTCTGACAACCTCATATTTTCTTAGCGAGGAAAATGTTCCCCTTTAGAAAAAAAAAAAGTCAACATATCTGTCTAGGAGATGAGGTACTGCAGGTCCAGTGTCCAATCATTTCAAGAACTTTCCCCAAAAGTGACGGTTGAAATAAATTATGCCACTCCACCTCCTTCGACCTGTGAGCTGTTTCACATAATTCAAGCTGAAGTGGACTCTCGATGTTGAGTGACTTATGTGACTTGTTTTAAATTTTATTTATCTGGCTATAAAAGGAATACTTTTATTCTACTTGCCAGACTCGGATGCCTGTGTGCTTTTACATATGAAGAGGGCAGCAAGTGATTAAAAATAAAGGTAATCGTAACACACACCATGAAATAAAGAAAGCCGGCTTTTATGAGGAATAAAGACTCAGCTACTTCTCATTACAAAACACACATTCACATTTAGATTTTAGAATTAATTTTACATAAAGCAAATTCAAATTTCTTTTGTCCCACGTTTTTGGTGAGGTCTTTATCTAAGGATCAGGTACCAACCTCCCAGCTTCTTGGTGACAGGAGGCTTATGAGGCAAAGCAAACATCATGACGTCGTTTTAATATCCGTTTCAAACTCTGACAACCAGGCAATAAAGATCACAGCCTGGTCACAGACTGGATGTAACCCCTAAAGACTGTGCAGTGTTACATTTGTTTAATTGAATCCTGAAGAGGGCGCCAGACCAGCAGCCACTTCCACAGCTGTCTATGAAGAAGAGGCCCTCTGAGGACAGGCTTTGTGTTTCAAATTGAACTGCTTTTCTGTCACAACAAGGAAAAATGTTACATTATTATAATTTGCTTCAAGGGAAGCTTTTACTCTTGCACCAGATGAATTACTTGTCAGGACAAATGTATAGCTTGGCAGACAGGGTGATCAAATGCTGGATTCCATTTCTTCAGCTTGACTGACAAAACTGTCAAAAAGTAATTAGCGTTGTATTAACGCTATGGAACCAATGTCATATTATACTGTCTTCAGTATTGTTATCATGCGACGGGTTAGTGATAACTTTTGCTTGTGTGTCTTTATATGAGTGCGTCTGTCACTCTTTATGTATATGAGGTGAATCCACAGTCTTAACTGATGATTGTTATGGAAGTATTCATGTTATTGAATCTGAGCCATTTCCGTCCTCCATATTGCGTTAATAAATTTAAGGTTTCGGGCGTCAGGAGTCCATCCCACCCAGCCAACAATTGTGCATTGGGCCTTTGCAAGTAGTTCGTAGGCTGAAATATTGGCCATAATGGCCCCATGCCAAATGTCTATGTGGGCTCAAAACAGTATTTAGTTTGTCAACCCATGTGGTACTAATATAGGTTACTCAGTCTGCAAACATTTCCCATTGTTAACCTAAGTAGGACCCATTAAGCAAGCCCACACAAGTGAACCTAAATGGGGAACTCTCGGTTTGCCCATTAGGGACGTATGTTTGGTGGGCACCTGTTTATGGATGGACACAGGATGTGCACATGTACACATTCTCACCTGTAGACTATTTCCAATATTTTTTTGTTTGTTTGTTGTTTTGTGAGTGGAAACATAAGATGCTCTTAGAAAACCCAGGCAGTCAAAGGGAGGACATGCAAACCCTGCACAGCCTTGATCAGGGGATTTTCTCATTGGGAGGTTAAATGGTGCTTTCGTGACTAAGAAAAACACAAGGTTTCAACTTTATATTGTGTTGCCTCTTATAAGATCATTACTTACTCAGCTTTATATTAGACACACATGATTCTTCAAGTTTGAAAATGTCTATTTGACTGCTGCATGAATTCCATCATCGGGAGAGAACTTTTCAGTTGGAATATTTTCAAGTTACACTAAAATGTAGTATAATGAAAAGGATATTCTCATTTTGCAGGTGCCCCCCTCAGAGCAGCCTGCAGGACCCCCGAGGGCCTTCAATGACCCAACCACTTAGCTGCACCTTTTCAAAACTTTTTGAAAACAAAAAGTAGTACTGTAGTAGTCATCGCAGTAGTCGTAGTGGTGTGTGCTGCTTGGACTAACACAGACATCTCACCATTTCAGGCTGAAGGAACCTGATGTAGCAGATGAATGCTACATGACAGACAGCATCTCATCCTCCCTGTCTGATAAAGGAGCCGTGGTGAAACATAAGCAGACAGGAGTGTGTGAACTGTGTGTTTTGGGGTGATTGCAAAGGTCTGTCAAAGCTCGATCTCCTGAATTCCAATGGCTGCGTCTCTCTCGCTCTCTCTCTCGCTCTCTCTCTCTCTCGCTCTCTCTCTCTCTCGCTCTCTCTCTCTCAGCATCCAGCAGCTGCGCCTCTCATGCCTTTTCCTAACGCCGAGCGAAGCCTCCCATACAGATGAGCGCTGAAAGCCACGCACCTCTTGACGTAGCCACGGACTGGTTGCGGTGCCGTCCGCGCGCTCCGTAGCACGTATTGCGCAACGTGACTGATGCTCAACTGGCACCACGGCGTGCACATCCGGCTCGCGGCGTCCGACGGATCCGTTAAGAAGTAGTCTCGCAACGTCGAGACGACCGACGGCAGCCACGGAGGAGCCATCCGGCGGCGGCGGCGGCACGGCGCACCGGACCCTGCCCTTGTCATTGCCACCAGGAGAGATGAGTCTCGCGCGGCGCGTCGGGCTGCGGTCGTGATGTGACTGTGTGTGCGCATGAGCCTCCGCTGTGGTTCAGACGGCAGCAGTTCTGACGACTTCAACGCCCAGAAAGGTGAAAACTAAGATTCAAGCTTGACCGGCAGTGGAAGCGGAGGGGGGCTGATGGTTCGGTGTGACAGCATGCGGCGGCAGCAGCGTCCGCGGAGCGAGCCGTGACCACCGCTGGAAAGCAGGGAGCGATGTGTTGTGTCCTGTGCGCCCCCTCCATGCGCCTCCTCGGGTGTCTTTGCTGAAGTCCGCACGGTTTATCAGTGGAGCGCACCTACGTGGAGTCGGCGAGGGTGCATTATTATTAATATATATATTTTTCTTGACGTTGAGGCCGGGCTTTCTGCAGACGACTCCCCGCTCCTGCCTGCGCTCCCCCCACCCTTCATCCTCCACGGCGTCTCTGTGCCGAAAAGCGCCCCGCATTTTGACTGGATGACAGTTTACATCCCAACCATCATAACCTGAGCGCGTTTGCCTCCCTGCGCACGTACATACCTTCACAGAGAAAACAGAGCATTAATCGACGTGCGGATCGGAGCTGTGCCGTGTCTATGCACCTCAGACACACCGCTGACTTCTTGCTGTTGAGAGCTGGATATGCAGACATTAACGTGAGAGGATGGATCTAATTATCTGTGTTTTGGGGCTGCTGGCGCTCATCGTAGAAGACGTCCGATGCCAAGGAGTGTATGGTGAGTGCATGCTGTTTACTCTTGGAATCTAATGTGATCATGACCTTGTGAGGTGGGGAGGGAGGGTTTTCCCCCATGCACGGCCACTTAACCCCCCCCCCCCCCCCCAAGAATCAGAAGACCCCTTAATGGAATAAATAAATGAATTACGCAGCAATCGTGCAAGGTTGACGAACCGGGTCTGAATGTCATGTTTGAGTGAGAGCCTCCAAATGTTCCTTGCAACCCGGAGGTTATACAGCAAATCGCGTGTGTAGCCAATCATGCACAACCCCCTTTCTCATCCAATCCATCACTCACGATGGTCGGTGAGCAAGCTAAATTTAGTTAGGGTACGTTCATGGATTATTACATGGGAACCTGGTAGATTTGTCTTGATGGCTTTAGACTCACAGACTTGTCACACGCCAACATATAAGACCTTACTCATCATTTAAGAGGGTGATGTAGTGATTATCTAACATTAGGACAAATCTATTTTGAATGTCATGATGAGGACCAGTTGAGCAGTGGCATGGACATGCAGAGTCATGGATGATGCTCATGTGTGTTGGATCTGCCCACCACATCCTGTCTGTATGTCCCTCTCTTCCTCACACTTGCTTATCCAGTAGCAACACATTCCCATTTCTGCTTGTGCAACCAGTGGCACAGATCATATCAAATATGAATGGTCAGGCATAGAGCAGCAGGGGTGGTAGTGGTAGTGGTGTTGGTGGTGAAGGCTTTATTAGGACATAAAGACTGGTGTACACTCAATGGAAGAGGAAGAAGGCCTTGAGGTGTGTGGCTCTGAGCCATCAGGTGACAATAGCTATGGCCAAAGCAAAGACTGGGCAGGGGAGCTTGTGAGGTTAAGTAGCAATGTGGGATTGAGATGGTTCAGAGGCCATTGTCAAGCAACTGAAGGCCTTTTTGTTGCCATGGTGTTGAATGAGCAGAAATGATGGAGCAGGAAAGGTTAGCGTGAGTAGCGTGACAGGAACAGTCATGGTGCTGCATACGACGAGTCAGGGCACTTGGGTTTGATCCATCCTTTTCCTCTTGAGGGTGGAAGTGAATAAGATAATAAATCACAGCACCGACCAGTGCAGCTTGAGGTGTAATTGCTTATATATGGGTGCTGTTAATCCAGCTAACCACATTTGTCCCACTTTTAACACCTTTTGTGAAGACCGTGGCAACAGTCAAATGTGTCTTGAAATGCATAGGGGGAACATATTTTCATCTCATCTTAAAAACTTTCTGCTGCATTAGGCAACGTAAAAGGTCTATATAGGTGGCGTTGTTTGGAGTTTGTGGATTCCTCTGGTGATACGCATTAAGCCTGAGGGCAAAGCTTCTCTTCAAACATTGATGTCTCAAGAAATTGCCTTTACTTGATTCGATATCCACTAAAAGGCTTTCTCCAAGATGTACATGGATCCAAGGCAGACAGGCATGACGTTGACTATCAGAGGTGATCACATGAATGTTAGATCAAAGCTGCAGTGTGAGCAAGCCAGCCCGTGCCGTGGCGTTAGCGTGGTTAAAGATGCAAGCTCATTAGAAGGAATCATATCTCATAATGCTTGATGTGGCGTTTGCCTGAGTGCTATGTATCGACTGCCGGGCTTCGAGCAGCGGCAGCAGAAGGGACAGGGGAGTGGAGCAGATGGAAGTGTTTGGGCATTTCACTGTCTGTGTTTGCATGTAGCCTGAAAATACCCTCGAGTGTAATCACTCCTGTTTTCTTTTTTTCTTTTTTTTTTCCCCCCAACAGTACAATGCTTAACCTGTTCTGCAGCAACTGTGCATCAAGAAAGATTTACATTCAGTCTGTCCTGCTTCATCTTCTCTGCCGTATTTTAGATAGAAAGACACTTATGTACCCAAAGTTGTGAATCTCTTCATTTCAAATGTTTTAAAGCCATAGGCAACAATCTATATACAACTCATGTTTAAAGCATACTGCATATCTCTCAGCAGACAGCCAGAATAAAAAATTACTGCCCAAGTTCAAAAGTTAACATGTATTATGGATACAGTCCATGTATTTGCATGCATGTTGTGTTGCCACACTTTATATTCAGTCAAGGTATGGACAGTGTGGGAATTTCGCACAACAGGTGAAGGACAGCAGGTGTGGGGCTGAATAATATGTGAGGACGTACAGAACGACAGATAAAAGCTACCTGCTTACTTCAAGGCTGTTCACTCATGATATCTCTGCAGTCACACAGCGCTGAATGTTTCTTCACAGTGGACTTCATTTCAATATACAGGCCGCCAGATTCCGTCATCAGAACCTTCCCTGATTTCCAAATAGACCCAAGAATTGACGCATGAATGGGGCATTTCAAGAAAATGAGACTCTTACTGATTATTTTTTATCCTGCAGCGCCGCTATACGTCATCACCGCCAACTAAATGGTGAAATCATGATGTAGTAATGAAGAAATCACATACTAGTGTGCTAAGTGGTGCTGCTAGAGTCATTAAATACGATTGATGAAGGCTAGTCATCCCTCCACGACTCCAGGCCACAGAGGGGAAAAAAGAGATGCCACTCGAGTACACCATCTTCTCCTCTCTCTGTCTTTTCTTCTTTTTATTTTTCCATCGTTCCTTTTTCTTTCACCTTCTCTTTCTATACACACAAACCTCTCTTCAGGAGATCACACCATCATGTCGATTTCACTGCCAATCATGGCTCGTATGTACACTGAAGCGAGTGGAGCTGTTCCAGGATTTATCTACAAACCTGCTAAATATTCTCAATTGACATTTATGTATAATGTTGCTGACGACTAAACTCTTCTTAAATAATACAATCAAAAGGCTACAGTGGAACACGACTCCTATGATAGCTTGGAAATGTTTTTTTTTTTTGGTGCTTGTTACTTTATCTTAAGATGTACCGCCTTCAGTATGTTTCTCTTTGCATCAAAGTCAGTCAGCGACAACCTCCATGGGATGTGCAGATGTTCCTGATCTCGTTTATGTTTTTGCTACTGAAGAGGAAAAACTTCCTACTGCTATTTCTCCCATTCCACTTCTCCCTCCTTCCCTCTCTTTCTCTCTCTCTCTCTCGTTTGCATTGAAGTCCAAGCAATTGCTGGGGTTTCTTTTCATGAGCCCCAGTTCAGACGCTTTGGCTTCTAAGCTATGCAAATGCATTCTGCCAGTGAAACTAAAGCCGTCTTTGTTGGTTCTCAGAGGCCTCCTCCACAGAGTCCTTCATCATTCCCTTGGATCGGGACCCTCACATTTCCCACCGTAATGAGACCACGGATAACTCTATCTCTTCTCTCCCTCCCACTCCCAGTCCCCATTCCCTGCTTGTCTTTCTCTCTCTCTCTTTCCTGTCTCTCCCTGCACTCCCTTGGGGAAACAGCGGACGGACGTCTACAGTATATGCTTCAATCAGAGGCAATTGAGGATATACAGCTGACTATGGCACCGAACAAGCAATTTGTTGCAGTGGAACACTTTGCTGTGCACATTGGGGATTACTACATACCCCTGGGTGGGGTTTCAGATCGCACTAACTTAATCATACCGAATGTCAGTTCTCTTTGGACCCTGTCCTCTGAGACTGGCACTGAGTATACAGAGACAATGTTTTTGAACTGAAGCGTTTCCCGCTGTGCTGTGTACTCGATGGATAATTTTCAACAGTTTAAGTGCTCCAGCCGAAAGCGATTTAAGGTGAAACAAATGTTTTTGGAAACCAAACTTCATTATCTCAACAACTTGTAGGATATTGCATCGAGTTTGGATTGCATGCAAATGAAGCTGGAGACTATGTCTGCAGAGCAACAGAGGCTGAGATGATCCAACCTTTTCAATTTGATTCAAACTCCACCAACACTCGATCCTACGTTTCCCAGGATGGGAACACTCTGTAATTGCTCTTGTTTTTCAGCCTTTATATTGCTTTTACAAAGGTTTTTTTGTAGTTTTCAACTGAAGTCTGAGATAGCAAGATAATATCGGTATGAAAATCAATTTCCTTAGACTTCAGTAAGCTTCTTCAGAGCTACAGAGCAACCCTTTTACCCGGCAGCTATCACTTTCATATACATCAGTGAATAATTTTATCTCTCTAACTTGCAGTGTTGATGTGAAACTATGAGGTTGCACTTGTGGGTTGTCGACCCGTAGTTGTGGAGCATGTGTGCCTGTGTGGTATTAAAGGATACCACTCTCAGATTTGGCCTTTCTGTGACCCCTTCAGCTATTTTGAAAGATGCAGCTGTGTATAGTTTGGCTGTAGGCAAAATAGAAAATGATGGAACTCTAAGCTTTGGGGTTGTACAGTAGTGTGGATTTTAGCAGCATTGTTGGCTATCACAATGTCCTCTGCGTGGAAAATAAGCTATTCCATCTCCTCTTTTCTCCTGCGTAGTTGAAAGCAAACAGAGTTGTGCACAGCCATGAAGAATGGAATATACTTTCAGTCAGAATGTAATTTTTCTCGTCATGATTTGTGATCAAAACTGGGGGGGGGGGGGAGTATTATGTAGCTTTGGGGTACTTTGCACACATCATGAACAGCTGTAATACTTTCCTCCTTCTACTGTGAGGATTTGGATGAGTTCAGGAACACAATTTACCTCTGGATCATTCAAGGGCAAATCCCTACTGTGGACCAAAGAAGCTTATTGTAACCTGGCTGGCTGCTTGGACTGTTAAGCCCACATCCCCAAACCCTGAGCTACTTGTCCTCCCCTACACAGTGCCGAGGACAGAAAGCTGCTGCTAATGATCTTGTAGTCATTCATTCATTAACTCCTGTTCTGGTGCATGGCTAGACTCGCCTTGTGTCTGCATTTATTTAGTCATTCTGTACTTTTAATGAAGTCTTGTTTGGCCTCTAACCTGCAGAGAAAGCCTGCACCAACCCAGAACTGGTATTTTTCTCTTTGCCTCCAGAGATTCCAATTAAGTGCCCGTTTATCATTTGGATCATTAAAAACAAGATTTAAATCTTAAATGTCAACCTTGGTCCCGCTAATATTACCTTGTACAGCAGCTGGGCTTTTATCTGCACTGATTTCATTTCTTGTCATAGTGTTAATTTCCTGATGGTGACAGACACATGGTTAAACCTCTATAAATTAAAACTGCAATATCTTGATTTCAGAAGCGCGACTGGTCAAAAGTGCTGCTGCTGCAGTTGTAGTGTGAGACATGACAGCTGTAGATCCCTGGGATAAGTCGGCAGTGTGCCTTCCTGTGAGATCACCTCTGGAGTCCCTGTTGCTTTTTTCACAGGCTCTTTTATTTAAATGGTTGCAAGTTATCAATAATTGAGAACAGACGTCTGCCATTTTCTTATATTTTTTTTTTCCCCTTGTCCTGTTCGGCAGCTTGGGCAAACATTATGTGATTGAGAGCCCTCCTGTGTCAGAACAGTTTTTGCTCTTGCAAAGAGGAAGAGACTTGACAACAGACAATACCCTTGTTAATGCTCCATATAATATTTACACTTATCACACTGATACAAACATTTTCCAACTGTTAGAAGATTAAATGAGCCCGAGCAGGGCAATCTAGATAGTAACATGATTTTCAAGCCGGTACATAAATTAACAAAGTAGCAACAACAAATACAGAAGTACATGATTTTGATAGTTGAATGAATGATGGCAGAAAACAGACATCAGCAGCACATCCTGTTGATGTGGAAGTGTGGGTGTGGGTGGGTGGGTGGGTGGGTGGGTGGGTGTCCCACTGGGTGTGGTTGGAACTGTTGCTGGGAGGCCTGGAGCGACACCCCAGGGCCCGAGGTAATCGAGCCCCAAACTACTAAGCTGCAAAGCTCAAGGCTTCATATTGGTGATGATGAGGGTTGGAACAAGCAATGGTTTGCACATTTCCTATCGAGATCTATTCCTGGATTTCAAACCGGTGGGTTTTATTTTCAGTCACAAGCTTGTTTCTCTAATCTTTAGCATGATTCATGTTGTGACTTCAGCAGCAATTCAGAAACAAAACTGTTTTCTGACAAGGAATATATGTAGGTCCGCTGTTATGTATACTGTATATGTATATAGCACAGGGATCAATCTATAGATATAGCAAGTACAGATTTATACCCACTATGAACATATTCATACTCGGGGCTCATGGCAACCCGACGGAAGTTCTATTTTCAATTTTGATACTGACCTTATATGTTGGTTCTTAAGAGATAAGGGCTTGCAGTGTTTTTTTTCATAAGTAAAATCTGCTCACAGATCTATTTTCTCAGAGAACCTGAAGAGACAGAAAAACAGTAATGGGCTGACTCTGTTATGCTTTTCTTGTTTTGTTTCTGCTGAATAGGGCAATTCGTCATGTTATCACATTAAGATCTGACAAGAGCTCTAATATGGGCAAGTAAATGCAAACTCCTGGCACTGTAGCAGCATTTCATTCAAAGATTAACTCCAGCTGGATTCAATCCATCCATATATGAGACACGAATTTAATACTTTAAAACAAAACCTTAAGACATCTAAAATATGGATAACATAAAGAATGGCCAGAAGAATGATCAGATCCATTTTGCTACATTCAGTTGATGGCGCTCTGACACACAGCATAATGTGATGCAGAGCATCAGTGAGCGACAGATACAAGAGAGCGAGTTTCTCGTTTGAGTAGCCTTGTCGCCTACCATAGAAATAATGAAAGCTGGAGGTTACTGCTTTTATTTAGAGTGTTCTTTCTATTTGCCATTGAGGTACTTGAACGTGCGAGTCAGTCACTCCGGCAAGGAATTTAATTTAAAATCGGACCCAGTGTCAGTTTGAGCTTTTCTTTCTATATGTCAAAGCATGCCACTAAAACCAACTAATACATTGTACAGACATTGAATTGATTTGATTTGAAGTTTTACAGTGAGATCACATTAAACTCAGTACATGCAGTATGTAAGAAGTACGAATTATAAAGAAAGTCACGTGTCAAGTGACTTCAAATCTGTAAATATTTTTCAGATATGACTGCTGCTGTTTCTTTTAACTTCAACTGAACAGTTCATCTCCCATTCATGTCTGATCAGAGCTAATTTTGAAGTATGGGTACATTGAAACCCTATTATTTCTGCTGTTGGGTTAGAGTGTAACTTGGTTAAATTTGGCGAAGTTTCAAATGGCTTGTCACTTGTTTTTTTGTGGAAACAGTTGGAAGGAGTCTTCTTCTGTCCGACCTGACCATTAGCATTAGCAAAAGCTCTTATCACTAAGAAAGTTGGACTTCTTCTGACTGGGGAATGAGTGCTGCAAGTAATCAGAGTAGCTGGTATTGTTGCAGTAGGAGCATTAAATACACAGTGATACGTGGTACTATTGTCTCTGTTTGGACAGTTTTGAGGCTCAGTCACCTCTCAACTTCCTGCAGCTTGCTGTTGTATCCATCATGCTTCTTCAGCCAATCCACACATGCATCTGGAAGGTGACAGTTACTAGTAACTCCATCAAGCAGTTAAAATCTTTAAATATCTACTAATTCAAAAATAAAAGTCACAAAACAAAAAATTGGGCCGCACAGGTTTACAGTGGTTCCCACACTCGCCTCAGAGTTGGAAAGTTGTGGGTTTGAGATCTTGCATGTTCTCCATGTGTGAATGTGCATGGTAGCCTGTCCGTCTATTTGCCCTGCAATGAACTGATGGCCTCTTGAGGCTGTGACTAGCCTTTGTCATGGTCATGGTTTAGCTACTGAATCAGACGATATGAAAGATAGATGACAAAAAGTTATGACCTCCATACACAAAGCAAGGTGAGTTTGATGTTACTGTCTTTTCTACACAATGCATTCTCAGAGAGAAGTGAGAAGTACAGCTGCAGACTGATTAGAGTAGAATACATTCTCTTTAGCAAGGTTTGTAGTTTGTTAAAAACATTCAATCACTGTGTGTGTGTGTGTGTGTGTGTGTGTGTGTGTGTGTGTGTGTGTGTGTGTGTGTGTGTGTGTGTGTGTGTGTGTGTGTGTGTGTGTGTGTGTGTGTGTGTGTGTGTGTGTGTGTGTGTGTGTGTGTGTGTGTGTGTGTGTGTGTGTGTGTGTGTGTGTGTGTGTGTGTGTGTGTGTGTGTGTGTGTGTGTGTGTGTGTGTGTGTGTGTGTGTGTGTGTGTGTGTGTGTGTGGTTTCCGCAGCAGGGAGTCCAGATGTAGTGCATCGGGGACAAAACATCAATAAAAAAAATGTATTCAATCATACGGAAGTCAGAAAATGCAAAAACAGATTTCAATAGTGGAGAACCTCAGAAAATGGCCATGTCCAGTATGAATTTGAATACAGAGATGTAAGTGAAAGTTGGAGCCTTGCTAAAGTTATGGGAAATAGACTTAAAGGGATGAAAACTTATTCAACTTGTCAACACCTTCACATGGGTCTTGTTGGTCCAAAAACATTCTATTCAAAGTTTACTGCCCCAAATCCAGATTTTTCTTGATTTTCATCCATTTGAATATTCCATCATATTGAGCTGCATTCAAAATCTGCTGTGTCAGTGTGAGCTGGACTGGATCCGCCCACACATGCCCATATTAGGAAGACGGGGAAGTACTTCCTCTCATGGTGCCATGTGCCAAAGCAGAGCTGCCTAAATATGGGAGGGTCAAAGGGAGGGCCGAACTTGATTAGGATTGGCTAAACCCCCGATGACCCGATATAGGGTTTGATTTCTGATTTGCTTGTTGGAACACACATCTTTTAAAAAATTGAAACAAGCCAGGGAGAGAGATGACAGATTTTCTTCACTTCTGGGGCGTCATTCCCAGGTATGGGGGTGCATATTTACTGTTGGAAAACCATTAGAAATTGAATTTTGCATGTTTTTGACCCCTTTAAATAGCACATTGTCAACTAACTTCACAAGATCATTCACATCTTCCCTTACACACACACACACACACACACACACACTAATGGTGACAGCTGCTGTGCAAGGTGCTCGCACACCATTGGGAACAATTTGGAGTTAATTTTTTTGCCCAAGGACACTTCAACACCTGGTCAGAGTGATATGGGAGATCGAACCGCCAATCATGGGATTTGAAGACGACCAATCAACCGAGCCACAGCCGCCACGGATGGAGACAACTTCTCTCTGGTTCACCCTGAATGATGAGACAATGTGATCGACAGTCAATTATAGTTGTTGATTGATAAATGGGTATCTGTGTTAAATTGCAAAAATGCATGCAAATGTTTTCTGTAGCCAATCGGGTTGGATTTTGCATCACACACACACACACCCAATAGCTCGATCTAAATGATGAAAATGGCGCTGCTGTTGGTGCAGAGAGGACACCATGAAAATCCGCACATTCTTTTCTATTGGCTAAAGAATTAGGAAATGCCTGGAATGCAGAATGACTTATCAGACATTAGATACTGTGCTGCAGGAAGTGAAATGAAGGGAATTTGATCTTGAAAATGTAACTTTTGTGACAGTCGTTTGGTATGGACCAAGAGAATAAATGGATGAGCTCATAGAGACAAGATCAAAACGGTACTTTTAACACCTGTCGTTAAACTTGATCAAGTCTTTGTATCTGGTTAGTATTAAATATTTCAGTTCTGGAGTGTATATTCTGTCTTACTGTCGACGAGTAGTTTAAAAATGGCCTGACTGAGAGTTACAGGATTGTGTCATTGAACAGCAGACTCGACTGCTGAGACAGATTTGTTTTACTGTGTATGATGTGTTCCTGTATCTCCAGTTATCATTTCCATGATTGGCATCACTTCAAATCACAGAGAATTATACATGCTCGTAAACTTCAAAGTGACGCAGACGATGAAAGGGGCTCATTGAATATGAATGTCTCCTTCCTGTCTTCCCGTATGCATTTCAGTCAATTGAACTGTCGTTGTTAAGCCAAACTGGCAGGACCCGCATTTAAACACATGAAGTACAAATCTCTCAGTAATCCCAATAGGTAGCTGACAGGAGCAACAGGGCGCCTTTTAGCCACGTTGTGGAGGAAATAAAAGAACCCCCCCCCCCCCCCCCAAAATAAAAAAGAAAGCCAGAAGAGGATTGGTACGCTGTGGCACCCACAAGAGGCTAATGCCAACCTTCAACTATGTCACTTCAGCCCACACAGGCATCCTAAGTGCTGCTCCTGTGAAGTGATGTCTGTTGTCATGGTGACAGTATGTGAGCCTGGCATTGCACGTCCTCTGACTTCCCCATTGCCTCCCTCCCTCCCCTCGCCCGCTGCCTACCCACTCGCTCATTCTCTCCTTCCCCTCACATGCCAGCAAATCAATCGCTGAAACAAATGTGAAGTGATTGCAGAAGCGAAAGCTCCTCGCAGCAGCCTTACAATTGTGCACGAGAGCAGATGAGATTGCTGGGGGGGGGGGGGCGTGAAGAAGGTTCAGGGAGAAAGTAGAATCTGGGGGGGGGGGGATGTGTCTCTTCAAAAATCACCACCATTTCATTGCTGTGAGGCAACTGCAGGAAAGGGCCTACTTATCTTTGCAGCAAATAATGCTTAAGCTTCTCTGACAACCAGGAGCAGCGGTGAAGTAAATGTGTTGACAATGACGCCCTCAGAAGTCTCCAGCTTCGAAACGAATGCCAAACAGATAGACACACAGCGGGGGGGGGGTCACACTTAAATACATATCCTGAATAAATCTATGATCAAACTGATACCTCTGCACTCGGCCCAACAACTTCACAATATATAACGTGCACATGTCTAAGCAGTCTTTTTTTTTCTTTTTTCTTCTCCTCTTCTGAATGCAGTTGTTGAACGCAGTCGTTTTACCCTCCTGGCAAAAGGAGACTGACACTGTGGAGTTGTGCCGCGGCTCCGTGAAAATTTAACACAGATGAACATGCAGTTTGTACAAGTGTGGGAGGATGTGTACTCACTTTCTGTGCGTGCATGTCTGCTTTTTCATCTATCTAGGGCAACTCTTTGCTGAGATATTAATTTAGCAGCGTGATTTATGACCACGTTCACACTTCAGCCCATCTGAGTGAAGGCTCAGCGCGGATGGTGTATGTCCCCAAAAGCGCCTGCAAACTGTGATGCAGTCATTACGTGTGCTTTTGCGCTCACTTTTACACTTACTACACCTCCTACCCTGCGTAAAGGGATATCCAACATCCTGCTAAGCCCTTCTTTGTATTGTTTAGCTTCCTGTGTATCCCTTAATAGTCTCTAAAAACCTTATTCTTCCAACAGAAATTCACAATGTATTAACTAATCTCTTTAGCGTCATGCTCTCTTCATCTCTGCACCAGACACAGTATATCCCAGAGGCTGTTGCACCCATGGGGATAACCTCAAGCCGTGTACTGTCAGTTAATGGCTTCCTATGGTAAAGCAAGCAGAGCTATGTGGAGTAGGCAAAGCTCTTCTCTTCTTGGGATTTCATTCAGTAGAGAGAGAAATCTCAGTGCGAGACTTAATGCAGATCTCACCAGTTCTGATCGTCTGCCATCTTCTCTCGTCTCTATTCAGGCTGCTGCAGCAAAGTCGTTGCACGTTCACAGCCATGCTGCATTTGGATATATTTGGACACTGTAGGTGTAAGAGTAAAGTGTTAGCAGCAGAAGGTTGCTAATGATAGTCAAATAAGGCCAGAAAACAATTTAACTCTTGCTGCGTTGACTCAGCTTCCTCAGAGTGTGCTACGGTTTTGCCCTCCCGGTTATTAGTGGCCCAATTTGTTTTTTTCTGACCCAGTCTATATGTGTCAGCTCAGCATGAGGTAGACTTCCTTTTGGAGAGCTTCTCCCTCGGCACAAACAGCGGGAGAGTCAGCCCACACATTTTTGCCTTCAGTGAAATTCTCACTTGATTTGATTCTTCTGGCCTCCACACAGATGCACATCGTGAATTCATGGCACAGACTGCTTCTTCTCTGAGCCAGTCACTTTCATTTTTTTGTAACCAGATGTTTTTATTAGATAGGCAAATCAAATTATTACAACAGCGTACAGTAACACAAGCCTTACTAAATGAACGCTTCGCATATGAACACAAGTCGAATTACTGATTAATCTGTGGTAAAATTGCACTGTATTGCAGCATTTGTTCTCGTCAGGAACACAATGCTTTTCCTTAATGAATTTTCACGCTCATATCTTGTGACAGACAGAATAATACACATGTTATGTATCATTTAGTGAGGTGTGATTATGACCCACTTGCCTCACAACAAGGGATCCCTGCTTTGCTTCCTTTCCGGAGTCTTTCACTGTGTAGTCTACATGTTTTCCTTGGGCCAACATGGGATTCCAAAGACTTTTAGAATAATTTGTTCATATCTGCTGGCACTGTGATGGACCAACACATGTCCAGGGTGTAACCTGCCATTAGTCAGCTGGGATCAACTCCCCAGGGGTCAAACTTGA
The DNA here is from genome assembly GCF_963383615.2 of Lipophrys pholis. Classification (NCBI taxonomy): domain Eukaryota; kingdom Metazoa; phylum Chordata; class Actinopteri; order Blenniiformes; family Blenniidae; genus Lipophrys; species Lipophrys pholis. Next base: position 18,203,458 of record NC_137649.1, read on the forward strand.
ACAAAATGGATAAACAAGATAAATTAAGTGTGGTTGAGTTTGTGTTTTACTTGCGCCTATGTTGTGTTTCCCCCCACAGTCCAAACACATGCTTGTTAGGTTAAGTGGGGACTCTAAATTACCTGTAGGTGTGAATGTGTGTGGGCGTGATCGTCTGTCGCTCCGCGTTAGCCCTGAGAAGAACTGGCGACCTGTCCAAGTTGCTCTTCTTCTGGTGTCAGCTTGGATCGTCTCCAGCCTCTCCGACCTGAACTTGGATCTGCTGCACACCCAAGATGAATGGAAATCAGTGCCCAGCGGGTTGGTCCCAGCCTTGGAGGGCAACTCTCACATGCCCATGCATGTGCACACCGACAGACCCACAGTTGGCAGTTTACTTGTCTCTCTCATGTCAGTTAGATGCTTTTCATATGGAGATAACCGACACCTGGAGGAAGCCTCCACAAATGCCACGTTCACAGCTCGAGATGACCTCCAGCCCTGCTTGTATTCTGCCTGCTTCTTCCCATTCCTTCCATTTCACTTTCCCGTGCCCTCACAAGGCTTTTTCATCCAGCACACAATATCATTACTATTTTGGTTGTGAGTGCTTACAAAACACCTCATAGAGCGGCATCTCTCCTGAGCAGCAAGGACATCGTAATCATAAGGAACAGGCTGGCAAGACCTCTCAAGTGACCCTTCATCTGTGTGATTACCTTCAGAGGGTCGCTAAACTATATGTTGGAACAAAGTTTACATCCAATTGCTCTTGGGCTGTAATCAAAGGTCTCTGCGCTAAGCTGAAAAGCTCCCCACAGCAGCAACTTTTTCTCCAGAAAACCGCCAGGCTCATGAGATTTTATCCTCCCAAGCTCAGCTGGGGGGAGGGTTGATTGGGTGAAATTGCACGTCAATCGTCGATTTAATGTTGATTGTTTAGGGACTAGTGCATCAGTCCCTAGATTCTCAGAAAGAACACAGTATTTACTCTGAGTGCATATGTTCCTTCAGCATTTTGGTGATTTATTCTTGACTTAGACAAGTACAATAAAGGCACGCTAATGATGCATAGATTTTCAGGCTACTTTAATCATACTTTCTGGCTTTACCTGTGACCCTATTACTCATGTGGCCAAATGTTATGTCTAATATTTGAATATTATCGTAGTATTTACTCCGTCGAAAAATGTGCGTCTGTGTTGTCCCAGATGAATTAACAGATATCAGAGATTTATCGGGTTCAATAAAAAGAGGAGCGCCACTGTAGGACACTTCATCATGTTATTAAAAGAAAAGACAAGTCTTGTATAATTAAAAATGTACCACAAAATTGATTTCACAGTAATATCTGGTGAGGCATGATTTCCCACTGGCCATCAGGAAGGGAGGTTGTTTTTAAGAAAGAGGAAATATTAAAGTTATACGCCTTTGTACGATAGGGCTGGAGAAAAAAAAAAACTGCATTAAATCTGGGACGTTGTGTTGTAAATGAGTTCATTTTTGCAGGGCTATGTGGTTGGGGTGCTGATGTGGGATCGTGTAGTTATTAAAGTTTGTTGGTGGGGATATTAAAGGGGTGGAAATCTCAGGTTTTTCCATGAGAACAGAGGACTTCAAAACAGCTTTGAAATGCACCAATAAACCTCCGCATATTAGTGGATCCGCTGGTCCTCTTGGCTCATCAGAAGAGCCCATCCAAATCCAGTAATGGCTTCAATGAATGCATTAGTAATGCTCTCCAAAGAGGTGGAACCTAGGTGGTGTTTCCATATTGCTATCCATATTTATATCATAAGCCACATATCAACACATGCTTATCATATTCATGAATTCTGTAGCAAGTGATCCAGCAGAGGCAGAATAGTGAAATTTGGCTGCGCCCCCTCTGTGTCGAGAGCCTCCTTCAGTGGGTGTCTGACATGCCGATGTGTGTGTGTGGGCGCACGCACGCATATGCACACACGCATGGATGTGTGCATCTGCCTGTTAGTGTGTGCATTCCCCCATGCATTTTTTTTTTTTTTTTTTTGTGATGCTACCGAGGTAATTGGATGTGTGACGCCCACCAAAAATCCCCCTTCAGCCCTGGGCAAGCGCTCTTTCAATCCCAGCATGCCTCTGTGGAAAGCACAACCCAAAGGAAGGCTTATTCTTTCAACTGGCAAACATCAAATGGTTCCCTGTTCTCTCCATCACAGCCTCCGTCTCTCTGCTCCGCTGTAGCATCAAGAGAAAAGCCCATTAACATGTAATGACATGACCCAATACATGTGTGGCGGTCGTGAGGAGGCGGGGGGGCGGGAGGGGGGGCGCGTTCAGATGAGCATGCACAACCTGCACACTGCAATCTTCCCTGCTAATAACTGTTGATTTTTCAGTGACAATTATTTTGGGAAGATTGGGGAACTGATTGTTCACTCAAAGTGCAGACACAGAGCTCTAAGGCAGGAGTTTTAGGTTATCTCTGATGGGTGGAGACGTACCTGAGCCTTGGCAGAATGTCGGCATTTAATTGCAGTTGAGCGACTTTCGCCTTTGCAGACTTTCCTGATGTTGGAAAAAAAAAAAAGGAAAAAGTTTGCAAGCTGACACATTGATATCAGCGTAAACAGCCTGGAGACTGAACAATTAAGTGATTTGTGTAATGTTACATTACCATACTAAACACTCATGTTGCGATGAGCTGCTGTGCTTTTGATTATAGGGGTACAGTTTTTGCTCATTATTTAGGAAGCTGCAACGTCTTTGCATTGTTGAGTCTGTGATTAAAATGTCAGAAAGTCGTAGAAAACACAATTTTTATGGAGATATGTTTCACGTTGTGTGCTTAACAATCCAATTATGTCCTGATCAGATAATCTATCCCAGACTTATCTTGTACAGTGAATAAACCATGGCGCTCGAAAGATCCACAGAAGTCATTTGATATTTCCCACGTTGTTTTGTTTATGGGTTTAGCTGGGCTTCACAATTCAGGTGTGTTGTTTTTCCTCATTGTTTATTGCAGCGTTGTAAGGGCCCTTTAGTTTCAGCCTTGTCCCTTCTCTATAAAGACTCTTTTAAGGCAGGATATGTCTGTTTGTTGTTTTCTTGTCAAGTAAAGGTTTTTCTTTGTGTTAAGCGACAATGCTGCAATTGTCCCAATAACAAAAACCAATAATCTATAGACTAGACCAGAATTTTACCAACAAGTCTTCAGAACCATAACAACTTTTTTCTTTTTTTTGTCTATATCTGTAGATGATATTTTGTGAATATGTTTCTGATTACTGAGCAGATGTTGGCTCTTAAAACAATTAATGCAACATATTCTTTTGACAATGTACAGAGGACATTACATAATAGATGCAAATGAAGAAATTAAATGTACACACTCTACAAAGAGTAAGAATGATTTTATATAAGTAAATAGATGCACTCACTGAAATTGTGAGTTTGCATGCGTGCGTGTGTGTTCATGTTATTGTAAACTGCTTGTTTTCGTCCACTGACAATTTAAGAGCTATTCTGTTCAGAGCCTTGACTCATAATTACTCAGAACAGCACTTACTTATTAGCCGAACAATATTTGAATATTTGCACAATTAGTTTTAGCACGGAAGAAGTTTATATCAAGTGAGTAAAACAAGCCATTTAGTCACCTGTGAAGGAGCCGGATTTATTGGACCAGGTGTGTATTATTCAACCAGATGCATTTAAGACTGATCATTTAGAAACACATCTGTACTTTCAGCTTTCATGGAGATTTAAGGAGCAACACAAGACTTTTGATTTATTTTTTAAACAACTTTATTGACAAATTTGGACTTTATTTACAAGACTATGAAGACTTCACACTATTCTTTAGATAACTGCCTCTATAAGTGACACTGCCTTCTTCTGTGCACCAGTTAATCTTAATCCCTTGTGTAATGCAGACTATGTGACGCTTCCTCAGCACACCAGGGCAATTTTTTTTTTTAACTAGAAGCTTTATTAATAATGCATGACAAAGCAGGGTCAGAATAAGGTTTCTTACTCAAGAGGATGCCATGTGAAAAAAATTTGATATTAACGGTGAGTGAATATTAGCCCTTGCAGTGATACACCTCACTGCATGCAGCATGAACACGTGCACGCACGCAGAACCAAGACATAATGGACCATGTCTTGTTGAAGCTATCATGGTCTTTCCAGCTGCAAGTGGCCAACATGCGCGTGTTGTGGTGTTTGCATGTGTCTGAGCATGCTGGCATTTGTATGCTTTGGGTGCTGCAGGCTCCCTCATTCCAGCGGTCTGACCTCTTGCTGAATCACTCACTGCAGAGGGAGGAGGAAAAGGATTCCTTCCTGTCCTGTTTATCTTTCTTTTTTTTTTTTTTTTTTGATTCATCTCTGGATATTTCTGTGACCTTGTTTTTGAAGTTGCATAATACGCTGCTGGAGGTTTGGGCGGGGGGCAAAGGGGGTGTGCAGGCAGCATCGGCTGCAGGCAGGACACTGATCTAAACTGTGATGACAGCCCAGGCTTTCTCCCTCTCACCTCCTCCACGCTCGAGAGTGCGGCGACAGAAACAAACCTTAAAGACGGCGGGGGATTTCGTCATCGCCACAAACATGGTTTACGGAGAGTGAATAACGGCGCGCTCTCTGAGGCGTGCGGTTCATTCATACATAGGCGGAAAGAATCACACTTGCATGGGTTTGCGTTCTGCTCCTGTATGTTTCACTCCCCCGGATCGTGTCCCCTGCCCACTTGTCTCTCGTGCAGGGGGGTAAAAAAACGGCTCATTTATTTCACCATTAAGATGGTTTGTTGTCCATGTTACAAGGTTATTTGCTGCAGCTGAAGTGGGAGTAAAGCCATGATGATAACATCATTAAAATGCCAAGAGGGGAACAGCTGTGGGAATTGCTCACTGCTTTGTCTGATGACATAATATGCTAAAACTTATGGCATAAAATTGCACGGTCACACATAGCCGTGTTGCAGCAGTGAGCACTGCAGAGAGGAAGCCGCAATATGTTTCGATTGTTAAATGAAACAAAGCAATTTGGAACGGCCAGTATAGATAAAATACTGTCTATACAGGTTAACTAATTAATTTAGAACATAATTAAAACTAAATTGCAAAAATTCTATGAAATGTTTAATGGAAAAGAATAGGATTGTTTATCTTTTTTTTTTTGTCCAATCCAATGACACTCATACAGTGAAGCATAAATTAGAAATAAATCTCCTGGAATGTTGTAGCATATCAAATTAATAATGAAATCATGAAGCAAGAAGTACACTATTATATAACAGTATATATATATATATATATATATAACAGTCATCACTGCTCTAGTTTTGTGTGTGGCACATTCACAGAAAGGCCAAAAGGATATAACCACTGCAAAATAATCAATATTTTTGAAATAACATCCACGCATCTTATATTACTTTGTTCTGGATATTTCAGAGTCACTAGGTAGTTGCTGTCAACACCATTTAGAGTGCAGTTGTTTCATCCGTTGACAAATTGATTCTCTAAATCGATTGTACAGCACCTCCACAAACCCAACAACAAATAAACAATTCCCTGAAATCGAAAAGAAAAAGGTTTCCAAAAAAATTATATCAACATTACATGACATGAATCCTCCAGTATAAGAGATTTGAGTAAACTTTGCCTTAGCTAGCCAAACATCCCATATCCGTTTCACTAGAATTTTCCACAGTATGACTGAAAACACATATTTTACCTTATCTGTGAAGCACATCTGTGCGGTACCAGCTTCTAAAACATTCCTCAGTTTTCCCCATACACACAATTCCTAATCAGAAAAATGTCATAATGTATCAACCACATTCAAACAGTGGTAGATAATGTATGTGTGCCTCTGTCCACTTTAAGTTGGTGTTGATGAGGGCAACCACCTGACTCAGTCTGGTTAGGAGCTGTTGATTTTGCATATTCTCCCTGTGCTTTGGGGGTTTTATCTCTTGAGCAGTGTCCAAGGTCCACTGCCCCCTATCAACCTGAACTGGATAAAGCAGTGTAGAAGTTGGATGGATCTAAAATCTGTATTTTGAAACAAGGTAGTGTGTCATTTAGAGCAACAGGTGTGAAATGTAAATGGAGGGATTTAAGCAGTTCGCAGCTCCCAAACAAGCCTCGTTCTTCCTCGCTGAATTGATTGACCAGTCAGAATTTGCTTCAGGTTCCAGATAAGGACAATGGGCCGGATATTGTTATTTATCTTTGAGTCGCTGAACAAGGAAATTCCACCAACAGAGACTGACTCCTTCTTTTACAACACAAAGCTTGAATGTTGCCTGCTTCCTGTATAGAAGCAACCTCTTGCAGCCGTACAAACACCTCGTCTATCTCACTTTTAGAAGCTTTCCTAAGACACCACTTCCCTGCAGAATAAATATATCCTGGGCCAATCACTGATTCAAAAAGTTCGGCCAAAGTAGGAAGAACAAACACAACTTCAGTTTGTTCATAACAGGCCCTAAAGCTCTTCCCGCTGACTGTGCCAGTAGTTTAAATCCCTCAGTAAAACACATGTTGTAATTGCAATCTTGACCAAGACACTGTTTTATTAGACCGCATTATTCTGCAATAAGACATTTTTTATTGTTCACCCCATATACAGAGTGCAAGCTGTGCTTACAGCCCACTATAGCTTGCTTTGGGTCATGTATTTTCGAGAGCACATTTGGAAATGATACAACACTACTACTTAAAAAAACACACCAATTAAACTGCAAATACTGTGTAGGTATTTTAAAATAACAGTCATTATTTTTCCATCCTCTCTTTGCTCTTTCATCTTCACCAATTAATCCCAGATAGCCTACATGTTTTTGGACTTTTGGGAGGAAACCCTCACAAACAAAGGGAGAACATTCAAACGCTACACAGAAAGTCGGAACTCAAACCAGTAGTGGTAATCCCTACTCTTCTGTGTGGCAGCTGTCCTGTCTCACTAACTCAAAAATGTAATTGTATTTGCAGCTATACTTAAGTGTCTAGAATATGTGCTGTCAGCATGAAAACATGCAGCACAACATAAAGGAGACATTATCATCATCATTTGTCAAGGCAATTTCCAACTGGATTTTAAATGGAGTGGGAAAAAAGAAATTGGTGTTATGCTGAAAATGCACGTTTCATCGACTCACAGGATTAGACCCTTTCAACCATGTGGCTTGTTTTGTGATCATATGGTTCGCAGCTTCGAAAGGTGGGCTTGTACACACTGAGAAAGCAAAGTCAGACATGGATGTGCCTTACATGGTTACTTAAGTATCAAAGTCCAGTCAATTTGTGGGCAAATTGAGTTAATACCCACATTTGAGTTTGATGATTATATTTTGATGTCATGGAAGGCTGGAAACTTTCCTGTGTACCATTGTAAGGACAATACATATTCCATGCTCAATACCCCAATACTCAAGAATCTAAACCAGACTTCTTGGCAGCAATGCAAAAAAAAAAGGAAATATAAATCGTTTATGCATCTAAAAAAATAAAATAAAATCTGTCAAGGAAAAAATGGTGCATGCGACTCTCTGCTGCTCATTAGTGACACTCCTGGCTGATAAAGGTCATGAACACTACAGCTCACACTCCATTAGGCTTTTTTCCCCTCTCACAGAGGGTTAAGACAAATCAGATTTACTACTTTTTTTCCAATCCTTATTAAATGTATGCAGATTACTGCCTCTGTTTATGATAATAGCACCGTTTTGCAGGAGGCTGTAAGTCTGGGTCTAATGTTTGCAAAGCCTTCTGTATTGTTTTCTCAGCTTTCCTTGAAGATGAATCCAGCCTGCCTCCATGCATTGCCTTTGATAACAATTTTATAATAATTGATGCATCAATATTGTGTTGGACTGGTGGCCTGTGTCTAGGGATCCTGCCTATGTGACCCTGAGCAGCAATAAACAGGATGGATGGATATAACTTTTTTTTATTTTTATTTTTTTTTATTTAATTCAGAACTAGGGCCATGGGTGGCTGTAAAAGTATGGTACATCTTGGACAGTTTGCCAGTTCATTACAGGTCTAACACAGAGAGACAATCACTCGACTCAAAATGATGATGTATAATCATACAGTCTGGTTCGTCTCTTGCATTTGCCTTAAGTGCTTCTCAACCCTCCAACAAGGCAAAATAATAATAATAAAAAATTAAATATGGAAGATATTCTCACCTTGAAACAGCAAGACACAGTAATCACTGGTATTCAGTAGATAAATGGCAATGGTTACACATGTTCCACTGCAAAGCTTTTTTTAACTTAAGTCAGGCCAACACCCATAAAGATCAGGAGATCAAAAGTCTGATGATAATATGCCAAGTCTTTTTCGTAGCATTTGAATAGATTTAGCCCAGATTTGCATTCACTTGACGTTGATTTTGACTTTTTCTCTGGCTGAATCCTCCCTGGATGGACTATTAATGCTTCCTTTCTGTGGTTTACGAGTCTTAATGTAATGTCTTAATGCACTTACATCATCAGCTGACATTACCGTATTGTTAGCGGCAATATGTCATCATGCATGCCAGTGGTACGCGGGTGCTGCGTGCTGTGGATGTTTTATAGCTGTACAGGGAATATGTTTGTGAATCTATTTACATAATGGATGATCTTTTATGGGTGGTTTCATTGGAGACGACTCCCCTTGGACCGAGAATAACTGGTTCCCTGCCTCTGACATGACAATAAAAAGTGTGGACATTTAAGGTTATTACAAAGCGTTGATTTTAAAGGCAGATATTGGACCACATGGGGTTATTTATCAATAGTAAAGCGCTGTGTCGGAGTTGAACTTTGGTGGTTTTGGTATTCTGTGCAATAACTGTGCTTTTACGTGGTGACTTTTGCTCTCTGTGCTGTCCTATATAAACAAGTCCAGGATCCAACAGTGCTCCTCTCATTTGTTGGCTTCACTGCAGGGTGCAAACTCTTTAAAGGGAATAAAATCTTTCTGGGAGATAAAGTGCACATGGAGCTCAGTTGAGAGTGTCCAGGCTTGTTCTTTTGCTTGTTTGCAGGCGTTCAGTTCATGGATGTTGAGGGAAGAAAAGGGGGAAAAAATAAGACTGCGGGTTTTAGTGTCCAGAAAAGATTCTTAGCAGTGGATCAACCAAAGAGGTAGAAAATTCCCTCAGTCACGATGTGTGACCACTCAATTTATATATGTAAAGAACAGAAAGATACTTTTTTCCATTATCTCTGTGTTTATCTTCTTGAGCTGTGTTCTGAATCACAGGCTTATTTCCCCCTTCTGGTTACCTTTACCTCCTCTGTCATATCCTGTTTTTTTTTTTTTTCTTTTATTATCCTTAAGCCAAGGTGCACAATGTATGTGATGGGTCCTTTGACTGCCATTCTGAAGGAAAGTATTAGCAACCGTGGAAAGGAGAGAAGGCTCAGCAGGGAGGAGATTAAATTATCTCCTTTGAAGGTGTGCTGGCGCTTTCATGAGACAGAGGCCATTATTAATATGCAGTGACACATGCATACATCCAAAATGATCCCGGACGCTTCGTCATGGATCATAAAATTCCCCAAGGTGCCTTTCGCTCATTGCATACTGAGAGTCGCCACCACATCTCGTATGAATCATAGCGGTTCTGCCAGGATATATGGAAGGAGGGCAGAAAAGAAGGAGAATGGCTCTTGTGTTTTATTAGATTGCCCAGACAAAATCATATTAGTTTTGAGCAGTTTGACTCTATGGCAGGCCGCCATGGCGTTCCATCCACGGGTGACAGGAAGGCCAGTGAACAGATTGTGGGTTTTGCATGACTTGCAAGAAGGTTAAATGGGTCATGTATGCTGCCATCCGTCTGGGTCATGGTGATCTCATCACATGATGTGTCGTTGGCATTTGAAATTGAACTTTTGTCTCAAGAAATTTGCATTGAAATCGGCTGTGTTTAAAATTTTTTTATAAAATGCACAGATTTGCACCGATATCCCAAAACATGGGTCAAGTTCCTACTTTTACAGGCGACCTTTTATATGTTTTCGGAGATCATGACCACAGAAGTCTGGGAACATCCGACAGAAGCTCCAGTTTCTGTAGATGCTCTCAGCTAATCATCTTACTATCGCAATTTGGCCCTTGTCAAACTGAAAGTTTGTTTTTTTTTGCTTTGAACTAGTGTTGTCAGAATTAACGCGTTAATGCAGATTAATATAATTAAGCTTAATCGCCACGTTGACCCTCTCGATGGGAATTTTGAGGCCAAAAATCCCAAGAGGGAACAGTCAAAAGACATTTTTTTATACACACATTGTCCTGCAATGTGTGTATAAAAAAATGTCTTTTGACTGTTCTCATTTCACGGAAGCAATTCGAGTTTAAAGTACCACATTAACGCAAGGCATACATTAGTTGGGGATTCTGCTGAGTGTTCTCAGTTGCAGCAACATTGTGAATAAGAAGTGGTCAGCTCTGCTCTCAAACAATGTCAACAAGTTAGTTTGTCTTAGTAGCTGGCTGAAAAAAGAAGTAACAGGGTCACATTAATATGGATAAACGTTCGTTTTGAAAAAGAAACAAGTTTTTTTGTTAACATGAACTGTCAAAGGTGTTTAATAAACAAGTTGAGTGCATATATATTCCTTTTCTTGAGCCGGTTTGCTCATGCAAAATAAAAACTAGAGATTAAAAATGAAGAAAATGTATTTGTGATTAATCGAAATTAATCCACAACATCCCTGTGATTAATCTGATTGAATTGTTTGACAGCACTTCTTTGAACACAAACTTTGAGGACAAAATGTTCTCTTGCTGCTTAATATATGCCACCCACCAACAGGGACCCTGATGAAGGTGGAATTGTGTGTTTCACTTTGATATACTTACGTTTTTGCTGAGGCAACTGACTCGAGGGTCAGCTATGGACAGTTACGACTATGGATGTACAATGACATCAGCACAATATTGGTATCTGCCGACATACACTAACAAATTAAACATCGGTAAGATACATTTTTATTGTCCCCATACGAACTTCATTTCTGGGCTCTGTGGAGCTTCAGTTTATAAGGCAATAAGAGCATGATAAGCCTAGTATGCTCATACTTAAATGTGATTTACATTAAAGTTGCAATAGTTTTCTTATTTTGCTATGGGAGCTACAGCAGCTAACAAAATCAACATGATTTAATGGTGATTTAATGTTATCAGTATTAAGTACTGCATCAGAAGCATAGGTGGATTACATTGGCATCTGCAGTCTGCAAAATATTGTTTTTAAAATATCAACATCTCTCCAATATTGTGCATCCCTAGATTTTACCAATTAGTTGAGGCTGGACATGCTCACTTTACTTCACCAAACAGTGGTCATGATGTTCGATAAAAATGGTCATGATTGCTGCATTGGCTACTATTATACTGATTTTATTATGTTTTCTATTTTGTATGATTTGAACCAAGACTTAAACGGTAGATAGTGGTCAGAAACTATAAAAAGGAATTCCTGCAAATATGTATTTCCCTTCAACATTTTGTCATACTAAACAAAGGATATCATCTGTTCCCCTCATGGTTGCATTGTAAGACTGTGAAACTTCTTTCCCACGGCATCTTTCTATGCACCCCCCCCACCTTGACACAAGCAGGATGAGGTGGCTGTAGTCTCAGTCCTTTGACAGTAGGCAAAATGCAGGATCCACCCTGAACAGATCTCTAGTCTCTCACTTATTTGCCTCTGATTCTTAAATCCACCAAATAAGTTATGCCCACAGCACACTCATTAAAAAAATGGTTGGAGGCATCAACAACATCAGCCAGAGGTTACACATATCCATAGAGCAAATGGGCATTGACTGTGTAATTGGAATTTCTACCCTTTTTATTCCCTTATTCCGCCTTTGCCTGGTAGACAGCTCAAATGAGCTGTCATCCATGATTGATTTTCACATTTCAGGGATGCCTACTTTCACTAAGCACTAACTATTAGAGAAGCTCTGTCATGCCTGTGGCATGGAGTGGGCCGTTAAGTACAGAGCAGGAAATAGTTTGGCTTGGCTTCTCGTATAATGTACATGCAAATAGGCGCACATTTATTCCTGGGCATGGTGGAGAACTGTGCAGTACGAGGCAATAAAAGCTTTTATGATCTGAAGACGAGGCGGACTTTCAGATTCTCGTGCTGGAAATGTTCGTCTCAACGCGGCGGCTTCGGATGGCGCACAGTGTCAGCTCCGCGTTGGAGATATCTTTGTATGGCTGCGCTTAACGTCTTTGTATGTCACAGCATGTTACTGCATGTGATTGCTCACTGCAGTGTAAGAAACACTGTGTAATTTTCTGACAACTTAATAAGAAGCCTCTCATGATGAAGCAAAGCTGTAATTTCTCTGCTTCAGTGTCTCATTACACTTCACCTCTGTTTCGCAGTGACTTAAGCTGCATTCAGAACAGCCATTATGAGTCAGTCTGCTGGTTACTCAGCTGGTTGTTACGTGCTTTCATTTTTGTGGAAAAACAAAATGTGCTTTTGCCAACTGTAATTGATTAGGCATGATTTTTTTTTCCCCTTGTGGGAGTAGTGAGGGTTTTCTTTAAGGATTGGCTGGTGTGTTGTCTGGTAGTGAGTCAAGCGTTATAAAGAGTAAACAATGATTTTCTGCCATGTGGATCTGGTCATTGGGTACGATATCAAACTATTAATGGTTTGAGAGTGATGGGTTAGTCTTAGTCATGATTACAAGGCTGCTTTTCACACAAGAGAATCAGATTCCAAAACTATGTCAAGCTGGCCATAAAAAAACAAAAAAATTATTGAATAATAATCAAATTGGGCATTCTCTCCATGTAGACCAATTCGGATGGTTGGCTTGATAGATAGTGGAAGATAATACATCCTCCCATCCTGATGATTCAGATATGGTTGGGTGATATCCAGCCACTTGACTGGATATTGAATAATTCATGCAAATATGGAGTGAAACCCTTGTTAATATTATACATTGCCGCTGTCAAACATTCTCCATCCATCTAAAACAGGAAGCCTTTGTGAAGTGTTATTGGCAAAAAGCATACGATTAAAGAGGTTCAGTGCTATCTAATGTGGCTGGTAGCCATTAGATGCTCTGCCTTGTTTGAACATTACACCCCCTGATATTATACTGCATAACTGGACATTTTGCCTTTGGACCTTTAGCTTATGACTGGACATTGAGTTACTCCTTTTCTGGATGAATGATCAGGGGGGGAAAAAAACTCCATCTTTCTCACTTACAGAATGAACTGGAATGTATTCAAAAATGTGATTTTGTATGGGGGATAGTCTCATATCTACACATAATGTGTCCGGTGCGTGTCATGCTCTGCGTGCCGACACAGACTCAGAGCAACATGGTGGCATGGCACACAATCAGGCACAGTTTACGGTGCGTGAAATGAACAAAACAGACACACACTCCTCCCTGGCAGTAGGTATAGGGTTTTTTTTTTGTTGTTGTTGTTTTTCGCTTTTGCATTTTCTGTCCAGCAAAAAACAGATTGTGTTTCTATTGGAATGGTATATCAAGTGGATTGCTATGCCAAGACTTTTGGGGAATCATCTACAAGGGTGGGCCACCTGTTTTTAAAGAGTCTTTCTGGTTGAATTGTTCAAGGTAAAGCCTGGTTGGGCTATCTATCTTTGGACCTCTCAAAAGAGTCTTAGTTTTCATGTTAGACACTGCAACACTTTCTGAGAGTTTTACTGCTTTGTGGTATGATTCAGAGATTCCTCTTGATGAAACGTAAACCTTTTTCCAAGCCTAGGACTCTGAGTATGGCGAAGGTTCTCATCCTGTATTGCTTCATATTTTTCTGCATTCCTTTCCTTTCTTATAGCCCGTCGAGGTGACCAGCATCTGACTGAAAATCCCAGCCACAGTTCAGTTTAACCATCGGCTGTATTTGTTGGTAAAGTACCAGTATCTAAAGCTCAGTGCTGGATTCAATTTGGACATCGAGTGAGACGTTGTAGCAAAATACTTTCTTTTGTTTGATGAGATCAGAGGATTTTTTTCTCATGGTTTGTCAACCATTCAGATGCCTTTCGGCAAACAGTGTTGAAATGCCTTAGATGTGGTTATTGTTAAAAGTGTCGAACCCTTCTCTAATGGCTCACTCGTCTCCTCAAAGATATAACGGATCTCATTCATGAAGACAATTAAGCTCTTGGTCATCCATCTTACCATTTATTTATTTATTTTCATGTGCAAGTCTACATTTTGACTCTAGAAACACAATATATGTTTCAAGATGTTGCTGGAATTTTTTTTCGTTGCTTCCTTTCCACTCGCATACACTATCAAGCATGACTGCTGAAATGGAATAACATTTCTATGCTCTGGGATTTCGATGGAAGCATCTCAAGGAACATTGGAAGAAGTGGAGTGCACAGAAGCTGGAAAGGGAGCGTTATAACAAGGTTGTGGATACACAATGAAATAGTATAAATACTGGTCACTGTGGATGTGACGTATTGTGGACTGGTGACCTCAGGGAGTCTTCACTAATAGAAGATGGGTGGACTTATAATAGTCCGATAACATAACCAATGCATTGTGTTTGTACACTTATTCATACATTCATTGTAAAATCCAACTTCAGACTCACAGTTCCCCACGCATGTGTGTGTCTGTATGGACTGCCTGTGTTACATGACATTTAACCCATGGAGATGTGAAATATTCATGTCGTTCCTGCGGCTTGCTTCCCGAAGCCCTGTAGGTTCTTGCCATGCCCTCGGGTGCAAGGTCCTGCATTATAATTTCTGGTGTAGAGGTCACAGACAACGAGTCGGAATACAGTTCAGCCTGCGGGGCCCCTGTGGGTGTGCTTTAATGATAAATCAGTCATCGTTGGAGACCACGAGACAAAATCAGGTCTTGTATATAGCAGTGGGGAGCCACTTGTAAAAGTGCAGAGGTCACAGGAAGAATTGTGTATTTTTAAATATATATATATATATATATATATATATATATATATATATATATATATATATATATATGTAAATAAATGAAACCGATTTTTTGAAAATTCTGATCAATATTATAGTATTTAAAAACGCAAGCTGTATGATACAGGCTTAGGATGAACTATCAGAAGCTCATATACTATGCCATTTAAGAGCTAAAAATTTTACTTTCACATCAGAAGCATAATTATACCTCCTCTACGAAAATGAAATGCAGAAAATAAAAGATTAGTGTTTCTACTCATAAATCAAAAGATGTAATTCGGCACTTAAGTAATTCCAAGTAACCTCTTTGTTCTTACTCGAATGATACAGATGTGTCCATGAGGTCTTGGCCAAAAAGTAAAGTGTAATTCCTGAAAGGTATGAATCATTTCTGGGCTGTGATCTTGTGTCCCTTTGAGGCCTGTTGTCATTTATAATACAAGAAGTTGCAGACTTGCATGTTTGTAGTGCAGGATTTCTGTTTCACACCCGTGTCTCATTTTTCATCCATTAAGCCTCCATGTGTCTTTGGGCTTTTCTCCCTTGACTCTAGATTGATGTGAAATGTAAAGAACTTAAACCAGAGTGTGGATCAAAACTTGCTGAGAGCAGTAAAAAAAATGCACCAGTCAATGAAGGAAATGCATTTAAAGAAAAATATAAGTGCTGTAGAGTTGGAGAGAACTCATATAAAATTAATGTATGAATTGAAAATTGCATGATGCACCAATAGATCGTTGATCCAATTGTGTTTGCATTGTCCACTCAGTCAGCATAAAAAATTTGACATCACGTAATCCCATTTAGACATGGATCACCAGTAAATAGCCCACAACATAATATAAGAAAACAGCTGAATAAATGATTACTGTAAATGTTCCTCTTTTGTACTCACACCGATAAAGCTTCATTTGTTGGTTTTTTTGCGGCTCCTCATTTGAGGGTCCTGGTCAGTGAGAAGACATCACAGGTTGCTCTGCCCTGACAGGTATCTATAGATGCCATCGACTTTGAATTAAAGCAGTGTGTTAGGTGATCAATCATAAGAGTGCAGTCCAGACAACAGGAACAGCGTGATGCATGGGCTTCCCCTCGCCAGGCTTCACGACAGTTCACTGCGATCAGAGCTAAATTACCCCAGCGACCTGCCTTCCCTCACTTCTCGCCCGCTGTCCTCCCTTTCTGTACACTGCCAAACCCTCCCATTTTACACTCCATGGAACATCACCACTCTCCTTTTTTTTTTTTTATCTTGCTACACTACTTGCACAACCTCACCCAAACTGTTACAGTTTTTATTTTGCTGTATGTTAGAGCTGGAAGTGCACCTTATGCCCCACCCCCAACCCACTCGCGGCAGCAAGTTGGTGTCCTGAACATTTTACTGCATGTTGAATTAAAAAAAAAAAGAAAAACCTCTCACTGTTTGTCTACGGGCTCGTTCCGTCCTTGGATACTGTTGCTATGCTTCTGGATGTGTTTAGCTGCAGTGGGTGTAGCGACAATGCTTTTCTCTTTGAAGCCTGCTGATGAGTGTGACTCAAGGACCATGTCACAGGACAATCACCACAGCAGGTCACCTACTTAACATTACAGCGAACCACCACACTGGCATCGCACCCTTTTTAGCATGCACTTCTTTGATGACTTGGTGTAAATACGTCTCTTTCTAGGCCTTCTTTTCTTTTTAGTACCATATGTTGTCACATGATACTGTGGGAAGAGACTTTTCTGAAAAAAAAAAAAAAAACCCTCTGTGCTTTTATGTTCAAGGACATCTATGATTTGTGAGTCTGCTTGAGAAGATGCTAAAATTCAAATGATCCATCTCACTGCATCTGCAGCAGTATGCCCAACATGTTCCTTTTGAATATGCTCCTGTCAGTATTTTACACGGAGCTGTTATCATCTTTTGTGAAATGAAGGATATAAATGCTTTAGCTGTTGTTTGATTCAATAGGCTACACTTACCAATGACTGATAGTCGTACACTGCCTCTGAAAGTGGCTGTGTGTAACCTTATTAGCCGGCTTATGCTCTGTGTGGTTTTGACTCGTGTCCTGGCACAAATGACAGATGGGGATAAAACATGATTACAGCCCTAAACTGAACTCATCTTTCACTACAACTGAGAGATATGATGGAAAATGTTACAATAGGACTTTTTACGTCAGTCAGTGTCGGTAATGATCATGATGCATGGAAAATCTATTTCAGTTTCTTTCAAAAGCAGATTAGATGTTCTATGATAACCAGTAATGTGAATTTACTGACTGACAGTTTTGTACGTTAAAAAAATAAAATAAAATACATATCTTGTAATGCAGCCTGTTTCAGAGACAAGAGTGTATTTCATAATTTGCCCCATGTCATCGTCACGATATCTCCATGCGATATTGCTTTGCACTGTGGATGTTCAGCGATGGCTGGTATCGTGGTCACGTGACTGAAGAAAGTCTGGGATGAATTTTTGATGGCGTCAGAGATTTGGAGTGACCGCCTCACAGTGTGGCTCCAGCGCCGACCTACATTTACAGGCAAACTCAGAGGAAAGCTTCAGGAAATGACAGACTGATCAATGCCTTTGTTGTTCCCAACTGCCAGCTGTAAAACTGGCACTCCAAGACACCCTCCTCTCCATCACCACGAAGAGGGCCACACTTAAGAATTCTCTTTCTTATATGGAATGAAATAGACCTTGCAATGACAACACATGTATATTTTTCAGTGGTATTGCATCTTCTTGGGTAGGAGGTATTATCATACGCTCTGTATACATCCAACTTAATGGTATACTCCATTTTGTGGGGGGTGCAGTTTGACAAGGAAAAGAAAAACCCCTACAAAATATACGTGGGAATAAGCAGCTCCATATGGTATTAGCTAAGGACTCGTATATCTCTTAAATCAGTGGTTACCAAAGTGAAGGGACTCGGAGCCAACTGCAAACTTCATTACTGTAAATGTCCGGGCAAAGCTGTGTGAGGAGATGGTCTCTGACCACACAGCTGTTTCATTTTCAAAGCAAAGGAACAGGTTTGTTTGTTTGTTTTTGTTTCCCTCTGCCTCTCAGAGCACAACTTGTGTTTTAAAAAGCAATTTTGGCACAGAGAAGTAATTTTCAGAACAAATCACGAAACCACTGAATCTTGAAAATGGAAGTTTTACAATGCAAAAATATTGAAATGGTCTGCACTTTCAAAAATGTAAGTCAATTTAAAAAAAAAAAAAAAGAAAAGAAAAGAAAAACATCACTTTGATACGTTTGATAGTTATACTTCCAGGTTTTGTCAAACATTTGCTAAAAGGAATGTGCTGCAGAGTTTGGATATATAATTTTTTTTTGTAAAAGGTGGGCTGGGTAGAGAAAGTTTGGAAACCACTGGGCTAGTAATAACAAAATATTAGTCGGAACAATTTATGTTTTTATTCATTTACAAAGTTGCTGAACTGTCTTACAGTTTGGGCAACAGGACTGTTCAACAGTCCCCGACTATGGTACAACCAGTGTGATATGTTCGCTGTAGATGGTGTAGTAGATGTAAAAATACATGTAAGAACTCCAACGGAACATTCAAAGCAAGCATTCAGATATTATCCTCTACAGAATTAAGGCTACAGCTCACGCAGGCCAATTCGATATCGTTTAGCCAGCGATTCTGTGTTTCCAGGCTGAGGAGATAAGACCTGACAAGATGTGCTGCCGCTTAACTTTGTTGAAGGTTTCAAGGAGTTCATAGAGTTCTTATAGCTTGAAGAACTGTTCTCTTCATGTTTTAGTTAACAGTCACATGTTAAGGGCTTAACTACGTAATATAGAGAATGAAGTGCAAATTGTTTCCATTTCTGTCCTTCTCTCTCCAGCTCACCTTTCCATCATTTGTAAGATTTCTTTCTTGAAAATCGAGGAAACGTTCAACGCCTTTTGTCACATAAGGTATCACTGTAGCACACGACTTGTCAACTTCGTTTTGGGAAAGAGGAACAACATTCATGTCAATTAGTTACTTGTGGTGACTGCAGCAAGGAAAACTTGGAAAATTATGCTTTTTTTTGTGCAATGAACTGAGATAGAAACAAAAGGGCAACGTGATATGTTGAGGAGTTTTCAGATGTCATGGCACTAAGCACATTTCGTTGCAGTGCATCACTGTGGTCTTTCACATTTAAAAGTTTCCGCAGTTAATTTTCTGCATCACAACGTGACATTCAAAAATGTTTCAGTCCAGTGTCACAAATAAGACGAACTGCAGTGTCTGCGTTGTTTCAGAAAATATGTTTTCTTTGACAATTAGTGAGGAGCCTCATTTCACTATGTCATGTGTGCACGCATATGCAAACTCTCCACGCTGCCTGTGAAAAACCTCACAGAGAAAAACGATGAAAGGATTCATAATCATAACTGGTGAACTGAAGAAAAGGCTAATGAGCATATGCACTGCAGTAATGCACCAGCGCCATCTTCACTTTTTTTTTTTTTGTTTTGTTTATGCTTGCTGCTTTGAAAAATGATCAGCTATCCTCACATTATATGGAAATGAACTCAACATGCTTGCCTGCGTTTTATGCAGCTGCAACCTGAGCGGACCACTATAGCAAGTCCTTAACTCTTCTTGTTGGGGGGGGTTACTCCTTGAAGTGGTTCATGTTATTCTCTGCTCCAGTTTGTGTTGGAAGTAATATGACAGAAGGTTTTTCTTGTTTCTCACATTGTTGCTGTTGGTGCTTTGTGAACAACCAGTGCACACTCCGACCGACCACTTGAAGGTTTTCCACTGGTTGGTGTGTTTTCAACCGACCTTAATAGTTGTATTTTACTTTACAAACCAATAAGGATGTTTGGCATATGAAGCAATATGAGGGCAGCCAGAGAGGTCAGGCATACTTGGAAATTCTCCTGAAAGGAAACTCATATTTTCAAGTGGAAGCAGAATTCACATCGGCCTTGAATGGCTGGAGTCTGCATTCAATCCAATCTAAAACAGGCCAGATAATATTCACATGAAAGGGTAAAAAAAAAAGAAGCTATTTTACCCTGTCTGTAAAATGTTATTGCTTCTATTCCGTATCGTTCCCAAAAGCACCGACTGGACAAAGAAGCTGACAAGATGTTCCTTTAAAGGCTTCCCTTTGTACTACACTGTTTGACCTTTCTGCTGATTTAGCACGTCCTTGTGGACAGCCCGCTCTGCTCCAAGACAGAGACATCCATCGCCTGAGTGGACGTTCATGTGCTCTCCAACCCATTCATTCAACAAGAAGAAATTACATTTTCCAATTGTCTGCGGCAAGATGATGGAAGCGCACCGGGGGCAAATGGGTGTGTGGAGCATCATAATCAGCGGCGAGAAGGGCCCACAAACATGCCATCAAAGTGAATTTCATAGAAATACCATTTTTAGAGCACAATCTGAGACTTTTGACCTTTGTTTCTAAATCTTTAGCTGCAATTTTGAGGAGCGTGACCTATTTGTCTTATTTGTTCACATTCTCCTGGCAGTGCTGGACTAATTACAACTTTAATTGGGAGAGTATACTAAGATATGCAAGTATGCTCAGTTGAAAATATCTTAAACGTGCAACAAACCTCTGCAGGGACAATATGTTCTCCTAGGAACATTATGTTGTAAACAAAGAAAACAGAAACATTAGGAGAAAAAAAAAAGGGAAGATATTTCTCCCTCATTGGCTGTGTCTGGGAGCACTAACATCCTGAAATGGTTCATCATAACAAATACAAGCCCCTCGTTTTGGGAATCACCCTTCATGGTGTTGGGAATTACTTCATCAGTTTGTCATCTCGTCATCTGCTCATTTTATTTGTTGCTTGATTCATCTGCACTGTACAACTGTGCTTTGATTACATCTCACATTAATTTCAAATTACGATCCAATTGATTAGTTTAAAATGGACTTGGAGAATATCAAATCCTTACCAAAATCTTAATTAGCCACAATCCTCCCCACCTAAAAGAAACCAACAAAACAAAGAGAGAAAAATCCAAGCTGCATAATCAGCTGGAAATCAAGAACAGCTGTCAGGCATCACAATCCACCTGGGTTAACTGGCAAGTCTACCAAGGACAAAGACAGCGGAGTATATAGTCCAACAGCATGATAATTAACGGAAAGCATATGAGTCATCCTGCCATGCATGCAGGAGAGCTTCTATGAATATAACATGCAGTCAGCGGCCCATCATGGCGATCCTGGCTGTCATCTCCTCGACTGCTCGTGAAGTCAGACTTATACAACCCGCATAATTGCCACGTATAATTGCCACATTTCAAGGTTGTAATTATAATTCTACTGCAGTAATTACACCATCCCACCTTTAGCATGCACGTTTGAATGTGCAGCGTACAGAACGCTGCTCACGCGCGACATCTCAGGTGCGTCTTTTTGTGCCAGCGAGGGAATGAAACTTGGTGTTTGATGTATGCACTGCCGAGTTTAGGACGCTTGTGTCTCAATAGTGAAACAACAGTGTGCTCATATTGATTTGATTAAAGCTTGATGAGCCAAATGTTGATCATGACAACCTTGAGTGTGGTTTCCAGGAGTTACAATCAAAAAACGCCTTGTGCTTCAGGCTCTCTTTCCATGTTGAAATGATCTGTAAAAGTTCACGTCTGCAGACATCCCTAGTGGCGTGTACAGCATGCCTTGGAGTATATCTACTGCTGTAAACCGGTGAAACAACCTTGTGAATGACAGAAAAAAAATGACAAGAGGGCTTTGGTTTGTGCCTCCGACCTCGCTCACTGGCTTTGAGGTTGTAGTAAAGGGGCTTCTTGTGCCTCTGAAGTTACAAGCATACACAGATTCTTCATATGTGGAAGTATATATATATATATATATATATATATATATATATGCAATATGAGAAAACACCATTTTCTTTTGTATCGAAGTGAAAAGTACTTTTTTTGAAGGGCATTTCTACTGGCTGTTTCTGTTCTGTGAGCATTCGGCTTCAAACATTTCTCTTTAAAAAAGGCCATGGATGGGGAATGCGTTGCTGCTCCCAATCTGCTTTTTTGTCAGTATATTGCCGGTAACCTTCAGCTATGCTGTAACGAGTTCTCCTCGTGACAGATGTGGAATGCACCCACACACCTTGTATATGGGTGTATTGTAGTTAGGGTCACGGGAGGTGAACCCAGCTGTAGGGGAACATTGGTTCAATGGGCAAAAACACAACAATATTTTGAGTAAATCGAGCAATGTTTTCATTTCAGAAAAGTTTAGTGATTACCTGGCGAAGGGAGAACATGCAAACTGTACAGAAAGGCCCATCAGCCACACTCAAACCAGGGATCTTCTCACTGTGAGCTAAGATGCGTCAAGTAGTGTTTTCTCTGTTTTGTCTTGTATGTACAGACGCAAAGAGTTTTCTATGTGTCGGTGTCCTATACATTTACCTTAAAACCAGTTGTTGGATAGATTACAAAAAATGTATGTTGTATCTTTATCTGAACCATAAACTTGTGTATTTTTGGATTGTTCCTCAAAACATCACTGGCAGAGCTCGTGTTGTCCTCCTAGGAAGCTTTTGATTGACTGTGTGTGTGTGAGTGTTAGGGTTAGGGTTGGGGCGTGCAATTTCAAACTATTCAGCAGATCAGTTGGCTTAAATATGCAGCAACACACCAGAAAACATGGGGATAAAGAAGAGTGCTCACCAGTAAACGTGGAAGTAAACAAATGCTGGATTTTGAAGTGATTTTTAAAATCCTCTTTGCTAAATGTTTTGTGAGGAAGAATACGCTTTCAGCTCATTTGTTGGAATCCACGGAGGCACTCGGTGGATTTTGGGGAATACCACTGAATGTAAACAGCCTTTGCTTGTTTGTTTATAGGAAAATACACAGTGCACATTTACATGGTACCGTGTTGTTGTCAAGCAGCGTGCATACTTGGATTTTTGATGTTTGTACAAGCAAGTACACCCATTAACCTGTCCTGTTATTTGGCGTGAATGATAGCAGTAAAGCGATTTAATTTAACGAAATAAAGAAATTGAAGCTCGTTGACCAACATGGGAGGGAAGTTGTTCAGCAGATTGTATGGATATGACTCTGCTCTTAATTCATATTCTAATATCAACACTTTGCACTTCAGTTCTTTTCATTTCCTGTGGTAGGAGCCTGAAAGCTAACTCGCTGTCATTGTGCTTCCTGCACTCTGCCACAGTTCTGTTGATTGTGAAGATAGTTTGCTTAATTTCAAGCATCAAGCTGCCTTTGAATAAAGGAATCAGTCGGGCTGCTTATTTATTGTGGCTTAATACTGTTGAGAGCTACATCTGCAAGTGTCTCACTGAATAAAGCAGGCTTCTCTACTCCAGCAGGTCTGTGTCTTCATCCCGCCATGCACACAGTTTAGCTCGGAGGTTGAACGATCAGCAGGATGAGAGATCAGTAACTCCCCGTGAATAAACCTGCCAGTCTTTCCCGGGCACAAGCTTCTGGGCATCTTTCTCCTCGTCTCTGGTCAATCCGCTCGCTTCGATCACCCACCTCGATTTGTGCGTTTCGCCGGTTCCTTCTCCTGATTGCCGTTCCAGTCACTCCCTCCTGCTCCCCAGTCCCATTGTTCCCTTTCTCTATTTGTCTCTTCTTATCTCGCCCCATCCCTTTTCGCCTGCCTCTCCTCTCTTCTCTTCCTCATCCTTGGTGCTCCCTCTTTATCGTAGCCCCTCCATCTCCTCCTCTGCTTCGGTCTCATCAGACAGACAGCGAGCGTGGTGCACAAACACCATCCCTCACATCTCCAATGAGAACCTTGTTATCATCTTGTCCCCACAACGGCTTTCTGTCTGGCTCCGTCTCAGCTTGGATCCCGTCACTAATGGGACCGCATCATTTTCGACAGCTGCAATTCCTCAGCGTTGACAAACAGAGATGTGGTGCAGCTCGGCGAAGGCAGCTCAAAGGGATTGTGTACTAATGCTCCAGTCTGATTTACACATTCACAAAGGCCTTTTTAAAACATCATTTCTCTTTGACACAAGCTTTTGCTGCGTGCCCCCGAAAAGACAATATACATTTGCGGTGTTTGCTCGCATGCATTTACACTTTAAAAATCTCTTTTCATCACCTTATTTCACTGCCTTCTGTGATGCCCTTTATTATTTAAAGAAATGTCAGCCACAATCTCGGTGTCGAAGAGCACAACACATTAAATCTGAGATTTGAGAACAGCGACAGCAGACAGTAGCACGTCAGCGTGCTATTCTGGGTTCAGACACATCAGAAGTTTGTGTACGGCTCGTCGGCCTACTCAGATCTGCAGAACAGAAGCTAAGTGAAACTTCACGAAAGCTTCGACAACAGCACATGTTAAGAGTTTACTTCAATGTCTCAGCCTGCTAATCATTTCCACCGGGTCCTGCAGGGCAACAACAAAGATTTGCAGAAAGAATTCTGCCAATCTGTTATTTCTTTTGATTGCATCCTTAACTAAATTTACTTGTTTTTGTGAGTGTGGCCTTCATCTCTCTATAAAGGGCCTCTTAACAGCTGCCCCAGGTCAGACTTTAACGGTACCTGCACATCACAGATTGGGGAATCAAATAGACTTATGGAAAACAACTGTCTTTATTTGTGTTTATTTATTAGGACACACACACACACACTAACTCACTAACTTTCTCTATCACCTTCGATTTGAACCAATTGGTTTTAATGTTTAGATTACATCTATAATGTTACATGCAGCTCTCGGTAAGCAATTTGGCTGCCCAGTAATTTATAAATATCACTTTTTTACTCAGATTCATGATCTGAGTAAAAGCCTCACGTGTACATTTGTGGTGGAAGTGAAGGTGTGCTCAAGGTGCTATCGGACACTGGAAATACGAGTACTTTTCAGAAAAGGTGCGATCTAGGACAGTTGAGGAAGTGTGGGCTTTTCTTTTTTCTTTTTTTTGTCTCATACTTAGTATATAGCTTTTAGGTAGGCGTATTCAAGTTTGAGCCCTTGTCCCTTTGAAGTGAGCAACTTCCAGTGTACTCAATTTTCAGAAGGTCAGAAGTCTTTCTGAAGCAGCCTCCAAGGTTGCACCGGCTGCAACGGCAGCAACAATCGGAGCGATGAACATTTTAATTTCCTATTGGTGTGCATGAGGCAGCTCATGCGGTGAACTGAGGAGAGCTGTGTGCTGAGGCTTATCGTGTTTGAAGAGAGGCAGGTACACTGATCTGTGTTAATAACGCAGCGGTAAGAGCCGTTCTGCCGGCCAGCGGTTCTGGCCTGCCAGCGTATTACCAATGACATCACAGATCAGACTACATTTAGCTCTGCTCGGTCTGCTCTCATTAGAACAGACGTCCTACAGGAGACCCTGCTGGTCATATACAAACTGCCCTTTAAAATGTGGTCAAAGAGCATCTGCAAGAGCCTTGCAGACAGTCCTTTAGAGCTGCTATCAATTAACAGTGCAATGTGATGTGAATCTGTTTCATATGTCTGTGTTTTATAAGGCTTCAATGACAAAATGAATCCCAGAGGGAAACATGTGAGTAGCTCAAAGAAAATACAAGCCACTCG
This sequence comes from Lipophrys pholis, assembly GCF_963383615.2. Taxonomy (NCBI): domain Eukaryota; kingdom Metazoa; phylum Chordata; class Actinopteri; order Blenniiformes; family Blenniidae; genus Lipophrys; species Lipophrys pholis. The sequence continues at coordinate 18,228,961 of NC_137649.1, forward strand.
GTGTGATTTGCTTCACGTCAGCTTCACAGTGCAGAGAGATCACTCCGCAAGAAATCAGTTTTATGGAACAACCACTGGTTTTGAGGCAGGGTGTTGCTGCGGTGGCCTGTTTGTACGTCTGTCATGGGATCTCAGGCTCATCTGGATTCCGACTTTAATCAGGCTTTGCAGGGATACTCCCAATTTATAGCCAGCCTGAAAAATCTCTCTGAGCTTCTTGGAGCATGAACAGAGCCAGGCCGTTAAATATTTCAATAAACAAGTCGATTTTGAATCGCACTCAAACTACTTTATCAAACATTAAAGGCCCCGTGTCCATCTGAACTATTCAAATTCTCTGGATTTCTATCAGTTCTGCTCGTGCCCCGGCCTCTTCAGTTGCATTTAAGCCAGAGCACAAGAGAAATGCATGTAACTCTCTTAATTGTTTGTGCATCAATAAAGGAGGGAAATGTGTTTAATGGGAATCTGTTCTCTCTCTCTCTCTCTCTCTCAGCCTCACACTGCCTTTATGTTGCCTTTCTCACCCAACAATGCTCTCTTTCACTGAAGAATAGCTCTGTGTAGGATTTCAAAAGGGTGAAAAACACATATACAAGAGCATGGGATGTGGCCAAGTGGGAAAGGAAAAAACATCTCTGCAGGGCGAGAGAGTGGAGGGAGAGGTTTCTCTTTTGTCCAACCACATCTATGACTTCCCGCAGAGATTCAGCCCTGGAAAGTTGTGATGGCTCAGTATTCCGCAGTACTGATTCACTCTGATAAAACACTTTACTCCTTTTTTGGGGGGGGGGGGGGGGGGTGTACAAATCCCAAACTTAATTACTATGGACCCAAATTGAAATGAACTCAATTATGAAGATATTGCCACTTATTCCTGCTTCAGTCATTTATGTATCTAATTAAATCAGTTATTTTCTTTCCAACTGAAAAAAGTTGGATTCTCAGCAGAAATTTTGCGAACCCATACAGAGTTGTTAGAGTATTTATTTCGTCAATATATGTGTACACTCAATCTGTAATTTAACTCAATTTGAGGATACAACCGTCAGGAGAGTCTCCTGCCCAAAGACTGCTCATGATTCCACCACAAAGGCTTCAACTTGTGCTCCAATGAGCTTAAAGATGCCATACAGACAGGTTTGTTTGGATCTACAGGAAGTGAAGACGTAAAGCACAGCTGCAGTTGCATCCTCTTACCACAGAGGCCACCCGATAAAAGACTTTGGCCCTGGTTACACAACAACGTTTCAAGTGAAAATGCATTGTTTTTGCACTTTTGTTGCATAAAGATTTTGCGTTTTTCACGCCAATGTTTAGAAAACAGTGTCCACTTACATGGCAGCTAGTGGGTTCTGTTGGTTGTTTTTACTTCGATAGCACACGCGCTATAGACTTGGGATGCGCTGTGATTTCAGCACATTGGCGTCTGCCGATAAACACAAAAAAAATAAACATAGACACGAAATGTCGATAGCCTTATACCAATTTCAAGAATCATTATTTAATACTGATTTAATGTTGTCAGTTTTCAATACTGTATCAGGAGCAGTTGAATTATATCGGCAGATTTTTGTTTAAGAAATACAGGCATATTGGATATCTGCACCGTACCATAGAAAAACTCCCATTGGAATAGAATAGAATACTACCGTATTCGTACCGTGGAAAATTGAAACGTCGCTGCAGAAATAGTTCGTAGTGTCTGGGAAACTGTTGTAGTGAAGAATAAAAGAAGGCTAAGCATGGGCTAAAAGCACAATTGACCTGGAGGAAAAATATTCAGACTTTCTGTTCTGAACCTTTCTTCTGAACAGTGCCTCTGTTTAGACTTGGTATTTTTACATTTGTTACAGATGCATTCATTAGTGTGACATTTAGTCTTTTCTCACCAAGGCCATGCAATGGACCTCACACAATAACTTATCTTTTTAATAACTTTATTAGTATGTTGTCACATCCATGTACAACCCCTAAAATCACACTCGTACAGTGTTGAACTTTCATCCTCTGTAACCTCTGCAGTAGAGCTTGTTGATCCTGAGAAAGTCCAGAGTGGAGGCCCTCATCCTCTGGCCAATTGGAACATTGGGGTTTGGGATTGGAGTCATTGATTCCGATCCAGCCTTTCCAAAGGCTGTCCTGTAGATGTATATAATTATATTAAGTCACTAACCATAGCATACAATATTTGCTGATGCAGATTAAGGATTTGTGTGACTTACTTTCCATAGTGCATCACAGACGAGTAGTCGTACGAAGTGCCGAGATTGTTTGTGTCCTGTCTTTCGAAGTTATTTCTATAATCTGGTGATGAATCACAGAACAAATAACAGATTAAGAAAAATGGAGCAGTCATAATAGATTACAGAATTTGTGGCGACTTTCTCACATCCTTTGATGTTGTCCCAGTTGATCCTAATGTACCGGTCGCGGTCGCTCCGATTGTGTTCGTGGTAGAAGCCCAGCGCATGCATCAGCTCATGCTGGATAATGCCAAAAGTCACACAGCCGGGCTTCTGCAGTGACACAGTCTGCTTGCCTCCCACGTAACCAACTATTGACGAACAGCTGAGGATAAAAGCAGTGAAAGAGCCACTTGACATTTGCTTCAATGTTTGATGACTTTGATGTTTTCCGCCGTGTCATGTGCCACGGTCAGCTGGAAACGATTTATTTGACAGACTTGCGAGACCTTATACAAGTCACCAGTCTGTCAAAGACATACAATCTACCCAAAGATATGTACTGAGATTTACATCTAATTTAAACTTAAATTAATGTTAAAAATACATTTTAGGACAGTCCACTTAATATATTTATATCTTGTAAGTGCTTTACATTCTCACTCACCCATGTTTTGGTTCAATGCTTAGGTATGCTCTTTGGCTTCTGCGTGGAACAAAGCGAAGGCACGTTTCTGATTCCAAGTCTTTCATGGCGCGTACGATCTCAGACTTCTCACTGTAATCTACAATAGTGCAGAAACATTAGCAATATGGTCGTCTCAAATGGAGAGAAAAACATGTTGTCATGCAGTTATATAGTTTAACGTTTGTATTGGATAGAAATCTCACCATATCTGTCACTCAGTACATAAGGGATCGCCACATTTATACCCTGTCGAGGCCACAAACATTTCTCTGGTCTTGTCAGACACTTCTTTGCAGATCTTGTTTTTGGAATTACCAAGTCTCCTTCAAGGAGAAAATCACTAGATCCTAGAAAAAGAATAGAAGGTTAGGCTTTTCGTTCAATTGTCAATGTAGGAGCTGTTAAAAAAAAAAAGAAAAGAAAATGGTGATGATGTAGTTATTTATAGTTCTATACTCACCGTTGTTCATTCTGAGGATGGTGGTGGTCATGTCCTCTGTATCATCTGAGACCTCTGAGGTATGCCAGAAATGCAGAAGTCATACAGCTGTGTAACACCTGAGATATTCAACTCGCTGGACGGAGCTCCACAGTGACTCACCTTCTCCAGAACCAAGATCCGGTGAGACCAAATCGGAAAAACTTCTTCTGTTGCCATGATCAGCGTTGCAGAGGCCAAGAAGCAGCAGCAACAGCAGCAGCTCCAGAAAAAGTCTCATTGTCCGGTCCTTTCACAGTCTGATTCTTCCAAAGTTGCTCCAGAGACTCCACCTTTCTCTCAGTGGTCTGATGCACATCTCAGTCACAGGGGGAGCCATATATACCAGCACTTGAGGTGTGTCTGTGTGCAGAGATGAATGGCAGAGGTGTCTTAGACACACAGATGATGGGAGTACCCTGCCCACCCTGGCCCACTGTTTGCACATGGGGATAATCTCTCTGTGGGTTGGATTACAATGGCCAAAGGCCGCTGTCGTCTCCGCTCGCATCAGATTTCTCATGGCATCTTTAACTAGCAGGGGGTCTGTCCACGAGACCTGGGCCTGTCCCAAAGTCTTATCCAAGAAATAACAAATACAGCATTTGAACCCAACAATGCTGGGCTCCTGTTACGTGATTGCTGGCAGCGACTTCAAGTTGGAGCAGCACAAACTGCCAAGCTCGCTTAATTTTAAAGAGGAGCTTAAAATTAAAGCAACACAGTCAATGAAACAGCAAGTTTATCTGCATTAGTTACCCTCTTCAGTTTTTTAGTGGTTTCAGCTTATAAATGTGGCTGTTTACTTCTCTTTTGCCACATAGGACTGAATACACATATTTTTTCGCCTTCAGATTTTATTTTCAGAATAAGACAATCCAGGTTTGTGAAGAGTCGAGACTGATTAGATAATAATATTTAACTTGTATAGATAATTGCAGCTGCATTTATTGATTCACAAACAGAATCACATCAATAGCAAAAAGTTCGACGCAAGATCTTATTTTTGCCCTCCATCCCCCCCCTTTTTTTCCTCGAAAAATCTAAAAATAAATAGGTTTTGTGGCATAACTTCCCACATTGATGTTTTTCTTCCAGCCAACAAACTTAATTTTACTAGTACAGATGTAGTCTTTAATTCCCCACAAACCAGCCTTTTGGTTTATAATGGGTGTGACCTTTTGTTGTGTTAACATGTGTCAATAATGGCTCAATTAGTCACTGCTGGTAAATTCCTGTATTAATTATTCACCATTTGAGCTTCAAACACCAGGGCCTCAGCTAGCAGGCTGTGAGGGACTGAAATCAGCCTCCAAATCCCCAAATCCTAAAAAATAAAAAGTGTTTTTTTTAGACTGATGAGTATTCAGATTTATTGAATGTTCCACTAATAAATCATCTGGCTCCAGTGGACTGTTTACTGGAAAATGGGCCTGCTGTCTGGATTCACAGCACCATAAAAGACTTAAGCATCCGATTTCGCGTGTCAAGGCCGGCAACTCCACGAGAGATTCCATCAGTCCAACCTTAAAGAATGCAGTTTTTCACTGTACATCACAGTAATGTGGCGTTTATTATGGAGGAACAAAAATTGCATCTCATGTGTATGTCGGTGTATGTGCGTACGCGTGTGTGTGTGTGTGTGTGTGTGTGTGTGTGTGTGTGTGTGTGTGTGTGTGTGTGTGTGTGTGTGTGTGTGTGTGTGTGTGTGTGTGTGTGTGTGTGTGTGTGTGTGTGTGTGTGTGTGTGTGTGTGTGTGTGTGTGTGTGTGTGTGTGTGAGAGAGTTGGACCAAGATCAACTGCAGATGCTTAGCATCTAAATTTGCTTTATTGCAACTTCAATGGGACCCTATACATTTGTAAAATTTTACCATATGTGATTTACAAACTGGCACGAGTGTGTATCCCTGTGCTAGTGTGTGTGTTTGTGTTGCCTCTGTCTCTGTGCCCATTCAATTGAGGAGATCCGCGCGGGTGCACAGGTAATCCTATTTGTGTTCCAGTCACAGGCTGGCACAAGTAATGCTCAATGATGTATGACCCATCCATTTGTTTGAGCTTTATTCCTAACGCCTTTTCACTGCAAAGAGGAGTAGATCTTACTCAATTGGGTGTCAGTCTAGTGTGGCCCACAAGAGTATGACATGTTTTTCTCTCCACACTTACAGTACAGAAGCTTCAGGAAAAACAAAAAAGTGTTCGGAATATTGTATTATAAAATACCATAAAGACTTTTTTTTTTTTTTTATAAAACATGCTCACACCGTTACCATAATGACACTTATAACACAGTTGCTGGTGTTGAACAGCTGCTGTCTGTCTCAGCTCTGCTATTCTGAAGCACTGTCAGTAGTTTTAGCCCGCCTCTAAAGCGTATTTGCAACTCTAGATAAACATTAGCTTTACACTTATCACACTCTCTGCTACTGCCTGTGTGTTAATGGTTTATCTCAGTTGTTTAGTTTATATGACTTCCTCTCATAGTATCTAAATACTGGCCTGTTAGTAGAAAGCCTTGTACACAGCTTATGTTTGACATCAGTAGATAACTAATTAGATCTGCAGCGCATCTTGGTAAAAACTTGTTTATTCTGCATTTATTGTCTTTTGTTGTCATGTATGTCATGTGTTAATCAAATACATTATTTTTATTAAATTCTTAATTTATAGTTAAATCTCTTGTCCCGTTAACACAACACAATCCAAGCATATACACACATACAAGACATAGTAATTTAGTAGTTTCTTGTTCAAATAACTAATAAATTAATTGTGCTACTTTTTGCAGAGCAGAACATAAGATTTAAGTGATCTACTATGAAAAATAAAAAAAAATCCCAGGAAACTATCATCCGACAGAGTAAAACTATAGAAATAAAAATGGCTTTATAACATTAGGTTTTATTTCAGACTTTTTTTTCCCCCGTAAAATATGAGTCCAGTGGACCTAAACCTCAGCTGTGATCTCATTTCTACCGCATTTTCACGCATCAGTAGGAACCCACCTTCAGATTTCGTTACGTGTTCGGTAACACCGTGCACGTAATACACAAGGGTTGGGAGAAATAACTCTTCTCTTTTTTTTATACATATATACTGCAGTAAATGGATCATCCCAGAGTTTAACAGCCAGTTTCTAAATTTTGTGAGAAGAACAAAAAAATAAAAAATAAAGTCTTGCCACCAGGCTTCAGCCCTGCTGACTGAATAAAAGGGTTTTTCATGGGTGGATGGCTAAAAATGTAATGCTCCGCTCCAGTGCCATACGTTACATTCAGAGTAGCATTTGGCAGGCCTATATGCTCTTACCTACTGATCATTGAAATATACTGTAAAAGGCTTTTTAGGCTGAATAGGTCAAGCCGTTTACAATGTATAAGAATGATATAGTGTCTGATGGTGGTGGGGGAGCGGTGGGTCGCACACTCGCCTCACAGAAATAAGTGTCTGGTTTAATTCTGGGTCTGGGGGTCTTTTTTATTAAGTTTAAATATTTGGTTTGAAGGTTCTTTAGTTTCCTCCCAAAGTCTGAACACATGCTGTAAGGTTAATGGGTGAATATACATAGTAAATAGGTGTGTGTGTATGTGTGTGTGTATGTGGAGTTTACATGTTCTCTGGTTTTCTCCCAAAGTGCAATAATGTGTTTGAGAATATTTAGTTATTTATTCACTGTCAGGCGTGTGTTTTTGTGTGGTTTTCTGTCGTGAGGTGTCCACAGTCAGCTGGGATCAACTCCAGTACCCCGAGACCCTGAGTTGGATAAAGCAGTATAGAAGACTGATGGATGAACTCAAAATACCGACAAAAAATAGAGTTCAGCCCGACATCAGAGGTTGAATATCTGTTTTGATTCAACCGGGACTTTTCTGTCAGGTGGACTTGGAAAGAAGTGGAGCAGATGGGAACTTTTGGCACATTATTGCTGAAACACTGAACGATGGCGATGGCCTCCCCCTATTAGCCCTGGACAGTGCTGTAGTACATCTCTGTCTTTTTTCCCTCACACTATGTGGGCAGCCAAGGACAACAGTCAATGAGCAATATCAATTTACGTAATGGACTATTAAACAATGTGCTTAACATTTAGAATTGCCACGCTGGTGGTCAGTGGGAGTGGGTGCCAGAGACGTCTGCTGCCATGATAGTTGCCCTGTGAGATGAAACACATTATCTGACTCTTCTAGCTCTTACGCAGTCCTTTCTCCTTCTTCCCCCACACCTGGTAGTCTGACCCCGCTCACAGGCACTCCCTTCATTTTGCCCTTTTGTTACCACTGCATGCAAAAAAATCCTCAAACTGTTTTGTGCACAGGTCGCTGGGTGTTGCAGAGATTTCATGTTTACCCATGTTCATTTTCTGCAAGTCGTTCCTCCCATAGTCCCAAAGAATGAATTTACTAAGATCCTCCATGCGACATGCATATAGAAATTGGTTGCATTTTCACTTTGCGTTCATCTTATAGGTGATCAATTAAAAAAACATGAGTGACATCAAGCGAAAACAGTTTTGGTTGCATTTGGGACTTCATACATGAGCTGGTGCTGGAAACTGTATTGTTTCTATCCTCATTTGCTTTGAGTTTGCAATAGGCTGATTAGATGGAGCACTGAACCCCCTATAAACATGAAATGAAGTGTGGAGGATGGAGGAAATTAACAAACATGTCGGAGCGTTGCGGCAAATAAACAAAAAAATTCACAATATGCAACATGAGCTTACAAAGACAAAGCTGTGGGTAAAATCAGTGTAACAAACGAGTCACAATAAGCATTTAAAAAGTGAACAGGAACAAAAGAGACAAAATGATCTCATAAAATCTCCAAATAACAGTGGTGCGGAACCATTGAGGAAATGCCTCATCATAATTACTGCTGAAGGATGAACCAATTCACACCTCTCTCGCCGATACATTGAAAACTGACCTAATCATTAACACTTTCAGACATAAATCACACTTTGTGTTGTAATAGAATATACTAATCCTTGTTTTTTCTTTCCTGGTACTGCATGTTCATGAGGACAATTACACTAAAGCGATTATTTTGCCAGTAAGCAGATTAGCTTCAACATTTGAAACCGTTAGTAGACCAGGTGCTATATTTTCTATACGTTTGTAAGCCGTCTGGTTAGGGTATACCCTCCTTCTCCCCATTGTTCGCTGGAATTGTGATGGTGCATTAGATCAAGCAGGTGTAAAGATGAACGGAGGGATGTTTTGTGCCTTGGGTTACTATTTCATTCCCTGCGTTCGAACGCTGTATGCGATATTACATGAAATTATTCAGTTTCAGCATATATTGAGTTTTTTTTTTTTTTTTTTAACTGGCTCATTCATTTAGCGCGTGATGATTTTGCACCTTCCATCACACAGTAATGGATTTATTGGCATAAGGAAAAAAAAACATTAAAACACTATCTAAAAGTAGCTTTCTGACTCGTCAGACTATCACACATGGTGGATTCTAAAAGCTGTTATACTATAGTGAGGCAGTTGATTCAGGGGCAGTCCGGTTGCACAGTCTTTTCGGGGGAATAATTGCATTTGATGGATGAGGTGTCAAGTATTTTATGGGACGTTTGAAATTTATACTCTAAAATGTCTTTATGCTGAGAGAATTAGCACAGGGGGTAAAATGTAATGGTGTGAATCAGAAAGCTATATTCTATTTCCCCGTGTGATTAAAAAGGTGGTCGAGCAAATTTGATCCGTTGCAGTTTGTTTTTTGTGTCCTTTGCTCTCTGGGATTATGAACTTTTATCTTGAAATAAAAAAAAAAAAAACCAAAAAACAACTGAATTCCTCAGTACAGTATGTGCCTTGCTCAGGGGCACATCAAAACTGATTATGAGCGAGGGAAGAGTGTGACTCACTCACTATGCCCACCCACGTTGTCCCAGCTCGCCCATCTAGAACTGATGATGTGAGAAAAGTAGTTGCAAGCCCATTTCCCTTCCTTTAGGCTACAGCCACTGATAGAAACCATTTTTGTTCGCACTTTGGTGCGGATAATACAATCTGTTCAAACTTCTTGAACATTTAGATAATAGTCTGAAATTGAAAGCTCAGCTCTCAATAGAAGAAAAATGTGGACATCATAGTTGAAACAATTGATATCGAGAACATCTATTCCTGTGATATATAGGCTACATGACATTTGTTTAGAGTGTGATGTTTGTCTTAAGAATTACTACTAAGGCTACCCCGATGAGATGTAGTCAGCATAGCCACTACCTCAGCTATAATTACTACCGATACCTCAATGAAGACAGAGATTACTGCCACTACCAAAAAATTATGTCCGATAGATGCCAGCATGAAAATGGAACCCGTTGTTTTGATGGATCACTATAGAGTACTCTGAAAAAGAGTTTTAAATCTGCATCCTAATGTGGTTTGGAAGTTGTTGTCATGTGGTCGCATGTCACAAATTCTTCATGAGGTTACAGAAGTCCGCACTGTGGTTTTACGGTACGGGACATACAAACTGTATGGACGCCCTGCGTTGAGCAGCTTCATGCAGATGAAGTGTGTTTCACTGGTCACGGTTTACTTCAGTCACACCCACGAACACCTCAGGCAACGTTTGCCTGCACCACATTGAAGACTGGGTGCAGCATTTCCATGTTTCTCCCTTTGATGCTGAATAGATTTGCCTTTTCCGAAAAAAGTATTTGAGAAAATTATGTTGCATTTGATCATTGAATCAATGACATTTTTAAAAATCTACTCATGTTGCATTTGGTATTAAAAGGAGGTCATGGTTGACGTTTCAGTTTCCACCGTACTGGAGTTTTATCTCTAAAACAATCTTGGGAGGCAGATTTGTTAGGTACATAAGAATTTATTACGGTTGCGTTTGTATTTTTAGTTCATAAGGTGGTGGTGGTGAGCAGCTTACTGTGGGTGGATACACATAGGCGCAGTCTTTTTTGCATAAAACATGCAGATGTGCTCTTGTACTCTCTTCCACCAAAAATACACTGATTTAATGAAGTAAGTATTTTCACTTATAAGCCATTGTTGCTTCAAATTGCCTGTGGATTTGGATTAAATCAGTTTGCATTTTCTCTACTTCAGCACATCTTTCAAGAGTGAACGCGTTGAGCTCGGGCGTTGTTTCAAACACTGCTGCACTCATCCCATCGAAATGGAGTTGGAGCAACAATAAGATGCCACAATAGCCTCATGGTGAGAAGTTGAAGACACGTCTCCTCAGCCGGGAAAGTTTGTCAGTGCTTTTCGATAGAAAATGAAAACAAGGAAGCGTCGTGTCAAAGAAATCTGGCATATTTTAATTAGAGTATTTAAGTAGTTTTTCCATATTAACCTGCGCCTGATGACACATGCGATAATTTTCCTGGAGACACTGTGAATACCCCCAGTCAGGAGGAGGCGATATTACAAGATTTATTTCCACTTTATTGAAGGTCTCTGACTTTTTTCCCGTTTTGGACGAGTCAACTAGTCCTAAACTTTTAGTGTAGGAAAATCTGTCATGACAACTCAAAACACTTCATAGTGAAAGTATAGTCGGGAAATTAACACATTTATTACATTCTCAAAATTTCTAGGGTATTTCTTGAAAGAATTGTGCAATCTAAAATATTATTTTCATCTACTTGCTTTTTCCAGACCTTGCAAAGTCATGGCTGCAGTGAACCTTTTTGTTTCAAACCCCTGGTCTAAGCTTTATTTCCCCCCCTCTTTCTGTCCCTTGATTTTCTTCTTCTCCTCCTCCCTCTTTTCTGCATAGAGGCTAACTTACTCGAGTCTTTCACCCAGATGTAGAAAATCCTCTAATGAGGCTTTAGGCACTGCTATTTCTCATCATTTCGCTGTGCTGCATTTGCCATCACATGGGATAAGCACCCTTCAGTTAACAAGACTCAGTGGAAAAAAAAAATGTAATTCATTAAACACAAAGACTCTCAGAACCAAATTAATTTGCAAACGACCGTAAGAGTTTATGTTTTGTGATAGCGAACCATGCGCCCAGGGTTCGGCTGGTGAATTTTTTTGCTGAAGTGCTGCAGTGAGCCAAAGAGGCGATTCCCAGGTCTGTGCTGCTGATATTGGAAGACCTGTAGTCCACATTTCTTAGAGCGTGGCTCAGTGAGAGATCTCTGAAACCCATTTCCTGCCTGGCTTAGAATAATGAGGTGTTAGAGCCTGCTGGCAGGGCTTAGCTGCACACCTCTCCAATGAAAAAGTTATGGATGGTATACATTCTCTCTCACTCTCTCTCTCTCTGCACACACAGGCACGCACACACGCAGACATATGCCCCCTGGAGGTGTTATTGATAGCTGCATGTTGCAAAGCCAGCCAGCAGGCAGCACTGTCGGAACAGCCCGCGCTGTGGGCACCGATAGGACAATCAGTTCACTCCGGTGTCGCCACAGCCAATCGTTGGACAGTTTGTTGGCGGGCTGCGCCCAATCTTCAGGGGGTTGCCAGATACTTTATCCTCAGTGAGCTGTTGCTGGCTCCCTACTAGCCAACCATAAAGAAAGCCGCTGCCCTTCATCAGCCAATCGTGTGAGTGTTGGCCGGAGTTGGGCCTATCAACTGCTGCAAGGTTACAGCCAATCTGGACTTTATCCTCCTCTACAGATGTCCGATTAGTGTTGTTTGGGGAAATCAAACTGCCACAGCAGGCCCACTTTGCCAATATGACACCACAGATGCAGAGAACAGAAAAATTGGTGAGGAAAAACCTAAAAAGACCCTAGCACAGTGATCCTCTGGTTGCCATATAAAATGAGGTTTCCATACATGTTTAATAGAGTAGTACTGTCGTTTAAGTTTTAGTTTGATGGCATTTCTCGATATCACCATGAGCTAACATGCACCTCTTACCTCTCCAGGTCTTTGTTTAATTAGACCCCAACCATGTTCTTGTCAAGGACTGTAGGTTTATACCTCATAAATGTGTTCTGCCTCAGACCTGCCAAGGACGTGTTCAATGAACTCGGGTCGTGTCCGTTTTAATGGTCTTATAACACATGGCTGCATCCTAAGTTGATGGCGGCATTACATCAGGTGATGGTACAGAAGTTTTAGTGGAGCTCAAACTCGGTGCCTTGAAAGGTGCAATGCATGTCCTCCTCTGACTTATGGAGATTATAGATTGATTTTTTTTGCCCACAACTTCGAGCATCACATTAGATCAGTTTCTCTTTGTCCATTTGCATCTATCTATTGTCTTTTTCCATCTATAACTTGAAAAACACAGAGACACAGACTGTCACCTGTCCCCAATTTAACCTCAAATGTGTGTCTGTCTCGGCTGTGGGAGGAGACAGTTGTTCCCTGAGGAAGCCCACACATGGGCAGAGAGAACATGCAAACCACTAGACCCTGTTGTGTGCCCTCTTTTATTAATCCCTTTGAAAAAAGATATTTTATGAATAAAAATGAAGAAATGTCTTTGTACAGTGCGTCATCATTTTGTTATGTCATATTTTATGTAATCAAACATAGTAATTAAAAAATAAGCTTTGGGGTGTTCCGTTAAATAGAACGGTTTTTGCAGCTCTATATTTCTGTGGGAATCTCCAAACTCTTGCATTACAGTTTGTCCCGGCTTCACATATGTGATTAACAATCAGAACAACTCCGTGAAATTCTGGGCAGCTCCTTCTATAGCACTGGGATTGTTCATGCTCACTTCTTGTGGCCCTTGGGACCGTCATGATATCGGTCACATGTGCTCTCCTTTCAGTGTCATGTCAGTGTCAGCTGTGGAAAAATGCTGTGTCTGTTGTCTCAGTGTGAGAAGAAGTCAAAGACATCTCTTCTTCCTACGACAAAACTGACGCTTGAGTGAAACAATATTATATTAAACAATGATTATTCCTTTGTAGGCTTAGAGCAGGCGTCTTCCAAGCCTTTGCGCTCTCCTGCTGTGCTCCAAAGTCGTATGCATGTCTGCAAACTTTCAGTCATCTTTACAAGGCTGATGCATACTGCATATGAACGCTGCTCCGCTTTTACACTTCAAGGTGCCTCTCAGCTTGTGTCGGCTCTTCTCATCTGTTTTGGCTTTTTTTTTTTTTTTTTGCATGTAGATAACTTGTAGATAACTCCTGATACTTTTTTTGGTCCAAGTTCCTCATGAACTTGAGCCAGTACTTAAACAGCATAGTCAGTAAAAAAAAAAATCATCAGTGCGATAGCGTTTCACCGCTGCCTGACACAGGACATCCTGCATCAACATGACAAACTAGCCAATGTACCAGAAATAACATTTCCTGAGATTCCTTTTGTGTGTCTGTGTGTTTGCGAGATTCTGTCTTTGTTGCACACTAAGTCACAAAGACATGTGTCACCTTCACAGAACAGAGGTCTAGATGTGGAAAATTGTGTTTTAGGCTCTATTTGGGGTTAGGTTAACCCTTATCGGGTGAGTAAGAACTTGTGCTTCTATGTCGTTTTCTTCTAAACCAACAATGGAAAATTCAAGGGGGGAAATCGGATATAGGAAAATAGAATACTTGTCCTAATTACAGAAAGTTATTTATTGGAAAATTACTGTGAAAACCAATAATATAATAATAATAACAATGACAATAATATAATAACCAACAATGTAATGCTTTTTGACCTTTTCAGTGTAACGAGGCCCAGAGCTTAATGACCTTCTCATAGTGTAATGCATTATTACATGATTGAAGTAGCATTAAAGCAATATTTTCATAATCTAATAACTGCAACCAATAATGTAATAATACATAAATATGGCTGTTTTTCTTTGGAAGAAAACAGTTTTTGCAGGTTTTGTGCAGTTCTAGTGGGTGGCATCGTTGTCGTATTCATTCATTGCGGAGACGACCTCTGCAACTTTCTCAATCATGGTGTTAATCTTTTTTTTCTTTATTTCATGAAAATATTGGCAAGTTAATTCTTATTGGTTTTATTGCATAGAGTATTACTGGCCCCTAATATGTTATTGGTTGTTAAAATTACTTATAATGCACGAAACACAATAATATCTGACCTCCTTGCTTTGATACTTCCTGATTAGTGCACATGATGGATACATTTGTCTTAAAAATATGCAAAACAGAAACACTAAAACCTGTACTTAAACAGAGCAATACATAGACGATCTGAGTTCTATTCAGTGCAGCAAGGCAGTGATACCCAATAATGAATATGCAATCGATGATATAGACTAAAGCCAATAAAGAAAATGTTTGGGCAGGGAGAGTGAAGATTTAAGCTCTGGAACTGAAATAAAAGCCAGAACAAAGAAATCTGGTACTGAAAGTGAATATGCGATTAATGCCCGTGTATTTATAGGTTTCAACCTTGGCTTAAATGCAATATAAAACTAACAATTAAAAAAAAAAAAAAACATCCGTTCATTAGTAATCAGTTAATTATTAAATCTGAAAAACGCTGAAAACTGTCTTACTACACATTTCTAGTTGATGCTCGCTTTCAAATCGCCTGTTTTCATTTCACACAATTCACCATAACCTAGTTTACGTTTGGTATATATTTCAAAATGAGCAAATACCTCATCTAAGCTGTAGCTGATTCATTTCTTGTTGACTTCAAACTGAGAATTGCAGCGACATAAATCATACACACTGTGTGCCAGTGTGCCATTCAGCCAAAACTCTGAAGCAGTGTGTGTGTGTGTGTGTGTGTGGAGTTGCATGATATGCATGTCAAGAGCATCACTATATTAAACATTATGCTCGATTAGGTAGCGTCTCCTCGCTGTGTCCTGGCAGCATGCACAGTAGAACTGCATGCAGCAGGCTCACCCCTCATTTAACTGAACTACCCATTGCTGTGTGTTTCAGCACCACGGACAGAGACAGCTGCATCAAGCCCAACACCACGCGCACATATACAGCATCTCACAGCTAACAGTGTGAAATGCAAATGTTCTGTTTGAAGTAAAAAAAATTTAAAAATCGTTTTCTAATCCTCTAAAAGTCATACATAAGATGATACCAGCCCTGTTTGTGCCACTTCCTCTGAGACGACGAGCATGACATAAAGCTCTCATGAGCATAATGGCTGCAGCTGTATGCAGTCAAGCCTCATAACCCCCGCTACGGAGCGTCATCGTACAGGAGCAAAGATGAATCTGCCCTCTAATTTTTTCTTTTTTCTATCTTCACCCTCCATAGCCTTTCTCTCAATTCTCATCTCTCTCTCTCTCTCTCTCTCTCTCTCTCTCTCTCTCTCAGCAGGGCTTCGTCAAGTTCACACTGGCCTAATTTCAGAGTAGCAAGGTGTACATACAGTATGTGTGTACGGTGATGCAAGGCTTAAATGATTCCTGACTATAAATACTATAAATAGAGTTTCTGCTGTCTGCATGTTTGTTTCTCTGTGATCCATATTTGTTAAGATTTGACCCCCCCTGCCATGCGGGGGAGCTTTCACAAGTGAAAAGGTTGAACTTGATTTTCATAATGGTGTTCTTCTGTTCCTGGCAAGTGGAACAGACGCCTCATGCTTTCTGCGAGGCTCCTTTCTCGGTGCCGTGTGAACATCTGTGTTTTTCAGCCAACGGTACACACTCTGTGATAGATGATCTGTGCTGATAGTGCGAAGCCAGATCTATACGGACTCTCATTTACAATAACGGTGTGGGCTGAGGAGTGCATGCAAGTGCATTACAGTGTGTAATCAATACGCTCTGACAAGCCCTGATGTAATAATATGCATGTGCTGCTGGCAAACCGTTTCAAGGCCTTACACACATGGATGCTCCCTTGGATGAGTTGCTTCTCAATTATACAGTAGGAAGGGCTGGGTGGAGTGTAAGCCTGCTCTTTGTGAAGGGACGGGGAGAAGCACAGAAAATAATAGATTTCAATGTGTGATGCCTTCGGCAGTGGACCGTGTTTACTCATTCCCACAAGTAAAATCCATTGAATTCACAGCAATATCACGATCAACCGAGATGATTTAAGTGTGACTCACATTCAAATTTCATTTGGATCTGCAGTATGATTCAGAAGCAGGGTTTTATATTTATCGAGGTATAATTTTATTATACTGTGCTGTTGACTAATTATTGGAGCGTTCGCTTAGTCGTAAATAATCTGGTCATCTGCAATAAAGCTACACTGATCAATATTTTATTAACAGTAAATCAGGTTACCGCGTTTAATATGAAGGTAATTTCTTGTCATGACAAACCGAACCCATAATTATCACGCTTGCATTGAAACCTCCCTCAGCTTTAAGACAGTCTGCTTTTGTTTTGGTTCACGTTAACCGTTCTCATCAACCTGCTTTCCAAACACTGCACAAAGTCATTTTCAGCAGAAAAGCTCTGACGAATCCATCGCACATTGCTTACCGAGCACCAGACACCCGGCAGACAAAGCGCACAACTGCCTGTTGTGTAAAGCAGAGCATTTAGCTGCTAAAAGCCGGTAAGAGTGAATATTGGATTAAACATTTGCAGTGTGGCCAGAAGTGAAACGCCCATTGAATGCTAATGCTGTAGCTTATAGCCAATGACATAATGCCTTATTTATTTATTTATTTATTTATTTATTTATTTATTGCTTGCTTGCTTCTTTTGACACTTTATCACTCCTTTTACCCCCAGCAGTTTTTTTTTTATTGATTTTTGCCAGTCCTAAACCAAATTTCATAATGCGTTCGAAGTCATAGCACAAACACTTTTTTACTGGAGGAGCAGCGCATGCTTTTTTAAAATGTATTTTTTTCCTCCTGTTACTCACTCTGTCCTTTTTCCACTATTAGCCTCTCCCATTCTGAGAAGGTGTTTACGCAGCCAGAAAACCAGCGGGATATGGTTAGTGGTCCTCGGGGGTTTGGTCTGAGGACATTAAACCCACAGCGACGATGAGGCCCAGCTGTTGGGGCTTTTTTTTTTTTTTTTTTTTTTTTCCCTTTCCCTCTTTTTATTTTTTCTTATTCATTTGTTTGTCAAATTCAGAGTCACTTCCATTGCCAAGAAGCCCCTCTGCCACTCAGGCACTCCAGGACTGTGGTGACAAGGCTGCTTTTAGCCAAATCCAATTTAATATCCATTGGCGGTAGTGGATAAAGCTGTCTCCATCTTCCCCAAGTGAGGCCAAGGAAGGCGAGGCGCTCTAGTGGGAGCTGCTCGTTCACCACACAAGGACATAATAGATGCACTCACGCTCACAAATGTACAGACCAAGATAAAGAGAGTGCTAAACCAACAGTCTAAGAGGCAGAATTATGTCTTCTTCTTCACCTCCCTACATACCTTCTGCATCTTTGCAGTCAGAAAAGTGTTGTCGCTGTGATGGAAATTAGATAATGGAATTTTAAAAATAAAAGAGAGATGTACATCTGAGACTTTTCAGCCTGAAGGTGTTCTGCTCAATTTTTTTTTTTTTAAACTCATAGCTATCAGCAAGCTGTGTGTGTGTGTGTGGGTGTAAACAGGGAGTTTGGGTGCGTGTGCCTGCATTTCACATATGGGAGTGACACCACTGGCAGGAGTGCACGTCATATCCCACAGGTTCAGCGCGACATTTGTTCAGCGTTCACTACAACGCCATTTAATCACATATGCATGTTGAGCAAAAATTTTTTATTTTTTTTCCAGAAACAACTCGGCATTAGTTTGACTGTAAAGACCCATTCAATATTTAAGCATTGATCATTTTTCCCCTCTGCTGTTTTGCATTCACATCAGCATGAGTGGCAGATGTGCTTCTGATGCCAATGCCAGACCCCCCCCCAAATGGCAAATTAAGAAAAAGGAAACCAAGATCAGAAACAAAAACATTTAATGACAGTTAAAATCTGCCACCAGCAGATCAGTTTCTTCAGCTCATTACTTCCAAATGACCTCAACGCTCCAGCTCAACACACATGATTACTCTCTCATTTAACAGCTTCTTATTTTGCTCTGGGGAGATGTAACCTTGTGGTGAATCACATAAAGGTGCCTCGGCGTTTCAAACATGTAAACGTATCACTGGACTTTTGATTATTCTTTTGAAATTACAATCAACTTTTTCATTATGAACTATCAAAATCCAAATGGAAATTCTGGCACTCAGACACCAGTATAATTTATATTTAACGCAGAAGAAGAGTAGGGCCACTAAAACAAACAAACAAAAAAAGGGTTGAATATGACTTTAATTTCATAATTCTAACATTTCTATCTGAAAGTGGCCAACAGAGATGATCACACTCTTGAGAAAAATAGTTAATTCCATTTTTTAAGACCTGAAAGCCTCACCTTGTCCCTGGTGTTTTCATAAACGGCAGAAATCACAGTATGAGGAGAAAATAGGAGGCATAATTGCAGGATCCATTTGCGAGGATACTCCTGGTATTAAGAAAAAGAAAGGGGAAAAAAATTGTTCCAATAGTGTGGCAACAATAATTATACAAAGAAGAGTATTATCAGCTGGTACTTTTACTACAAATCATTCCAGGACGAATAATTTACATTGCGATATTCTGGGAAACCAAAATGGATTGTATTATGTGTATTGGAAATGTTTGTTATTTATGTAATTTTATATATTTATATACATTTCAATGAATGCTGAAAATGGAAAACTTTTTGTTGTGTTTCGGGGGTTCATGCTCAGAGACGGTGAAAACTCAGCTTTTTGAAAATGGGTCCCAAGGTAGAACTTTTCGAAAATGCTCTAAGTCCGTCACCATGGAAACGAGGGGGAAAATGAATGCAACTTCTCAAACGCTCCGTCTTCGTCTAAACGCAGCTTTTCTGAATCGCTGCTACTGCACAGGCACACCACAGCTGTAGTGAAGAGTTCTTCTGCACATGTGCAAGTAGAGTGACAGTAACAGCAATGGCAGCGTCCACAGTGGCATGACTCCCTCGTCCATAGTCTCCTGGGACTTGGTAGTTTTATACTTCAGAGTCACCAGTAATAGCAATCCAACTTCCTCTTCTGTCCATACGAATGTCCGTGTACTCGCCAGTGCTAATGTTTAGAACCTATTCTTCTCTGCCTGTTTAACGTGACGTGTTTACACTTGAAACGTTAACTGGGCTTTAGACCTTCATGCAATTTAAATGTTGGTGGTGGTACGTGGTGTAATAGCATTATCATTCCAGTCGTTAAGGATTTTCTGTGTGGAGTTTGCATGTTCCCTCTTTGCACTAGTGGATTTCCTCCCACAGTCCAAAGACATGTGTATATGGTTAATTGGTGACTTTGAAATTGTTTCTCGGCATGACGATGAGTGTGTGTTTCTGTGTGTCTGCCCTGTGATGTGCTGGCGACCGACTCAGAGTGAAGATGATTTATTTTGTGGAGTGATTCCAGATTAAACCTGCTGTTAGATATTATACATGTTCAACATGCTGCACACTGGCCTTGACAGGATCCATTGATCTGTAAAGGATTTTTTTCAGCCTCTTGCATTATAATTGTGAAACTCCAAATCCCAAGTTTGAATGTAAAAAGCGAGTTAGTTCTTTCGCCATATGTAATATGCCAGTAGTCGGGTGGGATTGAGAGGTTGTAAAGGTTAACAGACACCTCAATTAAACTGCAATGTCTTCATTGTAGAACACATCATCCTTGTCTATGTAATGAACTTGTACTGGATATAGCTAAGATGTGAGCGTTGTCTATCACCCAGATTCCCTCAACCAGGACATCTTTTATCTCTGACCTGTCAGCCCATCCACATCTCAATTTATGAAGCACCGGCCTTAAATCCCATCGCATTAATGCATCAGTGTCCATTCTTAGATATGTTCTTGGAATATCTTATGAGTAGTTCCTCTCTGTAGAGAACAGGGTGGTTCCTTACAGGCTAAATACACTGAAAGATTACGCAGTAATGACAGTGATTTCAGTTCCTGCTTTGGGCCAAATGATTTCAAACAGCGGGTTCTGGCTATGCAAAGATATGTATGACTATTTGAACATTACTGCGCTCGTTATGCATACTCAAGAGGGGGGTTATTTGCTTTTGTGGCTTTAAGCTTTGTGTTGCCGGCATTAAGAAAGATTGTGTGTTTATGTGAGCGTGTGCATGTGGCCGGTGCGGTAACTGGGATAGCGGTTGAAGATCATTAATTACGGGTGTTTCCCTACTTTCCTCCAGGAATGATAGTATGCTGCACAGATCCTGGCTCATTGGAGTAAATGGCATTAGCACTTTGTTCGGGTAGTGCCCTGGGGTCTTGTTTCTAAGCCTTTTTTGTTTTAAGTGGCAGCCTTGCGTGAAGCTCCCTTACACTGAGCCCATTTCTCAGGCCCTTATCCCCCCCTATGGAATACACCACCAGTGTATTCATCTCCAAATGGATTGAGGAAGACAATGAAAGCGAAGAGCGCAAGAGCAGTCCACCAAAGCTTTATGAGTAGCCAGTTAGCATCTGTATAAGTGTTCATCGGTCTGTGCCACATTTCGACAGGCAGGGCGAGCATTAGACTAACAAGCAGAGTGAGACAAACAGCATGGCTGCTATCAAGGAGGGACAAGTGGTTAGCGCGTGGCAAAGGATACACTGTGGCTGAGACTCCCAGTGCAGCAGCAGGGAGGAGTGTCGCTGCGCTCATTAGCATCGCAGACTGGATAGAAGCAGAACTGCTGCCGGGGCCGGCTCTGCTGAGAGGCCCACACAGGAAGCCGCTCCTCCAACATGAAAGCCCAGCTCCAGCCTGTAACTCCCCACGATTTCTGCTTGATTTATTTTTTTTCTGCTTCTTCTTCTTCTTCTTCTTCTTCTTCACCATTTTGTACTCCTCCTCCTCCTAATCATATTCTGCATCCGCTCTCTAAATCATCTCATCCCAAACCTCTTCACTAATCATGTAGGTTGGAGAGGAAAAACCTGCTTAACAGATGTTGGTATTGTCAGGGGTCGGCTGGAGGCAACTGTATTTTCACAGCTGAGTGAAAGTGAACTTTTTTTTTTTTTTAGCAGCTTAACCTGTTCAGTTTGACCCCACCAGCCCCACTTGCCCCGCTGTCCATTAGTGTGTGGATGGATTAAAATGCCCTCAGTGTCTCACAAGGGTGAACTAAGTGGTAGAAAGACACACCAGTGCAGTGACCACAGCTGGAGCAGGCAGATGTGAAAGGCTGAGAGCAGGAGTTCCCAAACCTTTCTCCTCAAAGAGAAGCTGCAAACCCTGAACCCACAGTCCCTTATTTCTCAAAGCATTACAGAGAAGCTAAGTAATGGAGGGCACACTCATTTTCACAAACATACAAAATAAACACATTAACCTCTTTACATGTCAAACAATGTAGTTTCATGTCGGACCACTAGTGGGGGCTGCTTGTTGTTTTTGTTATGACACCAAGCACGCACACACACAGAAAACTGAAAGGACACCAAAAATGCAACAAAAGTTTTTCATTTTCACTTGAAAATGTTGAATGTAAATGGGGCCTTCGAGTTATCTTTGTGGTGTGATGCAACATGTTGATTTTATTTTCACTTGACTGATTTGTTCAAGCTGTGAGCTGAAGTGGATTTTTCTTATGCAAAATGAGACACACAGCAGTTTAATTATTAATTTAAATAAACACTTTGATAAGGTCTAATAACATTTAAGTTAATATTACGATTTTCTGAAATCATGTCGAAAAACGCCAGAAGACATTTACCCATAAAAGAATGTATCTTCTGCTGTGGTGCGTCATTCCTTCTTCTTCATTTCGATTTGAAATGAACTTGTTTATAAGATGTTTTTTTTTATTATTAAACCCTTCTGGCATGTAATTACGGTAAATTGTGAAATTGACCCTGTTTGTCAACAGGGATGAGAGGAAGAGGAGGAGAGTGTCTAAGATTGTGTGTTTTCTGGCTTTTAGTAGTTCCCATTTAGTCTCGCACATTAGTGATCCATAACAAACACAAACATTGAACATGTCTGTTTTAGGATGGATTCTTGTAGTTAATGATCAGTGACTACATTTTAATTATAGTCTTGAAATAAACATGTCTTCTTTTTGACACTGATCAATGTTACTAAGTAATTTCTAGAACTTTTTTTTTCCTGTGGGCTGATTTAACCACCTCCACTTGTCATTGTCACATGAACCTGAACTATTAACGCTCCACACACGTGCACTAAGCTCAAGTCTGTAGCTGAGATGCGTGTTAATAATAGCAGACTGTAAAAACATTGCCATTATGAGCTTCTTCTGCTCTTAAAACAAGAACTATGGCATTCAGGAATCATATATATCATTTTGAAATAATCTGCTTTTTAAGTGCTTCAACAAACTATGTGTTCCTGATGGAAGTGAAATTTATTTTGGCGAGATCAGCTCTGGTTACATTTGGTGTCACATCGAAATGAAAATCCCTGCTGTTGTAAATCTAATCTAATCTACTGCAACTACCGTGACGGGTCGTCGGGTGAAATATTGACTTGAAGTAAAGGAAAAACAAAAAAAACAAATGAAGAAGGAAAGGAAACAATACATTGCCTTGTGCTTTCAGTCTCAATGTCGCAATACACCAGAGTAACTTCAAGTGAATAATAGCCCCGCTCTGCTTTGTTATTGATCGTATCCATTTCATTAAAACCCAACATTACATCCATGTACTTTACAAGGAAGGAAAATCAGCATTTCAAATGACTGATCATTCGTAGAACTTCCCGGACAACGCATTTACCTGCGAGAGAATGCATTTACAAAAGGAAAGATGATTGAGGAATTCATTTTGAGGGATGAATCATGTGCCTCATTACTTGAGTGATAAAGCTGTTTTGATACTTATTACCTTACGTAATGGCGGCTGCGGCTCTGCTGGTTGAACATGGCGGTTTGATTTCTCCTCCAACACAACATTTCGAATGGCAGTGGTATAAGTGGATGGGTGAATGTGACAGGTCATACAAAGCATGTTGAGGCTAAATGGTAAAAACATGTCACATAAGTAAAATCTATTTACTCAAAATGAAAACTATTTTGTTTCGGATCATATCGGAGGGAGAATATCTCTAGTTTGAGTTCAAAGTTTGGGCCATTTTTGACTGTATAAGTGCTACTTACACAAGTTTCCTGTAATATAAATTGAAATGATACAAAGCAGTAAAAGGTTTTAGGTTTCCTCATTCAATTAGTTGTGTTTGACACAGTGTAGGTCTTTAAAAGAACAAAGCTGAAGGTAAAGCTATAAAAGTCAAATTGTTTGTCAGTTCCCTTTGCAGTTGCATACCTCTACAGTACCTCTACCTTCAGTTATACTTGATGTAGAGCAAATGTGAGCGCACAGCTTTGGAATAGCCTTGGTTTAAGTGAAACAACCTTGTAATCAATACACCATCTACATTGCTAAACTCCCCATTTCTTACAGAAATGATCGGAACGCTAACACACTCTTCTTCTTTTCCTCCACAGCACCTCCGTCTGTCCGCATTATACACTCAGGGCATGCATGCAATGTTGAGGAGGAAAGGCACACGGAGAGGGTCTACACCATCCGAGAGGGGGAGACCCTGGAGCTCACCTGTCTGGTGACCGGCCATCCTCGACCACAGGTGAGAATTTAAGTGCCTCTCCTTCTGTCCTCAGCACAGAAAACCAGGAGAGAGGCGCCAATGTTTCAGCCTGCATTGGCTTCCAAGTGGCACACCACGTTCCTCTGCACTAAACCAGCTTAAAAGTTTAATCCTTTAATTATTGATGGTTTAGGTTGCACAGTGCACCTGCATGTTGATAATGAAAGCTGCCAGGTCTAATGAGAATGCGGAAACAAAACAGTGGAAACATCTGCCAAAACAAAAAGTAATGAGAGCAAAACAGGCCTCAGCGAGAGACTCTGGGTCATTTGAATGCACATGAGAGTGTCGGCATCCGGGAAGTGAAGAAAAAAGAAGGTATTTTCTCACTCGTATTTGCTGTTATGATCTGATTAAAAAATAATTAGAAAAATCACTTTTTGTTGAGAAGCGAAAGATTAAAATGTTTTTCTTAAATCTGTTGATCTTCCAGTTTTACAATATTCAAGTAAATGTGATAAGATGTTGCAATGCCAAGCCTTGTTTTCTTGCTTAGTGAAAACGCACACTTATCTATGCAGGCATGTCAGATATGCCATTCTTGGTCTTGTAATGACCTGCCAGGATTTGCACACACTAACCTTTTTAACCTTTCCTGCATGTTGTTTTCTATTTCCTTGATAGCACAAATGACATGGAATCCAGCACCATTAGCTGGAAAGAACTGAGCTCACATCCATTAATTAATACAATGCCCCCTTTGATCAATAGACAGGCACGTTAGTTTGTACACTTGGCCTCTGCATGCCGTGGCAAAAGAGCACATTGATTTTTATATTTCAATTGAAAAGGTGAGGCCCCTTAAATTAGCGTGTTTCTGACACACCGTTCATCTCCTCCCGTCGTCGGGGGGAACAACTTTGCAATCATCCTCTCCGTCTTACCTCTTAATTAGGATTTTTTTGAAAAACAGAGCGGAGTGCGAGGAGGGGAGGGGAGGAGGGAGAAGAGTGCGGGGGGGATCAAAAGCTCAGCATGACTGTGGCAGGATCTCCTTTGAAACAGAGTCATTACGAGACTCACGCAGATCCGCCGGCACAGCCCGGCTCGGCTTTGTCTCCCCGGACTTTGGTATGTGTCAGATTTGTCCCCCTCCGGTCGTGGCGTGAAACCGGCGGGCAGTACATGCTCACGCTCAGGTTATTTGGGGTGACAGTGGACACGGGGGGGGGGGGGTGGGGAATGATTTGGGGATGTTACTGGAGGTAAAACAAAAAAATAAGAAGGTCATGTGACCTTATTTGAAACAGACTGGCGAGTTAATGCAGCAATAACAGCTCGTCTTTTCATTGGAATTAAATCTTAATCCTCACAACGTGTTCAGAGTTTTGTTTTTTTCTTTGCTGAAAAGTCCCAGATTTTATTTGTGTTGAGTTTTCTTCATCTTTTAAGCGCTAATGTGGGGGGGGGTAATCAGTGTTTGCTAAGGTTGTAATGTGTTTTCAATTTGTCACGCCTTGATTATTAAGTTTAGTTTCTTTATTGCAGAATAACCACAATTAATCAAACGCCTTCATTTTTCAATTCCAGATCATAGCTTGTTATTTGTTATTCACATTTTCAGTGTAACCACCAAAACAGGATTTGTATCTTACAGATGAGACAGTTTATCTTGTTTTGTTTTGGCGTTGATCATGGTTTTCAGTATGAATCTGTCATAAGATATAATCTATGGCATAGGTGGTTTTATGACCCCCCTCCCCACACAAACGTAGAAGTTGAAATGGAGGTGCAATAAAAAAAATCTAAACAAAATAAAGACAATAATAAAACACCAGATTAGCTTCCATGAAATTGCACCTGTTCTTCTTCAGAATTGCTCAAAATTAAAAGCTACTAAAACCTTTACATTCCATTCTTCAGTAAATAGAAGTGTTTACTTTGAAATAACTGAGTCAGCAAATATACTGTAGCTCTCAACCATCACAACTATTTCTTTAAGGATTTTTTTACTTTAGTATTTTCTTATCGTTTTGTTCAAAAAGTAAACATTTAAATGAGAAAGTAAGTATACTTGAGGACACCCTCACCAGAAAATAGTGACACCCCAAACCCCAACATGTCTTAAATGTTTCAGACAAATGTCTGCAATTATATACTGGCACAAACATCATCACCACACGGTATAGAAATAGCTTTGCCATTACGCCCAAGCTCACCAGGGAACACAGGGTTAAATTGCATGTGTTTTCATGACACAGTCGTGCACACGTCCTGACTCAAACATTAACTCCTCATCTGCATGTGAAAACACTGTGGTTAGAACACTGTAGAATGAACATATTTCAGACAAATGTTTCATTAAGAATGATTATAAATATGTTTCATCTATAACTTTACCAAAAATACTTTAGGTGTTATTTTGGTTCGTCTGAGACGAACATACTCCCCGTGTTTTTGCTATGGCAGTTTGACCCTCACTAATGGAGTATGTTTATCTTAATTAGTCGATTCAAGTTCACTGATAACGTTAGTCCTTCATCTTTAACCTGTGATGAGAATCTCATCGAGCCATAAGTATTAACCACTTTAAAGCTTCATGTTGCTCAGTCACAGCCATTACTGGCAGGGCTGTTTGTAAATCTCCGAGGGTGTGTGATTATCAGGTCGGGTTGCACTTTCTCCCTTCACATAAACAAACACACAGACCCGGCAACAGAGTTTATTCCCGTATCTGTATCGATCTCGGCTCCATCCATCTTTTATTCCGTTTTATCCAATTCAGGGTCACCGGGGAGCTGCAGCCAATCCCAGCTGAGTATGGACAAATGCCGTTTAAATCCTAGATAGTTTGCCAGTCCATCACAAGGCAAACACAAAGAGACCCACACACTCGCGTTCACACCTCATGGGCAAGTTAAAGCACACAAGAACTGAACTCGGAGGTCCCTGCTGTCCGGTTTGGAACTTACAAAGAGTTTTACAGACGTCAACATGATTCTACATGTTCAGATAACAAACACACGTCAGTGTGATGTAATCTAAAACATGAGGGTATTTGACAGGACGAGTCATGAAACTTTGTGACTGTACCTCCTTGTAGGACGTGGCTGAGTATACAACACGCCTGAATGAACCTTATTTAGAAGGAGAGACTTTGATTGGAAAGGGATTTTGTGAAGTTTCGGCACTCCATTGTAAAATGGTGTCGCTTCATTATTCAAACATACAGCGGTTGGTCGACCGATGGTGTAACTCTCGTCTCTCAGGGACAGACCTTCCTGTTGAGTTCCAGCCAAACCTATCAGTAAGGACAAGTGAGTAGTACGTTGACATTGATAGGTCGGACATGTCCTCAATGGCTGTACCCAAATCAATTCATGGGAAAATAGTTTATCCTGTGTGTCCCCCCCCCCCGCCTTTTTTTCTTTGTTAGAAAAGCTTTCATAAAATAACTTAAACCATTCTCACCATCTGGTCCACAGTATCACAGGGGGCCAAGTCATACTACTTGATCACTGTAAACGGCTTCAATTAGTTCTGCATTAGCAAATCACAAAATTGCTTTTTTCATCATCGGTGTCCAGATTTCAGTGTCTCTCTTCGACTTTGAGCCCTGCTTGCTCCTGGGATAATACATAGATCGAAGGGGTGTCGTGCCAAGTGTGGCGCCACAAAGGACCAACCACCGAGTAAATGGGGCCACGGCTGGCAATTTCGCTCCGGTTTAATTCTTTGCATGTCCATCAATATGCACACTTCTTAAATTACACAGACGTCCCCTCAGGCCTTCCCACTGATGGGAGTCTTTGGATTGTGTCCAACCAGGCAGCAGCCTCCACACAGTGGGCCTCTCTGTCAGCCCCTTGCCATCCGCCCACCCACCTCAGAGGAAAAACACAAGCGTTCTAATAATACACACACACACACACACACACACACACACACACACACACACACACACACACACACACACACACACACACACACACACACACACACACACCAGCAGTAACGTTGGTCTGCCTTCCTATTTAATTGTCAAATAAATATATGTGGCTGTCAGTCACTCGCACAACGTGTAATATGTGCTTTTTCCCCGCTGCCTCCTGGGTTTGGCATTTCAAGGTGTAGGGAGAAGAACACTGCTCACATCTGGCAGGATTAGAGGCCAATTAGGTGAAATTGTCATAGATGCATCATGCAGAGCTTGGCAATCACTGAGAGGACTTATTCATTCTAGAACTGATAACACGCAGCCATATACATTTAAAAAAAACAAGTGAACTGGGATAAATCATATTTTCATGCGCCATTCATTTATGCTGATCAAATTATTGAATGTTCAAATATGAAAGAAGAAGAATTGCAACTAATATACACAAATTGTCTGACTTGAGACATTTAATTGATTTCCAGCGCTAATTATTTTGCATTTAGTGTGCATACGGCAGAAATTAGACGCACAAGGTTCACGAAGGATCATAAATGAAAGAACAAACTGAAAGACATTAACGTTAACTAAATGTTACAATTTGCGTGTCATATCATTATCACGACACTCATCAGCAGAGGCATCAATCACCTTTTAGTTCAGAGGCCACATACCGCCTAACGGTCTGTCATTATAAGCTTTAAATTAAAACATTTATTTGTTGTGGCACAGAATATAGATGAAACCTTGTGGTGCAAAATACAGTGAAATGTCCCCAAAACTTCTATAGCTGTTGCATTGTGCATGTTTTTACACACTCACCCTGACAGCATTGCTTTGAGCAACAAGATAGCTGGCTGTTATGCCGATATCTTAACTTGCATCTCAGTGGTGTATCATGTCTGTTACTCTTCAGAAATTTGTTAAAAGATTCTTTAAAAAAGGGGGGGGGGGTTGGGATACGATGTCTCTTTATACAATGCATCTACTTTATTTTCCGACTCTTGTTTGCCTCTTTGTTTTGTGAGAACCAGTTCACCAACTCAGATTCCATCAACAACAATAGTGGTAATCACCAAGCTGTTTGTTTCATGCCTGAAACACGATTAATCCTCCTCTGCTCCTTTATGGCTGAATTTGGGCCCAACAGTGCTTTGACTTAAATGCTTAAAGGCAAAGAGTATTCCCCCAGTCAGTTCACCTCATCTTTCATTTAGTATTTAGCATTGAACACGGGCTTTTTTCACAAGCAGTTGGTATGAATCCAAGAAAAACCACCAATTAACACTTGACCCAAGGATAATACATTTTTGTTGGTACACAGCTTCCCCCTCTTGGAACAATAGTACCCCCTGTAGTTCAGAGGCAACCTCTGGCAGGAAAACACACCGTGTCCAACAACACACTGTTAGCCACATTAAATATGAAAACACATCACTGTTAATGTTCCACACACTGTATAATAGATACTATTTAAGGGTATTTGCATTTTAACCTACCAAAATAACATAAAGGCTTCCATCTCAGGTAGTTTCTCTTCACCCATGGGTAATGTATATATACAAACAGCCTTAGGTTCTTTGGATATATGATTAGTATTTTCCCATTTCAAACATGTAGTGAAGTGAGAAATAAACAGACTGATAACTATGAAAATAACTCGCAGATGAAGACTCGCAGCATACGAGACTAGTTTGATCGTCTCTCCAGAGGTTTATTAAATGTTTTCAATCGCAATTTTCCTCAACATGTTATAGATTGAGTTATGAATTTAATTATTTGACTGCACATATAAGATTTGTGAATCAATATCAAACCAATAGATATTAGTCCCCCAACAAACAACGATCCATAAGCCCTTTCCATTTGTCTTCACACAGTTATACGCTACTACTCTCGCTGAACCCTCATACATGCAGCTTCATCTGTTGATATTTTCATGGTCACTGTTCTCCACCGTCGCTCATCGTCTTTGATGCTGTGAACAGACATCAAAGACCCCCGATGATGAAGCCATCTGCCCCCGTCTCCTCTGCCCTGGCCTCCATCCATTAAGTCCACACTACTTTGTTTGAGTACCAGGCTCCAGTAATCCGCAACACCACATTGCAAACACCTTTTTTAATGTTTTTTTTTTTTGGTTTGTTTGTTTGTTTCAATTATTGGCCTGCCAGATTCGGCTCACAGCGCCGTGGGTCAGCGGGTACAAACACCCTGACCTCGAGCTCTGTGACGTTCGCCTTCATCCCGACCGATTGGAGTTCGTGATCTGTTCTGGATGCTCCCATGACAGTTTGCCTACAGTGCTGGTGTCTTTAACAGATGGTGCTTATTTTGTTTTTCAACCTGATTTAACCTTTTTTTCTTTTCATTTTATTATTCTTTGCCATCTAAACATAATGGGGCGCATGTTAATTATTTAACAGCAGCATCAAGGCAATAAATGGTGAAAGTTTTTAATCTTCTTCATATGCCAGTGTCCGTTTCCACTTTTTCAGTCATTCAGACATCAAAGCATCCACATTCATGCTTTACATGATCATCCACTTTTTATGAGGGTCAGTGTTTTCTAATAAAGGCCCCGCAAGACCATGTGCTCTCTCAATTTGTGATTGGGACCCCCTGTTGCTTCTTCTGATGGCTTGATTGTCATGCTCAGCCATACTTGTCTGCGCCATGGCGCAGCACAGAACGCCACCAGTGCCTAAAAAAAAAAAGAGGCGAGCAATTAGAAACCACTCTGTTAGTGGGTGAGAGGGAAACGTCACAGCAGGCATAACTGGAGATTCACCGAAGACGCGTGCTCCAGCATATGATCTCTGCATAACAACAGACACTGGGCGCATTTTAATTAGCTCTCGCCGTGACATCGCAGCATGTGTGGTCTCAAACACTGCTGGGATTTTCACTGGGATACTAATCTCGTCACGCTCCTGTATCCATGTGAGCAAATGTTGATCTTTTTTTTTGGGGAGGCCTGATTTTAGAAGGAATGGCTCTTTTCTGTGTGTTCACTTTGCTTTTCCCTGTGGAGCTGAATGTCATCATGCTGTTAAAAAAAAAAAAAGAAGAATATGGAAAATGTAGAAGTGCTACCCTTTTAAAAAAAATTTAAATAAAAAAATAAACATTGCCTTGTGACAGATGACAAGCGGAATACATTTATATTTCATGGTAGTAACATATGCACACATCATAAGGCACCGAGAGGAATAATGTATTCCTGCCATAAAATAGCTGCTGGGTGGCACATCATAGGCAGTTCGACTGATTTCTCCGTGTATGCATGCAGGTGCCTTGTGAGTTACGGCGTGAATGAAGGAAGCGTCTAAAATAGTCATTCCCTTGGCTTGGCAGTCAGTGGGGCTGGGAGGAGAAAACATCAAATCACTCCAATCCGCCAGCCCCTCTCAGATGGAGAGTATTTGCATTGGACCGAGGGGAGTGAAGAGGGTCAAACTGTTCTCACCAGGCTCACTTCAGGACTCCCCCCTGTGGGCAGAGGTGCTCAGATGTAAAAAAAGAAAAGTCACAGAAGTGGTGGAGTGAAAGTAGCCTTGGGGCACAGGGAGAGCTGAAAGCTCGCCAATAATGTAAGTGCGCTGCCCGCGTTAACAACAACAGGGCCACTCTGCTTTTGAAAATATCAAGAGCTATTTGAATACCCACTTCTTAGCGTCACTCTAACAATGCACTTATTGATAGTGCGTTTTCCTAAAAC
Organism: Lipophrys pholis; assembly: GCF_963383615.2. Taxonomy (NCBI): domain Eukaryota; kingdom Metazoa; phylum Chordata; class Actinopteri; order Blenniiformes; family Blenniidae; genus Lipophrys; species Lipophrys pholis. The sequence goes on from NC_137649.1 coordinate 18,260,418, forward strand.
TCAAAGCTCTTCACACAAAAGGCAAACTAAATGAGTGAGGTGGGGTATAAGCTGGGAGAATATTGAATTTTGCTGAGGTCACCATAAGCCAGCTCGCTTTGTATTTGCATGAGGGAATCCAGAGCACTGTAGGAGGGTGACACACAATTCAAAAACTTTGCTCCATTTAATTTATGCTTCAAACTTATTTAACTTTATGGCTTGTTTTGCTGAACTCATGATGCCCCGAGTTGTTATAATGGGGCCCCAGATTTTTGAACAGCGGGGCTTCACCGTCAATCAGTTGCTGACTTTGGGCTTTTTCATGGAGTTCTCCCTCTCTTTCTCGCTCTCGCTCTCGGGGTTTCTCGTTGGTTTTTAACAGACCAAGTGAAACCCCTTCTACGCAGTGTTTCAATTTAGAGGCACTTATTTTTCAGTATAGAGTGAATCCACACACACACACACACACACATGCACACACGCACACACGCACACACACACACTGACTTTAGATTTCATGGTCATTAATTTGTTTCTATGATTCTTAACAGTAGCACCCCGAGCCAGGTACAAAAATTAAAACTCCCCCGATGAACTTCATCATCTGCGGCGCATGAATTCTTCTCTGTGTCATTTTCTACCCCTGAGCTGTAAACACGCCTCAGTCACAGTGTTCTATAGTCCCAATTTGGGCTATCTGCACTTTTAGTTTCTTTCCCAGGTCTATTGAGAAAATGATCAAACTCCAAGCTGTCATAACCTCGAGCTGTAATGGCCGTGGTTAAAACCCCGCAGCGACAGCTGCACAGCTGCAATCTCTGTGATGGCACCCAATCCCTATCCCCGCATGCAACGATATCCCTGTTCCATCTGATGCTATCTCTGCAAAATGGGATGTTATCTGTATCCAAGATGATGCTATCGCCATGCGGTGTGGATATATTGGATCCTAATTCATGGCTTCCCTACTGCCTCGACAGAGATATGTGAGGCTCGGTGGCTTACTTAGGATGAGGGATTGAATGGAGTCTTATGCTCGGTGGGTCTGGCTGTGTGGCCCCCGGGCCAGAGTTGTCACAGTACCTGTTCATGCTGTATGGTTTAATGAGGACAGGAGGAGGAGATGATGGAGAGTCAATTACAACCCCATGTTAGAGAGTAACACTGTTTCACCTTTCATTACAGCCCGATGCCACGGGCTAACTGGGTCTCATCAGTTAGTGAAAGGTGCTCATGCTGAGAAGGCCAGACTGAGGTCAGACTTGTGTGGAACCCAGTGAAGAGGGAAGTTTTCACGAAGACTTTGTGCCGTGTTTTTTCACTGAACTGGAACCTTTTGTACTTTAATACAGCGTTTACATCTATAGATAAGAATACCTCATCGGCCTTCATTTTGACGGGTTAGAGATTTCACATTTAACCAAACGTAAAGACTGTTTAAGAGTCGTTAGTGTTGTGAAGCCGTGCTCACAATTTAACTCTGTATTAATCTGCCGCAGAGTCACAATGTGCCTGGGGATATATTTTGACTCATCTGCTCATAAAATCCTCCCATTATTAGTCATATATCAGACAGGCCTTTGTTTTTTTCCCCCATGTTTTATAGAAATAATCATAATTTGAAGGACCTCTGCTTTCTCATTAGCCACCGCTTATTGGGATGTCTAATGAGTTAAGAGACGTGCTTATTATCTATTTATTTTTTGCTCAGAGTTAAATGGAACAATCAATACTTTACCTTCTTGCATGAGCTTCTAATCTAAGACCGTTAAAGATTAGTTTAGCACGAATACTGTATATTGATGAAGAGGCTTAGATTAGATCTCTGCCTTCTAGTTGTTGTTTTATTGGTGATCGTGCCTGAAAAGGTCACTACCTGACTCAATATATCACCATCTGCTTAATATGTGTACAAATCTGAGTGCAAAAATGCATTTATGAGAGTTTATAAGCCAGGCACTCATCTAGCTATGAAAACGTATTCTCTTATATCAATCTGTATTGTCAATTATCTTATAGGATTCTAAATATACAGAAATAGCCTCAAATGACAAGTCTAGCCCAACGCTTCCTGCTCAGATTACCTAAAGGTTTGGGGACCACGTTCTAAATGTTACACAACTAGCTATTATCATCTACAATATTACAATACCTTTTACGTAGTTTAAATGACTATTTTAGCATTTTAGTCACACAGTTGGTTTTTTTTCAACTATTCAAAAATCTAATAATGTTTTAATGTGTGTTACAGTGACACATCCATGATTTATTAACTTAAACAAGTTCAAAGGTCACACAAACATACAGTTCTGATACGTTTTATTTAATTCTCTTTTTTGGGGAGGGGGGGTTAAATGAATCAATTAAACAAATGAAGACAAATGGACAGTTTATAGTCTCCGATGAGACTACTGTGGATGTTCAGACTTCATTTCTTTCTTTCGCTCTCTCTTCTCTCTTTTTTTGCGCTTCTTGCCGGTCTCTTTCCGCACTTTTTCTTTGGCCTTTTCCATCTTGGCCTTCTCCTCGTCGCTCATGGGGGCGAGGTCGTGCAGCTTGATTATCTGGTCTATGAGAACCTGGATGTCCTGTTTCATTGTTTTCTTGCTCTTCAGCCAGTCCTCCTTGGCGATCCAGGTCTCTTCTGCCTCTTTAGACTAAATCGTTTCAGCATCTCCTCTTTCTGTTGAGCGGACGACTCCTCTGGCATCGTATTACTCTGTAGTTGTTGTTCTGACTGTCCAGGCTGCTTCTTCAGACATGGAGCCAGGGGCGGCTCCATCTCTCTCACCTTTCTGAGGAGCCTTAGCTTTTCCTGGTACTCCTCATGCAGAGCTGAGATATCTGCAGCCACCTTCTTCTCTCGACCAGCCCGACCATCCTCCGACTCCTTGATGGTGTCCTCCACAGACTTCCTCAGGGGGGTGATTTCCTACTCGAGATGGTCAACTGTCCTCTCGTACCTTTGGATGAGAGCGTCTTTCCCTGCTGCCTCTTTTTCCTGCTTGGCGGCCATCACTTTGTGAAGGTCGGCCTTGGTCGTCCAGTGTGGAGGTTTCCACACACAATGAATTTTAACGAGCTCCTGAATCTTGAACATTGAAGGGCTGTTTAACAAGGAAATCTGTTTAACCTTATATATATTGGTAACCTTGACTCTTAACAAATCAAAATATCTGAGATGATTCCATTTTGTATGACTTTAAGACATTGAACTTAAACTTACTCATACCTCTCCTATCTGTTATTCTGGCAGCCTTACATGACAGCTAGACTCCATCTAGTCCTCTGGTGAGCAAAGTTAGTGGGATTTATAGTGAAGGTAATAGTTGTTGTTTTTTTTTTTTTATCTCACTTAATAAAATTGTTTGTAGCTTTTACAGAAATACTGTATCAGCCAGTTGTTTCCATTCAAAGCCTCCTTGTAGTTCAAAAGCCATCTTCTCTTTTTATCCAGTAATCAGCTCTTCCAATTAATCAAATTAAAAATACAAGGGACAGTCACTTCATAGTAATTAATGAAAAAACTAACAAGAAAAATGGGATGAAAAGTGGGAAATGAATCCAATTATGTTAATCAGACTCTATTTGTTGAATTTTTTTAATGTTTTTTTGTTGTTCATGTAGACCGTCCCTGCAGCGTATTAAGTTTAGACATTTACTCAACTTTTTCTTGTCAAAGTTCTTGATTTCCTTCCTGAGGCGTTGTTTCTCTGCACACTGGAGCAGAAGTTCATCTCTTGAGAAGAAATCTTTTTTTTTTTCTCCCCCCTCACAGATCCGATGGACAAAGACAGCCGGCAGCGTGTCGGACCGCTTCCAGGACTCCAGCGTGTTCAACGAGACGTTGCACATCTCAAAGATCCTGAGGACCCAGGGAGGTCGATACTACTGCAAGGCTGAGAACGGCCTGGGCTCTCCGGCCATCAAGTCCATCAGGGTGGACGTCTACTGTAAGTCCCACATTGGGTGACCTCACTAATAAATCATAAACTGCAAAGATTTATATTTGCACAAATTCTTGCTGTGAGGTGACATTGCCAACAACGACACCACAATGTGTTTCGTAGAGGACTGAATTCTGTTCATCGCCCACATACATGCATTAGAGGTGACTGCAGAGACAGAGAACGTCAGCATAAAAGCTCTAAATGTATATGTATGTTACTCATAATTGATGGTACTTTTTTTGAGTTTTGGAAAAAAATCTTCATGGTAATCACTTTACTCCCGATTTACTGCAGCCGATCTCACTGGCGTGAATGGATTGGTTTAATGTTGGGTCGCATGATGGTGTAGTGGTCAATGCGGCAAGAATATTCCCGGTGTGATACCGGTGGGGGGCTTTCCTGTCTGCACGCTCTGCTTGTTTCCCTTTACAATCCAAAAACATCCATTTGAAGTGACCTGCTAAAATGCCTGGAGATGTGAACGTGTGTGCCTGTGCCTGTCTTCACCCATAAAGTGCCCCGCGACTGCAAGTTGGATAAAAGCAGTATAGAAAATGGCCGTATGGAAAGTATATCATACATATCTGCCCAGAGTTTTTCACTAAGATTTTTAGATGTTTATTAAAGAGACATCCAAGTGTGGTGGCTTAGAGATGTGGAGACTATCTCACTCTGTGCCTGTGTTACGCTGCGAAGGAGTGGCCATGGTGTCACTTTTTCGCCGATCTCATACTCTTCGAGGCCAGAATCCAGACAGCCGTGACCGTGAAAAGGTTTCTATGTACTGTTTTGATTATGCAACAGAGCCAGCTGTTTAGCTGTGAGATAAAATGCACTGCAGTGAACTTGCCAGCACAGTTAGCTTTGTTTGACTTATATACACGTATCATAACGTTTCAATATTTTAAACTTCCTGCAAGAACATCATTCAAAACTAATGGAATATGTATATTCACATTTACCCTAAATCAATTTAAGGAAACAAAAGCTCAAACCAAGAACATGTGGAATACAGATGGGATTTTATAAAACCTTTCAGCCGAAAATAGTTGTGACCCTTGTTTCTGCTTCACATGAAAAGTACTTATTTGCAGGCGGTGCTTGCACCGAGACCCCTTTAGCATTCCTGAGGATGGTAATTACACTAAAACACTTTTGTTATCCTGGCACAGCCATCGACTGTAAGAGCAGCCTCTCTATTTTTTTAAGTATCTGTTCGACAAACAGGGAATGTTCATTAGCATTCGTCAAAGAAAATGGCAATTTACTCCTATTGCTTTTATTGATCATCCATTGATTGTTCTATTTCACCTCGTGAGTCGTCGAAGATACTCAAGAGTTTGTTGTTTTGCCTCAAACAACCTCCGTCCCGTACGGTTGTGTTTTGCACGAGCAAACTCAGCGTTTCTAGCCAATAAGAAAATAGCGTGTAGGAGTGTTGTAAGTGCAGCTCTTTGGTCTTCTGCAGCTTCAAGAAATTCTGTGGAGATGCATTTGAAATCACATGCTTAGTGCCTTTGAAAGAGCTCTAAGCTGCCTGCTTATTTTTTTCACAACAGCTTCTTTCTCAGCAGTGCTCAATCTCTGCTCGCTTTTTTAATGCCAAGCTACCAGGGAAAAAAAACCAAACATATCTATCTTTGAAATTCTGACCCCCTCTCTGCCCTTAATTCGTTGCCAAACACAATTTTTAGTCACAGAGAAAAGTGAGAGATACGGAAGAAAATATTTTTGCAGTAAATACGATGCACTTGATCCCTTCCCAGTTTCTCGTAGATTCATTTGATGGATTTCTGAGCGATCAAACACCAGTGTCTGTATGTTATTGGGTAGTTAAGATTTATACTCCCACGCTCTCCTCTGGAGATTGAGACCGGTGTTTTGAGCCGCAGTGTTTTTAGTACAAATGGTAAATTCTGTAAATGTTTGTGTTGACAGGAAACCTTTGTGTTTTGTTGCCTTATAATTGGCCCAGAGTATCTCTGTTCAGGTGTGTGTCTCACTGAGTGGGAGTCAGTACCAGAAACTCAGAGGAGCAGATGCACGCTGGATGCATAGGTGGAGCAATTAACCACAAAAGCATCTGCCTAATAGACCAGTATCCAATCAGTATATGTTCCTCAAAACCAAAATGTATAGTGTGATATTATTTTCCAATGGCAGTCGTGCACAGATCTCAGCTTTGTGTATCTCTTTTGCTTCTTAAGGACACGGTACCAAGGGTTAAACTTAAGCAGCATAAAAGATGAAAAAATGAATGCTGCCACAGACTTCTGTTTTTTTGGTTTGTTTTTTTTTCAAACTGTTAACAATAGTTTGAGTCTGGTAATGTTCTGTTAGTTATATTGATCTCTTCAATATCTGCTTCTAAAAAGTATTTACTAAGCTAGAGTAATCATTGACATTCTCAATTCTTCCAGTGCAGCAAAACAACAAGATGAATATGAAAACTATAATAAAGAAAACGGGAACAAATTATTTAAAAGATAACCACTTTGCTCTATTTATTATTGTGACTCTTTTATTATATGTTATCATCCTGGTTTTAATGTCGGACCCTCGCGGATACAGTGGTGTTGTGCAAACGAACCCCCCCCCCCCCCCCCCCCAAAAGTGAAGAAAGTTTTGCGGATACACTCGTATTTGTTGTCGTGTAAACGGGGCCTTAATAGACCAAAACATACAAAGGTGGGATCACTTGCTGTTCACCGCCACTGGTTAAACACCACGTAGTTCTCTTTTAGTGGACTGATTGTGACCCACATAAAGCCACACACAGAAGATAAAATAAAATTGGTTTTAATGCATGCAAGTTCCTTACTGTAGTGATGATCTCCACATTACCTAAATAGTCTCAGCAGTACTCTCCACTGAGCTGACTCGGGCTGATGCCGGTGTGTCTCCTCTGGAGGCCCAAAACTGCAATGAGTGCAGCACTTTAATGGAAGAAGCAAATTTCTGTCCACATATGCATGGCTGAACAACTTATATTTGAATGAATGTGGCACGATCTTGTAATCCAGTGTACAATTTCCTTTTTATACGCCCATGAACCCCCCTTTCTCAGTCCTCTTTCTCATGTCTGTCTCACAATTACAGAAGACATTGTTAACAGGCTTTCTTTTTCTTTCCTCCACAGTTTTTCTTTTCTTTCTTCTTTTATGTCTCTGTCTTGCTCGCTCCATGCGCGAGCCTCATTCTCGTGCCTGTTTATTTGGACTGACACTGGCAGAGGCTGTGGAATTGAAACTTGTTTAGAAAGCCTTTGGTAGGCTTTAGTGGTGCAGGAGGTCGGGGCTGAATGCGTCTCAGCAGCTGACAGTCAGAACCTTGTTCTCTCTGTGCACCATTTCACCTTGGCTGCACTAAAGAGCTGGAGGAGCAGCAGACGTGGAAATGAAGCCAGATAGCACACAGGAGACAGAACACGAGCGTAATCCGAAAGCGTGTCTCCTCGGCGGGCTTCACCAGACAGCACTCTGAGCTTCGAGTTCCCGTGTTGTTGAGGCGAGCTACTGATTGCATTTTTAAGAAAAGAATGAGTTGTTGGTGCACTTCAAGCCAAATAATCCTCAATAGACTCATTATTTTCAGATATGTAGTGGATAACTAAACATACAGTCTGATTTGTGTTGTTTTAAACTGTGTTATGACATTCTAACGCCACAAGGTCGGAATTTGTTCCATTTTGCTTCCATTTGAATATTTTAATTGGAAACATGAAGCTGTGGCTTTTGTCATGTTATGTGTGTAACTGCAGATGACTACCAGTACAATAATAACACCTTTAACAACAGTAGTAAGAAAAAATGAACTGAAAAGCCTGTTAGTTTGAAGTACATTGATGTAAAAGTCCCTAAACTGGTTGGATGATGCATATATGGAAGGAGAAGCAAAAACCCAAGAACGTATTTGGTTTTGAAATATCAGTTTTTCTGTATTCATCTTCACATCTTCATATTATGCACCTAAGTAATAAGGTAATAATAATGTAATAGATCACAGTTAAATCAACCCCCCCCCCCACCCCACCCCCAACTCAGCACACATCTTCCATAATAGTGTGAAGTACAACATAATCTGCACTATGACATCATAACTATAGATGCAGATTTGCAATAAACACAATATAAACAAAACAGATTTCTGCTTATCCTAAAACAATCGTGCAGTATATGGATCTTTTTATTTTAAACAAACATTTCAAACAGCTTTCCTTATGATGTTTTTTTTTTTTTTTTTTTTCCTTTTTGCATTTGCATTTGGCCTTGTACTGTAGTGTGTGTATACTTCACGTTGTGTTCTTTTGCACAAATCATGCCTACAGAGCAATGTTATAGCTGTCCCCCGTGGCTGAATTAAATTGATGGGCCTTGGCAGTGCATGCTATTTTTAGTGGTTTGCGGCTAGATTTTTTAATTAGTATTGAAATTGGTGTTTTGGTGCTGGACCTCCCATCAGCAACACCTTAAGTGTTCAGGCTTGATGTTGTGGCTTTCAAATGTATCCTGCATGTAGAAGTTCATACGGGTGTGATTGCAATAGAAAAAAAGAAGAAGAAAAAAACAGGACCAGAAGGGAAGGTCGTCTCCACACACAGCTCCAGCTTGTTTTGAATTAAGAGGCCCTAAACCTGAATGGTATTTCTATAGCTGCTTCCTTTTAACATTTTCTTTTATTTGCTCCTGCCTATTCCAGTCAAGGGCTTTGATTCCAATTTTCAAAACAACTACAAGAAGTCTCATTCGGGGGTTATTTTTGATTATTTGATCAGCGAGTGCATTTCTTGAGCTGCTCTCTGTCAGCCTTGGCCAGTTTGATGCTGCTTCAGATAAATTAGAGGAAACTAGAAGGGTACTTGGAGAGCACAGACCTCAGGCAAGGCTCATAGTCTGCTCTTTCACAATAAGCAAATTGGTAGCTACGAACACTGTATACACTATGGCTCGATATATTTCCCAGAATTTAAGAACAATATAGGAATACACTGTCAAGTTGAAGTCTTGGTAACAAATCTGTTCATGTGTATTGTATTATATATTGTGTTCATCTGTCTTGACTTAATAACCTAATCTTTAGGCTTCTTTAGTAGCAAATAAAATGTCAGTGTTTCAACTTTGAACAATGAGTTCCTCAGACCTTTATCATAAAGGAAACAGCTTGATGCAGACATTACCCATGTGTACACACATTTTGATGTTGCCTAGCTGTAGTTGTTTAACCAAAAGAGAGGGAGATTATACCAATGTCTGTCAGAGCATGGCGACGATAGCATGGATACAACACAAGTTGATTTCAATGGAAGGAGGACAGGTAATCTTCACTTCCGAGCCACAAAATGTAGTTATTTTCCACCTTGTCCCTCTCCCTTTATTGGCAGTAACTATAAAACTGAAAGTCTCCCCTTTGTGCCATCATAGTGTTTTATTATGCCTGCCTGTCTTGTCTAGTATTGCTCATGGATCCTGTTCTGTTTTGTCTTCAGTCCTTGTACATATTTCTACATATCTTTGTCGCTTTCGCATAAGAAAGACACCGATTTCAATTATTACGTCCGAGAACTGTGACAGAAACAGAAAAAAACAGATCTTCTCCGAAACCCCATTGAGCAATTTTCGACTGTGTTGGTTTTGATGTGCTGGTCCAAGAAAGCATCGGCACAGTTACAAATGTGATCATGGCAGGAAATGTGAATCGTTGTGGGGGATTTTTCTGTTGGAGTTTTGCATGTTTTCCTTGGTTACATGGTGACTCTAAATTGCACCTGCACAGAGTGAACCCTGCCTTCATGTATATATACTTGGGATCCACTGCAGCCCTCTGCAAATCCATCCAATCACTGTTTGCAAACAAATGAACTCAAACACACGATACCATTTTCACCAAATCAATACCGAATAAATTCACATAATTATCTCATTTGAATACACGTGTATTTTGTATTTGGGAGTGAAGTCAGTAAGAGTTGTCTTCACTCGCCAACTGCATGCAAACTCCACGCACAATATATATTTTGGGAATTTTATTGTATGGTGCTTTTGCCATACAAGGTTTCAGTAACATTTTACGTGCTGAAAAACAAACGAACCACACTCAAAGCATAATCCTGCTTTCAGTAAATATATGCACACACTCATTAAATGAAGATGAGGCAAATGAAACACAACGTTTAGGAAGCCTAGCAGACAAGCAGGCCAACAGAGAGTAAAAGTTTTGTTCTGAGTCGGCTGTGAACAGCTGACAAAATCAAGAACGGATAATTAATGGTAATAACTGACCTCTGCAGCCCTCAGGAGCTGATATTAGCTCCATAGCCAGCCCAAAGCTAACGTATTTACAAAGCTCAGAAGTCCGTCTAAGCACATTTTATACCTGCTGACACCTCAGTTGTGTTTGTCTACGCTTTGGTCTACGGGGAAGGTCCTCTGCAAAGTTAATAAAGAACCTTGCCCAACTCCTACACTGATCGATTTTAAGCTTAAGACGCTCACTTCTCTTTTCCTACAGGGGAGTCATCTCGGTGTTCTCATTTAATTTCGGCTGCATTAATTTTGCTGCAGCATCTAATGTTTCATTGAGTGACTGATCGAGGGGGGCTCAAGAGTTCTGCAGGGGAAGCTTATTGCAGGCTCAGAGAGTTCATTGACCATCACCAGCACAATATATCTGAAAGAGGTTCGGCCGGAAGGTGAGATGAGGAAAATGTCCACTGAAGTGAGTGACCACAAAAACACTTTGGAAGAAGGTTTGGTGCCTGACTCATTCCTCTTTCACAGTGGATGGCTGATGAATAAATGCAATCTTTATCCAGTGACTTGTGACAATAATTGTGCATTTTTCCAAACATGCTGTAAAGACGTTATTAAGCACTGAAATTAGGAGCCAATGAACTGTCTCGACAAATAAAAATTAATCAGCAGCCATTTTCATAATCAAATAAGTTAAATAAGTCCTCACAAATGGGAAGATTTAGACTCTTGGTTGGACAAATCAAGTGATTTGACAAATGTATCGCTGTTTTCTGGCTTTTTGTCCACCAAACATTTCATTTATTCAAATTATTTCATCCTAAAAAATAATCACTGTGTTAATCAGTGCTGCGCATCATCATTAGTTGCAATCTAGCGCTCGGTGATAAACAGAAAAATTCCTTTTGGTTTTAGTGGTTCTCAAAAAAAGTCAAATTCACTCGGAGAGTAAACCGAACAAATTGAGCTGATAGTCAGACAAGAAAAACAAAAGGTCGGCTTTAAACCTGCTCAGTCCAGGACAGGTCAGCATTTGTTATGCAGGATTTGATGAAAGACGGCCTTTAAAGTCTGAATAAACGTTAAATACAGAGACAGAGAAAGAAAACACATTGAATCAAGGTTGTGTATTTTGCTTATGCTGTTATCAGAGAAGAAGCACCTTGTACTCTTTGTCCATATGCTAATATTAGGTAGATGATACTGATGCTGTTTGCCTGCTCAGCTGCTGCCCGTGTGTCCGTGGCTGTGAAATAGTTTGATTCAGATGCTGCATATGCTGTGGATAAAAAAATCCCCCCCAAAAAATCAACCCAGCAGACTGTGTGTATCATTTCACTGAAGCATCCACACACACTTCCCCTCTCCCTGATATTTCTCACTGCATTCCTTCAAAAGGATTAGAATAAGACAATAGCCTGTTTCCTCTGTCTTATCTGTGAAAGGACTTACGCAGCCCTTTACTCCACGCTGCTGGTGCAGAAGCCAGAGAATTTTAATGAGACGACCGTGTGTTTGTCTTTGTGTGTGGATTTGTGCACATTTGTCAGCACATGGGCCGCAGTCTAAGACCTTTTTCTTTTCTTTTTTTTTTTCTTCTTTTTTTTGGCACCAGCAGTGTTCGTCTAGATTTGGGACGTGTGAATGTGTGTGTCCATTTCTTTGTGTGCTCATGCGTGCGAGAGGAAGCAAAAATAGAGGCTGCCCATTGGGTTCAAGCACATGCTTATGCATGAACACACTCTCAACCAGTGAGGTCCTGACTCACACAAACATGTCAAAGGCTTAACTTGTCTTGGCATACGCCTCCTCAGCTGTGCGGCGGCATGCAGGGTGAGGCCGACTTGGGGAAGTGTGTCTGCTTTATGTTTGCCTTCCCTCGATGGAGTTCATGAAGGAGCTCAGAGACCAAACAGCAGCTGATGGTGTTTGTTTTGTGAACGTGCTGGCTTTGCTTTATCCAGTTGGTGGTCAGTAAAACTGGCCCTTCTAATCTAATCGTGTGTCCGCTTGCTGGCGCAAGCTTGTCCGAATGAAATGGATGACTGCTTGGAACAAGCAGAAGAGTGATGGTATGTCAAGAAAGTAAGGATGAACCAATACCAGTATACGACACAGAGTAATCATACCTCGATACAACCCAGTGAGTTCCACGTGACGAGCGATGTCAGCGGTGTGGAGATTCTGTTATTGAGAATGACAAAAGTAAGATAGACCGTGTTTGTGTTTTACCCCGTTTCCATGGAAGTGCAATGGAAGTTTTCACTTCAAAATGTTGTTGTGTAAGCGAGGCTTGAATTTCAGGGTCATAAGGTCGAGCTCCATGTTGGGTGGGGAAGTTTTAGGGACACTCGTGGCCTTGAGGTTAGAGAAGTGGACTTGGACTCCGAGCATGTGTAGTTAATGTTAACTATGAAGAGAATGGGTTAAATGCAGATCAGTAATTTCCCCAAGGGGATCAGGAAATTATGCTTTCTTCTTCCTTTCTTGTAGCTACAGTCACACTGTCAGGTATAGTGCAATTGACAGTCGGAATATTATCTGTCTGTGGTTGCACAACTTTAACAAGCACCAGTTGTGAACCACATACATACAATCACAGATTCTAAGTCATGGTCATATAGCCGCAGTTGCTCCTCTTTTGTCGGGAAAAGGCCAAAATAGCGCAGTGTACAGCCGACTTTGGGCCTGAGCCTTTCCTGTGAACTTCCACATCCATTCATTACTGCTGTTTGCACCCTGTGCTTGCCTTTCGAGGCTCTGGAGAGCCTCTTATAAAGTGACCTGGTAATATATTTGGGTACGTGCAGAGTGAAGTGAGTGTGTGGGATGGGGATCTCTGGGGATCTCATTGATTAGTGGGATCAGTTGGATGTAGCTGGAGCTGGAGGCAGGTTCAATAGGTTGAGTTATGACTCAGACTGAAGGAAGATACAACTGTGTGGACCTCATCCTGATCATATAAAGCTTTTATTTTTGCTGTTTTCTGGATAAATAGATCTATCTGTTTTATCCTCTACAATGGTGACACCCGGGATGATACTCACAAGTTGGGTAATTTAGAGTCCCTAATGGCTCTCTAATGCTCACCCTCCTTATTTAACGTCACTACTTCTGTAAAGCTTTCCATTCTGTCAAAGCACATGTGCAATTTACAACGATAATGGGAGCCGATTTAGTGAAAGAATAAATTTTTTGAAAGTGCGAGTCCTTGGTTTCAGACAAAGATTTAAATGAAATGAAAAGCATGTCGAGCACACACTTTAATATTTCCAACTGTCTGGCTGCTTGTCCCTGGCAAGTTCTCAGTCTCCATCTCCTCATAATCCTCTTAGCAGGCATGAGGAAAAAGTTTGGTTTTGATGTTGACAAGTTTTCATCCCTAGGATTTTAAGATAACCTTTGGGGCACAGTAACTGTAGGTATTGTACACACTTTGGCTCATCTTTGTACCTTTCCTACATTTTTCACCCAAACTCATGCGGCAGGCCTTTGCACACAACAGCCCAGTTTATATGTCTGTAATACAGACATGTACAACCCATATTTACTTGGTTCTCCAACATAATACTGTGGGCTTTACAAATATAAATGCTCATAAATATTCAGCTGTTAATAGATTTAAGTATGTATCATGTTGGATTATTGAGCTTTCATCTGATTCCAGTTGTGTTTCAAAATCTGATAAGTTGTTGACTTCATTTGTTTCTTTATTACATAACTTAAGAGAAGGTTTTCTTGTTTTTTTTAGTCTTACCTGCTAATTTCATCAATGTTTTCATATTTGGATATGTGTGTTCAATAGTATGGGACATAAACCGGACATAACCTCTTCCATAATAAAATAAATATTGTCAGCAGGTCGTAGAATGCCTTTTTTTTTTTTTTCCCCCAGTTGGTGTAGATGCATAAATAATCATTAACACTGACAGGTTTTTCAGTGTTTAGAAAATGATAAATTCATCTAATAAACAGATTTAGTTAAAAACACAAACAACATATTTGAGGTGATGTATGTTAATTATATGAGATATTATTGTACTATTGGACCTTCGCCCCCTCAAATAAATGGTGCCCTCTCTCCTCCCACTCTATTTGAAGGGTCACTTCACCCAAATTACTAATTAAATGACTATTTGTTCAATAGCTCATCGTGTTTCTATTCACACAGGTGGTTTGTGTTGTTTCTCAAGGTTCTTGCAGGATTTTACATAAATGGATTTCCATTAGCAATGCTCACATTTTAATGAAGCTTTTTTATTGAGCGTCTCTTTGTAGAAATATTTGTGAAACTCCGGCCACACAAGCGCATGACAGTCTCCTGACAGCTGGCAGTAGAACATTGTTAATTTAGTGATTTTACTCGATGTCCTGCAGTGTCTTTGTCTGTTCTGGGGAATTTATATTTTACCAAAGCCATACTCAAATCGTCTTTAATGGGCTCTATCTTACCAGTCAGAGGAGCCAAGTCATAAAGAAGAGAGTAAACAGAAGCTCAGAGGAAAATGATGAGTACTGTCTTAATGAAACTGACCACAACCTGGAGTAGTATAGCACATACTCACACCACATGAATACAATGTGAACAACAAATGGAGCTGCACTGAGCAACTGTGGCTTGGTAGGTAGTTGATCTTCTAATCCCATGGTTGGTGGTTCAATACCCAACTTGGCCTGGTAAGTTGGTGAATGTGAGTGATCCAGTAGAGCGTGTTGAGACTGCTGAAGTGATAAAATGTTTAGGTTTGGGTGGAAAAATAAATTCTGTTTTTATTACAATGCACTTCATGGTGCCAGAACGAGCTTCACTTCGCATAAATGTTCTAATGGAAGACTTTTTCTGCTCAAGGTTATTTCCACTTTTGTGAGCTTGAATAAGGCCATGGATGCAAGTTGGACATGTTTGTTTCGTCTCAATATACAAAAAGTAAATTACTCTCGATTACTTCGTAACAGTGATTTCTTTACATGGCTGGTTGCCTTAAACAGACTCCACAAACCATGAGCTGTTATCAACAGGACGCCATGTGCGAGGACTACAATGTTTGTTTCTTATCTCGTTTTAATATCTGCCGAAATGAGCAGCAGCCATCGAGGTTGTTGGAGGAAGGTCAAAAGTTGCCATAGAAACCAGTAGATCTGTCACACCCTGTAATTGTGTGACACAACAAATGTACTCATTATTTTCTGTAACACTTTCAATAAAACTGCATTGTAACTTGGCCGGCTGCTTTGCACTTCAATCAGGCATATGATCCATGCGCCTACAAGCCATACAGTATTATATACGGCTGTCGCTCTGGTTTCCATATGCTACACATCAGGAATAACCCTCTCACTGTAATTATTATCAACTATAAACAGAGTTATGCTCCAGAAACGAGCCGACTAACTCCTATTGGAGTGTCTCTATGTGATGAAATCTGCAAAACTATGATACAATATGATGTATTATGCAATTTTCAGAAAAGGTCCCGTAAGGTATGTAGACAAATATATATGTGCAATGCCTGTTAAGTGCTTTTGGATGTAAATGACCTGCTGTGATGAATGGTGCGGTACAGCCACAGTGAGTTATCTGAGCCTTGTTTGAATCAGAACGGAATGAATCAGCACATTATGTGTACATTATGTAAATGTTTGCTGGTTTGGTTAATGGAGGTAAAGCCAGTTCACGACTGCCCATTACTCTTTCAAGGACTCACTCCGGGGAGGGACCCTCAATCAGGAGTGGAGTCAACCTCATCTCTTGCCTTTGTTTTTCTCCCCATCAGGAGCTTAAAACACATTGCAGTGTGTTTACGTGGTGTATGCTAATGTGATTAGCTTTGGAAAATGCCATTCTGATATACTTTTCAGTCTTAAAATGTCCTTTTTCTGAAGTGAAGGCATGGAATTATTATTAGCTATTACTTACACAGTATTTATTGAATTGAGTGAGAAGAATTCAGAGTATGAGGCAATATACATGTAGATCATCTTGGATTCTTCTTAATTCTAATATTACCACATTAAATAATTGGCCATGAGTGATTATGTGTTTGAATAAATCTCACAAGGACAGAGATATGAAAGTAACAATAAGCTGAAGATGAATGCTATTTCAACTAATGTCATGCAGAGAATTGGCTGATGTGTTGTTACCACAGAAGACCAAACAAACGTTGAGGGAAAATGAAGTTATAGAGATGGTTTATTGATTTTTGGGGCGGAATATATGAAACAAGTGTATCAGTATGGTTTGCATTGTTGCCTCAGAAAGTAAATTCCTGTTTTAATCCATTGCTCAGGCTTTCTCTTTGTGTTTGAGTTAGTTTTCTGTTTGGGTTTTGCGTGGTTTTGTTTGAAAAGGCAGGAGTTTGTCCACCAAGAGACGAAGAAGAGATAGAACTTTCCAAAATAAAATTAGGTAAAAATATTTCTGTTGGTTTTCTTGGTAACTAACAGCATCACGTGTTCACTGGCAGTTTTTTTTTTATTTTTATTATTATTATTAAAAGTTGCATTTTCAGTGGGCGTCCTGGCCGGGAACAGAAATCCAGAACCAACACTGCACTAAACTTAAAGACAAAGTCTCATAATCAAAATCAATATAATATAATCATATTGAAGCTAGTTATATTACTATTGACTCTTAGAATGGAAAAGCTCACATTAATTCAAATGTAAAGCCTAATAGCTGCTGACATTCAACTGATTGAAGCAGATTAACCTGCTATAGATCTCAGATGTAATGTTTGTATTTTTCTCTTTTTTTTTTTTTTTGGACAGCTGTGACTCAGTTGGCGAGGGCTTTCTCTCACTCCCAAGGTTACGGGTTCGATCCCCAAACTCCTCCTCCCCATAGATTTAAGTCTCCTTGAGCAATACACCAAACCCCATCCTAATGGGTGTCAGCTATCACCTTCGCTGTGTGTTTGTGAAAGAATGAACGTGACTAACAACATAAAGCAGTGAAGTGTTACATAAGGGAAATCCGTTTACCATTTAGCTGCCGCAATGTACTTTCTTGTACTAAAGAAAAATAAATCAAAAAAGCTGGAATAAAAAAAGCCTTCACGGGACTGTGGACCCCAGAAACATATGAATAACCCATTGGAACAACTTCCGTGCATCCTTTAAACTTCCAGATGCTCGCAATTGCATTTTGTGATCGTATAAGTATTGGAATGAATTTTAAAACTATGGTATTTCAAAAGTTTTTTTTTTACCTGTACTTTTTCAAAAGACTGAATAAATTAGGAAAATAACTTTCACTAAAACATACCACATCTATTCAGGCAGGAGCGTTCTCTCACATCGCTCTGTCTCTTTTATTTATTACTGCAGGTGTCTTTTTCTCTCGCACAATTGGTAGACGGTCGACACCCACGACAGTCAGTGGGAGGAAGTTGGGTGGGCGGCATGACCTTAATACAGTACAAATCCTAATCACAATATTTATCAGTCGAGTAACAATATTTTTTGAAAATGGAACTGCATGATGAAAAATCGGACCTTTTACTTTAGTGAAGTTTTTTTATGGAGATATTGGAGAAGAAAAAGAGAATCAACAAATAACTGTCATGTTGCTATGCAATTTATTATAAAACCTTGGAGCCATGTTGTTTTACAGACACAATAAACAGTCCTTTACTGTCTGGATTTCCCATTCACAGACTTCATATGCGTAAGAGGTTGCATTTTAAAATGAATCCGTTTTGTGAGACGCCACGTCATGTTCTTATAATAAAGAAATGTATCTTGTTTTTTGTTTTTGTCTCGTAGCACTATTGAGTTCTGTTAAGCCGTGAGATATGTCGAATTTCACCTTTCAAAAAAAAACCTTGATATCAAGATTGACTGTTTGTTGGATTTGTTAAATAGTTGTCATTTATACCTAGATGCACTGTTGTGACAGATGGATTGTGTTGATTCAGTGTTGTTTTGCTCATTTGGTAATTTCTCTGCCCCGGCCAACACATGCAGTCCATGCCTCTTCCAGTACATTCGTCTTGACCCACTAAGGCACAGAACACTTGTTACTTTATTCATAATGCATGAGTGAGCTGTTTATTTTTTGGGGGGTAGTAGTTTTTAAGTGTTGATACTGGATATTAAAAAGAGCATATGACATTATGATCAGCTTCTTTTTATTATTATTTGGAGAAAGAAAATCATGTATCCATGGTCCCTGGATCTTCTGTCCCAAACAAAGGCCATTAAGCTCAAACCAGAGAAGAGCACCCCCAACTTTAATGGTGGGTTTCTATGTGGTGTTGTTTGGATCAGAGGTCTGTGGCCTGCTTGTTTTCCGGGGAGATGAATTAGAGAGGAGATGGGCTGAGGCAGACGCCACTATCTAAGGGAGAGGATGAAGAGGAGATTCATTACTTCTTGGCCCCCAACACACACGGAGACAAACACAAACTAACACACACAACACAGAACTGGGCCTCATTATTTTCCCATTTCCATCAGTGGGAGGAAGTAAAGGGCTGCAGCCTCATCTGTGCGGGCGCTGACGTCTGCCCCTCCATTTATCAAACACAATGTCCATGTTTACACACACACAAACACACACACACACACACACGCACGGGCGCGCATAGACGTCTTTTAGACGCACCTCCAGACATGTGATGTTCCACCGAAGACAGCATAATTGGAAAAGCACTGTCACTGAAAAAGATGGAGGTGCAGCCGTGCTGAGGTTCCTCCAGCTCTTAAAGCAACAGTTTAACTAGCAGGATGTGTTGGATGACTCCATTTTGCGAAAGGGAAACATCATGCGACTCTGAGTTTAAACATAGTCTTTTCTTTTCTGTGTGTGTACTTGTGACTTGGGAGGAAAAAGGACCCATCAAAAGTTTTCGAGAATACTTATGGCAAATTTGTATCTTTTCATAAATCTGTACTCATATTATTGAAATCATTTAGTTTTATCTATTCAGATTAGCAGTCAGTGCCTTTTGGGGAAGGGCCTAATCTACTCTACATTAGAGCCTTTTATTACATTTCCAACAAGACCATTGTCCTCTTCACCCACTTAGGTCTCTCTGCTCCTGACATGTTTTATTGTTCACTATAACTCCATTGACTCCATTTTGCATTGCCACTTCAATTGGCAGTAATTACACTTAACCAGCTCTGATGACTGTGGCCTCAGAGAGGGAGTTAGTTACCATTACCTTAATTCTTAATGCATATCCCGTGATGGCTCAAGAGACGGCAAGAGAGAAAGAAAGCAGGGGGGGTAGTCAAGTAAAGGATATTTGATAGGGAAAGTAGCTTTTTTTTCCTACAGGCCCTCCTAACAGGAAAATTCAGCCTCAAGTAAATGCAAGAACGTGGAAAAACCTCATGAATAATTCCCCACTTGCTACGCAGCACCACAGAGGCATGCCAAACAGCCGCCGCGGCAGGGGTGGCGTGTTGCCCTTTACAAGCTTTAACCCAACTTGTCCACTTGGGTTAATGTTCTTGGCAGAGACAGAAGAGTAACCTTCATAAACCCCCCCCCAAACTTAAAGGTCTGCCTCCTTACAGTTTATTAAAGCAGCTGTTAGACTCTCTGGTTGCTGACCTGTATTTCAGATAGTGAAGCGTGAATAGGTGACCTCCGTGAAGAAGCAGCACATATGAAGCTATCCAAAGCCTATTAAACCTTCAAGGTTTTATTTGAAAATATATTGGGACGTGAACATCCATTACTGCTGCACTGCATTGTAGTAGCCTGAACAAAACTAGCCTTTTATTTGTGGTGTTTGTTGTTTCTTTAGAAATGGTAACTGTCAATGACATCCAGTGCCAGGCAGAAATACCTAATTAGGTAAGTTTTCAAAAGTGGGCTTGCACATTGTTATCTGCCTTTCATTGCTTTGGCTTTGATACTCTGAGCACAAAAGCTTTTTAAATCAGATTTACAGAAAGATTTTATAAAAACAAAAAAAAAAAGATTACATCATATTCAGTCCCGAATAGTGATAGCCAGACTGTTTGGATAGAGTAGAAAGAAAGACTTACTTTACAGGTGAACACATATCGATTATTCCCAGACCATACACAATCAAAACAGTGTTGAAAATGAATCTACTCAAATTTATAACATTCAGAGAATGTGTGTCAGGAGGGGAAAAAAAATAAAATTATTCATCAATTCGAGACTTCATTGAGTGACCTTGGTGTAACTTGAATTGATGATCCAAAACTGTCTGGAATCATCAAAACTACAGTGTGGAACAAACATAACTGTCAGCCTCACCCAAAAAAGAAATTCAGAAGGGAGCAACTGTTTCAGGAGTGCTGTTGTAAAAACAGCAAAAATAACCAGTTTCATGGCAGTCTAATTCGAGCTGCCCTGATAGGGTGAACAATGAAACTCTGTTTCACTTTGACAGGAAGAAACAACATCAAATGATTGAAACCTAATCCCACTTTGAACACATGGTCGCCAAAATCCAGCACGCTTAAACCCCAAAGAGTACAAATCAAGATTGCACAGGTGAAAGGCAAGCATTATTTGTTAGACCTGTTGATTTCTCACAAAATACTACATCTCAGCAGTAAGTGACATAGTGGAATAGTTAAGTGAATACCGAAGCTTTAAGGAGCCAAGACAGATTCAAGACCAGTCTTGAGTACTACGCTATCTGAAACCACCCAGAAAGTCTTAAAGCCCAGCCTGGTTGCTTGGTTCTGGTGAAAAAAAGCAATACAAGTGCATTCTAGTGGAATAACACACTAAATCTCATGTGTTTACAAACTGCAAGAACAAGTCAGGTGAAATGACGTGTTCGCTGGGAAACAATAGTCACCCTGCGATGATTCACTCATCTCACCAGCAGATTCATTCACACTTTATTCAGCAAATTATCTGTGCGTCGGCAGTGATAGTGTTGGAGGCAATCAGGGAGGGAGGAGAAGTGTAATATAAAATGGGTATTGCCGATGGGAATATGAGCATATGCAGTGCTGTGTATTTATTATTTGAAAGGACCCTGATGGAATTATACCAAATTTTAAACAAGAAGCTCCGTTATTTGAACATAAGCAATAGTATCTTGTGTTTCATTGACCTAAACTTTGATATTGTGGTAAAATAGCATTTCACTTGCACAGAACCTTCTTCCACTGCCTTTAGCAGTCTCCAATGTTTACAGAGTTAGTAAGATTATTACTCAAACACCGACGCTGACAGCTGCTCAGTCCTTCCATTGGGAGCAATTTGGGGTACAATATCTTGCTCAAGGACACTTAAACATATGGACAGGGGAAGATGGGAGATCGAACCCGTAGCATTGCAATTAAGCGACAATACAGTTTATCAAGTGACAATGTCATGCCATGTTTTTGTGAGTGATGGTAATGGTGTCGCCTTGGCTTTTTCGATCACCTCACCCTGGTTTAGGCGTTATCTTCTCCATGTTCTTCACTGCTTTATCTGTGCTGTCCATTGTGTACCAGCTTGAGCCGCTCTCACCTCGTTCACCATTGACAGTTTGCCAGTCTAATACGGGGCAAGTACAGACACACACTCGCATTCACACCTCAGATAAATTTTAGATTAATCAATGAACATGTTTTTGGACTGTGTGAGAAAAGAGAATGCGAAAAAAAAACCACACAAATGCAGAAGGCAACTGGATATTTTCTCACTGTGAGGCGAGAGCACTAAACACTGTGCAGCCCTACATCAGACTAATCAAGCAAGTATGATTTCCTGACTTTCACTTTATTAAAATAGAGTCTGACCATCAGAGTCATTTATCCCAGTGAGCTACATTGTGTCACTGTGTTTGTTCAGCCTCCAGTAAATTACGAGGACTATTAATATAAATATTTGTTGAACTGAAAAGTTAAAACTGAAAAGACGTACAGCCCCATTACGTGTGGCGTATAGAATTATAGCCAATAAAGGATGTATCATGTATCAAGGATGAACCATGTCATCCTTATCCGTAGTTTCTGGAACTGATCGGATAGCCCACATCATTCTAGTCACTCCAGCTGTATATGTGTTGCTATAAGTCCTCTCAACTGAATATATATACTTAATATAAGGATGAAAGGAGATCAAGAGCTGGAGGTGGTTTCTATTTCCTCAGGTCTATGTGACGGATAGAATGAATGGAAGAAGGAGAAGAAGCCTTTAGCTTTTCTGTAGGTGAGCTGCGGTTATTGGTGGCAGAAAAAAAAAAAAGTTTCCCCAAACCAAGTGTCTGTTACAACTCTTAGTAACCCATTTTTTACTGCACCACTGTTGACATCTCAATATTGCAATGTGTATCACACCACCACATTTCCATGTCACACAATGACTGAATGAGCTCCTCCCCAGTTTCCCCTCCTCTTCCTCTTTTCATCCCTCCCTGAGCCCGGTGCGGCGCAGGAAGCCGCTCACGCTCATCTCTCATGTCCCGGAGAACGATATTCAGTTTACTGAGATATCTCTGCTACACAGGCGCCATCGTCAGAGTGGACTCATTGCAGAAATAGATGCATCATGCCCTCGCCCACCCTCCAAACACATCCATCCGCCACCACAATCACACTTTAGTGTGCGGCAACAGCTGACACCACATAGATACAGCGAGCAGGAGGTAGTTATTGTGGAGTGTAGCCGTGAGATAGAGGTCACTGTTGCCAAGGGGTTGAGAGATGGGGGGGGTGGGGTGGGGGGGGGGGGGATGTTCTGACAGTAAATTACATGTTGGATTCACATATTCCATCAGAGGTGTCTGCATGAAATGGATGTTATATATCAACAATATGGCTTATTAACCTTTGGACCCACCCAGATAAAATGCATTAGAATGCACTATTCAGCAAGCTGAAATTACACACCATGTATTTCATGTTTTATTTGTGCTTCCTTATTGAATGTGATGTCTTTACACATACAGTGATAGTATATAGGTTCTTCACACCACATTAATCCTGGAATGTTTTCAGACATTAAATCTTATATTGAATCTTTTATCAGATTTATGTCATTTATGCTTTTTATTTTGGGGGGGGATCATACTTTACTGTTTACACCAAAAAAGACGTTACTGGTCAAAAACGCATTTTAGCAATAACTTTATGGACTATAAAGTTAGATTATAGCCTCCATCTGTCTGTTTTTTATTATTTCTTTTATCAATGCCATATCTCGGAAACACCTTGAGGACATTTCTACAAATCCAGTTCATACTGTCACTCCCAATAAAGTGATTAGATTTCCCCCCCGACAAAAGGCAAAGGTTAAAGTCTCTATCACCTCATATTTGTTCCATTCCAGTCAATCAAAGGACAAATGTGTGTGGCAAATACACAGGCAATTCACAGGGAGCTGCCGAGAAGCGATGGCTTTGGTGACGCAGCTTATATTGTGATGACACATAATTAATTTGCTTGCTATTGTTAAAACTTGAACATGTGTTCCCTCTTCTCAAATTACAAATACAAATAGCACCAACTTGCAGGCAAATTACATTGTTTTACACATTTTTGTGTAAACGCAAAGCCTTTCTGAAGCGAAAATGGAAAAACTATGCGTTTTCACTAAAAACTTAAACATAGCTTTGGGCAAGCAGGCAGACCGTACAACAGCAATGCTGCTACTGATGTGAGTACTGTGTACTGTTACAAATATCAGCAGCATTTGCAATAATTGACAGACACCGAGAGCAATGATATTTCCATCCAGTTGTTTTGAATATTGATCGCCGATAATTATAACCGAGTAATTATAAAAATGTGGCCATCGCTGTATTGGAGTGATAAATATTATGGATCTTTTCATGTCACAATTGTACAGAATTTGCCAATAGTCGTCGGATGTGGCATTGGTTTTTTTGTCAACAGAATTACCAAATGATCGCAGTCATAAATTGATCATTTCCAACAGTTAACATCAGTATTTACATTCCTCAGCAGTCCCTTCTACATATATTACATGAAGTCTGGTCAGAAATTTACTTCAGCTGCTGCATCACCTGTTCACGGAGACATTCAACTGCAAGGCTATATGATTCCAGTTCAGGATTTACTTTCAGACTCCATCTTCAAAAAAGCAGCTCGAAGGTGAGGTTCTTCACAGGGCAAGCTGCCAAGTAATAACTTCTCTAATCACTTATCCCACATGCCCATATTTCTACCGGAGTAAAAAAAAAAAAAAATCATCGACAAAGGGAGCAAGTCACCCTCATTTTCGGCACAGGAAACAGCTGCTGTACAGTATCATCACCTCATTAGCCTCACATCTGTATCGCAGCATTGTGGAGGTTGTTACATGCTCTCTGCCTTCATTTTGTCTTTCTTTTTTTTCTTTTTTTCCTCTAACCATGACCCCCACCCCCCACCCCCAACTGTCTTCTCTTCATATCGCTTGCTATCCATTGGCACAAAATAAAAGCAAATTGCTTGTCAGTGACATAATAAGGCTGTTTTTTACCCATGAAAGACATTACACAAATGTCATTCAGGTCAGCAGCTCCCGCTGGTAATCATGCTGGGACAGTGATTAGATGAAATTAATCGCGGGCCTCTGTCGCTCATGGCTGACAGCCTGGGAGCCGGAGACGTGCTCTCTTCCCAGGTGACTTCAACAAAATCAAGTGGAAACTGAACGACATCAAAGCCGAGAAGAAAATAGACGAACTCGCATTAGATTAACACCCCAGAGACAGTGCCCCCCCCCCATTCCCAAAAAAAAGGGAAAGGTGTCTTCGTGTGCGTCTGTGTGGGTGGAAGGGTACGAGTAGGTGGAGTGAGATAATGTGTGAGCTTTCTTGCAGGTGTCTGCTTTTTTTAGAGGAGGGTAGGGGGACATGAAAGGAAGGAGCTAAGGTTTTGATGTGATAATGAAGTGCCTCCTTTAGTCTCCATCTTCTCTTTTATCAAAACCACTCACTTGCACCTATTTGTCCAACAAATGTGTTGTAAGGCCGTCAAAGTGCTCGTCTGCATCCTTTGACCCAAAAGGGGAAAGATCAACACGAGCAGGTTCTGTTTTAGGTCTTCTCACTTGAGAGAAGAACGTTACACTCCCTCACACTCATCTTGTGACAACTCCTCTGACTCGTCTCTACAATTTACACATTGGTGTGTCAGCCGCCCCACCCCCCACCCTCCAACCCTCTGCGGTTCGAGACTTGTCATGGTCGGTGGAAGTGAGCGGGAGCGTTGCTACGGTCGGTGTGCTGAAGCGTTTCACTGTACATGGACAGATTTACCGGCCTGTGAACGCATAAACCTGCAATTACAAACCCTAACAACTCTGGCGCAAGCAGCCTGTACGCCACAGTTTTCCAGCAGGCTCGGGGATTTAAGCCTCACAATCAGTCAAGCGTGACTTTAGAAGCTAATTGCACAAGAGCGGTACACACGCACATACACACGACATCCTTATGGGAGGAAGACTGATGGCAGAGGTAGAATTTGGTTTGAAATTCATCAAATTTTAATCCAGTGCATACATTTCCATATTTCCATATTTATCTCTTTGCGCTCTTAGCATCCACTTCCTCTCTGCATATCATTTTTGGCCCTATTAATAGCTCTTACCACACATTACCTAATACACACTTATCCAGTCACACAGGCTCAGAAACATGTCACCACGTATGAAAAAGGGAGACAGTGTCCTATCAGGTCCAGGATATAAAGACACACGCATCCCAAGATAGATAGGGCTGCTAATAAATCACTCTATTTCTGCCACAGTTGAAAGGTAACAGACGAGAGAGGCTCTGGGTAGAGTCACAGATAAGATGTAGGATTCATACTCACCGCCTTGCCTCGATAATGAATCAGTGTATTTACTTAGAGCAATGTGCTCCTTCAAAATGGCCTCTCAATTGCGATGTCTTCTCTGGAGCGTTGTCATTCCCCCTCCTCTGTTTTACTACTGCCCAGCCCCCAAAGGTAATTGCTCTTACCTGAGACACTGTAATGGATCCTGGATGAAGTATTGACCGCCGCTAGATTTTGATTAAGGGGCTGTAGGGCAGAACACGTCTTTAATGAAACTGAGGAATCAGCATTCTCCGGCTGGTGTGTGGAGGCTGTGGATGCTGTGCATCGTGGCCCACAGGCACCTTGATTAGGACCTGATCCTCAGCAAATCCAGGGGTGGGCCACAGTCACTGAATTAAAAGCGATGAATTCATCCATTAATAATACCTAAGGCGTCTATAGTTTTTCTCTGGAGGCTTATAATCGTTAAAGATTTGGGTATTCATTTACTGTAGGCCGTTTGCACTCCCTCACTCACATATTCACCTCAATCACTCACCTTGCCGCTCACTTGCTGGTGCACTAACTCAGTCATTAATACACTCAACCCCCCCCGAATTTGTATGGAAAAGGTCAGGTTTTATCAGTTAGAATTTTAGCATGAGGGATAACTTGCGATTGCTCCTCTCATCCCCTGCCTTAAATTGCCATTTTGCTCATGTTAAAAACTGATTGCATCTCGGACAGAGATGAAAGGGAAACAGCCAGCTCTCTACGTTCTTTGTGCGTGCAAATGGAAATAATCTAAAAGGCGAGTATTAGCATGCTAAAAGACACCACAGCTATGATGAACGCCATTTGCCGAGGCTTAATATGATAGCTGGAAAAGATGATTAACTTTGAATCCATTTAATCAACCACAAGCACTTTCTCGAATAACCAACTGTTCCGTGTTGGGGTAAAACTCTCCTCAGATGTGCAGAGAAATTGGTGTAGAGTAACTGATGTGTCAAATCACAAAGTGGCTGAATCACAGTGGAGGCTCGCCAAACAGTATTCTTTGAAGTGATGGACATCAAACATCATTTTATGGGGTTTGTGCGGAGTATTTGTCGTCCTCTCTCATGTCTGAGGCCCACAATGGAGTGTGACTTGGAGCACACTGCTGCTTGACATGACTGTGAAGTCGATGTGCCCTTGGGCTGCATCCTATTGACTTAAGTAGTTCAAGGAGTGGGCTTCCCACCTCGCATCGACCAACGTGTGCATGCCAATATCTCGGTTCTTCCAGTGCAATGAAATTCCTGACCCTTTAGGACAGACCTTTAACCACAATCAAAAAGTGCACATCACGAAAGACGATATTTGCTAATAAAAACAAGGTTTCCTACAGTTTGGGTTCATGACTGCTGCCACAGCTGAGCAAATACATATTCAACGGTCAAATGTGGTCAGAGTGATTGATCAGTCCAAGAAATCATTGACTTGTTTGTGACCAACTGGCATTTATTGTGGGTTTTCTCGTCTTTGTGTGTGTGTGTGTGTGATCCTCTCACAGACCTTGATGACCCAGTGGTGACGGTCCATCAGAGTATAGGAGAGGCCAAGGAACAGTTCTACTACGAGAGGACCGTATTCCTCCGATGCGTAGCCAATTCGAACCCTCCAGTCCGCTACAGCTGGCACCGCGGGAGAGAGGTCCTGACACAAGGCTCAGACAAGGGGGTGGAGATCTATGAGCCTTTTTTCACACAGGTAAGACAGAGTCAACATGATATGAATGAACATTTCAAGCCAGAAAGACTAGCACCTGCGTATTAAGACATAAGGCCTGATTTACTAAGATCCCGTATGATGCGAATAGATTACACTTTCAGTTTGAAAAACCGAGCGACCTGAGGTTATGCCTCTCACTGTAATAGCAGACACATTTCTGGTAAAAGCCGAGGTGATTTGCATCTACTTTACAAAAACATTAAAAGCATAACATAAACAACACAACCGTTTGCAGAGATTGTAAATCACTTTGCATGTTGCATATTAATCTACAAGCATAAAATCCTCTCGGTATTTAGTGCACTGTGGGATACGTCCGGAAATATCCATACTCACAGAGGCAAATGCACTAAATTGTGTGTCTATTTTGCACATTTGTCTCTCTGTGATTCTCATTATTAGTGAAGTTTCCACAAATTCATGAACACATTATCAAGTTTGTATGAGTTTTGAAACCTTGAGTGCATCAGGCCGTTATTGTTTGGTTTAACTTTTTATCTTGTTTTGTGGTCCTGGACATGAATTCATGTGACAGACCGAATAAGTGGATGCTGAAGAAATAAAAAGAAGAAACTTTTTGAAGGACTGGCTTAAGATCTGTTCATCAAGTTTGACTCGGCACGCTCTCATATTAAGAGTTACTCTCATAACCAGAACTAACTTGCTACTGTGGCACCCAACTGTGTGTCAATGGAAGAAGAGAGAGGGAAGAAATCCACTTATGTTATTACAACTACAGCAGTGTCATTTATTTATTTAAAACAAAAATTTTTAGCAAACTTTTATGACACAGCACAATCATACCACAAGAGGGTCTGTTTTTTTTGTTGCGTCGATTCTTAATTCAGGTATGTAGAAAATACTTTTTTCAGTGAGTGTTTCCTCCAGTCACAATTGATAGATTGAGCAAAACATCTCTGCCTCAGATGAAAAGATTATGAATTATGTAGTGGTTCCGATTACTAGAATAATAACTATATCAACAAAAAAAAAGAAAAACATCAACAACAAAAGAAAAAACTGAGTGATGAGCTCTTCACATAAAGTAAACAATGTTAGTGACAATTGACTTTTTTAATTTATGGTTATTACAATTATTGTGCACTGTGATAGTCTATTGATGATCACGTTTTACATATACTGACAATATGAATATTTAAATGATGACCTTCATCAGCCTCTTGTGACATAATGTACAAAGCACAATAACAAGCTGTCACAACACACACACACACACACACACACACACACACACACACACACACACACACACACACACACACACACACACACACACACACACACACACACACATGCAAGCACTTTCCACATTTACATAGCAGATGAGTGTGAGCCAAAGTTTCAAATTACTGAATCAAGACAACATCTTATTACAAAGGTGAAAAACTGCAATGTGATTTTCCCCGATTATAGTGCTGCTATTTTATCAGCACTGACAATGAGTGTCATTTGTTTCAAGACCCCAAGGCAAACCTCACTACCCCATGCCGTACGGTGGGACTGTGAAACTTATTAACCCTGCGAATAGCAATATCAGTTTCACTAACCCAGTCACCCGATATTAGGGCTTCGCAGATGAAGAAAGACTGGGTTTTTCTTCACAAATCATTTCTTTCGGATGAGCGAGGGGTTCCTCTCCACAATCTGAAAATTGAGAAGCTTTGTTCCAAAAAAAGGGATTTGGTGCAGTCAACAAAGAACTGATTGAGATTGCTCAGTCACTTGTGAGGGGAATTGTAGTTTCTTGAATTGATTGAGTTGAATGTGACTTGTAATGCGGAACTGGGCATCAGAATGAATGCAAATCTATGAGAAAGGGGGGAGAAAAAAGGCATTCAAGGAGGGAAAAGAGGCTTAAGAAATAAAGAGAGAAAGAAAAAGGAAGTGAAATTGATGTTTGGCCAAATGGAGAAAGATGGCTGGGAACTAATGGAGTGGGTGAAGGAGTCTGAAGAAGAAGCACAGCCGAGCCTCAAAAGACACTCCTTCCTCCATCCTCCTCTTCACACCTCTCTCCTCCTTCACTCCCTCCTTCTTACTGCCCTCTATCAAAGCTTTAATTGGCTCTGAGAATTTAAGGGCAACCCAAAAACTAGAGATTAGCAATGTGCGATTCCAAACAAATCCTCCCTAAACTCCCTGTAATTTACTGAAATCACTGGAGAATATCATCATTCTTTAACTGTACTTATGAACTTGCCCCAAACAGCCACAGACAACTGAGAGACTCAATCCCGTCTGACCTATATTAAAGCTACAGGGTCAAAAAGAGCCACTTCGGTCCTCCACCTAGTTTTGTAGTTACCTTCAACCTTTGTCTCTCGCCATTATTCTTCATTCAAGCTTCACTTCAGCACCTTTTTCAGCCTCACTAATGCTTTATATTCCCTTTGATACCGGAGAAATGCAGAGGTGGCTTTTCAAACTCTGCACAGAGAACTGTTTCTTCATTAAGTGTGGCCCAGAGCTGCAGTGTTATTTTGGAAAGCTTTCTTTCTACTGTCTGTTTCTCCCTTCTCGACAAAGTGACAGACGTGGCATAATTATCAAAAGTGTAAATCAGCCTGTCCTCGTCATGTGTCAAGCGCAACTTTTCAAGTGTTGGATAATTTCAGATGTTTATGATGGATTTGGTTTGTTCTTGTGGCAAGATCTTAAAGAAGAGTAAGTAAGTAAAGGCTTGTTACGATTAATTACAACGTTGTTCTGTCCAACTTTCTGACTGGACGCCTCGGAGGGCTATGAGTTTAAGTTGCATGATTAGCTAATGGTTAATAAATCATTTGTACGATTTTTAGGTCGGCATTCAGACATATTAAACTATTTCTCAGATTTCCTTTAGAGGAGCAACTTAAATGTTGTTTTTATTAGCTCATTTAGAAACGATGAGTAAATATTTTTAGCAGCACTCAGACTACACCCCATTCAAATTCAATTTGAGATGCATTTTTATTTATTTATCTATTTATTTATTTGTTCGTTTTCTGCTGGCCCAGGGTCAGGTCATAGCACGGCTAATCTTTCAAGCTTTCATAAATCGTTAAGCACATTCCATGAAAACAAATCAGGACAGACAATATTTTCACCTGACAAAGACGCCGTCCCCATTATTTCTATGCCCTTTACCGAGAGCTATTAGGACCCATTCTTTAAGCCCGTGTGTACTTTAGCATTCAATCTTTCCTTCAATATGGCCATCAATTCTCCCAGTGCAATTTGGTTTAATGTGTTTGTCCTTACCATTCCTTTCTCTGCTCCTTGCATTCTCTAAATTGGTTTGCCTCCCTGCTCCCTCCCACCCGCTGTGAGGAAAGTGTACACTTTGAATACCACCAATCTCATCCACTGGTTTCTGCTGTGAGAAAAAATTAAAAGAAAAAAAAAAAAAAGGAACCATAAATAAGGCCTCATAGTTGGTCTCCTCCAACTGAAATGTCTAAGTGATGTAGGTGAGAGCCGTAATCACTTGTACCAGGAGCATGCGGCTGACTCGTCTTTTCTTCTGCGTCCCCACGGTCCTCGTTCCCACACCCACACGTTGGAGGGAGCCAAATCAAAAGGTTTACATCCTGATCATAATCTTCAGGCAGCGCTCGTGGTCAACTGACACAGCCGGAATCAAACACTCATTCTTAGTTTAATAGCAGTTTCTGTGGAGAGATCACCCACAGAGCCCGTCCTTTTTTCTGCTGCTCGGTGGTGAAAAACACTGCAGGATCTTTCTCTAGAGGGGTAACATCAGTATGAAGCGAGTTGAATTAATATTTTTTTTCTTGAAGAGAAGTGTCTTTTTTTTTTTTTTTTTATAAGTACTATTGTGGGACTCTGCTGGTTTTTTTTATTCCACATTTCTCTTTGTAAAAATGACATCCATATGCATCTCTTTGACCTTTCTTTGGAGCTGGTTAGCCTTTATCTCTTTCCCTGTACCTATTTATTAAATTATTTTTTTTTGCATTTCTTTTACTCTATTATGTTGATATTTTTGCACACATTTGCATACCAGTGTTGGTTTGGTCTGAGCTGCAGGGGGAAACAAAGATTTTGAAGCTGAAGAACCTGCGTCCCCAAGACTACGCCAATTACAGCTGCATCGCCTCCGTCAGAAATGTGTGTGGGATCCCTGATCGCAGTGTGATCTTCAGACTCACCAATAAGACAGGTAGGTCCACAACCTGAATCACACTTTTCTATTTCAATTTGGAAACTGAATCTACAAAAGACGTCTCATTAATGAAGGAAAAAAAAAACCCAGATGGAAGCAGATTAATTGTCGTGCATTTTCTTAGCTTAGGTCTCATACTGTAATTTTTCTAACTGACTCAGTCAGGGGCGTCAAACAAATGGCCCATGGGGCTATAAGGGGACCTGCAAAGGGTCATTGAAAAGTGTAAATGTTGAAAAGAAAACATTTTATTTCAATTTAATTAAAAGTAACTGCCGTTTCTGCTTTATTCACTTTCCGATTGCACTGTTGTAGTTAGTGTAGCGGTCACAACATGAGCCGTAGACATCAGTGGTACAGAAAGATACCTTACTGGTGACAAAATTGATTTTGCATCCAACTTCCTAAACAAATATGCCAAATGCTGCAAAATACCACATACCAAGGAGATGATTTCAGGACATTTTATTGTATTTCGCACCAACTGGCATCAACTAAATGCTTAATGTGGAGATTTGCGCTTACTGTATGTTTTTCTCAAATTTTCAACTTGCTTATGTTTTCTAAATATAAATATATCACACTTTGATGCAATAAAACGAGGGGAAGTTTAAATTTCAGCGTTATTATGCCACCATTTTGCTGGTCTGACCCACTCGAGATAGAATTGTGCTGTATGTGACCCCTGAACTGAAATGAGTTTGACATCTTGGTCTTCCTAAGACACTCTGCCTTTTCCCTGTCTTCATTTCTCCACAGCCTCCCCGTCCATCAAGCTGCTTGTCGAGGATCCTATAGTGGTGAATCCCGGGCACACGGTGTCCTTGGTGTGCATCACCACTGGAGGGGAGCCGCCCCCGATCCTCACCTGGGTGAGCAGTAACGACAGCCTGCCACAGAGGAGCGTGGTGAAGGGGGGCACGCTCACACTGCCGGCTATCAGCTCAGACGAGGCGGGGGTCTACAGCTGCGTGGCCAGCAACAACGTCGGAAACCCGGCCAAGAAGTCCACCACCATCGTGGTGCGAGGTGAGAAGGCATGCTTGCACGTTTCTCTGTCACATTTCAGTCAATTCCGCATCTTTGGTCAATATGAGGCTTATTAGAATGAGGTTTGGTAACAGTCTGAAGCACAGGTTCAGAATTACAGGGAGCTTCTGCATCTGGCCCTGTGGAAAACACTGAATAATAAAGTATTGGCTTACGTATTCCTCAAATAACATTGAATCTATTTACGAGGGAGTCCTCCTTGATTACCTTTAACATGTGGCTATTATGAGAGCAGATAGGCTGAGTAAAAAAGTGAGCTCAGGATATAGGTCAACTGATGTGAAGTGGCTGTGGCAGCGCATCTAGTCAAGTATAAAAAAGTCATAATGTTGGATACTATTAGCTCCTGACCTATAATGTCCTCCTACTCAAGTAAATAATGAAGTACCCTCCGTGTACAAACTGGAGATGCATGTATTCTCCACCCAGTGGCTCTTCTCTCATGTCTGTTTACATTCAGACTCCTACCGATGCAGCGTCAGTCCATTTCTAACTCACACCATATCCATTCTTTGTGAGCCATCCGTCTTAAAAGCAAACATGACACAGCTGACTAAACACTTGATCATAATTGGTCAATATTACAATATATAATGATAAAACCTGATATTAAGCATTATACAATATGCTCTCATGCATATAATAGGCTCTATACAACTTTTCACAGTAACACCGTCTAGCAGGCTATCCTCAACAGATCCCAACAGCAATCAGAAAAATAACACTTTTATTGTACTTTTGTTTTGGGTCCAATCGATTCAAGAAGAATGTCAAATCACCACGAAGGGAAAGATTTAGCAGCGGTGAAAACGCGTATAGTGTTAAATGTGGGGATACATCCCATCATGAACTTTAGCAAATCCCACCCTTTTAATAAATCTATAAAAACTGAAACTGAATATGTATTTCATCCCAGAGGCTTCCCATTCTGTCCTTCTATCCTGGCAGTGAAAGTATTTTCACATATTTCATTTGAGTGCAAACTTTACAAAGTTTATAATTTATTTTATAATTACATTTTAATTCATATTGAACGTATTTATTTTTCTGAATGCCCTTAAGTTATAAAGCATGCACTCACTGGGTACAACTACACTCAGTCAACTACTTAATGCAGCCGTGGTTACTTAAAGCCAGTCAAGGACGATGCTGGAGGCAAAAGAGTGTGAAGCCATTAATTAAAATACACTGATTCGAGGAGTAGTTAACAGGAATCTAACAAAAGCAGCAGGATGAGGGCCACTGCAGGTCGTTTGGTCATAGTGAGGATTTTTTTTAAATTTTATTTAATTTTATTATTTTCTTTCCAGCTGCTCCTCACCTGAGTGGCAGAGCCACGAGTATCTGATCTGGCTGCAGCTCATTACAGAAATAATCGTTTTCTGAGTACCAATTTATGCATTTTCATATCAACAGTTCCCTATTAAAGAAAAAGCCTCCAGGATAATGAGTACTTCTAGGTTTAAACCTGGCATGCGATTCTTACAGTAAAATACTATAACCGTATCTGTAGGGTAATATTTAAGACGGGCAATATTACCATCTGCAAAGAAAAGCCGTTCGACTATAAGACTGGCACAGATGCAGCATAATACATGAGGAAATTGACTTTCATACTTTTAAATCGATTGCTATGACTAAGCTGGGGGATTAAGGGTGGTGTGTGACTATGGGCTTTCATCTGTGACATAATGTTGAATGTGAAATTGCAGGTGATTAAAAAGAGGCAATAATTAGTGGAAGCTTTACAATCAAAGCAGCATCCAAAAGCAAAAAGTGTGTCCTTTGGAACATTTTGACTTTCTGTGTTACACACACACACACACACACACACACACACACACACACACACACACACACACACACACACACACACACACACACACACACACTCCACTGCAATCAATGCAAGCTCGCTTGTCTGTTTAACATGTGGAGAGAAATTAAACACGGTAAAAATGCACTGTTGAAAAAGAAAGTCAATGCAACATGTTCACTCCTACCTGTCAAACCCATGCACTCACGCCAAGAAACACTGCATTTCCCTAAATTAATTTCCTTTAATCCTAATGTAAACTTTGCGCTACTGCCCCAAACAATATCCTGACTTGAACCTCCAGGCATGTCCTCACTGAGTTTTGTTGAAGGGATTTGCTGTTTGCCACCATACAAACATAAATTTCCATAATCTGAGTGTGTGAACAGATTTAGGTCCCAACAATGGCAACAAATACACATCCAACCACACACAAGTTAATCAAATTTGAATCTGAGTGTCGCAGACGAGCTCATAAATGTATCTCACAGACTTCTTCTTTCATCTCTGAGATTATGCCACAGCTCCATCATCAGGTCACCTCTGTGCTCAGCCTGTTTGGAAGCGTTTATTTATGCAGCCATATACTCTGTGGGAGGAAAATCAAATCATCCACAAATCATTTCTGATGGTCCCCTGACAGAAAAAGCCTTTCTATGTGTTGTGAAAGTGCCCATATTGTTGAGGACTTAAAAACTAAAAGGCTTACATCAAAGGGAAGATGTCAGGTGTCCCATGGGAGCAAATAAGTCAGAGCACACTCACTGGAGGCAATCACTGCAATAAATATCACAACCTCAATGATGTGTCACATTGCCGGAGCTGACAATGGTTCCCACAGGGGATCCTGGTCATATATCACCAAAGTTTTCAGCTTTTTTAAATAATAAATTCTGGGGTTTTTGAATATAGCCTCACAAGCGATTCATTGAACGGTTTGGGACACACGGCAGCCCGAATAGCATGCGCGTCCTTCCTTTACTGTTTGCATCCAGAGCAGCCTGGTCTGAGGTGCAGCCTCACAGCGTCTCAGCAGCGCCTCATTTAGAAGTTCAGCGTGGAGCTGTTTCTCTGCACTCAGTGTGTGGTTTGCAGCAAAAATAGGTTTTTAAAGGGCATTGGCACAATGCCAGTAATATTACATAACAATTTTCACTCTATGCTCAATGTCTGAGCAAAGGCGTAGCTGTTGTTTATTTCATAGTCTTCTATAGTCACACATAAACAGTAGCCACCTCTTTGCCCGGTGTATTGAGTACAGCGTGCTTCATGTTTATGTTTTTTTTAACAAGTACCACATACACTTTATATACCTTGTGATGCTTGACCAAATATCTAGCAGGATACAGATTGCACATCGGTTTTGTCGTTGTCTAAATGTTACATGGTGACCCTGAATTATTAAGTGTGAATGTGAAAATGGTAAATGGAATCCATGTATATATACAGTATATATATATATATATATATATATATATATATATATAGGGGACGGGGTGAAATGGAGGCAGACAATCTGCTATGGGACAACAAAGAAATGTGAAGTCACATTTCAGTTATGACAAAACTTCAAATGTCTAATACGGTACAGTTATAAAATGGATGCATTTTAATCCTCAAAGGTCGCCCATAACTCAGAGTGAAGTGACACACTTTATTTCCCGTCCTTGATTGTGCACAACTATCAGTCCAAAACAGGCAGGAAATCCAAAGAGACTTAAAATCCGGAAGAAAAAAAAAAAAAAACTGTCATGACGAAAAATTGCTAGAAAGCAATGCTGACACTAGGGTTTACAAAAACACTTGTGCAACTGTGGTGAAAGTGTGGCCACAGTTGAATACTCACAGGAAGCTGATTAGGATCCCAATTACTGGAGAAACTGAAGAGAGTTGGACTTAAAGCTGGAGGTGACAAATAAACAAGGAACCGACGGAACAAAAGAAATTGGGATCATAAGCACAACAGCTGACATTACCCACACACAGAATTATCAGAGGCATAGAAATGAGGATTACGACTATAATCTTGGTGACGCTAATCTTGGTTTCCCATCTTGACACGTCTGTGATTTTTCAAACTGAAGGCAATCAGGTGAGGAGAGTAGAACACTATCAAACAACTTAAAAAAGGGTCTTCAGTGTATCAAATCAATGAATTATCACACATCACAGAGGGGAAGTAGAGGAGTCAGACGCTGAAATGACACAATCAGTCCATAAGTGACAAAGACAATTAAGCATCAATATGCAACAGAAATTAGATGGGAAACATTTGTGTCAGGCTGATGAATCGTCGCTCTTGTCAGTGCAGCTGTGGGATCACAGATTACTGACAGTCACCTAGGAAGGAAGGAAGGGTTCATAAATGACATCTAATCTGCACAAAAACTCCACTTAAGTGACAAACTGTCACCAAGTGCAAGTCTTGGATCAACATACTTGAATGACTTCTCAGTTTAGCGCGGACACTGGGAGATATTATCAAAGCAAAGTCAATTTGAAAGGAAGACAAACTTAGATGCTATCAGCATTTGATGGGAGACACTCCCAAGTCCAAGAAAACGTCACAGATGTCAAAGCGAATTTGGACCCAGCTGTAAAGATCACATAAAAGCTATAAAAGCTCACAGCAGGCCTGTTTTCATTTTATTTATGTGACAGGCTAATAAAATATGACTTGAAATGACAGAGGGTGGGAGGTGGGGTGGTCTATTTAATCACTAATTAACAGGAGGTGGGTTCAGCATGTTATCACACTTCTCCGGATCACTCTCCTGAGTCTGACGAGCTGTCACTGATGCAAATGCAATTTTTGGATGATCGTGCACTAGATGATCGGTGCCGTCATGTCTGTGCAATAGCACTACTATAAATCAACCTGTAAACCACAAATTTGACTGTAAAACATCAGCATACTGATGCTTCGTCATTATATAAATGCTTTTCAAGTATCACCACAAATGGTCCGCAGATTATTGCATTTTGCTTTGAAAATGACTTTAAAGCTTAACTATATTTGAGGCTGTCTCTCTTTCAGGAATCTTTCTTTATTGTTTGTTTGTGCTTTTTCTGCACGTCTGTCACCCCTTTCCCAAAATGACTTTTTTTGCTGTACTTGAGTGTCACGCTGCATGAAAACAAGCTCACAGCATCTTTCCATAATAAAGAGGCTGGTATGTGGGCTTGGATTCAGATGTGCTAAATCTCTGACTTCAGTAGGAAACTTCAATCACCATGGGTACAGTTTCGTATTTGAATTCAGGAAAAAACCCAAAAAACAATTTTTACTCTGTTTTATTTTATCATCATCCTATGTTTTGTAAATTTAGGCTGAACCCTGCACGGCAACCCTGACATCATACAGAAGGCAAATGATTACACAAGTGATTACAGTATTTCTCTACAGCTACGACAGATTTTACGAGATCCTCACTTGAATATATGTATGTTTTTGTCTGAGTGGTTGATACGAGACGAGACATGGGTCTGGTGGGTGGACTGCAGATCAATTATACAACAAAAATTAGACATCATGACCTCATTAGCATTGGTAATGGAAGTATTTTGGTCGGTTTAAGCTCTTTCCAACCACATACCATTTAAATGACTTCAAATGACTGTATTACTGAGTTTATTTCACGGTATAAAATGATCAAATTCATGCCTGTTGATTAAATTTAGGGATTCGCAATTAGTTATTTATTTTCCATCAATAGCTGCCATAATTCCTATAAATCCTTGGTGCAGATGTGCCCAGTTATAATTTGGTCCTCTGGTAGAGGACTATGAAACTTTTGTGGCACTTGCAATATTCAAGATTGTTTTTATACTTAAGATATGGCAATATTTCTCGTATAAAAGTTACTATTCAAAGACATATGGCTCACAAGGCAACATAGTTTCTCAGAAAAAATATATTTTTAGAGGGGTCATAGTTCATTGTGTTTTTGTGGTTTTTCCTCCTGCTCATATTTCTACTCCTCCGCTTGACAGAAAGCTCCACCTCAGCCTTAATAACAGCTCTCCATAGAGTCCATCAAACAGGGAAACATAGTCACTCTCAGTTCAGCTACCATCGGCTCACCTCATTAACATATCGATATATTCTCATTTTGGGGTGAGAGTGCAAGCCACTTCATCAACACAAGGCTCTGATTTCAATCCTTTTTGACTCCAAATTAACATGACGACAAAATGATTTTGTGCATCGCCTCAACTCTGAGCTTGGACTGCACCTTTGGCTTCTTTTGTTAAAATGCCAGTGCTAGTTTTCAGCCGGCGTCTACATCCATACAAACCTTCCGTCAGCCGACACTTTTGGACTCTCGTGAGTCAACACAAGTGCTCGCTTGTGGTAAGAGCATGCCTCTTTCTTTCCTATCTCCACTTCCCATTAAATTGTCTGAGATGCACAATAAAGTGACAAAAGCTTGAAATGCAAACACAAATGGAGATTGAATGAAGAGAGCAAGGTTTCACTGCTCACAATCTGTCTGAAACATTCGCACACTCTCGCTTGATGTGTAAATGATTCACACGTGATTCCATTCAAATATCAGTGAGGCTTCACCTGATTAGTCATCAGGTTCATTAGGTTAGTCATTAGGTTAGTCATCATATAATATACTCACATTACATTGCAACTATGGTATCGTCTACCCAGGTCATGATTAGTTTACCTTGTTTTCTTGTCATTTATCATGTTTCATTGTTTGGAATACTTCTCACTAATTTTGACAGCCAGTTACTAAATTCACACATGAAAATGGTGTATTTTCATTATGTTACATAAACGCTTGAAGCATTGTTTCTCCTTTTTTTGGGGGGGGGGCGTTATATTTTGACATGAGGGGAAAAAAAGGAAAATTGAAAGAGGAGAAACCAGGCATGAGGCTGGTGCACTAACAGACTTTTAGTGGCTTATTTTGTGTGCGTGTGTGTGTGTGTGTGTGTGTGTGTGTGTGTGTGTGTGTGTGTGTGTGTGTGTGTGTGTGTGTGTGTGTGTGTGTGTGTGTGTGTGTGTGTGTGTGTGTGTGTGTGTGTGTGTGTGTGTGTGTGTGTGTGTGTGTGTGTGTGTGTGTGTGTGTGTGTGTGTGTGTGTGTGTGTGTGTGCATTTTCAAAAGAGAGACATAGAAAGAGAGATTGCCCCATATCCGTGCATTTCCAGCACTGATTCTCTGATTTGTGTTCGGTTTTGTGTGTGGCTGAAATGTTTGACATTGTGAGCACTGGATAAGAACATGCTGGTCATCTGTCTGTGTGTGTGTGTGTGTGTGTGCACATTGAGAATCACTTGCACGTGAATAAACCAAATCAGTTGGTTCTGCTTCACTGAGTTCATTCTGCATGTTTTGCAGGGTCACTCTGTGGCCTCATCCTTGCCTATCTCAGCTTGTTTACCCTGCTCTCCAGTCCTTGAGAAGACCGAACAAACTGCTGTTGCCAAAGGGGGCCGCTTGTGTGAAAACACACATCTCTCCCCGGCAGATGGTCGTTTCTCTGGCCATACTGTCCCACCAGCCAGACTGCCTTCCAGGGCTTGGCCGTCCACGTAGCCAGCCCAGCAGGCGACTGGCATCCCATCACCCTGCTGACAAGATCCTTTTTATGGATTAAGGGTCTGCAACACGTCTTCAAATGCAGGTCAATACCCAGCCTTTTTACAGCCACTTCACTTCCATTCTGTCCCAGCAAAGACAACAGTTTGCAGTATGTGTCCACTGTGACAATGCTAAGATAGTCTGAACTGTCACTTTTTGTGCCGCATACCAAATGTGAGCAGGCAGGTCTCAGGTCCAGATTTGGTGGGTTGAGACAGACTGTCTGTAGATGGTGCAGAAATGGGCAACTGTACTGGCATCTTGTTTTAGTGCCTCCCTGAAAGCGCAACAGCACAGCCCGGCATGTGTGTCCCATCCGTTTGCAAAGCAGTGAGTTTTTTTTTTTTTCCTCCCTGTGTGATGTAGAGAAATGAGCCTTGCTATCGCTATCAAAGATTGAAAATCAAACGGTGCAATGCTGTCATCTGATTTCACCGACAATTCCTCCAGGGATTCCTGCCAAATTCGGGTACAAGGCTTTTACACCCCATACATCCATCATTTTTACCTGTTAACGTAGACACAACTAATTGCCCACACACACACACACACACACACACACACACACACACACACACACAATAAAAACAAACATATTTACATATAAGCATATAACAAATCAAAGGGATACAATGAAGCTCATTTCTATTCATAAAGAGCTCTCCACTGTTTAGATTTAGACTGTTTGGCAGGTAGAAAACAATCATGCTGTACCATGTAAAAACGTGTCTGTCAACATGTGAGTCAACACGTGAATGACCCTTATCAAATTTGCTTTGGAATAGATGCTAGCGGAGAAGCTGAATATATTTCCATTCATGAATGCTGATTCAATGGGTAGATGGTCAGAACTGGCACAGCCAAGCCCCTCTCTTGTGCAGCAGCCCTAAAAAAAATTGCTCGGTGCTCCAGTGTGTGAGTGTGTGAACGAGTGTGCCACTGCTGGTTTTGTGGGTGCGTTTAGTGTCTGTGTTTGACTGTGATTCCTTTTTATCATAAATTAAAGCCAGGGGTCAGCTTGAAGGTTGAGAGCGGTATTTAGGACAGCCCCCCCCCCCCCCCCCCCCCCCCCCCCCCCCCTCCTTTGGCAAAGAACAGACATGTGAGTGACGATGATATTGTAAAAGCTGCTGACGCATGGGGAATGTGTCAGTGCTAATGTGAAGACACGTGGAGAGATAAGAGGAAAACCATTGGTGTTTGGATGAATATGTGTCTGAGAGCATGGGTGAATGCCGTGTAATGTTTTTATTCTTTTTCTTTTTTTTTTTTCCCAGCCACTTCCAGCCGTTGTCCTTCTTTTTTTTTAGTTTAACCTTGAGCTTAGCAGATGAGAGTGGCAGTTTCTAGAGACATCCATCTGGCTCCGGGAGATGAGTTCGGCTTCTCATGCTGATATTCTTCATAAGAGTGAATGAAGAGCGCAGTGTGATGCCTGCTGAGAGATGGACAGACAGGACTGACTGAAAAATGAGACGACTGATAGGCAGACGGGAGGATAATGATTCGAAGTGAGAGTGTCGGGAGGCGCATCCTTCTTCTCTGCCAGACAAAGGCAGTGGCTATGCAGAGGAGAAAGCGAAGGGGGAAAAAAACATGTTCAAGCACCGTTTCTTTTTTTTATCTATTGTTACTCTGTATTTGTATATGCGATGCCATTGTGTCATTTTCATTATGTGCACACATATGTGCTGATCATAACCCAACCCCAGGTGGTATTGTAATCCCACCGCGTGACACAAGCTCCCTGTTGAAGAAGAAGAACTCATCCAGGGCTTTTCTCTGTGTGATTGTCTGTCCTTTTCATGTACAGGCCATCCATTATTCCCACTGGCATTAAAGCTATAGAGAATCAAAAAAGGCTCACGTCAGACCAAGGGACCTCATTTTGCATTGGAATAGACGCAGGAACACTGTTCTGTGTACAGTAATGTTCCATAGCTTGAATATCCATATTATCACCGTTGAACTGCATGAAGCCCCGGCAGGAAGCAGGAGATATGCAGCGCAGCTGTTGGAATGAAGAGAGCCCTCATTTTGTCTCTTGAAATTACCACGGAAAGGAATAAGCTCCTAAAAGTGTATTTTACTCCTCGCTGTGTTGCCACAGTCAAGGTTCAATGACAGGAAACACTGAGGCTGATAAAAGTGAACCAGCTTTCCAAAAGTCATCAATAATGCATGCAGAATTTGTTTGTGCATATGTTGAGTTGTGTTTTTCGCTTGAGAAACTGTGATACTGGCATCACTTTTAAAAAATAACGCCTTGCTGCTGCTGGTACTTGATATTTTGCACTTAAATCTCAGTCATCACTCGATCCATTTAGCACTTAGCAAAGCAGATACCACACAACCCAACACACCGTGGTATGCAACAACTAATCTTCCTGTGAGCTTTTAATATCTAACAAGAGTAAACATGATCTTATCATGCTTGTAATATAGTTTTCTTGACTCTGAGAGAGACCATAGTATTTGTAAGAGCTGTCCGTACACCAATAAACCTATTAAAGGCGTAAGTTGTGTACTTGTTGGCTACAACTTCATGACAGCAGCATTCTGACTTAAGGCTCGGTCAATCCAGTACCTTTACCAGAGATTTCAATCCCATCATGTGGCAGATATGCCATGCTTAGTGATTATACAGTCCTTTTAATCATTTTTAGATGTCTAGATGGTCTTGCGCCTCGCAGACTTGCTTTTATCTTCCAAACCCGTGCAGACCCTGAGGTCCTCTGTCGTCTGCCTTCTAGTTATTCTGAAGTTAAGACAAAAATCTGTAGTAAGGCAGCTTTTTAGCATCATGGTCCATGTTTATTTAGCAGCCTGCCAGACGAGCTGAAGGAGCACCTTCATATTATATCTATATCTATAAACAGACTCAAGATCAACCTTTTTGATTTGACTTTTCATTATGTGTATGTATACATATTATGCAGTTTTCATATTGAACTTGTACTATATGATATATTATGACATTATCGAAAATTATACAATACCATATTATATGGCATCTTATGATACGCCTTAGTGGAAGTTTCTACCAAAGTACAGGCCCATAATGAAAATCTAATATTTCATTAAAAAATATGAGAACTAATCATCGACATAAACAAATATAAACATAGACAGATGTTGGAACTAATGGTGGGACCAGTTAAGAAAAAAAAAAAATTGAATAGTGAGAGGCTTTTTAAGAATTATTGCCAATAATCATTTGTATTTTAGTAAATAGACTTGTTTGAATTTAATACTTGGAATGACCTTAACTCTGGCGTCTGTGTTTGTTACTACATGTTGAGCTTTGAACGATAGCGAAGACTCCAAATGCAGATTTGCTTCAGTGATATGCAAATCCATTTTTACATGGTTGGCAAACACGTATCCGAGCTTCCATCCCACAATTTCTTAAATTGAAATCCAATTGACAATCCATCCAGTTCGACTGCTTCTGTTCCTGCAGCTTTCTATAAATTGGTTTATTGTTAGAACACAATCAAAGAAAGAGAACAGACATCAAATATATGTTAAATATGTTTTTACTCTACAAACTAAATCCTTTCCAAGGGCAGGGCATCACACCAAAAATGTACAGTGGTTATGGGAGATAGCCTGATATGATGGGAGAGTGTAAACTAATATGGCTTCGGTTTTTGAGCTATTTAGTAGAAAGTTCCAGTTCATCCATGCATTTATCTCCTTAAGATACATGATAAGTATGGTGAGAACACACACACACACACACACACACACACACCGATATACTGTATATGTTAATGGAGAGATCGAGCATGGGATGCTGCATTTGTTTGGGTGATTTTCACCCAAACACATCATGCATGCATACATCTAAGTGCAATCTCATATTGTAAATGCACACAAAACAACTCTTTTAAAACATTAATGTTGTTGGGAAAAATTGTACAACATTATTTCGAGACACAGTTCACCTTCAGAGCAAATGGGAAAGTTCTGTTTCCAAGCGGCGCCCTCATTAAAGATTCATGTTACTTTTGCCACGAACTGGTTAACGGGAATGGGAAGAGAAGAGTGACAACATAGCATCACCCGATAAAGTCTCCCAACGCTGCACTTCTCACCTCACACACTCATCACAGCCCCTTTTAAAGCCCACAGAGCTTTCGATTCTTCTCCATGCATAAGGGAAAAAGGCACCGTTTTAGTCACCGCTGCTGTCCAGCACAATTTCAGCAGGACCGCAGGAAGTAATGCCCACTTATCTCTCTTGTACACAAATGTAGTCGATTTACAGGAATGCCTACTTGCTATTCAATATTTATGGTCAGATAAAATGGCAGGAAAGGACTTTTTAATGTGGAGGAGACAGGGAGAGAACCAATTCTGAAATATGCATGAGTGCACATATGCAGCACCGGCTATTTTGATGTGCATTGCAGCTCTGTGTGGGAATGAGTC
This sequence comes from Lipophrys pholis, assembly GCF_963383615.2. Lineage (NCBI taxonomy): Eukaryota > Metazoa > Chordata > Actinopteri > Blenniiformes > Blenniidae > Lipophrys > Lipophrys pholis. The sequence goes on from NC_137649.1 coordinate 18,305,166, forward strand.
ACCACAAGGGGAGAAAAAAAAATCTGGAAAAGGAGGAAAGAGAAATGGTCAAAGAAACTTTATAGGACATTTTCAGTCTCCTCTAAAAATAAAAGCTGATGCTATGTAGCTGGGAACTGGAATATTCATCAGTTTGGAAGGTTTACAGCATGCACATGACAATAACAAATAACATGGGCGCCTCCAGCAGCGCTGCTTTATTGCTGCTGTTTGAGTTCAGAAAAGAGTCAAATTAGCTCATCATCACATACATCAACCTGGAGGGAGATGAAATGAAGTTCTGGAAGTACAATTTATTTCCACTCTACATTTATGCAAATATCCTATACAGCAGGTACTTTGTTTTCTGCTTGTAATATATCAGGCAATCGTTGTGTTTGTTACAACGTGTTATAGTTACAAGTCTGTATTGCTTGAGTGGCGGGAAGGTGTCATGATTTATGTGTTTGAGCAGAAGTAAAATGAAGATTCTGCAATTGTGCTCATAAAGACAATATTTAATAATTTGGACAAAAACCACTGTCCTGTCAGGTGATGTCAGATCCAGTCCCGTCTCAGGCTGCATGTGAGAATCTCCCACGTTCAGATGTTTATTTTTCTTTTTTTTTCCCCCAGTGGGAAGTGAGGCTTTCCTCACATCTAAGTTATTTATGATTTCCTTATTACAAATACGAAGTTTGCAAAGCAATTTTAAATTGAATACGGTTTGGGATTGTCTACTTTTTGGGACATGGATGAATGGAAAGAGTCACAAATGGATGACACACATTGCCTGTGTAAGCTGTTATTGGTGTCACGTATGATACAATAAAATAAACCAATGCAGTTATAATGAATAGAATAGAATAGAATAGAATAGAAATACTTTAATAACGCCAGGAGGAAATTTTTGTTATAGCTTTACACAGAAAAGAACACAGATAAATACAAGTTGAAATATCAATACAACTGCTGTAATTTCAGTTGCGACTGTTTCTAAAGACCTCCATGTATAGAACGATCTATAATAACAACTAAAAGGTAAAGTTCAGATGCTTTTGCCATCTTTTCTATATTAGATTACCAACATATTCTCCTGCACAGACAATTATTTGCATGTTTGGGATCTGCGTGGCTATCCACAACATATACAGAACCTCAGAAAGAAATAAGAAGCAGCTGTAGAGAATAAAATGTGTTTGTCAATCTGACAGTGATTTATCTGAGGGAGACTCAGCCTGGCCTTGCAGTGCAACTGTTCTTTGATAAAAAATCTGCTGCAGTTTCTTCAGTCATAGTATAATTTTGACCTAAAAAGAATGTAAAAAGTTTTTTTAATCCAAAATGTTATGGGCTGCCACCCTGCTGCCCTGGTACTAACGAATGCATCCAGAGAAAAAGCTTTTCTAAACTGTCAATCTAAAACTAGAAATGTGTCTCGATGTCACAGAGAGACTCGCTTCACGACTTCTACCACGGGGCATGTATTCTCTCATTAACCTTTTCCTGTGTATGTTGGCTTTAGGAGAATTGAATTTTGACATTTGCGTGGTGGATGATGTATACTGTGATGCTGAGCTGAGCCCGAACAGGAAATAATTGTGGGTTGCCGGTAACACCCTGTATTTTGTATCCATAAAGGTCACAGATGTATGCTGCACACCATATTATACAAATTGTCACAGTTTCCTTCCCGGCACTATTAAATTATACACAACGTGAATGATAGGAGGTGCTTTGGAAAATAAGAATATTTAAGGTGCGCATTCAAGGCAGTGTTTGGAGAGGGTTGACATGATTGTAATATTTGTATCTGACACGCTTTAGAAATGGGATTCTCTGCCTGCCGACACTGATTTCAAACGTGAGGAGGAAGATCGTGTCAAGAAGGCGTGTGTCACTCGTCTCCTCTTCAGTGTGCTGCTTGGCAGGCATCACAATGTTTTGCACATTCAATTTCCTGTGTTTAAATCTGACATGCAGGTTTTGTTTTCGTTTTCCCTTTACCAAACTGAATATGATAATGTCACTTGGGAATTGCTAGATGAAAAGATTTCCATGGTGCCGTCAGCTTTTCTTTTTTTCTTTTTTTTTTTTTTGTGCTGAGAAGATGAATTGAACAGTAGACGCAGGGTTTGGAACCAATACAGCATGCATTATAATGAAATCATCTTCTTTTTTTCTCTTCAGAGAAGCTGCGCTTTGAAAATGGAGTTTGCAAACCAAATTGAATTAGAAATGGTGGATATTTTGTTAGGTATCTCTTCAATTTCACAGTGCGTGCATGTGTGCGTGTGTGTACCTGCTTCTGTGCCGTCAGATTCTTCAATCAGCATTTCGTATCAGTGCAGGTTCAGAGCCGAAGTCGTTAAAACACAGGATTCTGCTTTCTCTGCTACGTTCTCTTTGACACTACCCCTCCATTTAAAGCCAGAGTTTCATCGTTTTAGTCATTATTTCATTGTCCACACTTGCTGCACTAGAAGAACAAGTGAAAGCTGGTGGCTCGTCCTCCGTGATAAGGATCGCATTTCACCCAGAATCTACTTGGAGACAAGAGTGGAGATTCCTCTGTGCATGTGCTTGTTTAACAGTGAAGATGGGGAAAACTTCTATTTGATGTTTTGTACGTCACAAAATTGTATCACAACAGATAGTGTGTAAACGTCATCAGCTCTCGGTTCGCCATACACATATATTATACAGTATATCAGCTGAGAGGTTAATAGCAGAGCAAAGGCCTGCCGGAGTCCACCCTACAAGAGTCCAGGCCAGAGGCTGCCCCCCTACAGCCCCCCCCTGAAGGTCTCCTGCATACTGCAAGCCATGTTTATGATTCCACAGCTCAGTTGTAGGAACAAATGTGCATATCTGCTCAAATCAAAGGAATGCAGGCAGCTGTGCAGTGGTGTGCAATGAAGCACTGGTGGAGCAGATATATATGTGACACACTCTACATCCAGAGGAAATGCATAGCAGTGATTTACAGATTAAGTGTGGACATTTAGAAAAGAAAAAAAAAATGTACAAAAAAAGAAATCTATTTAAAAAATCCATAAAACCCTGTCTTTGGGATTACTCCTCAAAAACCACATCAATATGACTAGCAGAGCCATAACCTACAGAAGTTGTCTCAGGATTTGTTTCAGCAGTGTGCCGCAGACTTCCAGAGCTCACGCATAGCATACAAACGTATTTCTTATCCTTATAAAATCTATTTTCACTTCACAGCTTTGAAGAAGGGACGATTCTGGATCACTCCGGACCCCTACCACAATGACGACAACATCCAGATCGGACGTGAAGTCAAGATATCGTGTCAGGTACAGTAAAGGGTGTTGAACAGAGCATGTTCAAGTGTATTAGAATGTTAAACTAAGCCACTTCTCCTGGAAGTACAAGTGATGATTATGTCCTAGGTGGAGGCCACGCCTCCAGAAGAGCTGACATTCAGCTGGTTAAAGAACGGCCGTGCCCTGCGGAGCTCGGAGCGCATGGTCATCACCCAGACTGACCCCGACATCTCACCTGGAACCACCAACCTGGACATCATAGACCTGAAATTCACCGACTTCGGCACGTACACCTGCGTGGCTGCGCTGAAAGGAGGAGGCATTCCAGAGATCAGCATCGACGTCAACATTTCTTCCACAACAGGTGAGCCCCACACCCCTTTGTGCCAGTGGCACACATACATACCTCCCCATCACATCTGCCACGAACACGAACACAATTGTGCGTTAGTCCGAAACACAAGTTTAACCTTCAGCTGGCCATCAGAACAACCACCTGTGATTATGTCCAGGCAGATGAGCTAAACTATTTATCTGGAAGTAAAAACCAGGGTGATGTATGTTTGATGTTTGTGAAAATGATTTGTCCATCTCACTGTTAAACCTGATATGATTACCTGCTGAAGATACAATTTTATTCTCTACAAAAGTGCTTATAAATGGCAGGTGCACAATCTAATTCTTTGTCCAATTCGATTTACTTTACGAGATACATTTGAAGTTGGTTTGCTCTTTCTTAATCGACAGTTAAAATCTGTAATAGGCCAAGCAAGCAATATTAGATTGGAACGGTTGTACTCTTTCAAAGAGACCTAGTTTTTAATATTAAGGGTTAATTTGCCATACATCTGCTGCACTTGCAGCTCCACGTTAACTTAAAGGTACATTATGCAACGTCAAAGTCATGCCAGTTCGGTTCAGTGGGTAGTGGTGAGTCACATTAATAACATCCAGTCTGCTCTCAGTTGAGCTCTGAGTGTTTCTGCAGTGAGTCAATAGTTACAAAGCTTCAGCTATTGTCATAGTTACCTGTCCAAACAACGGTTTGGACTTTGCTGTTGGCCAGAGAACAGATTAGACGTTAGAGTGACTCACTCCTCCATCATGCTGTACAAACACATTGTACCTTTAACGGCTTGGATATCTCCATTAGTTAGTTTTGGTCTTATCTACTGGCAAAGAGATTTACGGCTTGTATTTTCTATTCCAGTTTTTGTTTCTGACATGCCAATTGTTTATGAGTTTAATAAATGATCCAGATCATGTTGTTTGTGCTCTATTGTAATGCAGACTACATACATTCAGTTATACTGCTTTTGTGCAGTACCAAAAATCTCAAAGATCTGAAACCTGTGAATGATAAAATTTATCAAAATGACAGATTTTGGTGAATTGACTCTTTTAGGGTAACTAACTAGGAGTCTAGAATATCTTCAATATGTTCTGCCAGATGTTCTCTGCTTACACTACTACACACATACCTTTGTTACAGTACCAGCAACACTGTCTTGCAATGTTTGTTCAGTTGGACTCCTGTAAACTAAAAGTGGCATCATCAGTCCGACTAATCAGACAATTAACATCCATTGTCTCTCCATCTAATTGCTGCCTCCACCACTGTTCTGACTAACGTTTGTATACATGTACTGAGCATGTGATTAACACTACATACCAGTCCACTGTGTCTACCCAGCTGCATCCTCGGAGTTTCAGTTGTGGCATGCTGAGCTATAGATAATCCTGCAGAAAGAGAAAAGGTGCTCCTGTGCAGATACTTGGCCTCTCTATTGTACACTGGTTGTTTCAAAAGCTGGCGATGCCTAGATACTCAGATAACAGAAGCACCGTTCAATCTTCAAGGCTGTAATACAGAGAGAAAATTTACTGCTGAAAAATCTATTTTTCTATCTATTATTTTGGATTTTAACATCAATCAACACCCTCCATGTCGGATGAAAAGAAAAAAAAAATGCTGAAACTGCTTTGGAGGCATCAAAAGATAACCAGATTTTTTAGAAAATGACTCACAGTCAGTAAAGTTAATAATACGTTCAGTGCTTATTCGATGCCTCCAAGCTCCTCTGCAATGGTGAAATCTGTTGGTCAAGGAGGCAAAGTAATTGCACGTGTAATAGGAAAGGAGTGGTCGGTTTTATCTGTAATCTTTAAGGTGAGGTCAATCGATGCGCAACAAAGGTGTTTGCATTGCCCTATTGTCACTGCACATTACTTATTCATCCACTGGACCCAGCGAGGGATGTGAGCCGATCAGATCAACACCCCCACAGAGTCCAAGACTGGGATGTTCCTGCTTCCCCCTTTGCTGATCCCAGATTTCCATCTGGAGGGGATCCCTGTCGGTTGGTGACGCTGGAAGAAATCTGTTTCTTATATGAATTGTCTGCTCTGTGTTTGGTGCTGATGAGTGAACTTTGAGTTGTGGGATGTTTTGAAAGTCGAACGGGTTTCCAGCAAGCACCTTCTTCCCATCACGCACACACATTTCCACGCTCACACACACACACCCTCGCCTATTTCTGCTGCATTGTTTTTCTGTCTCACACACACCTGGCTGCCAGTCAGAGTGAGAACATGAAAGCAGTGTGTCAACCTTGGGTGCATAATTATTGTTAGATAATCCTTTGATAATCCCTGCGCTATAAAACAGTGGGATCAATCGCATCTGCCAAGATTGTTTCCTCATTATCTTTTAAGTAGTGCAGTCTCTTCTTTTGGAGTGCATGGGCGATGCCAATGCATTAACACAGATCCTTTAATGTGCAAGGAAGAAGTGAAAAAAAAATTCTGCTGTCTGACTGAGGAAATAACCGAGGAAATGACTGACTCCATTGTGATCGTATGAAATGAAAGGTTTCCTTTAGGCTTAGATTTGATTGCTTCTTAAGCTTTCATTGTTCCACTTGGATGGGTGGGTATGAAATAGCATGAAAGAGTTGCGTTGTCACAGAGCTGTTCCTGTCATAGGAAATAATATACCGAATTTTGACTCCGCCAGTTACACTTCCTGCTGTTTTACCTGGATCTGACTGGGCTGTTTCCTGCAGAATGCCTCTTATGTGCAGCGTTTCTTTCCGCCGGATTGATGCTGTGAATCAGAGAAGCGTCTTGGCTGCCTGGAACGGTATAGCTGCTATGTACTAAAGCACCTCGTGCCTCAGCTTGCCATGCGCCTGCAGCCTGTTATGGGGTGAATAAGCCCAGTTTTTGTTCCTCTGCCTGTTCTCCTGAAGGGAGAAAGCCCGAGCTGCAATTAGAAGTCTTAATAAAAGTGTTTAGAGGAGATTACGCTGCAGGTCTGCCAGGGTTTCGTGCTGGGGAAGTGGTTGGAAAGCGTTTGAGCCTAAAGTGTCTCGAGTCTGAACACAGTGGCGCGCGCTGGCGGTTCCAGCATCGGTGGCAGTGCCAAATTCTGAACCAAGGCTAAGCTTCTGCTCGGCCCACACCACGCCTTTAAAGGAGAATCATTATCATCATCTTCCAGTCTCAAAACTTTCAGGATTTTTCCCTTTCGCTAAAAAAGCGGAGTGTGCAAAACTTAAAGTTGGTGTCGTAACACACTCCTGAAATAATGAGCAACTTCGATGAATGTAGTGCGGAAACGAGCACACAGACATCGCCTCTGAATAATGTCAAGATTAAGATCCTTAAGACACAGGAACAGCTGAAAAGAGTTACAAGCATTGGTGTAAAACGTCCCATAAACCTCTAACAGGAGCTAGCCAATTAATCTTTTCATTAGGCTGTGTGTTAAATGTGTGTTCAGTGGAATATTATTAGACCAGGTGATTATTGCCATTCTACGGCTCTGACTCTCAGGTATTATGTGGATTCAGATCGGAGCCTTCATCGAGGCAATTCCGAGATAAAACTTTACTGCCATGCAGAGTTATAACGGATGAATTCTTGGCATTTAAAGCCAGCTTTCAACACTAATACCCACTTTACCAGTAGCTGATGAGGTGATACCCGCTGTAACAGTGACATCTCGGCTATATTGCGGCCCTTTTAACAGTGACAAAAGCAGTTTCCGTTGATACATTTTATATTCAGCCAACGATGCTAGTTCATTCTCACTCTGATTGATGATCACAAAGTAAGTATCAAGACTGAAAGTCACCTCCCTTGTGTGGAGGATAAATCCTTCCTTGATGAGTCCCTCAATTAGCACCCCGCTCACACCTGAATTTCTGGCACCACCCAGAGTTTCTGTCAATCTTAAGAATCGCTGCAGTTAATGAATTAAGCAAATCAATTAAGTGCGCAGTTGATTAAAAAATGAGCTGGTTTAATAAACAGAATGTGCAAACCTGTTTTCTTTTTTTTTCTTAAGTTTTAGAAGAAGCTTGTGGGGAGGCCTGCTCGTCTCTGTCTGGCCTTCTCTCAGCCGTCCTGTTGTCTGTTTGACTCTGATTCGTCATGAGCTGCCATCATCTGAGTGATCACGCCACATGTGACTCTAATAGGAAGGGCATGACCGCTGGCTGTTGACCGCTGTGGTGTGCTTGTTTCAGCAGCAAATTCACTGACCCTGAAAAAGAGGAACTTGGTGGGCATCCTGACTCGCCTACAGGGTGCAAAGGTTTTTAACTGTTCTTTGGTCCTGGTGAGTTTCTCCAGTCATGTCGGGACATACAGAGATTAAAGGCTTTCAGTGGTTGTGTCTAGTCGATGTTTCTTGCATGTTAATTATCCGTGGCCAGGGGATCAGCCAAATAACTGAATATTTTTGTTAATATGTCTGACCCATTAGATACACTCAAAGCAAGATACTTGACTGAATAAAATATCTAAAATCTTTTGGTTTGTTATGATTTGGGGAAAAATCACGCACGCATATTTAATTAGGATGAGTCTTATTGTTTTGTTTATATATATATATTGCACAACAAATATATGGCATGTTCTTCATAAGTTCCTGAGCTGAAGGTTTTTTTTTTTTTATTGTAGCCAGAAAATGTGACTATTTTATGTCTCCATCTGCCAGTAGGCCATTTTGAAAAGATTAAACATAATAATGTCATTTATCCACCATAGGAAAGACTCAATGTTCTCTGGAAAAAATGCATTTCTTCTTTGAAAAAGATTATTCAATTTCTGACACAAAACTTTAGGTTGTCATTGCTAATTATCAAGCTGGTGTATCTACCCCGATAAATACAGATTTACAAATTCTAGTTCAGTGTGTGCACGTGCCAAAATCAGTTTAGGTAAATAGGCTGAATCGGTAGTTTTACTTCAAATGTCTGCACATGTAACTAAGAAGGTGAATTAGTCCTATTTACACTAGAGTCATCATCATGCACACCATGAGCAGCTTTTCATGGCTCAAGCTGCCTCAGTTGATAATAAATGCCTACACCAGTTATTAGAAATAATATGTTTTACTTGTACGGTATCTTTCTGAAAGACATTAAAGCTGCAAATATCCCCGACCTCAGTCGGCATCCCCACATGCTGATAGGCCATATAGAAGATGTATTGTTGTTCATGCACACTGTTCTCAAGTGACCACTTTAGCTGTAGGTGTTGGGATTGTAAACTTCTTTAAATTTAATAAAAAGCTACAAAGCTGCAAACTTTGCACTAAAATCCAAAATGATCCTGGAGTAGCTTATAAGCAGTGGAGAAACTGCTCCAAACTGTATTTGCAAATCGTTGGGCTTTTGTTTGAAGCCCTACACTAATGTATTAAAGTATATGAGCGAAGGTTTGCAGAAAACAGACATATTGGATAGATAATTTGACTTGTTTGTTCTTCTGTTATGTGAACTAAAATGCAGAATAATAGAAACATACTGCTTCTGTGTGCTTGTATGTACACATAAACAGTGAAAATAAACATGTGGCATGGTCTTTCAATAAGTAATTGCTCCCCTAGTTTTAATAAGCATATTGTGAACAACACACAGCGAGCGAAACCCAGCTCTTTAGGTATTAGATCGACATCCAATAGTGGAAACTTGCCCAGCAAGCTGTGTACTGGGATAAAGGACATAACAGCTGTCCCACAGCTGGGTTGCTGTCCTGAGAAATTGACCATCTGACAACGGTCAATGCCACGGTCCCGCCATTTCTAGAATGATGCTTACCACTGGCTGGCAGCATATGTCGGCACAACACCTGCGGTGTGTCCGAGTTGGACGGGAGATGCTGCCAGTATTAAAGGAAGAGTCTGTAAACACAAGTGCATTATTGTGCAGGTAGGCGGAAACCAGAGGGGAACGGGCAGAAGTGCAGTCCAAGCTGAGCTTGTAGGTGTATTGGGACCACTTTTCACTTTGTGCAAAGTCCATAAAATATGTTAATAAGATGGGATAACTCCTGTTGGGTGTATGTGCCTATAGCCTGAACTGAACCACCTGCAGTGTTACTTTATGGAGGTGGCCATCTGGGAAATCACTTCCTTGTCCAGCTGGGAAAATCAGGGAGGGAAACATGAATAAGAAACCTTTTCCCTCCCTCATTAACTGCCGTCAAGGCCCCTTGAGCAATGTGCATAAACTCTGGTCCTTTCCAGAGAGTTGCTCACTTCTTAGAGGCAAAGAAAAAAAAAAAAGTTGTGGCGTTGGAGGGGGGTACGCATGTGTTCTTAAACTGATAACTTCTTTTACTCTGCTGGTTGAGCAGATAAAAAAAAAAGGAGGGCAACATTTAGGAAAGCAGTGTGTCTCCAAATCAAAGTGCAGCCCATGAGAGCATTGGCACTGAGTGCCTCGGCCACATGAAATCAAGAGGTATTTGTGCGATTGATTGTGAGGTAACTCTCAGGAGAATGGCACCGAGCTCAAAAAAACAAACCCGCACGCACACAGTCTGTGTGGTCCGTGTTATGTCGCTGCAGTCCATCAGTGTGCTGATGCGATTTTAACACATCTGTGGATATTTATCACACCTCACCAACTCGGGGTGTAGATGCATCCCACATCCAACTGACAACCCCCTTTCTCTCTCACACACACACACACACACACAAACACACACACACACAAGTACACAGCTTCACAAGCGTGTCCACAGTGCCCCCACGGGACTCCTCTCTCTGTCCCCAGAGGTTCAGGACTCAGAGGAACAGAGAGTCCTGTCACATTGTGACCAACTCATTGGCCTCAAGCTGTCTGAACACACTGTCTCACACATACAGGCACACACACACTCTGCAGGACTTGCTGTTGTAGAGAGCGCGATGTTGCCATGGTGATGTGGAGTGATGTCATAGCACTTACCCAAAAAGGGGGCAGTGGGAATTTTTTATTTCTTTTCCAAGACATTTCCGCACACCACTCTGCATCCCATCTTCGTATGAAAATGCAAAATGCAAGATATTGCCACGTTTTCCATTTTAGCTCACATTGCGGCGTGTCTGTTGCAGTCCCGACAGATCCTGCTGGAAGGCTCCAGCTATCAGCCTATATGCTTGAAGGATCATTCCAGCTGAAGCTCTAGAGATGTGCGGCAGCATTGAGGCACGCATATAAGACAGCAAACACTCGGCTATACGCGCGCAGAGACACGAAACCATATCGGCGCACATTGCACAAGTGTGCAGGCATCACTGGCATTTGGCTGTGGTACAATGAGAGCCCAGTGAAGACCAGTGGAAGGCTCTCTGCCACACTGAGCATCTCAGTGGTCCGTCTCACACACTAATACAAAGTGTTTACTTAGATAGACAGAGAAGGAGGAAGAATTAAATACTACAGAGTAATGAGGGATGAGGTCGAGATGAGTGTGTGCGTGCATGTATTTCTTTCATTTTTAGCACTGTATTAATCCCCGAAGGGAAATTCATACTCAAGGGGACCTGGGGGGGGGGGGGGGGGGGGGCACTGCGCCACCGTGCGGCCTCAACACAGTATGACTGTTCCTGTTTCCTCAATGTTGCAGCGAGACACAATGGCAGCTGATAGCCAGTATTTGTGCTGCCAAACCCAATAGGCAGACAACTGTAATTGCCTGCCTAATCTTGGCAGTGGAGAGGCCAGGTGTAATGATGGCAACTCGGTGGATACACCTCTCCTCTGCACACTAATGGATGCTTGCAGCTCCCCCCCTGTCCTGTTGCTGTCAGTTCAGCACTTCTCTATTTGAACTCAAGGAAATGTGCAGAAAAGTGGGGGAAATATGCAATGGAAAGAAATATGTCAGTGCTTGACACCATCTTGAAAAGAGACACCGTGTGAATAAAAATCAGCCAATGTATGAAATGAGTGTCCACTGTCATTGTCCTTTTCGAAATCTTTTTTTTTTTTTTTTTGCTTTTCTTCTGATGCTCTACTTTAGTCACTGCTCTACCTGTATCTGTGTGCCAAATGACAGTAATGTGTTCAGGATTACTTGCCAGCAGACACATTGGTTTACATGTGGGTTTGGTAGTTACATTGCGGGTCTGAAAATGTGGCGTCGTCTTAGCTTTTTGGGCGTTATATTGTGTCATGCTGGGTTCTGCCTAGCGGACTTCAAAATGTTGCATCTGAAATACTTTGGATGGCATTGAGGAACATGCCCAATGGGAGGAGTAGGTGGAACCAGAGCATGAAAGTGACGTATGCTGAAGGGAAAACCAGTGAGGCAGGAGATCTGTGAGAGAAATAGGCTCAGGGCACCGGAGACTGTATGTAACTACGGAACATTTGAAAAGTTCAGCAAAGTTGCACTGTGTGCATGCTCCAGTGCGAGTCTGTGTCAAGTAAACAATCTTTAAATATGGGGCTAAAAGCTGCTTAAGTATATGTTTTCAAAAACGTTTGTCTTGGTCTGCAAAACCTTTTTCTTTGTATTTGCTTTTTCTCTTACTTGGTGATCAAGTCCAACCTTTGACTGATAAGAAAGTTCACTTGAGGAGCTCTCCGTGTTTCTGCATGAATCTATATATTTCAGGGGAAACAGGACAAAAGGAATAATCGGTTATTGGAGCATTGAAATGGCAGCAGGAATCTTGCCTCTCGCCCGGGGAGAAATGTGGTCAAAAGAAATAAAGCTGGACTCTGTTCCGTTTCCTTGAGATTGCTCGCGATTTCATCACTGAGAAACTTCAATGTGGTTTGACTCTATTCCAGCTGCATCATTGTTTGGGCAGAATGACAGAGATTCAAAAATCATCAGGGAAGCATGACACGGTTTCATCATCGCTGAGGAGATTTTCACTCCTCGATTTGCTGGCTGTAAACTATTTTTGGGAGCCGCTCTACAAAACAGTCTTGGAGTCTGTTGATGGTTGGGACGCACACAAAAAAACCACACGAACACACACAAATGCACAGTCTCAGCACTCTAGGAGCCGGTGCAATTTGCCAGGTTTACTAATTAAACAAATTTACTTGGCCAGCATACTTGATGAGGAACCAGACTGCCTCTTCCAACCTGCTAGATTTTCCTGCTTTCCAGACTTAGAATGGAAAAATGCACACAAACAGACTCACTCGGAAAAAAAAAACTTGCGGATATGGCGCTTCGCTCACACTCTGCTTTCTCATCCTCTTTGTATTATTAATTGTTCACACTCAGCCAGGCTATAAAATGTCCATTTGAGAAATGCTAAATATTTATTGGGTTGTATTTTGTCACATGGCCAGCGATAGTGCTGAGTCACCTTTGGGAGGGGTACCGTTGTAAATGCTGTGAATTGAATCCTATTGAATGATTCTGAGCGGCTGTAGCAGGGGGAGGGCAGGCGAGTGGAAATCTGTGGAGAGAAATGATAATGATGCAAGTGTGAATGTTGATAGGATGCTACTGATGGAAAACATCTTGAATAATGGTGTTGTAATGAGAGTGATGGAAGTGTGGTATGATCCTGATTGTAATAGGAATGCTGTTGCTGCTGCTGCTGCTGCTGATGATGATGATGGCACTGGTGATGTATCTGAAGGGTTTTGCTGATCTTAGAAGATCATAATAACTAGATAAATTATTATCATTGTAAAAGAGCAATAGCAGAATATGAGCTGAAGAATGACCATAAATATAATAAAAATGAGAAATAATTCAGCGATGGGGGGCTATTTTGCATCAAATCTTGAAAAGAAGGTGTGACTGTCTCTGAGTAAGAGAACAGATGATGTCTAAAGTGAACGTGGTCATTTATAATGCTTCATTTGTAGTCGGTGACAGTAAATGACTGTGGGGGTGCTAGTGGTCTGTTTTTGATGTGCTCTACCACCGTCACTACCTACTGCAGAGCCGTCCTGATCCGCACTGGAGAACCACACGTTGTAGCAGTAGATCAGACAGCTCTGTAGAAATTAACCAGCATGGGATGAAGGAAGCGAGCATGTTTCAGCTTCCTGAGAAAGTATAGTCTCTGCTGGGCCTTCTTCCCCTGATGGAAGATGTTTGAAGTCCAGGTGAGGTCAACTAAGATCTGAACATCAAGGAAATGGAAGCCCCCCACCCTCTGTACTTGATGTAGAAGTAGAGTTCCTGTTCAAAAGAAATAACTTTTTTTGTGATTTTAAGATGCTGATATTCAAGCTCTACACAGCTGATTGTTTTCACATGATAATTGCAACTACGTTCACGCAATAAGGGTTTTTTAATGCAATTGTCGTGTAAGTACAAAGAGGCGAAATATTAAGTTTCATTATAACTGGTTGTTAAGCCAATAATTCCTTAATAATCTTTGTTGTTCTTCACATATTCTTGGCATGCATACAAGGATCCAGAGAGAAAACAATCAGTTTTTAGTTCAAAGCATGAGTAAATTTCCTTTGTTGGTTGGAAAAAGGCTTCTATTGATAATTTGCACTTGCTTGTCAGTTCTCCATTGCATTGTCCATTGTTTTGCCATTGCTTGAGAGCATTTAACTTGCACACTGCTGTCCTCCATTATGGTTTAACCTAGAATACATGCTCAAACTGTCCGAGGTGTTGGTCATTACTGATGCAATTATTCGCATGGTCCTTCCATACAAGCTGTTTCTGCGACTCAGTTTCATTGCCATTGCAACTTGGATGCTCATTCGCTTCCCCCCATACCTTAATCGCCACTTCTCCCCCACACGAGTCGACCATTTCCTCTTACCCCGTCTGCTGACTTTCTAGAGCCCCATATCAGTCCCTCCTTTGTTTTTCTCTTTCTTAGTTCCCCCCAACCTGACAGTCCCACGGGGCAAGTCCCCCCTGGTGGCCCGCGAGGGTGACACAGTGGAGCTGGAGTGCCTTGTTTCAGGGAAGCCCAAGCCCATCATCCTGTGGTCGCGAGCGGATAAGGAGGCGCCCATGCCAGACGGCAGCATGCAGATGGAGAGCTACGACGGTGTGCTGCGTATTGTTAATGTGTCCAGGGAGATGACGGGCTCGTACCGCTGCCAGACCAGCCAGTATAATGGCTTCAACGTGAAGCCCCGGGAGGCCGTGGTGGAGCTGATCGTACAATGTGAGTAGACACACCGCGGGTATCATCCGTATGTGGGCCTGAATATGTGTGTCAATGCACTTTTGGCATTGACATAATGTGTTTCTACCAGTGGAGTGCCAATTGTTTCTGTGCTGTATTTTCATTGTATGTGGTGTAATTAATCTTGAGTTCTTGTCCAGTGTGACCAAAATTGAACATTCACCCATTTTCTTTCCATTCACGCCCATCCAATTTCCTTTCTGAAGGCTGGAAAATTAGTCCAGTCCCCATGGTAGCCTCAGTCAGGTCTGAGTGGAAACAGCTCTGACTCCACGTCTTACACTGAAGGGAAGTCTTCATCTGCCAAGTGTGAACTGAGCAGAACTAATATTAACAGAGGCGCAAAGCTCTAGATACTGATGTCCACACTTGTTAGGGTCTTTGCCTATGACTTGTGTGTCTGTGTGTGCAAGTACAATCGTTCCCATGTCAGAAAATCCCCAAATACTGCATTCCATATCCTCAGGCCTTAGACCCCCCCCCCCCCCCCCCAACACCGTCGCTTATTGAGAAACCCTTTCCCCTCTTTTAAGATGTGACATTCAAAGATGGCTTAACTGCTAATTAGTGAGCAGCTAATTTATTCCCATTGGTATTCATTTTGCGTTCATTTATGGACATTTGAATGGAATGTTGCAATGAACACCAGGGATTCAAAGCAGTGTCACTCACGGAAGAATTTTTCTTTTTTTCTCTGCTGCTGCAAAAAAAATAAAAGGAGCGGAAGATGGATAGGAAGGAAATGAAAGGGATCCATGTAGGGTGCTTACCATTTTCTGGCATGTGATTATAGGAAATACGAAAAACTGAGTCTTGTGGCTTCCATTGTTTCCTTCATGGCCCACTTAGTTAATCCATACATTCATTCAATTCAAGAACCTGTGCTGCATCACAACAGAGTGAAACATTCAGCAATTTGTAAGTTTTCAAACACAACATCGCAGAAAGAAAATCCAACAGCAACAACAATGAAACTAAGGTACAGCATTGCTCAACTAGTGCTTTTGGAGATAAACTTGACACATTTACCACCAGTATTTTGATTAAAGTTAAAGAAAGGGATGATTTTTTGCCAACAAGTACTGGCCTGTCTTCCTGCCCTTTATGTTTCTGTGAGTTTCAGTGTACACTTTGCTATGGCATTCACGTATGAGTACTCACCCACTTCACTATGTTAAGGGAATTAATGAAGTTTTGATGTGCTTTGAAGAAGACTGTGTAAAAAATTTTGCCTGAATTGATTATGATTATGCAGGGATGATAGCCCATATCAAAGGTTGGTAGGCTTAGCTGTGCACCAATGCTGACACCAAAAAAGTAAACAAAGGATTTAAACATTAAGATGCCTTTTTTTATTAATTAGCAGCATGAGGTCTTGTGCCTCAGATTTTGTTATTTAATTGAAAACACTGGTATTTTTGTTGGCTTTTTATGTGGATTGTTTTAATTTTTTGACTTGAAACACAAATTCCATTAATCTAATTTCAACCATGACAAGATATCCAGATAGATGAGAAGCTTCTATTCAGCTCCTACTTCATTTCAGGGGTTACCACAGCAAGTCAATCCAACTTCCACTGTAAACCCGACTAGTTTTTTTTACTTTGAACGTTCTTCCTGTTGCGATCGAGAATCAAACCCAGGTACCGTTTTATCATCCAAATATACAGACAGCTAAAAAATGGAAGATATGATGTTTCGTTCTGCCTCCTCTCACAGTTTAATGCCACAGGCAGCAATAGGTCACACTAACCCTGCTTCCATTTAGAGAGCAGCAGGAGCACAAGCTGTATTCTGTCTTAGGTGTGTCTCAGTGCAGCACAATTACTGCTCAAAAAAACAACAACAATTGAGCTTTTTGGTCATTTGCTGCAATCATACAGCCTTAATAAAAGGAAAAAAGCATGATAGTTATCTCCATTTCGTGCGTCAATGCAAGCTGTAGGTTCAATTTCGTCATGATTTAAAGGTTTGGATTAAAAAAAAGGACTTCATTACATATTCGAAAAGGTTAGTAAAATGATTAGTTGTGTTGTGTCTTTTATTCACTTTGAAATTTCTTTCATACACCTTGGAGAGTTTCCGCAACGCACTAGCACAAGGACAAGGTGGCCTCAAACGCATGTTTTTGGACTGTGAGGAAACCGTTGCTCATGGAGGAACTCATGGAGGAAACATGCAAACTTCACTCAGAAACACCTCCGACCTAACTCGAGGATATTCTCGCATTGAGATGGGATCGGTAACCACTACACCACCATGCTGCCCTGGAAGGACGGCGTGAAACTTTTTACATCTCAGTGTGGAAGAAAAAACATCAGATTCAATAAAAAGTAGTCCTAGAGATGAGAGAGATTGTAAGATGAAACAAATAAAACTTGGTAGGACACATAAAAGAAATGTAAATCTGTTTTACTGCACAGTATATTGAATGAGAAACTGCCCCCATGTCCAGTATGACAGAAGACATCAAAAGAAAAAAGGAGGAACTGGACCTCTCGCGGACCATAAATTCAAGTGATCTTAACCGTAGAAAATACAATGAATACTAAAACCTCAAAGCCCAGGGCTTTACATTCATTACATACATCCTTGCTCCAGATAAAATGAAAATGTTTCAGTGACAGCAGGAGAAACAAAACTCAAAAGTGTTTTTAAAAAGTAATGGATTTTTATGAAGGTCCACAACCTTTATATGACACAATCTCAGGGTGGAAGAGTGGAGCTCGAGTTCACAGCACTTAGAGGCCAAATTTGTCTTTGACATTCAACCATGTCAGGTCTCTTTTTATATATATCACACACTCCTGCTGCTCCCCCCACTGCATCACTAACGGTGGACCGGGGTCACTGACAGGGAGTAAGTGTTGTTAGTGACAGTGAGATAGAGAGGACATGCCTCAAGAGGTAAAGAGGGAGCGACCGAGACTGCAGGACCTCAGCTGAAAGACACTCAAGCCATTGAATCTTCTTTTGTTTTGCTCACAGGAATTTGCCTTGGCATGTCATTGCATCATAGTTTGACCTGCACAGAGTAAATCTCATCAATTCACTGGAAATAATTCTGTCCCTTCCTTTCAATAGAATTTATTCTAAGAATTCAATCATCTTTTATTATCTAGTATTTTAATAAAGCACCTCTCCGGCGCTACACTTCCGGATGTCATACAGCACTTTCATCTGTTCGAGATCTTCAAAGCAGAACATATAATGACGAGACTTATTATGGCTTTGGTAATGATAAATCAATCATTCTGCCATGTTCTTGCTTCAGATCCAGTTCTGTTTGTCAGACTACTGTTACTTATTAATACTTGGCATCAAAGCTGGAGTTTAAAAAGCGCAAACAATCCGCACTTGAGTTGTTGGATTGCTTTGACACACTTTGAACATTTTTGGGGGAATGTGTCCGCTGTGTGTACAGAGCGGCACTCGCTGCTGACTGCACTCGCCAAACACATAGACCTTTGTGCATCTTTCTCAGCTTGAGAATTTACTTTATTAATACAATCTGGCCCCGCTTTTGTTGTTTGCTCTGTTTGCCTCTCGGTATGCGCGCCCTCTTTCTTTCTCTTGGCCTGTCTCTTGGTGTGTAAGCACAAGCCAATCCCTCTGAGATGCTTTTTCTCGCCTGCATTTCCAGGTCCCAGCATGAGCCACCCGCCTTTGGTGGTGAGCCATGTGCAAAGCCGCGTTTAGTAACTTGATCAAGGGACCGAGGTACAGTCCTCTGAAGCAAAGAGCATTAGAAGCGTGAAGGAACGACTCTGGCAAGTCAACAGCTTTGATATGTAAAAACCTGCATCTGCTGGCTGGCAGAGGCAACGCCAGGAGGAGAGGTAGAGGGAATGGAAGACGTCTGCCTTTAGAGTCATCGCTCTAATAGAATTGCAAACGCCAAATCCCAAGCTGTGACACCCTAATGTTCTTAGTCAAACTGACTTGGCATGGTCCAGGGGCTTGAGAGAGAAAGAGAGAGCGAAGAGAGAAATAGAGGGGAGGAAGTGGTAAAGGCTGGCCTTCTGTCCTAGATACCACTGTCTGTCACGGTGAGAGTTATCAAGTTCTACTCCTGCCCAGATGCACAGGCATCTATTATCCAGTCTTCCCGTCTGTTCCACCTCACATCATCCATGACACCTGCCTGATGCAACTGTGCGACTGTCCCCACAAGCGAGCAAGTGAGCGCCTCTCTATCTGACTCGCATCGAAGAAAAAAAAAAAAAAAAAAAAAAGCCACGCCTGGATAAAGAGCTTCAGTCTGAGCAAAAGTAACCAGCACAATTGCATGATTATTGTTTTTAATTAATTCTGCATCAAAAAGGCCTGCAATCCTGGCCCCTGAGGCCCACTCTAATGTGAATAGTATTAGACCGATTCGCGTTAGCTTAACGCCAACCCAACACCGGCAAATTAATCTTTCGCAATCCAGCAAGGCTCACACCACCACATTTGGGGATGAAATTTTAATAACCGTTTTTTTTTTTTGTGGAACAATATTGAATTGATCAGCCGCATCAAATCCACACTAGAAAAGGTCAGTGAGTATGTCGGTCGTAAACACGAGGCTGCATGCAGCTTACACAGAATAATTCATAACTTGGTCAACCTATTAGTGCATCACCAGGCCACTGCTCGCACCAAGGCGTCTACATTGATTATCCTTAATTGTAGATTTAAGTTCATAAATTATCCCAACATTTTAATAACAGTATGGTAATGCAGATGGTGCTTAAGTTCATTGTTTGATTGCAGCGACTGTTGCGCGAAGGAAGGAGGGCGCACTGATGCGGAGCAGTGTTTCCGTACATTATTCAACACTAGGACTCATTATAAATCAGATGAATCAGAGCCATCATCTCATATTCTGTATATATCTGTTTGACTACCTAATGAATGTTTCTTTCTTTTTTCCCCCTCCATCTCAATTTGAGGCATGTTATGCTACAAAAGTTATCCTCTGCAAAAAAAATGCTTCCGTTTCCATTCAAACTGAATGATTTTGCTTAGCTTTTTTTTTTTTTGTAGAATTACTGGATTTTTCTGAATGGAGCAGGGCTTTATTATCACTATGGAATAATCCAACAGAGTGTAAATATTGAGATCCCTCAACAATGAACGCCAGTTTACTACAAACTACTACCCATTTTGTATGGTTGTTAGGATTTATAAACAAAAATCAGGAATAATTGTATTAACTTTCATTCTTACCCTAATGGCTCTAATGTCTATATCATGACCTGTATTCTGCATAAATCTGGTGATATATACATGTCCTTTAAAATCAAATCCACATAAACAAGAAACACATCAGATGATTAACCTGTTGACTCATGAATGTAAGTCAACAGGTCCTCCTGAATTTGTAAATCTATGCGGATGTCTAATTTCAGTAAATTTTGATGGCTTGTTGAAAATCCAAGCAGAGTGCCTCTTAATGGGTTGGTCAAGCTTACATTCTGATTACATCTCAGAGAGGTGTAAATGCAGTGTAGCATCGAATCATCACATACTTCTAACTGGCTAATGCAGTCCCAGTAAAAGCGCCAGCACGTCCCAACAAACTACTTTACATATCGACGTGATGAAACTTGCGGGTAGAGTCACACCAGATAGGAGCACTCGTATATGTAATGACTCAGAGGGTTTTATTTTACTGACATTAAAGGCTTTACTAATACATAAATAAAGGCTGGATGGGCCAACTGCACCTGCTGTAGCCTGAAGATATTTGAAGGCCTCCAGGGGCCAAAGCAGCATGATTGTAGTTTTATTGGGAGAGAGGAAACGAGACATGTTGTTAGACTTGATGAGACTTAATCATGAATTATGAGATGATGGAGGAGCTCTGTAACCAAGGTTGAACCGGGTGTTTGTTTCTTTTAAAGTTAATCAGTGCCTAATGTAGTTTATTACTATAGATTGGAGTTATGAGACTGTCAGCATCACAAAACAGTAAACACATTTTAGTTCACACTGTCACTTTTTTGGGAAATGTTCGTCATTTTGACACTGAAACTTTGGCCCCATTTCGTGTTTTCGTGTCAGTAAAGTTTTGGGTTTACACAGCAATGCTTTGAAAACGATGCGTTTTTCATGTTGGGCTACTAGTAGGTGCTGTTGGTTGATTTTCTAATAAAACCACACACACACACACACGCCAGTAGAAAATGATCAACCCAATCAACATTAACAGTGGCGAGTACACGGACATTCAGATGGACAAATGACAAAGTTGGATTGTTTTTACGGCGACTCGCAACTTTAAAACTACCAAGTCCCAGGAGAATGTGGACTGGGAGTCAGAACACTCCGGAGGCAAGCATTGTTGGGCATGTGCAGAAGAACTGTTAACTAAGGCCATGGTGTGCATGAGTGCCATTCAGACACAGGGAAATACACAGTGCTTTACAAAGAAATAAAATAAATACATTTATTAAGTGTGTCATGAATTCATTAATCCAGGAGATAAAATATGCAGCGATCAGAATGAAGCCTTTTTCCAAAAGTTGCATTTGCAGTGGCTCAGAGCACCATTGGCGTGTAAACGGACACCCAAAACACAACGATCATGTTTATATTATTGATTAGAATGTGGGTTGAGTCTTACCAGCCCGAAATGTAAATAGTGAAGACCAACAATGATAATTTATTTGAACTGAAACCATTGGAGCAGCAGTCACTGTCCAGTATTACTGCTGTCTGAATGTACAATATATTAGTTCTTGTGTGTTGCAGTGAAGTATGTAATTTGGGATCCAACACTTGTTTTTCTCATAACAGCAGCCAGAGCTTTTATTTAAATGTACTGCTTGTGTATTATTTGACACTCTTTGAGTTTATCGAGTGCCTACTTTAAAATGGGAAATCTGAATAATATTATGCCAGAGGCTATGGGGGCCATGTCAGCGTGATACACTAAGTGCTTTCATTTTGGATTCTTTTGAGTACATTTTGCTGATAATAGCTTGTGTTGTTTTAATTAAGTAGGATTTTCAGTCCAGCGGTATTTTCATACAGTTATATTAGTAATTAAGTAACAGATCTGAGTGTTCCTTCCTTTGCCATCGCCCTATGATTTCAGAGAGAAGACTTTCAGTTCTTAAAAGATGAAAAAAGAAAGAACATACAAACATTTGATGCACTTCCAGCACTAAAAAATAGATTGCAGGCACTCACACATGTGCTCATGCACAGCCCTTACAGTCCAATCTACTTCTTCAGGCCCACAGGAGCCCTGCGTCCTTGTCTTTTTGCACTCACTCACAAGAGATGGAAGATAAATGAAGCCCATTTCGACTGACTCTGAAGTATACCAGTTCAGTGAGCGTTCAGAAACTCGATGTGTACAACACTACTGCACCGTGGCGTACAATACAAACATACACATTGTCTGCCCCCTTTTCCCCACGTCTTATTCAGGACTCTTCCCTGTAGATGGCAGTCCATGTGGGCCGTGGGGGAGAGGTCCTCCACACTCTTAAATGTTGTTTTTCTCCACATTACTGTCAAGGTATCCACCGGTGACTGATGATGGATTACATCTCAGCCGGTGCTCAGAGTTTTCCCCTCAGCTTACGGCGCACACCAACTCTGAGCCCCCCGCCGCTACGCTCGCCATGGCGAGCACTGTTGTGTTCGGGGAGTAGCACAGAGGACCTTTCTGCTCCATTCTCCTCACGTTTGCTGGGCAGCTGTTTCACAGGAAATGCATAGGAGGAGATGAAGCATGTGCCCTTGTTTAAAGGATGTTTTGGTTATATAAGGTTTTGTATGTGATTGTGTGTGTTTTGTTTTTGTTTGTTTTGTTGTTTTTTTTTCATTTTCAGCAGACCCAAATCCGGTCTTCATTTGTCTTTCTGTGTGTATGGAACTGCACTTACTGCAATTTGGTCTAGTGCCACTCAGGGAGGCTGTGGAGCTAGCTGTGATTCAGGGCCGTGCACAGACCTACAATTTTAATGTGATAAGTAGAGTTTCAGACCCTTCTTTCTTGAGTCAGAGATAAGCCTTTGGGTTTGGGTAAAAGCCCAGCCAAGGCTCATTTGAAGGAGGAACTGATTGCTGTTTCATTTAGCAGAGATGAAAACCACTTTGCTCTCCACCTTGAGAACAGCATCAAGTGAAGTGGGCAAACTTTTCTCTCTCTCTCTCTCTCTTTCTCTCTCTCTTTCTCTCTCTTTCTCTCTCTCAAGTCCAGACATCTTACAAGGTCCATGTTTACTTTTCCCGTCACCCCCATGTGTTGTGATTTGTTATTTTACACATTTCAGCCAGTCATTATCCGATCTAATGGTGTGTCATTAATCATAGGAACTGCTGAGTGAATTGCACGATGCTGTGTGTTAAGTGATTATTAGCATAGAGGGCAAATGTGTAAAATCCCACTTTGGACCATTAAATGTTAGTGTATTATTTTGCATTCAACACAATGTTTACTGGCCTTGCCAACCTGCCCTCCGCTGAAGCCCGGGATGAGGTTAACTCTATTATGCACAATGGAAAAAACAAATATAAAATACATTTCTGGGAGAAACAAAGAAAATACAGTTGACATTTGATCTCTCATTTAAGTCTTCAGAGAAATGCTGTTTGTTTTGTAACCTTTTCTGTATTCGACTAATCTACTGGAATTTGCGTGTATTTGGATATAGAAAACTAGCGTTATGCTTATGTTCATCTATATTATGATAATAAAAAATAACTTGATGAAGGTTTTAGATAATGACATTAATAGTGTTATCAAATTATATGCTGTAAATTAAAATACACTGTTCATTTAATTGCATAACCTATCAAGTTTGGAAGGCTCGATAATTAGATTATATTACAGGGTGTGAATAATGTAGAAGATTATCTTGCAGATTACAGTTTCAATCAGGTAATCGGTGATCTGTAACAGATTACATTTTGAAAAATAGCATCCCCAGCCCTGGCTATTGCTGCTGCTGCCTCTCCTTTACTCTGTCAGGAATTATGTAGATTTCAAGCAATTAAGAGGCTCCGTGTCGCTCTGTCTCTTCTCTCCAGCGTTTGCTGTTGTTTTTCATGCTTGGTCGTGACTTTTGTCGAGTGTCTGCAGCGAAGATGCTTAAATTGGGGAAATTATTCATAACCGCTCGTGTACAGAAGCACTCGCACACATTTTGTCCTCACAAAATCCTGCACACACACACAAACACCGCTGTACATAATGGCTGGTGAACAGTCGACACGCGGCAAAATAAAAACATCTCACAAATGAAAACCCTGCAGGAGAAAGGTCTTTAGGTTTTTGCATGATTTTGACGGGCTAAATGTTTCACCGCGAGGTTTCCTGCGAGCTGAGAGGTGAAGCCCGTCAGACAGTCAAATAAGTTATTAATTTTCCATTTTGAAAGTTCGAGGTGCACTTCATCATCCTGTTACCAATTTTCTGTGAAGCGTGACTGATTTTTGTCCGGAAAATTATTCTAGTTTTATTCTGCAAAATTGATCTCCCTGCCGTCATTGCCGGTCTCCTGCAATCGTTTTCATTTTTCCTCCGTTGCTGAAGCGTATTGACTTTCTATTTCTGATTGTTTAACGTAAGCTTACAGTCTTTTGTTTGTTTTTTTTTGTATCAAACTCCTGTTTATGTTACAGTATTGGACTATTTATTTTCCTTTCACTGTGTGTGGACGATTTGAACATGGATGACTTTTTCCAAAACTGTTGTCTTTTCTGTTGTGTCCTCAGGTCTTCACTCAAACTCAAATACATACTGTATCTCAGGGTCATTTATGCTCTTCATAAAAGGTCCTTGTACAGCTTCAGAAACATATTTGTTTTTTCATCTTATATGGAACTATTAGAGATAGTGTCTTCCAGCTACATTTTCTCTCCGTGAGAAATCTTCTGGAGGTCACAGGGTTGACTGAGAGGGCCCTCAGTTGAATAGTGTCTGTCTTCCATTGATGTCAGCTCACCATACTCCCACTCACTCTCTTTTCTTCTTCTTCTCCCATTTAGCCAAAGCATTTCTTTTCTCCTTATCTCACCTGAACTGACATCCTTGACACGCTTTTTCTGTCCCTTTTCAAATGTGGGCTGAACCTGTCTGAGCCTCTCCGTCTCCCTCTCAGACCCCCCCACAGTGGAGCCCGTCTACATGGAGATGCGTCAGGGCCTCGGGAGGCCCGTCGTGATGACCTGCAGGGTGCTGCGAGCCCACCCCTCCCGGGTGCTGCGCTTCGAGTGGCTCCTGTCGAACCGGCTGCTGCACGCCGGGGCGTTCGATGCCCAGAGAGACGAGACAGAGTACACCATCCGCAACCTGAATCGCGACGGCTGGGGCGAGTACACCTGTAATGTCATCAATGAGGCCGGGGCCGGAAAATGCACCTTCCAAGTCACAGGTAAAGAGAAGTTATCCTCAGCAAGTCTGTCATTCATGAGATGGTCCAGTTTGCATGTTTGCATTGCTTTTTTGTTTGTGCTTAGATTTTCTCTCGATACTTCCACAATGAAAAACCTTGTTAGGTAGATTGGTGACGTGGAATTGTATGCGAGTTGCTTCTGATATGTTGCACAGTGTCAGCGAAGTCCCCGAAACTCACAACTCCAGTCAGTTCTAGTTTTTTGGAGAGGTAAACTTCAATTTTCAATATATGACAGTTACTCAACTTTGCTGTGTGTTTCTGACGATCCATGTGACACGATGTTGAATATGTAGACATCATCAACAGCCTAAATGTCATTGTTATGAAAATTCTGCATGTCAGCAGCGACAGGATTGGGTAAATTTTTGGCAGGGTCTTACTCTCATTTACACAGCTCTTGTATGATATTTGATGTTTAGTGAAAACTTCCCTAAATCCAATATGTAAAATCAGTTGTAGCAACTAATATTAAATTGCTGTGAGGCAGCTCCCCCGCAGTGAGGAAATACTATAAATGCGAAGGCATGTGTGTGAAGTGGACTTTCTCAAAGCAATCTGTAATCCTATGAAATAATTTATCGTGCAACGCTCGCATAGCCTTTAGTAGTAAAGCTGGCTTATGCTGCTTATGTAGGTGGTAAACTAGTTAGCGGGCCTCACTACTGTTGATGAGGAATATGAGCTCTGCTGGATTGATTTCTTTACTTTCTACATGTATAGCTTTGGAAAAGCCTAAAAGAAAGAGATTATTACTAAGCCCTTTATGCACGGAGTATCTTTCTAACTACAACCCCCATGCCCACCGTTTCAAACTCAAAGCCCGACGAACCTCCTGTGCCTAGTTACCGTTGCTAAGGAAGGGTTTCTCAATCTGTTGCAGAACGATTTTCTCTTTTTTTTTTTTTTTTTTTTTTCTTTTTTTTTTACTTAATGGTCAATTATTTCAACCGACATACTAGAAACATTCCAAACCTTGCAAGAAAATTCATCAGTGTGATTTGTGCTGTAACATGCACTGTGATATATTTCCCTCACCTTTTTTTCCCCTTTACTGTCCGTCAGTATGAAGTTCCTCATTATGCTCTCAAATTATTCTTTTCAGCAAACCTGGAATTACCTCTTCATACATGTAACAGTGTTCGCCTTCACGTGACAGATAATCATTTATCGGCAGAATGAAGAAAAGGACCGATCATCGCTTGTCATTCTGAACAGAAAATACTCATCTTTTCCAAGAAATTATTTCTTTTTGGACAGTGCCTCCTTTTTCATTTTCTTTTTCTTTCATTTTTTTTTTTCATCAGGAGTGCCAAATGTCCATCTCCGTGTTGGTTGTTATGACAGGACCGAATTAGTTTGGCCACACTGAGTGACCGCGGGAACTTTGGCCAAGGTTTCAATCTCCCAGACCTCCCATTAGAGACAGGAGCTGCAGGGTCACAGCGAGAGTATTTGTCACTTTGATCCTTTGCCACTCTCCACTGTCTATTTCGCTCGATCTTTCTCTGCTTTCTCACTGTACCTTTTCTGCACTGGATATTTTTTTCCTCCACGTTCTCTATTTTCTCTTATTTTCTTCATCGCTCTTCCTGGCCTGGTTTTCTGTACCACGTTCCTTACCTTTATCTGCCCGTCCATCCGGCCGTCTGTTTGCCCCCTCACCGTATCATAAATCAGGCCTTCCTTGGTGAAACAGGTAGAGCAGCGAGACAGGAGCAGTTAGTCCCCTCCAGCCATTTGTTTTTCTCTGCAGTTCCTGGCTTTTTTTGCCTCGTTTCCACTCGCTTCTCTTTCTTTTCATCCTCCATCCCTCCTTTCACCACCCCCAAACACACACACACACACACACACACACATACTCCTACTGCTCCCGCCCGGTGCTCCAGATTCCCACCATCTGGACTCAGTGGTTGCCAAAGGTATGGAGGCTCTTTTAGTAACCCCCTGAGTGAAGGAGCATGGTGCAGAAAATCCACTTTGGTTCCTCCCATCGTCTATGAAATCTGCTGTGCTCGGTTCCCCTGACTCCAGCTCTTGTTCTTTTGGACTTTTTTTTTTTTTTTTTTTTTTTTTAATATCATCCCCACACTCATGAGACATGGGTTCAGCAATGCTCTCTTTTGTGGCTGACATAATATGCAGTAGAGAAAGTGCATATCAGCTCCTCTCCGAGACCTGAGAAGCTGCTTCTTGATGAAGCTCATAAAATATTTGTTATAGCTGGTGGTGTTCAGTAGGGTTGTGTTTTACTCACTTTACAGAGGCAGGTATACACCTCAGTGGGAACTCTCTCTTCACATTCTCTATGACTTCCTCCTGGGCCACAATGATGTTGAATGAACGTATCAGACAGGAGTTTTGGAGTCAAGCCGCTGAACTTCCCAGCTACATACATGTTCCTGTGCAGAGAGACACGTGCAAAAACAGTGAACTTGACCAGAAAGCCATTTCTAAGCCTATATAAATGCTGTCGCCCCGAAAGGTACATTGCGCCTGGGGAGAGTGTGTGTGCATGTACACGAATGTGCACATGCCAAACCATTGGGACATCTGTGGAAACAGTGAGTTGGCTGTAATGGCCAAGTTATCGTGCCAGGGGAGAGACCCCTTGGAGGGATGTAATGTGTATCTCTGAGCTTTGGCTCAAGCGCCCCATCACAGGAGCGCTGAATTTCAAACAAAATGCTCCTCAGAAGAAACTGGGCAAGAAAACGGCAGATAAATCAACATGAATCAACATGCCCCCCCCCCACCCCCACCCCCCGACCCCCTCCTCTCTCTGGCAATGTTGATGTATGTTGATACACTTTTTGAAGTTTGAGATTCTTGCAAACAACAAAAGAGGTTCATCAACAACAACGAGGGCAACTGTATCCCTCAGTGAACCCCATCTGTCACCTGAGGGTGCTATCGACTCCTATTTCAGTCTTCAAGCTCGTTACTTGGATTTCAAAAGTTTGGACGGCACATTCGGGGTACTTGGGGCCCAATTCACTACGATCCTGGATGAAGTGTGCTACATTGCATGCTCATGCAAAAAGATTAGCAATCTTAGTTCGTGTGTGTTCATACATGTATATGAGCAACTGAAAGGACTCAGAGAAGAGATGGAAAGAGAAGAATATTTAGATTGCAGAAAATATAATCAAGCTCTGCGTATGGCTTCTTGCCCATTATACATTCATGACGGTAAATGATCTAAATCAATAGTGTCATTTTGTGTGTAAGTTACACACGGCTCTCAGTGCCAGCCATCAGAAGATCACATTCCTCAAATGTGTGTATATGCGCAAGTTTGAGCAGCTCAGGCCCCATCTTTAACTGCAGATTGTTGCACTCAAATAAATCAGATGTGGCCACTCCAACATATGCACGATGTGCGTACAACTTATTACAATGAACGTACAGCATGTATGACATGTGTACAGTGTAGGTAGATGTATGTAAAATGGAAGTATGACGTATGCACGAGGCGTGTACGACGTGTGTAGGATATGGGTACAGTGTAGGTACGACATATGTATGTCATTTACAACAATGTATGTAGGACATGTGTACAACATATACAACATATGTTTTGGATGTATATATGACATAGATTACATACATGATGTATACACAATGTATGAATGACGTGTGTATGACGATGGATGTATGACACATGTACAACATATGTTCAATATATGTACACCGCACTGTGTGTGCGCATAAAACCCAGCATTGTCTCTGCATACATCCAGAAAGGGAATTCTGTTCCATTTTTGTACAGGCGAGCTTTGCATAGAAGATGGATGATATGGTCCAGCATTTTACCTTCTGTGAAATCTGTTTTATTTCAGTGCCATGCTGCTGTCGTGTTCATTGTCGCCTCATTTCCTGCAGTATCTTTAAAAGTTTTCTAAGCCCGGGATGGCACGTCCATCACAGTGCCCATCTGTGAACTGCTCTCTCTCTACAACGTACGAACCACAGATTTTACACCATGATCAAATTTATCTTTAGGATTATCAAGATTATCTTGTCCTTCTGGGATTGCCAGAATCGCAGCATATTTCTTCCCTTAAATGCCAATTCCCTTCCCCCATATTGCTTTTGCTGCAGGTATGATCTAGATGGGACCAATTCAGGACATCCGTTGGGTTCATTTTTAACTCCGGAACCTGCATTCAAGACCTTATGCAACCGTGTTTAAAGACGGAATAGGTGTAGTGATATAAACTTCCTCCTTGACATGGATAAACGCTGAGTCTGTTCAATCACTGCAATAACACTTATTTCTAACTCGTGCTTTGTCTTCATTGTTCATTCTCATAAACAGCTCACACTGTACCACTCTAATTTTTGTTGGAATACAGAATAACATGGCAGTGTTTCTAATCTATCTCCTTTTCTTCTGTGTCAGTCTTTTTCCCACTAAAGTCTTGTTGTAAATTAGAGGAGAAGGAGTGAATTGTCCCGAACAGTGTTCAGAGATTCATTGTGTGCACGTTGTGAGTTTGCCCATGAAATGAATTCAGATTTTGCTCATAACGATGTGCTTGTACGGTCCCAGTGTCCCTTTTCTATTGTCGTCATTGTCGCTAATGATGTAGAAATTGCAGTCCAGTTGTGAGCAAACTTAACTGCAGTGAGATCTCAGCATATGAGGGGGAGAGTTTTTCTGTCTCTGTATTTTAGTCTCTTTTAAAATTGTTATTGAGTCCATCAAGTGTTCTTCATAACATATCTCTCTTCTTGCTTTATTCTTTTTTTTTATTGTTTTTTGGCTCCTTGAGGTGTGTTTTAAATAGGCTTCTTGAGCCTTTCCTTGAGCAATAGGATGGGTTTTTTTGTGATATTTTTGTCTTTTTTTTTAGAATTTTTCATATCAAAACTAAATAGATTTTATCTTGAAACCTGCAGACTCCTCTGACTCAGGGATTTATAAACCTTATCAGCTTGGGTTTCCAGCAAAGATTTGTGGCCCGGCTCTGGTAGTCTGAAGTGACTCGTCTGTCTGCGCCCAGTTCACCTGGATTGAACTTCACTGCTGCAGTGCATGAAGAATGATGTTGAACACTTTGAGCAGCTCAGAGAGACTGACATTGATTGAACATGAAGCCGTTTGTGATGTGGTCAACGCAGAAAGTGAACTGTGATCAGAAGTTGTAAGGACATAACACAGTCTATTCTGGTTTTCTTTTTTTTCTTCCTTCTTTTGTTTTTGACCTATTTTCCCTGATTCAGATTCTTTTAAATGAGTACAGTGTCCCAGGATTAGTCACTATAGAGAAACCTCCAATATGCACTGCCCAAGAAGGCTAAAACCAGCGGCCAAAGTACCAGTTAGTACAACCATCAATTTCAAATCCCCTTTTTTATTCAAACTGGTTAACTGTGGAAGGAGGGAATTGTTGGGGAATTAGCTGCGCTGAAAAGGTAGGAGTGAGTCATTACGAGTTCAATGCTGTTTTCCCATAAGAACAAAAAGCCACACAGAAGGTTTCTTCTCTAGCCCAAAAGGACACAAGCAGGCAATTACCACAGTGGTTTCTAATGTCTTTTCCCTATAGCCAGTTAGTTATGCTCGCTTTTTGGTGTTGTGGGTTTGTCTTGGCCAGCTGTGTACCCATATGTAAGTGTCATTTCTGCCACGAAAGCCTGCGTCCCACATCGGGCCGGCACTGTACAGCAGACGTCTAGCATATGGTGGAACAATGTGTTTTCCTCCAGATGAAAAACATGTTCATAAACCCTTAAAAAATTAGAAGGCAGTCTGCAAACAAGGTCAACTTCTTGCCTGAAGGGCTTTACTGAGTTGTTATGAATTATTGCATTGGTTATGCTGTTAAAAACAGGATTTAAAAAAAAAAAATCAATTAAGCTCTCTGTGCTTTATGTTTGATGTCTCCCACCCAGGGTTATCCGCTTCAAGCAGTATAAGTGGGTTAGGTAATGTGCTTCACCACACAGAACGTATCATTAGGAGTGATGGTGTGTATCTGGATAAAAGACATTTATTTATCAGCACCTTTGTCATCAGATTTGTCCATTCATTGAAGCTGGACTAAGAAATTTCTATTTGAAAGATTTATTTATTTTATTTCTCAAAATAATATCAGTTGATGTAACATATTAGCTAAAAACCCTTCAGCTAGGTGAATATGGGATTTCTAAACACACAATGTGTACTTGCACAATATGAATGCAGCCTTTTGATGCGTTCCCGCTCCAAAGTCTGAGTTGGATTTAAACATACGGGGGTGTGAGTCATTTTAATTAACCTTTCCTGCCTTTTCTCGATTGCAAATTACAGCTTTTTCTGTTTCTTTTTTTTTTTTTTTTTTTTTTTGCGAGGGGGGTTGGTCAAATCAGCTATAGTATAGACTGCATGAAACACATCTGAAATGTTCTGCCAGGCGGCCTTATGTAAGATTTGCAGTACTATGTACAGTAAACACAGCTGGCTCTATGCAGCCAAACAGTGCCAAATGAAGTGCAGACAGTAATTATCCTTTTTTTTTTTTTTCTTCTCGAAAATCTGCTCTTCTCGTCGCATTAGCATCTCAGTGAGACGTCAAAGTAGCTTGAGAGGCTGCATTAAAAAATCTCGGTTTTTCTGTGCAACAGACTGCTGATGACCTTTCAAGACAAATTTGTTCCCTAACATAAGCAGAAATATTTAAAAATTAAAATGCCTCTGTCTCATTTTCGGAACAATTCTACTTTTCTATTTATATTCTACATCTCTCTCCCTCTTTCTTTCTTTCTCTCTCTCGCTCTCTGATTTTATCAGGCTGATGAATGAGTGTACTTTTCCTCCAGATCAGAATATTGTATTTTAAATAGCTTGATCCATTCAAAGGCCAAGTGATTTGCAGTGGGCTGCCCAAAGCATCATTAACCTGATTTATAGTCTTAAAATGTGGAACAAAATATACTGTTTGTGCAGTGTTGATTCTGACTCATTATCATGTGAAATTATGGGAATTGATCAGTTCAGTCAGATGCCGAGTAAAACCTCTAATCGTGTTCTTTTTTCGCCCCTCACAAAGTACTCCATTGCTTTTGATTTGTGTAAGTTGGGCAATATGTGAAATGCATGTCCTTATTTGGACACATTGCAGTCAGAAAATAGCTCAATGCTGTATTTAAATTTAGCCCGTAAACGTTTCATCAATCTCTTATTTTTCTTATTTTTTTGACCAATTTTACCTCCAGACAGACAAAATCACAGAAGTGCTATCCATCCATTTCACATCAGTCAATCACAGACAGATTCAATAATAAGAGTTAGATAAAGCATCCAAAAGTTGGCTGAATTTGTTTCCTAACTTTACTTACTTTACAAAGCAAGAGCAGCAAATATTTTGCTGGGAGTTTTTTTGACCATGAATGGACATGAACACATTTAGCAGCAGCGAGTGCAGCGTCCTTGTGACTGTGCTTGAGAAAGTCAGCCCCAGTATTGAAGCACCCAGGCAGCTTGCCCGGACTGTCGAGTATGTGGTTATGTTGATAGCCTTCAAAGACCTGAAGAATCTTTAATCCCAGCTGACACGAGGTGAAAGGTCAACCTCAGGGCCAATAAAAAGACAGATACAGTAACTTACATACGCAACAATTCAATATCTTTAGAGCAGGGGTGTCAAGCGTATGCAGTGTGCGAACTGTACAACGGCCTTCGAGGGGGGGTTGGGTGCTTGCGCGTGCCTAGAGCGAAGACAAAACACATCCATTATACAAGCCTGTAGGCCTACTTGCCTACCCCACTGGGCCAAAACGGGTCCAGACCACGTCTACATGTCCTCAAGGAAACAAAATGAAAGTTTTTTGTATGTATTTCCTGGACATTACATGAATGTCAATGGAAAAGAAAAAAAAAAACGTAAGTTACACAAAAGAATCTCTAAAATACTTTAACAATCATCAGCAAACCAAAAATTGACACCAAACAGGCATGACGGTCAGAGTTAAAATAAAATGGTCCAGGCTGCCTACAAGAGATCCAGTCCTCAGCGCCATCATATTACCATATACACCACAGCGCTCAATATTAATAATCCAGTTTATACACATTGCTTTCAGACAGAAGTGACCACAGGCCTGACACCAGCTTCCTTTACTGAACTCGCCTGTTGCTGCTCCTCGGAGTCCATGCATCTTATTTTTATTTGGAAATCTAAATTTTACGAGTAAGTTTCCCTGTTTGAAATTGAGCAGCTGTCTGATTTAAAGTGACGTTTAAGACTCGCGCCCCAGCGCTTCAATGGTGGGGACAATATTTGCATGCAGGCCGCTAACTTTATTAAAGTGAAAGAGTGATGATTTACTCTCTTGAGCAAATCAAACATTCAAAATAGCCTAATTGCCACCAGTTCATCACAAAGCTCGCATTAGAACATACAACCAATTTAAAGACACCAATATTCCTAAAACGTGTATTTTTGGATTGTAGGAATATACCGGAGTATCCAAACCGGACTTGAACCGGGGATCTTCTCACTCTGAGGCAGCTCAGTGTCCCAGCTGCAGTGTAATGACAGTAAGCCAGAAAGCTCAAGGATCTGCTCACGTCGAAACGCCCACCGGGGAAGTATCCAGGAGATCTTTAAAACAGCTTAAAATATAATGTTATTATAATTCATCAGTGACATAAACTAACTTGACAGGTTTATCCAATTGCCTGACATACACAAACCACTCACTAAATCTCCACACGGGCACATTAAATCCCTGCGTCGCTTTTGTTTGAGCTAACAATGGCGGCTCCACTGTCTTTTCCACGGCTATTAAAAATCATCTGCCTTGGGTATTGTCATCCTTCAATAAACAAGTACAAATAGCGAGAGGGACAAAAACAACAGTGTGTCATTGAGGTGAATTACTATTCTTTGCCTGGAAGGTCATCCTGTAAGCCCGTTTCGCAATCTTGATTAAAATGCAGCGTTCTGCCAGCTCCTTTTTGCAGCTGTCAGAAATCAGCTTGTACCCTGTGACTGGAAAGCTGAAAACTTGAAAGATTTATTCTGTCCATGCCTCAGTTGTGTAGACAAATAAATCCACACAGATTCCAACAAAGTAAACTATGTTCTTTGGGGAAGAAAGTTGGCAAGGATTGCTGTTCTACAAAATCCAGCCACATGAAATGTTTTTCAGTGGACGTGCGGCGCACGCGTAGGATCTGTAAACATTAGAATCTGGTGCGTGCTTTGATTCATGAGTCAAGAAAGAGCTCTTATGTCGCTTAACATAATATGAAACTTTCATGATCTTTGAGGGAGAATTTGGGTCACGGCAGCGTCAACAAAGGACCACGATATAGGGGAGATACATATAGAACAAACACGAGATAAGAAACGCTGCACGTCTTTGTCATGCTAATTTCAGCGCTCTGTGGCTTGAGAGAAAGTTGTTACGTTACAAAATGAAATATTAACAAGTTTACATTTACACATTCTGGAATTTACTTTCAAGTGTTTTGAGCAGGCAGGCAAGTTGAAGATAAAGCACTTCAGCATACGGCAGAGCTCGGCTTTATCATGTGCATTAAAAATGCATGAATAAATATAAATAGAAGGATTTCAAAGAGAGAAAAATTTAAAAAAGCAAAACTTCGAAATAAAAAAACACAATTTGGGGAGATTGTATCTATTCGGAGCACCATTTCTATTGTGCCCCTGTTTTTATTTATCTACATGGAGCTAAAGTAGCCATTATGTAGAAAGACACAGGAGGAGCATGCAAACTCCACACAGGAAGGCCGGATTCACACAGCATTATTCTCACTGGGAGGCAATATTGTTAACTATCATACCACCATGGCTCCTTTTAGCTTTGTTACATTCGAGCACAAGTTTGAAATGGTTCCTCAAGGGGCACAAAGCCGAATTCAAGTCAACTTTTTGAGGTTGAGTAATACTCTGAACACACATCTGGCTTGTACAATTGTCCGTGGCTCTCATGGAAAGTCTGAAGAAACACATTCGCTTGACATTGGAGACTTTCAAACAATACAAAAAGGACAAACTGAAGAATGAGACTATTTATCAATGTGAGGTTTTGGCAGCACTACATCTTGGCTTCTGCGGCTTTCATTATATCTATTTGAAGGTCCTTCACGATTCAATTGCAGTCATTTGGCCACTCATGCACCGCTCCAGACAATGTGTAGATAGACGTTATTTGCGGGTGTGTTAAGCATTTCTGATGAGATCGTATTCATGTGTTTTCTCTTCAGGAAAAGCCTACCCTCCGGAGTTCTATTATGATACCTACAGCCCTCTGTGGCAGAACCGACCCCGAGTCTATGGCTTCAAACTGCAGTGGACACAGATGAACCCCAACGCCGTGGACCGCATCGTTGCCTACAGACTGGGCATCAGACAGGTAGGAGCCGCATTACTTTTCACCCTACTTGCCTGCTGGCTGCTTCACTTTTCATTAGTGCCAATTCAAAAAGCTTTTGTCGCCGCCACAGCGTGAGTTTTCGAGCTTGAAATGTTGCATTCCGCTCCAATATTCATTGGGTCGATGCTATTGGTCCAAACTCCTCAGAGTATCAGTCATTTTGTGTCGCAGGGTTGGAAAACACCTTTGTCTTTGCCAAGTTAAGAGCAGTAACAGGGTTTGTTCTGCCTGCTTGTTGAACTAAACCTAATTCTGACTCCGTCTGTGTCTTATTGTGCACCTTTTGAGGATGTGGTCTCTCACTAAGAACCTGTCACAGGTAGTCAGCTGAACGGGGGCTGTGTTTTTCATGGATTGCTTGCGTCTTCGCTCTCCTTCAGAGGAGTGGAATGGGACCCCGCCGCGAGAAATAGCAAGCCCAGCTTCTGTTTTCTCTGCTTCTCAAGTAAACTCCGCAGATGACAGGCAGGCAGCGTTGATGGATGGCATGGTTACATTTTCTCTTTTGGCAATCAATGCACACCTTCCTCTCTCTGCCGCCCTCGCTCTCTTTCTCTATCTCCCCGTGGCAATGTGCAGCACACTTGGTCTCCACAGCTTCATATTTACACCAGCAGGTGTGGCACTGTCTTCAGATAAAGTTTAAAATGTTGAACGAGCTCCATTAACACGGCAGAAATACAGGGTGACGTTGGCTTTGCGTTGCAGCACTGAGCCGCTGTTCAACAAACAATAAAAGAAAACAACAAAAAAAAACAAGGACATTTATTGGAAAATTGTCACCGCATGCGGCAGTGCTGAAACTCCCCCACTCCTGCTCAGAATCAGCCTGACAGTTGTGTTTGTAATGAATAACATAACGTCATGTTTGTTTCACTCCATGCCCGCAAGGAATTGAAGCTTGAAAAACACATACAATCCCGTTATGTTTGCGGAGCGAAATGATTATTTCTTTTTTCTGTCAACTATCTCAGCTGGTCCATGTGGTAATAAATTACGGTGTGCTATCACAGCCCGTGTTTGCGTTCGCCAGGCGTTTGTCTGAAAACTGGCCAAGAAAATGCATCAGCTTTGTCCTATTTTCAGCTTGTCCCGCGCACATTTATGTTTAGCGCGATAACGTCGGCGTCTGTGCTGCAACAGATCGACTGTAACTCCGAAATTACATTTGTTGCATTAATTTGCCGATTGTGAGTGAGTGAGTGAGTGACTGAGTGAGTGAGTGAGTGAGTGACTGAGTGAGCGAACATTGTAACGCAGCATATTTCAGGAGAGAGTTGGTGTTTTGGGCAAATTAATGTCTTTCTACCTTCATGCCTTGATATCTCAAGAGGGTACACAGTGTGACCATTATTTCCTTCCTCCAAGGCATAGCAGCCAATTTTCCATTGTTTTAGATGAAAGGGATTCTTTGCTGAAGGGGAAATTGTGACTTTTTGCACCATTTCATGGTACAGTGTACACTTTGCAATTGGCTAAATCTCAGCTTTTTGTATTGATTCAAAGTAATAATGAGACTTTTATTTTTTTTTAAATGTCATTTGATGGAGAAAAGTTGGGACCGGAAAAAGGAAGAAGTGTCAAGCCAGCAAGGGCAGAAGGTGAGAGGAGAATGTCTTGCGTAAGAGGTTTATTTTGTCAATAAA
This sequence comes from Lipophrys pholis, assembly GCF_963383615.2. Taxonomy (NCBI): domain Eukaryota; kingdom Metazoa; phylum Chordata; class Actinopteri; order Blenniiformes; family Blenniidae; genus Lipophrys; species Lipophrys pholis. Next base: position 18,342,289 of record NC_137649.1, read on the forward strand.
AACAAAAACATACCCTCAGATTGACTGAAAGAGTGGTAGAGGATCGAAAGCTCCGGTACATGGGCGACACACCACTTCAATCTATTTATAGATCCAGCAGCAGCTCTTCTCCTGCCAGTCCCTGAAAATTATTATCATTTTCTCTCACTACTTTTGAATTAATACTTATGACTCATGCCTGTGTAATGGATTGCTTTGTGTTATCGTCCAGTGCCCTCGTGAAAGACAGCCTGACTGAAGGGGAAATGGGAATGAGGCTCTGGCTGAAAGGCATGCACAGGCTGGAGGCACAAAACACAAATCACTGTACCTGTCAAGGATGCAGTGGAAAGGCGTGACATCCGCCCTTGTTTTGATACTGTAGCTGGTTGCTTCAGAGGATTCTCCTCCGTCCAGAAGCCTGATTGCCTCTCTCTCTCTCTCTCTCTCTCTCTCTCTCTCTCTCTCTCTCTCTCTCTCTCTCTCTCTCTCTCTCTCTCTCTCTCTCTCTCTCTCTCTCAGCCCACATCCTCCCATCTTGCACAGGCTGTTTCTACTCATCCTCCTTTATCATTTTTGGGGGCGCTTTTTCAATTGATCTGACAAGAGTGTTCAGGCGGATCAATAGCAGTCATACTAATTACATGCAAGCAATCTGCAGGAGATGAGCTCACATCTAACATTACACTGTCAGTTTGATGATCCTCCTGTTTCCTATTGCTTTGATCCGTCCTGTTGTTTTCTCGCAGTTGCCATAAAAGCCCCATGAACTGCTTCCGCAATCAAGTGAAATTAAATCAATATGGCACTCTGCCTCTGTGGGGAAAATGTGGAGAGTGAGAGGTAATGGGATGTAAACAGAAACCTTAAGTGAGCACAGACGCAGGGAATCAGTGAACATTAATGGGACTCAAAACCAAGGTGCAAAATCTATAAGCCAGTGAGTGTACGTACCATTCGAAATGTCCCAAAAGTTAAATTAATTTTTTTCAATCAGCATTTGGTTTTGATTTACTTTGCTCATTTAAGCACTGCCTAGATTTCACATAGGGAGAAAACTTTGAGGTATTTACTTCCGTTTCTGTTCGTTTTGGAGTTTGAGGATGCCATTGCCTGCTTTTGGATGCAGGCGCACACGCACGCACGCACGCACGCACGCACGCACGCACACACACACACACACACACACACACACACACACACACACACACACACACAGGTGCATGAAAAGCTGAAGGATGTGTTTGGAGTTTGAGAACAATAATGACTTGAGATATAAACCCCAAGATGTTCAGAGTTAATTGACAGAGAGCTCCCGCAGTAATCTGCCCATTAAATTCATTTCTGAATTAAATATATCATTTTCATTTTACTTCCTGTTGTGGTAAGTACTGTTGTCCTCAAGTTATTGGCACTTTTAATTTTACAAACTAATAACACTCAAACAAAGTGGTTGAAGAAAAGTTTCTATGGGTTCTTGTTTCATCAGAGCTTAACTGAGCCACTGACAAATATTTAATCATCATCTAAGGCTTTAAATTACGCTGCACACAATGCCAGTTTCACATCAACATATTGTCATTTTGCTGTGCAGTAAACCCATCATCACTATGGCAGAGTGTGTGAATGACAACAGTACTTACCCTTGTTGGTCTAATCTCAAAAGTAAGTGTTTTAATTGGTATGTTTGCATTAGAACCAAATTGTACAAATACCACTGAGAACCAGGTGCTGTGCTTGTTTTAAAATTTAAAGGTTATTATAGCACTATTTTACCAGTCCGGCTCACTCAAGATGTAATTGTTCTGTGTACGGCCCCTGAACTAAAATGAATTTGACACTTTCTGACTTACAGTATGATTTCTGTTGATATTTCTCATCTGTTTTCAGGCATGCGCTCCACCACCGCAAAAACAGTCACTTTTTGTTATGCTATGCTATTTTAACTTTACAACAGTTTTTTTTGTTTTTTACTGAGACAATTTTTTTACATATTTACACTTCCAAAAAAGAAGGGATGCACTGATACCACTTTTATAAGTACTAACCTATAGCTACTCGCCCATAATGAGTACCGGTCCGAGTACTTATTAAATGCCATTAATCAAATGGTTAATTTATACTTCATACGTAAATGCTATGCATTGCCGTAAACCACCACTGCACAGCCTATGCATCAACACTATGTGCACTTCTAACAGCCTTACAGGACGCACAGGGCAGTGCGTGGATAGACACTACGTACTGTAGACTAATGGACCAAGCTTGCTGTGTGCCGCCACGGGCTCCAGATTGCGGTTAATGAGAGTATCAATCATACTTTAATCATGTGTAGCAGGTAGCATCAGTCGTGTGTGAGCCGCGAAGCTCTGTAGCATGTAGCATGTAGCATGGGAGTTACGTGCTGAGCAGTTAAACTAATGAGTGACATCGGGCGAACTCTGTTGGTTCAAATGTCTGGTGATTGAGTTGCTGGTGTTGTAGGAGCTTTTAAGCTTTCGTTTGATATTTTGGCAGGACATAATTTACAGTCTGTCATTTAAGGATTTCCGAGCCATGGACATCGCTTGGGGTCTTTTGCATACCTGCGTGAGACGTTGCAGACGCATGACGTCATGTAGTTCTTGCCAAGTTGTATCAGGGGTCTTTTCTCGAGTACGAGTACTCCGTCCAGTATCAGACCCAATACTCAATACTGGTGTCGGTATCGAGGTACCAAAACCTTGTTTCCAAAACTGTGATCTAATAAGTTGATCTATTATTCTCAAAAAAAAGAACTCTCTTCACAATCACACCTGCCTCCTACAGGATCGAGATATTCCATCTAAACCTCACACATGACAATAACAAACATGGCTGAAAAGACAACAAGCTCGCCATCGTATAAAAGGACCAAGAGTGGGAGGAAATAAAACTGCAGAGGTGCCATCTAGTTTCACACTACATTGGTGTGTGCAGTTATTACTTCATTTTGACAGCTATAATTTATAGTCATTGCCCATAAAAAACTTTATAGTCACAAAATAAAGGCTATTTTACTGAAGTGGTGAGAAGGAGTGGCATAATTTATGTTTCTGAGTATAAGATGAATGCAAAACAAGTCCATTTCTGAAGTTTAACCAGAACCATATTGAGTGATTATCTGACGCCTTCGGCTTTGCCGAGGGGTGGGGGGGACCTTTCCCACCGCCCGGTTCCTCATGACTCCTCCATTAGTCGTACTTCTTAGCACTATCCACTGGACTTTGTGCGCTGATTAAAACACAATTGTAAGCATGCTGCCAATACAATACGATCTTCATTAGCATTCAAACATGCGCAACATATTCATTATGAATGTTTCAACTGAAATAAAGTGGGATATTCATGTCAAACATTTTTGATTTAAATAGATTTGTCTATTTTTTTATAGAAAGAAACACAAAAATCTGGATGAATGAAAAATCTGAAAGTAGAGTGAAAAGCTTTACTGGCTGTATTGTGCCCATGCATGTATTGTGTACGATGACACATTGTAGGTCACAAGTACCTGTAAAACATGATTGTAACAGCTAATGCCCGCCTGACACTTTAGTTGTCTTCCCAGCATCGCTCAAGTAAAGAGACTTGACAGGTGACTACACCCTCAAATTGTGTTACAAGCTTTTCTCCCTGCTACAAACCAGTACATAGATGTCTGGAGTGTGTTTAGTGAACAAAAGGCAAAAAGCATTTCTCTTCTTTTTTTTTTTTTCTTTTTTTTTTTCTTTATTTTTCTAAAGAAAGCCCACACGGTTGGGGGAAAAAAAAAGTTGTCTTTTTTGTATCAAGGGCACTGATGGCTGCAGACAAGAAAGAAAAAATAAATAAAATCACGGCCTTTTGAGTCTGGAGGCACAAGGAGAAAACGCTCTGAATATTGCATGAAGGATTAAATGAATAGGAGCCGTCATGTGTGGGGGGGGTGTTGAAATAAAATGCAAACATAAACCTTTACGTTGCATATTACAGCAATGAATTAGCCAGGGGGCAGGAATGCAGAAATCTCATGACAAAGGGGTCATACACACACGCGTGCAAATCATTTAAAAAATGCCTTGTTTGTTAACGATCCTCAGTTTATTGAAACCACGAAAGAAAGGAGGAATCTAGTGAATGAAGTGTGGCCTTGTGGTTACACAATGTGTGAAGTATGGCAGGGTCAGTGGATGCAGGTGGACGTATTGCACCACAGTTATGAAAGAGAACCCAAGTCATCTCAACTTCTCAATTCAACCACGCTTGCATGGAACAGAAACAGACTTTCATTTTTATTGAGAAGATCTCCCCTGTATTAACATTGAATGTCAGCCAAAAGGGTTTTATAAAACAAAACCATCTTGTTTAAGTTTGTTTTTGTGACAATGTAAGCTGGAGTCATTTCAAAAGTGAATAATCGATATATTTGTAATTCACTGTTAGTCATATCAAAACTAACCATAACAAAATGTAATGAGTAACTAACAGTTAGGCAATTAGTGATGGATGAGTGGTTCCTTGTTTGTGCCCCTCGTGGACCTGTTCTGAGTTAATCGGAAATGACTTTTCAGGGAACTCTGTTCTCTGGTCTGTTCTTTGATTCAAAGGTCAAAGAGAAAAAGAAAAAAAAAAAAAATCAATCAATCACACAGCAAAACAAAACCAAAACACATAAAAAATGCACATAGGTGGGTTTGAAAGTATTATGAAGGAGGACAACCTTGACTCGTCTGTCCACTTGTCCAAGAAAGTTATATTTCTTCCACTAGAAACAACTTGGAATGCACAAATAGATCGTTCTTTTTTTCAGCTTCTCCTAAGAAAGATTGTCTGAATATTCCAGATTTTCTGAATATTTCTGTGCTGAGGTCCATGTAAAGACCACTGAAAATAAAAATTGAAAGAAGTCACAGACCCGAAAAGAGAGTTGGAGAGGTGGAATCCAACTCCGGCCCTTTTTTTCCTTCGTTGGTACTTTTAATGTGAAACGGCATTATTTTACACAGAAAACAGCTTGTCAATACAGATTGTGGGCATATGATGTGGCAACACAATTGTATAATCTTTTATGGAAGTCAAGGAATGTTTCCCCAATTAGACACATTTAAAACCAGAAATAGTTTAGGAAACATACAGTTTTATCAAGTTGCATCAGGTGTTCCAGTTTTCTCTCGCGATCCAAAACATGCATTTGAGGCTAATTGATGCTTCTAAAATTGCTTTTATAGTCAGATGAAATAATCTCCAGCATTTTGCCTCCCTAAAGTTGGATAAAGTATAGAAGATGGAAAAAAGTAGAAAATAACTGAGTAGCTGGAACAAAAAAAAACAAAACAAGTTTTCAAATAATCTTCAACAACTCTCACGAGATGACGTTTTCAATTTCTAAATCTTTTAATGAGTGCCACTTTGCATAGTTAAAACTGAATTCACTATTTGTGCACTTCTCCCTTTGGTTTTCCGTGCTATTTTTTGGTGATTCATGAGGTATTCCTGCAGCATCATTTAAAACTCGCTCACGTTGCGATCGGGTCTTAAGAGAAGAGCATGAGCGTCACTTCAAGTCCTGAATGAGTTGATTAACTCTGAATGTTATTACAGACACAGAAAGCTAACCTTACCCTCCAGACGTAATCACACCACTAAATATTGAATCAACAAAACAAATGTCAGGATGTGGTCAAGGGGAAAAAAAGTTCTTTGTCTGAACCATTTGTATAGAAAGAAAAGGCTATTTGAAATGAGAGATAGCAACAATTCTGTAATGCTCTCTTTCACACACACACACACACACACACACACACACACACACACACACACACACACACAACACACAACACGAACATTTACAGGCCAACACTTTGTAATTTATGGCAATTAACCACCATGCCTTTTGTACTTGGGAGGAAAGATGCAATTTGCAAGGGATAGCTGGGGACAAGTGCCCCATCTGCAATTACTAGTGACAGACAAAACACTCTATTTACCTGCAAACTAATAGTGATGAAAACTTGCACCCCATAATTGCAGATCATCCAGGCTCTAAGTAATTACTTAATTGGTATTGTTCTCACACATCCACACTGATGCGGCTTCCCTGCTATCACACCTGCATTCACTCAATCTCTGTCGCTCTCTGCCCGTATCGCACTTCTTCTTCATCTCGGCAGGCCGAGGAGGGCATGTATAGTCACTAATTGTGATGCAGAAGTTGTAACTTCTCTTTGTGGCACTTCCCTTAAACTGATTAAAGGATAAAATGTACCCTAGTTCTTCTCTTTCTCTTTTTTTTTTTTTTGCCCCCCAGAAAATGCAACAACAAACCTTCAATCTTTTTGGTTTCTTTGGATTTCCAAAGGAGACGTGTTGTACCGCGACGGCATGAGGATCTTTTAATTTTTGTGATACCTGGGCTGAGTCGACTAAAAGCGGGTTCGCTCATGTGCTGTGCATTGTGCGTCGGCCCAATATGAATTCCTTGCCGATTCAAGGTCCCTGTATGAAAGAACAATGAAACAATGTGGAACATCATTACAGCGAATCATTAAAGGGATGAGGAAGAGTGCAACTGTACTCACAGAGCACTCCTGTAAGCCAGACAGGTATATGTTTAATGGGGAGAGTGAAACTTTATTTGTTTTGTTTTTTTTACTCCTGCTTCCTCATAGATGAATTAGATGCTGGGAGCTTTGCTTTCAAAACAAATGTGGCTAATGAGCATCCAGCTGTCAGCCACCTAAAAAGGGAAATTTGGGTTTGTTGTATTGCATTAAATGTTGGTGAATCATATGAATCCCTTCAGACATCAATAGCTGGCAGATGAAATGAACAAAGACCAAAGACCAAACACGATGAATAAACATTCCTGGCAATAAAAAAGGAGCCTAAATGAGCCCAAATATCTGTAATCGTCAAAAGATCAAATTGATCTTGAAAATTTAGTTTATTTCAAGATTGTTTTGATTTGTGATACTGCGTATTAATGCAATCAATTAATAATCCTGTCAAAACATCCACCGAAAGCCTTCGCAACTTTCACCAATTACTCGACTCGTTTTTATGCTTTTCTTCGAATTTCAGGATTCAAGGAGTTAACCCCATTAGTAAATTCACAATATCAAATACAACACACTCATGATGTGATTCTTGCATTTTTGTCTTACATGTGTCTTTACTTTAATTACATCAATTGCAAATTATGCAAACAAATACATGTTTTCTCTTAACTTTTCAGAACTACTTGTTCCATCCCACAAATAACAAAAAAGATGACATCTGAAAATATATATATATATCACTTCTTGAAAAGGCACCATTGTCATTTTATTCAATAAAACATTTCAGTAGAAAACAGATTTCAGCTATCATCATCAAAAGGTTTATTAGCGATAGACATCTAAAATAAAAGTTGCCTTTTTATTGGTGTCGAGACAGAGGAAGCACATTCTCCACTACTGGGCATGACTTCCATCTCTCCATGAAGGTGGTTTTCGAGATAATCGAGGGCCTCTGCTGTTAAGATTGTTGTGTACCTCGCTGGGTTGTTGGCTTTCAAGTGTGGCCATGCAGCCTGCTGGAGCTCCTGTTTGCCAAACCGTGCCTTTGAGTGTAATCCCATCACAACCTTGCCTCACCTGCACCGAGGGACCTCCGATGAGGGCGGAATGTTTCCGAAAGGCAGTAGCCAACTATTTCAGACTTCATCAGTTGGATTTGCCTCAGCAGCCAAAAACAACTAAAGCTCTGTCATGTCTCACCAACAAATGAGAGTCAAAAACAGCCTGAGCACCGAGGACAATTATGATCAAGCTTTCTTAGCTTCGATCTGATCCAGATATCAAAGAGACAGATAATTATCTCAGGTTACTTCTTAGTCAAGCTGTCACATGTTATTGCGTGGCCTCATTGTCATCAGTTGCGGTTTGAAGAAGAAAAGCACTCCGCTGCTGCCAGTTGTTGGAGGTGCTCTCATAGCGGTTATGATGAATCAATTCATTTCACTGCTGATTTATCCAACTCCAGTACTGGTAGCTTCTTAAGGAGCAGATTGTAGCAGCCTCTGATGTTTTTTTACTGCTGATTAATTATGGATTGAGTATCTGTGTGTTTATGCAGAACTTAGCGTGTGTTGTAATTTTTAATAATCCAAACCTCTGATGGTTCGTCTTCCTGTGCAGATGGGGCTGCAGCGCTGGTGGGAGCAGGAGATCCCAGTGGATGGAGCCATCAACAAAGGGGAGCTTATGACCCACAACTTGACAGAGCTGATAAAGCCCGAGTCCTACGAGGTGCGCCTCACCCCCATCACCCGCTTCGGAGAGGGAGACTCCACCATCCGCATCGTTACCTACAGTGGTGAGTGCTTAAGCAGCGACTGATCGAAAACTTGGGCTTCATGAAGGTTGAGATGATGTGTGAAATGTAAAAGACAACGCATTAAAGTAAGGCATAAATCCGAAGTGGATTTTCACTGCTTCACCGATCCCAAAGAATGGAGCAGGGTCGTGTTTACCATCCGGCAGCATCAATCTTCTAAGTGGGTAAACCATTTGGTGCTGCAGGTGGTGTAACTCTGTCGCCTCGTGGTGAGAACGTTACTGGTTCGAGTGGAGTTTGCATGTTCTGGGGGGGGGGTCCAGCTGGTTACACATGCATTTAAGGTTAATTATTAATTGGATGGATGGATGGATGGATGGATGGAAGGATGGATGGATCTGGTTTTCCATTGGTGAACTGACTCCTCAGCTTTAGAGCCATGGCATTGAGATGGAATGAAGTATGTGATCTAATGTTGTCTTGATGAAATATGCAAGGGTTTCCTGGAAAAAAAACACATCTGGGAGTGAGTGTGTGCGTGCGTGTGTGTGTGTGTTTGTGTGTACTCTCCTATGTGTTAACCGCTTGTGCCATTTGCACTACTTCGACCTGGCACCATGGGGCTTCAGGGTTTAACTTGTCTGCCAGCATCCAGGTTCCAAGAATTATCTGAAACGGTGATTCTTCTGACCACAAAGCAGTTTTTACTGCAGTTTATTCTACAACAAGCCAAACAAACTTTTGCTCTAATAGGAAATTGAAACTTCCAACATAAGAATTTGTTGTTTATGTTTATTATATTGGGGATTTTGCGGGGGGGGTGGGGGGGGGGGGGGGGGGGGGGGTATATCTCCTGCAGTGTTTCAGCATTTTCAACATCAGAAGGTGGAAACAAAAGCAAAGGTAATGAAGCAACAACAGAGCTGGATTCACTTCAGTACTCGGTTTAGACAGGTGGTGGTACAGGCACAGGTGGTGGTAGAATTGTTGCTTCAGCTGGAGATGTTATCCCTCAGTTCACTCAGAAATACTCTTACATCAACTCCAGCTTCAGATTGCGCTGATGCTTCATGACACATGTACTCAACACTGATGGAGATTCAAAACTCACTGTGGTATCAGGAGCCATTACGATGATCACAGAGATGATGTATTATGTATGATACGTATGAGGAAGGACTGGTTTGAAAAAAAAATGAACTCATAGTAATTTGAATTGCATCTAACACATTCAGTCATCAGAAGACAGCTTCAAATCAGCGCGCTTTGCTGCTTCGCACTTTGAGCCAAATGCAGGCTGATGAACTGACTAATCCCTTCCTGCTGACCTTTATTGCTTGAGTCAGGCCTGTCCTGAACCGCGGCAAAGGCTGACTTGTTGTTTCTGTGTTTGAGAGATCATCATGACATCAAAGCATCGGATGACTCAAACATGTATTTAGATCCGTCGACAAACCGAGCTGGTCTGCGGTGAGTCACGGCTCCTCTTCATCTGCTTCACCCCAGTACATTGTACTTTTTTGTTTGTGATTCTTCCTCATCCCTCTTGTTTGCCTGAAGACGTCATAAATGTAAATACTTCGAAATGTCCTCATCCTCGACGAACCTCGTGTGGCTTTTCTGAGAGATCAAAATCAGTTTTCAGAAAGAATAGTTTTTGTTGACGTCATTTCAAGTCATCAATGTAGAATCTAAGTAATGACAAGACCTTTTGGAGTTCCTCAAAGCAACCTACCAAGTGCATTATAATTATGTTCGTATTCAGGAGAGAAAACCAGCCCACACTGAGTGAGCACTGGCGAAGCAAACATCCCTTTTTACACGTAGAGACTCCAGACAGGTGTGTCTCGGAGGTCGGTGGCCATCTGCCTCAACAGGTTGCGGTGAGAGGAGATAGGAGGGGAGAAAAAGATGAGAAAAGAAGGCAACGAACCCTGGGCAGGTTGGAGAGAGAGAGAGAGAGAGAGAGAGAGAGAGAGAGAGAGAGAGAGAGAGAGAGAGAGAGAGAGAGAGAGAGAGAGAGAGAGAGAGAGAGAGAGAGAGAGAGAGAGAGGGAGAGAGAGAGAGAGAGAGAGAGAGAGAGAGAGAGAGAGAGAGAGAGAGAGAGAGAGAGAGAGAGAGAGAGAGAGAGAGAGAGAGAGAGAGAGAGAGAGAGAGAGAGAGAGAGAGATAAAAGCTCAAGCTCCAGGAAGACTCAATGACATAATTAAAGCTGGCATTTTACAGAAATATTAACAAGCAAGGTTAAACTCATATAAAGTCGGGATATGTTCACTGATAAAAGTATAGCCAGAAGCTACCATAAATAGCAGCCAGAAGGACATCATGAAGTGTGTGTGTTTTGTGTGTACTGTAGACAAGCCAGCCCTGTGACAATACATGAAAACTCACCGTGTTTCACTACAGAATAAAATGGCAGGTTGCAAATGGACTCTTTAGGTTCTTCAGCCGGGTGGACAGCACACTGGCAAAAATACAAAGGTTACAGTCGTGCCCACAGTTGCGGTACCCGGGAACAGATGCACAGGTACTTTAAATGTGCATGTTCAGAAACTCGCTGACCTGGCTGCGTTCAGTCTATCACTGGCTGCTGAGCTCTTCCTGAGTGGTGCTGCTGCTGCAGTTGTGAATAATTCAGTTTCACTGCAGCTCATCATGGCTGCTGAAAAGAGAATTGGGAAAGAGGGGAAGAGAGTGAGGCGCATAAACTTTCTCTGCTGTTACTTTTGTAGTAGTTTGTGATACAGCACGGCCTCTGCTACACCTTGAATCGAATTCAGTTGAATTGAATTAAATCAAACCCAGTCAAAGAGAAGGAAAGAGAAGTCAGGGATAATTAAGGCAGAAGGGGAGATGGAGCCAGCCGAGTTGAGACCGGGGAGAAAAGGGAAAGACAGAGGAACAAAGTGAGAAAAAAAAAAAAAAAAAAAAGGCTAGAAGAGAGCCAATGCTGATGTGCAAATCGTCTGCCCAACCAGAGACTGGACTAATTATCACTCTAGGGCTCCTCTGTTCTCCACGCACATCATAGCGTCACTGCAGCAGGCTAATGTGGGTCTGAGTTGAATCCACTCTGCTCTGAGAGACGGTCCCACGAGAAGCTCTGACTGACATGTGAAATATACAGTCCCAGCATCGTATCACTGGGGGTTCAGGGACCTGCGGGACATCTGAGTCCAAGTTGTAGCACAAAGTTTTATCTTTATGGGTTCAAACCAAGAGACGATGACCACCACCTCCCCATAATAATTCCCATAATGTCTGGTGGAACGCCACACTTCTTATCACTTATTATCAGTACAAAGGTAATAAAAAGAGTAACTCATTCTCTTTTTGATATTTTGAATTATTGTAATGGTTACATATATGATTTTATGAAGTTTATTACTAATTGTATTTGCCAGTCTGGCCCACTCATGATTAAATTGTGCTGTATGTGGCCCCTGAACTGAAATGTGTTTGCCACCCCTGCTCTCGACGTTTCTGTAAAATATGAGTTTTTAGCTGTTTTTCTTGTATAAGACTGTCAGTTTGACTCGACGATGTCACTGTCACTGAATGAGACTTGACAACTGCTGGGATGAACTTCAGCATGGGAGATTAACCACGTTATCATGTAAACCATATTTGTACGCCAACGGTGTCTTTAAAAAAAACGGATAAAAAGCTGACATTGAACCAAACCGGAAGGACACCGTGCAGACTGTTACTGCACACTGTTGTCTCGTATTGTTGGTGCTCTTTTGATTGTCACGTCACTTTCTGCTGCATTTCTATTGTTTGTTAAACGTGATGTAATGTGGTAGAGGTCGGCGACAACGAAAGACCCCACTCTTTAAGACAGGATCAAAGATCTCACCGCCTTAAAAGGAAAAGAATCAAAGCAGGAAAATACGTCCCCCTTTATTTGTCCTCCTTCTGCACCCCTCTGAAGTTCTCTTTTACCCTCAGGGGAGCCCTGCCATATACTATATAAAAAATAAAACTAAAACACTGGTTAAGGGATTTATGGTAAGCTGGAATGAATGCAACTTGTTTTTTTATTTGGATCTCTTGCAATCTCTCAGTGTTGAAGAATATCCACAACATAAAAAAATATATATATAATGTGTACGATGTGTTTTGCAACCAGTGAAAAATCTCTACAATGGATTTAATTCCCAGGGCCATTCAGGTTTGGCAATAGTGGACAGCGGGGTGTATTTTCCTGTGATTCAGGGGGTCAAGACAGATGATACGGTTGTAAAGACAGCAGCTTCTCAGTGTATTCTGAGATCAGGCTGGCCCACATTCCACCCTAAAGACAGCCCAGTACACTACATGAATCTTCTCCACCAGCCCAGACTCTCAGTATCAGAGATGTTAAGCTCTATGGAGACTTTCCGCGCTTTCAGCTGAATCACAGCTCTGGTTATGTTCATTCCGTCTTCACGGTTCCCTCTACTATATATGTCTGTTAACCACTTTGTGATTCGACCTGCTTTTGAATTTTTTTTCTTGAGGTAACCTCTGTAATGCTTCATTTTTATGAACACAGGTTACCAGTATGTGGATGTTAGATTATTTTACTTCTCAATGCAAACTGTATCAGATTATATAAATTGACATTTAAAAGACATAACAAAGAAGAGCAGATATCTCATTATCCTTAGACCCCGAACATGAGACCACCTCACTTTTTCAGACATGTTTCCCATAATAACCCTTGTTATATTCAGACCAATATGGTATTCAGAGGCTAAGCGGCTGAAAATGCACATATTTGGGTGCCTTTCAGACATTGTTTTGTTTATTTGCATTTAAATGTGTTTTCCTATCATGTCTATGAAATTGTGATACTGGCAACCCCAGACCAACAGAGAAGACGGATGCACAATCGTTGTTTATTTCACCTCGAGCCGCAGCTTTTCCAGTGTTGTCTCTACATATTCCCTGTTTTTGCTTTGGACTTCACCGCCAATCAGAAAGACGCTCTTGTTACGAGTTTCCAAAAACCTTTAGGTTGGATTTGACTATTTGTCCGCGTCTGTATGTGTGTTCACTACGCGACAGCAAACACGTTGAAGCCACCCTTTTGCCAAAGTGTGCAGAGCGCTCTCCAGAATAAAAGGAAAGCAGTCTGTTTGACTCGTATTACTTCTGACGTAGTAGTGTTGCTGTGAAATGCAAACCAAAGACCCCGAAAATCTGAAGATGGGAGAGTTTTCTCATTGTCGCCCAACAGGCCGACCAATCATTCTGATGTACATTAAGCCGATGGTAGCAGCTTTTCTGACGCTTGGGAGGAAAACACAAAAGCGGTTATAATGTCTCCAGCTGTACAATGAAAAATGGTTGTGTCACCAAGCTCTGAAGACACTCCTTTAAATTTTGCTGCAGTGACAAACTCAGCATCTGTTTGGCGTTCCTCGTAACACTCCCCCCCCCCCCTCTCTCTGGTTTTCTCCAAGATGCAGGATTTAATGTTTAAGCCTCCTGTCAACCTTCACAGTGGCACAGTAAAACACTGCTGCTGTCCCCTAATATTGCATTTTTATGCAGCTTACAGTGACACATACAGTCAGACGCCTCTCTTCAAGGCAAAACCAACTAAATCATGCATTTAAATCAGTTTCTTGAGATAGCTGAGGTCGTACTATTTGGCGCGTGGTCCTTGTCTCTTCGCTTGAGATTTTCTTTTTTTGTACAAAAGAGTTACAAACCGCTAACGTAGGTGGGCTGGAGGGGAACACTTAATTTCAGAAGATCCCACAGTTTTGTTTATCTATTTATATCTATTTATTTATTTTAATAGCCTAAAGCTTTCAATATGGAGTTTCTAAAAGCTGGCAGTATTTCTTTTAACCCTTTAAATAATAGTTTAGTTTACAGGAAAAAATAGAAAGAAAAAAAAGGTTAAGGCCAGAATTAACAACCTTGAACTCCATACAGAAGATAACACAAGTGATGATTCCTGATTCCAGCCACAGTGGAGATTTAGAAAAACTCTGTCTGTTTGCGTCTAAAGGGCGGTAGGCAGAGATTTCCATTCTTCGATATTTACGCTTCTCGTTGCACTGCCCCCTACAGGTTTGGCATGCTCATAGTAGCTCTGAACCAGGTGTATATGCGGGTCAGTGTCAATGAAGATTGTTTTGTGAACGTCGAGGGGGAAATACCACTTTTTGTAAAAACCTGGCTACGAGTAAACGTGGCCTGAATCTTTCCTCAAAAAATGTTCAACTGCAGCTTTACCAGGTGTGGTGTGGCAGAAATGAAGCACGACAAACACTCCATCTATTTTACTTAGACTAGTATTAGACAGCCTCTGCAGACTATATGCCATGCTTGGCAACCTTTAAAAAGTAGCAGCAGTTGCATCTCAGAATCAGATTGAGTGTGGACCCAGTGCAGGGACCTCCAGGGTGGTAGACTCAAAATGTTCTGTTACTGCAGGGTAGTTTTTTTGGGGGGGTTTTCATGACAATATGATTAAATACTATAAAATGCTTGTTAAGGCACCGTCTTCCTTGGAAGATAGTGTAGTGTGTGGTGCTGCTATCTTATAAATGATTTAGAGTACAGGCTTCATAAAAGGCTTTCGTTTAATGGAACACATATATTCATATTCAAGGAGAGGACTAGATGAGCTCAGAGGATCAATACTTCCTTTATATATGTCCATTAAATAGTATCAGTGCTAAGCCAGTGCCTTGTTAGCTTGGATTAGAACAAAAACATTGGACTCTATGGAGCCTCTGCTTTTCTTTTATATAAACAAACCCAAAGGTAATTCTGTTTTCTGCTTTAGTGAATTGAGATGGAACATGGTATTTACTTTGCTTAAAGGTGTGTGTGTGTGTGGGTGTGGGTGTGGGTGTGTGTGTGTGGGTGTGTGTGGGTGGGTGGGTGGATTATTTTTTTTATATACAGTATATCGTGGTCGGACAAGACAATACAACACATTATGCAGCTGGCATGTGTAGAGACTTGACATGATATACCATGGCATGATGTAATATGTAAAATGGCATATTTCAATCGAACACAACAGTAAATGATGTAGTCTGTTACGGTGGTGTATTGGTTGTTACACTCACCTCACAACAGTTTTCCCGGTTCAGTTGCAGTAATGTGCAGTGAGATATGCGAGGTGCTGGAAACCCGTCCTGTTGGAAAAAGCAGGTATAGAAGATGGATGGACGGGCAATGCAATTCAATCAGGTGCGATAGGATACAGCATAGTTTGATTTGATACATGACTTTAATTTAATTACTGACCCATGATGTGACACAGCATAATGTGATAACAGTGATGTAATATGAAGTCATGTAGATCGCATGATTAAAACATGACACAGTATGATTTACAGTGTGATTCATTATAGGATATATTATGACATAATACAAAAAAATTTAACAGGAGTCGATCTACTATAAAACAAGAATGATTCTCCTTCACATACAATGTGATACAATATACCAGTAATACAATTTGACATAATAGGATGTGACTCTCTATGTTTCTATATAATGATGCAATCAGTCCAATATGATACATGATATAGTGATTCTGACCTGTGGAGACTTTTTTCACTTTCTCTT
This sequence comes from Lipophrys pholis, assembly GCF_963383615.2. Classification (NCBI taxonomy): domain Eukaryota; kingdom Metazoa; phylum Chordata; class Actinopteri; order Blenniiformes; family Blenniidae; genus Lipophrys; species Lipophrys pholis. The sequence continues at coordinate 18,358,165 of NC_137649.1, forward strand.
CTCCGCATCACCTTAAAATCAAAGTTCATACATTTCTGCTGACATTAATGTGTTGTACATGAGTTGGCTGCGACTGGGTCCAGGAGTACGCCTCACTGCAGGGACGATGCAAAGCCGAACATCCTCTGTACAGGAGTTCGGTTGAAGGGCACCACGGTGTGATGTCGCTCTTGGTATTTTTGTCACGGAGACATGAGGGGAAAGATTGTTGAATTACATTTACCCACTCTGCTGTTATTCCAACTGATGGTCGGAGCTGTGAAACGGTCAGCGGGGCTTTCTCAGAACACCGTGGCACCCACCCAGACCCCCTAAAAATGATGGATGGGAATCTCTGAGAGTGTGGATTATATGAGGTCAGTTAAGAAGAACCCAGTCTGCTATTGTCTGCGAGGACACTTGGCTGCAGCCGTGGATTCGTCTGCTGCTTTGTAATACAGCTGCAGGCTGTAAGTGGGCAGGAAGTCCTGCCAGGATGAAGTCAGCGCCCGTATCTAGAACAGACTCCACAGACCGATGTCCTTTGGCGGTCAATGAGCTCACTTTGTGTTTCAATCAAAATTAGGAAGTTTATATGGGGAGTAGTCATGCATCAAACAACTGTTTGCTTCGTCCTTTTCCACGGAAAAAGTAGAAACCAAGTGTCAGACAGATGTGTGCCTCATTTTGTGGTTTTTTAACTCAAGTTTGAAAGAAAGAAAAAAAATAAACCACTTCTCTCTGCTCTGTGATCTCTGGGAGTGTTTATCTTGACAACTATCAAAATTACATTTCATCCTTGATCATTATTGAGGTGGATTTAGCTAGAGGGGAACGCAGTGTGCTGTTGCATTAAGAAAGAAATCTGTGATATTTTCTAAAGCCTTTTGAGCTCGCTTGAGGGCTCTTCATACCTATACGTTAACAAAATCTTGCATTTTGTGGAGGGCAGCTATGGTCCGCTTACGTTTTCAGGAGCCGAAAACAGACAAAGCTGGAACATTTCTTATGAAGTGTGCTTTGTTTGAGACAGTTGATTCAACCATATATCTCAGTTTGAATTTATTTATTTTTTCTGTTTTTGCATATCCAATACCACCATCCATATCGGAAGTTATATTATCTGCTAGTCTGGGGGTTATAGAGGGAGTCTGTGAATGTTGGAAAGTAGCCTCCGGGCTACTTCTTTGCTCGACTTGATTTCCTCAGTGGGTGCAGAGACATCGCCCCAGCAGACACATTCATCTGGACTGAGTCAGTCTGGGAAAGCTGCAGGTAAAAAAAATACACTGACAAGGAAACATGGTTTTATAAACACAGTCTTGAAAAACGGGGGGGGGGGGTAGGAAGAATTTAGGAAGGTTTGAGACTTGTACGGGAATGTGAGCATGAAAGAGCACAGTTTCGTCTGTTCACTCGGCAGCCGTTTCACAGGCCCAGGGCAGTAAGTCCTCATTTAAAAGCATTTCCTCTGCAGCAAATCAGAGGATTCTTTCCCCCTCTGCTATCTGCACTGCTCCGCTCAGTCCGGCACAGATTCATTGGGAAACAGCGAGCGTGTGGGGATGCAGGTGTTTTCACTATGTTGCTAACATAAAGAATCATTAAGTCTTTTATAGAGTGGTGTACATCGGAAATGCAATTTTGGCTGCAAGGTTTGCTCACGATGGCTCGTTCCTTCTCTCTGTGTGCGTCTTTCTTTATTAGTCGTTTCACCATGAGCAAACAAGGGGGCATACATTTGCCGCACAACAAATAACAGAAATCACTTTCTGCTTTTAAAAAAGCCCAATTCCATCAGCGCAGCAGTGCTTTCCAGCTCCTCAGTACATGTATTCCTTTGTAGGAATGATTTGTTATTACTCACTTTAATTGGTTGGATTAAAATCAATTCCCTCCATGAACAGCAAGGTTTCATAAATCACACAGCAACATAGTTTTGTAGTAAAGCTGATGTATCGCATCTATTCAGCCGGTCAGCAATCGATCATGAAAATGCCCATGAATCTTCTTGACAGGTTAAATGGTATTTACTCTGCAAAAAGTGAAGTGCCGACTAACTGGCTCGTTGCAACTCTGTGTGATACCCTTGACCTTTATGTGTTTGCTGCAGCAGTAGCCTCTTAAATTATCAATGAGGGAGGCATTGAACCGCGGCTAGGTGGGCTGAATGCAAAACAAGTCTTGCATGTGTTTTAGTGACCTGTTCAATGGAAAAGTTTTCCTCGTGACAGGTTTGAAAACACAAAAGGTATGTTGCAGGGAGGTGATTAGTGGACACACTTGTGAATATTACTCATTTCTGTGATTTATCGGCCTCTAAATGGAAGTATGAAATAGGCTTAGTGTTTTAAATGGAAGTCACCTTGGACGAGCACATCAGCAGAGCCGGTAAATGGCAGTAATGATAAGCAGTTGCGCTATAAGCTTATTAATGTGGTCAGGCTGGTCTTTCTAATCCCTCCGTCTTTTACATTAGATAACAGACTAAGACTGACTGTTGTCACCTTTTCCAATTCAAATCTCAGACATCTCTCCGTGCGCCAGCTTGTTAAGGATTTTTATTTTTTTTTTGTGTGCCAGCTGATTGTTACCTGTCCAGCTGAGTGTTCATCTTTGGACAAAGTAAATGCAGAAGGATCCCATAACCACATGGTGGTGCGCAAGGTTTAATGCATGTAGACATTTATTGGCTCAAATAGAATATAGACGATGACAACGGGACAAAAGGTTAACAGCCTCGGCTACCATGTGTATGTACCGAAAGTGGTTAAGTGCTACTGTGCATGTTTCCCCCTGAATACGCGTTGCATGCAATGACAGACATCCGAGGTATTTTGTACTAACAACTGTCTCTGGCCTTTCTCTTTCACAGCACCCATCAACCCTCACCTGAGTAAGTAACGTGCACCTCACTTAACGGTCGTGAAAGAGAGCAAAGTCCTTTTTCTTTTTTTTTCTTTTTTTTTTCGTAATAGCCCATAAAACCAGTGGAGGGATTTAAAGTGGCCGGACAGTTCATAGAGATCTCATCATGTCATACTGCGCTGGTGCATCTTTCAATAAGTGAAACTAAATTAACTTTGATGAGCAAAACCTTCCGAGTGCACGTGTTGCAGACTGTTTGACATGGTGGGAACTTCTAATCCCTGCAGGACGTCGCACGTTTTACCCGCTGTGTGTGTTTGTGCGTGCACGAGTGAATTTGCACCGTCTGTGCATTGTAGGCATAATGCATGCGTCCGTTCTGCATGCGTTTGTATTCGTCAGTGTTTAGTTTCATTTATGAGACATTTCCTTGTTGAAACTTAACAAATTCACATTATTCACGCCTTGAGAATCCGCATTTAATCATTGTTTGCTTTGCTGCACTGCTCTGTTGTGTATGCCGGTTTATTTATTTATATGTGGAGAAATATTTTCGGTGGGTGTTCGCACAAACATTGCCAACATAATAACAAACATCCTAATCACCAACATCATTATCCAAATCCCCGAAGGAAACTATCTTACCTGCCTCTTCTTCCTCCCTCCTTCCTCGCTGCCTATTCTCCAAATCCTCGTATCTCTCCCGGGCGCGGAAGGCGAAAACATTTAGTTTAGCTAACAGTGGATGGGGGCGTTGATGTCTAATGCTTGGAGCGAGACCTCCATTTAAATCTGCATGTCTGTAAGCAGAGGAGTCAAGAGTGCCTGCCATCCTGGCCCCTGTCCTCCTCTTCTCCGACTCCACCACCTCTTTCTCCCGCTCCCACTCTCTACCACCTTCTCCCTCTCTTTCTCTTTCTCTCTGCCTCACAGCATCACTGCCCTCTTCCATCCCATGGTGCATTCACCCACACTCCACCACCGTCTATGTTACCTCCATTACCTGAGTAAAAGCTGCTGTTCCCGCTCCTCTCAAGGTCACCACTCCAAACTGCTCCCAGCTACGTTTTAATAAATCAATGAATATTTATCAGCGCACATGCCTACATCCTGAATCTAAATGCTTCTTTTTACTGTCTCTTTAAAGACACTGCGCAATATTAGTGTGTCCCCTTGTTTAGGTGTTTTGACACTGTTGATCCCGGCGCTTCCCCTTCATTAAAGTGAGTGCATTAGTTCCCTCCATGTGCTCTCTCTTTGCACTGCTCGACATTTTCATACATATCGCCCATCATGACCTCATGTTGGAACAACTCTGTTTTTGTTTCTCTCTGCGCAGTCCACGATTTTAAAAAATTGCTGTCAAAGTGGCGGAGAGTAATGGTCGGGGATAGTGAATGGCAAAAGGAGCGACCGAGCGTCAAGTCTAAAAACTGATTACAAAAAGTCTGACTTGCGAGAGGTTACAAACACCCAAGGACAATCTCCTAATTTTTACTTCCAGTCCTATGAAAAGCAGGAGAGTTCCAAATCAGGAATGATTTCGATTGCAGTTTTAAAAAAATACACATAGAAAACTATTTGGGCCTCAAAATAATGCTTCCACACAAAGTTCAGTGTCATTCGCTGAATGACATTCATCATATTTTCAGTCTCAGGCCCAGACACACTCATTTTGCTTGCGTCAACTGCCTGAAATGAGCCAAACTACATATTGTTGTACACGTTCAGTGACGCTCACACAGCAGTCAGCAAGAGGTCACGTCTTAATTTAGAAATTCTGTTCAGCAGATTGCATGGTGTAATTAGGACTTAGGCTGTTGTCTATCCCCATGAGATACACACACTGTGGGGAATCTCATAAATATACAGGAGGTGTCACACGGCTTGCATACAGTATTGCAGCTCCCAGGCAGAACGCATTGCTTCTCACTCCTTTGTGAAGATGTGAATGTGTGAGGCCACTTCTCATCTGCTCGGTCATCAGGAGAATTCCACTGCAGCTTTGAAGAAGAGCCCATCTGCATGTTCACCCAGGACAAAAACGATGATTTCGACTGGACGCGGCACAGCGCCGCCACACGAGACACTAAGTACACACCCAACACCGGACCCAGTGGCGATCGCGCTGGCTCCAAGCAAGGTGGGTCACTCCGGAAACCCGAAAATCCCTGGGCGTCCAGTCAGCTTCAATCCCAACAAAGTTGTTTGTGATTTAAGTACTACAAACCAGGTGTAACACCTGTTCTCATATAAAAGGTTAACATTCAACTAGATATTCCACTTCACCTTGGAGAAACCGAGACAATTATTTCAAACGTCCATTACTTTATTTCAATTAATTGAGTTACTAGAAAAAATAATTACATTCAGGACTGGAAAAATCCATTTTGCTGTATTTGGTCTGCTTTTAAATGTTTTTGATCAAATGTGACGGCAACAGTTTTCATCTCGGCTCGCCGAATAGACTTGAAATAAGAAACCAGCTTGTGTTTATATTCTGCCAGGGATCAATAATTCATTGTTTCAAAATCTGATAAGACTTTTGAAAGGTAAATTGCAAATGTGTGCAGCTCGTGAAAGCTTGGTCGGGTCATTTAATGGATTCCCTGGATGAGTAGCTTGCTGTGTTGATTGACAGAAACAAAGAATCTTTGCAGCACTTCAGTCACAATGAAATGAGTCTGAGTTGATAGTATTTGCCACAATATTTTCCTTTTTAGGACGTGAGGTAAATACACTCATATCTGTATGTTTTTCCAAAACAGAAGTCGGGCACAAATCACCAACATGCTCAACTTTCACCATTCAGTGAGCAAGTAACTTAATTACATTCTCAGCTCGGTATTTACCCGTATGGCTGAATTATCATCGAGCATGCACCAATAGGAAGAAGAAAAAACTAAAAAAAAAAAAAAAAAAACACAGCTGGCATAGATCTTAGCGATTGCTTCTGCCAGCTGTAAATGAAGCTCAGCAAACACTGTACCTGCTTATTGGATTGGAAGTAAGTGAGTGCACACATTCAAATGGACACCACTCTGCTATTCCTTTTGTAATCCATGCATAAATTCCCACAGTACGCAGGATAACGGAGGCAATTATCACATTATTGGTAAGTGATGTGGCATTATATAAAATGGGCATCTTCAGTATGTTGCGCCCTTATTTGCAAACATGACTCTGAAAGTGCCGCACATTTGGAAATGCTGAAGGAAGTTGAGGAAATTCAAGTGTTGCATAATAGATGATTTCAGCTGTGCTCATTGTGTCACCAATTTCTTGATGCTGCACAATCGAGCAGCCTTGATCACTGGTTTTCAAGACAATCATTTAAATGAGTCTCTGTTACTATTTCTATAGTACATAAACCACACATGTAATATGATATCGCCAGATAAATGACAATGATGTATGTTGACTGCATGTGCACTTGTTCCACATTGAATCATGGTACAATTTTTTTTAAATGGAAATATAGTAATCCATTACAGGCTTTTATGTGAATCCTGTGATGGAAGTTATCTGTTGTGGAATATAAGTGCCTATTATAATGCTGTGGCACCAGCAGCAGCAGCAGCTGAAGCAGTAAATAATACATTGGCTTTAATCATCTAATGGTTTCAAAATGTCCAGCATTTCATTACCAGCCCCATTCCTCTTTGAGTATAATTATCTGATATGAGATTCGACTGGGGGAGATATTCCATTTGAATTTGGCTGGAAGGGGCGTGGGGCTGCTCACCAGCTACCGTCACTGTGCAGAGATTGGCTCCGGATTATTTGGCTCAGACACAATCAGAGGACTCGCTGATTCACTGGCATCGCCGCTGCTGTCCACGACGGCCGGGCCCACAGGGCACACATGTAACCTTATTGCCATTATCTGGATTCGCCGCGGGCTGTTGCGATTAGTGAAAGAGGAACTTCATAGAAAGCTTTCGTCTCTATTTCTGATATGGAAGGTTTCCTTTCCATGGTGTTCACGGTGACAAATACTCGCTGTAATAAAGGTAGAACATTATTCCTCGGGTTTGTGAAGCGTCTCTGTCGGGCACAGCAACTTTATCCTGAATCCTGACACAGAGTACGTTAAGTGAATTTGTATTGTCAGCAGAATTTAGAGCTATTTTATATTAATATTAATTGTTTCTGTGTTTGTCCTCTGTGACAGACTGTACAGAATGTATCCGACCTTCACCCTTAGTCGCGTGAGATTGGCGCGGGCTCCAATTACAAAAGTTTACAATAAACCAGTCGTCTGTTGAACATATTTGCCATTGAATGAGTACAAGTGTAACTTTAAGTTCAGTAAAACTGAAATAGCCCGAGGAGGTAACGGTTTCAGGTAGTGTGTGTGTCTTATTCTACTGAATTTAAATACTGCATTTAGCAAAATCCCCACTTTTGAATTTACCGGTCTGACCTCATAGCGAGACGGTCGTGGGTTCAAATACATTTCTGGATCTTTCTTTGTTGACATGGTATATTATCCTTGTCCGTGGGTTTCCTCCAGCTTCTCCGTTTTCCTTCCACACTACAAAATCATGCATAGGAGGTTAATTGGTGATCCTAAATTGCTCATTGTGACTGTGTGTGCTTGTCTGCCTCTCTGTGTTTGCTCTGTGATGGACTGGCGACATGTCCAGGTCGTATCCTGCCCTCGCACATGGATGGATGGATGGATGGATGGATGGATGGATGGATGGATGGATGGATGGATGGATCTTTATATATCCATAAATTTGAAACCATTGTTGTTATTGCTTATTCTTTGGGTTTTATCTATTAATATACTATATATATTTTGCTTGGAGCAGAAGTGGCACATAATGTCTTACCATGTCTAAATGTGTATTTCTGTGTCTTTTTCAAGGTTTCTATATGTACATTGAGACGTCCAGACCCCGCAAAGAAGGCGAACAGGCACGGCTCATAAGTCCGTTTTTCAACGTAGCACCTAAAAACCCCTACGGCATCACCAACCCTCCTGCGTACTGTTTCGGCTTCTTCTACCATATGTATGGAAAACACATAGGTAAGACTCATTTCCCATAAGCTCCTTCACATCGTAAACACTTGAAAGAACTGATTGAACTGTTAATACGCAACAGGAAATTGCTTGGAAAGGGTCAATGTTCATGAAAATGTATGAAGAAAAAGATAAGGCCAGTGATCCTCTATACTTTCGGTTGCCTAACCAGTAAAAGCAACTTCAAATGCAGCTCAAAATGCTTTAAACGAACGTGTTGCATATATTTCTGCCTTGCAAACACAATTTCGTTTACAAGATATCCAGCATGCGTGAGACATCATACAGGCTTGGGAAACATAAACATGAGATGCAGTTCCTGCACACGCTGTCCACCACCTACATGTTTCACAGTGAGGTCTTTGGCTTTTCGTTTTCTTCCTCTTATTTTTTTTTTTTTTAGAATCACAGTATTCAGCTGGAAAAAGAAAATACTGAAAAGAGTGGCGGCAGCAGAATTTTAGTCATTTCCACAGAGTTTGTCCCCGCTGTGGGTGCAATGGGGAGTTTTGTGCTTTCAAGGTAAAAAAAAAATAAAAATGTTTGTAAGTGCAGTTGTCAGATGTTTCCAGCAAAAAGATATCTCGTTTTTGCAACAAACCCCTTCAAAGGTGTGTACACAGATCCTGGGCATTAGCCCTTCCATTCATCTCTGAATGTAGATAACAACCTTGGATGGCCCATTTGAAGATGGCAGAGTGAGTGAAGGAGCACTCTGTGACTCACATCTGACTCTCCTCACCAGGGACCCAATCAGTCGACCACAAGCACTCCTGCTTCGAGTGCATGCTGTTTGTGGTGTTTGCATTTGGGACTGGTGAGCACGACTGAGCCCATGGCGCACAAAACCGTTGCTTATACATTGTTGAGTGTACGAGTGGTGAATTTTTCTCTCTCAGCTTCACTCCGCCTGTCATTAGCTACCGCGCAAGTTCACAAGGCGAGAAAACGGGCGTCGTGAGCGGCGCTGCAGGGTCGTCTTGGTGTCGTGGCGGCTGGATGTTATTCAGGCATGACAAGATGTTGCTGTGCAATCAAAGCGTTGTGGTCACATTCAAAATAAGAAAAGAATGGAATCTCAAGGTTTATTTTTCTAGCAATCATCCACAACAACATGGCCTGCCTTACAACATGCAATGGTGTTATGTTGTACAGTGGGAGGGATTCACAGACATGGTTGTCATGGTTGCGCACAAACCAGCCTGAAAGTGTGTGACACTGCTGCTTTGAGCTGCAGCTGCTCACAATTAACAGTATATGCAACAGAACATAAGTGACACCATGGCTGCTCCAAATCAATAATTTGCAGATTTTAGAAGAGGTAGAGCACTTCAACGTGTCTACATTCTCTGTCTACGTCGATACCAAGCGTTTTCCCTTTTCATAGACAAGCGCAGCGACTTATTTCTTGGCACATTGTTCCTCATGTGCACTGAAGTACAACACAGCGGTTGTCACCAATGATTGGGTTGAGGGTGACATTGTGCAATCAAGCTTATTGACATCTCCAACTAAATTATATCCAGGTTGCACAGTGATAAAATTACCATTACAAGTTACGCTGAGTTAAGCCAGTTAAAAACATTTATTGATCCCTGTAGCCACCAATTATGTAATAACTGTGTAATTAGTGTAATAAAGTAGCAAAATTTTCACAATCGTAATAGAGAAAGAGATTCATCAATGAATGAATACGGTAATTATGCCATCGACTATTTTAAGTGCACAAAACGTGCAAATAAAAACTTTTGATAAATGCATTGATATTTAATTATTGGATGCACTTATTTTTAAAGGATTTTTGAATTGCTACTCCTTAATGCAATAAGTTATTAGATTATTTGCTAAATGTTTCTATTTCTAAGTATTGGCAAGTTATTACATTATTGGCTTTGTTCCATTTGAAATGGATAGTTATTACATTATTACTATTATATGATTACATTATTTGTTGTCACAATCTGTCTTTTGAAATTTACAACTCACCTACAGATTTTTGGGGGCATTCAGTTGAAATGTCTTACAGGCCACTGCAACCATCACACGTCATCTGAAGTGAGAATTAATGTGTCCACTGTTATACTCGGACGTAGAAAGTCCAACATCAATGAGCCTGAGTTTGTAGAAGTATTTTTTAGATTTTTTTTTCACACGAAATATCTCCTATTTTTATTTTCCGTGATTATCTTTCATTGCATACATGGATGCCTCCTTTTATAGACCACCAAGTTTTATATTTGGAACCTAAATAAAAAAGCATGAGACTGTTCAGCCTTAATGATCCTTTTAGAGTCACAAATTGCAGCCCGGAAATATTTTAATTCCTGTTTAACCATGTAAAACACCGCATAATTTATTTTTTGTTTTTTATCAATTAATGAAGCTCAGACTATAAGACAACAAACCAAAGTTTCCCATTTGATCAACCAAAAACTGTAGCAAAACCAAATAATTTCTGCTCATTTTTTAACCCCAATGTTTTGTCTCTCATAAATTTAAAGTGAACTTATAGTGACAGCAAATAGAAAACATACAATAACAATAAAATAAAAGACACATAAATGCATTCACAAAAAAAAAAATAAAATGACAGGACAGTGAGGAAACACAAAGGGGAGACTGGAAGCTGCAGTTTGCTGCTCCTAAAACTGGAGCGTTGAACAATCTGTGTGGCAGCTGAACTCCTCTTGGTTTTAATAAGGCATGTAGCAGTTGGCCGCATTTACTTGAGTATACTGGAGAGACGGTGGTGGCATCATTGTCTTCTCCACCCTCCACCTGCTCCACTCCTCTCAGCTGCTGCTCGACCTGCTGCTCCAGACCACTCGGCTCGCTCCCTTTCTCTTCTTCCTCTTCCAATTTGAACGCACACTCCCATAATGTCGGTAAGCTTCTGTGGATTTTATGCCACACGCAAACTTCTTTATTTCTCTTAAAGTTTGGTTCATGACTATTACGGACATCCATCATATAAATAGTCGTGCAGATTGTTTTACTGAGTAATGGACCATTTTACCTCCGTTGCAGGTAAACTGGTTCCTTGAATATTTTCTTGATAACTTTCTTTTAGTAAACTATAGTATTTAGGTGTATTAAATAAAAACTCTGGTAGAAGTAAAGCTGAAAGCATGCTTACACACATTTAAACTATTGTTATTTTATGACTGTATTCTGTTGTATCACAATTTTGAGTCAGCAATAGGTGGACTTAGTATAAAATGAATTCAATTTCACCATCTCATGGAGCTCATCAGAGCTCATGAGAGACTTACAGTTGAGCCAGTTGATGTGCTTCAGATATTTGATGAGGATGATCACCAGGCTCGTCCCTCAAGGAGGAGTTGCTCAAATCAGCCAAGAACCCACTGGAAAGCTTATATCTCATGTTTGGTCTGGGAGAGGCTCGGGGGGGGCCCCCCCAGAAGAGTTGGAGGAAGTTGTGAGGGACGGAGGGGCGATGGCCGAGAGCTTAAACTAGCAGACTTAAGATCAGATGTTTGCGGGTTCCAGTCCCACACTGGACAGTTCGCCCTGAGCAAGATCCTTGACCCCATCGGCTCCCCGGGCTGCCCTCGGCAGCAGACCTCCACTCCTAGTTTATCTAGTTAAGGTTAACTGAGAAGGGATTTATATCTGGACGTTCATAAACAATTTTGGAAAACAATTAGTTTTACATATTTTCAACTTATGAATAGATAAAGGTTACAAATACTGTATGATAACATGCCCACTGTATAAACGACAAAGTTATTCAAGCCACACATGACTCTGTCCCCTCACATTGCTGTTTACAATTTTCCAAAAACAATAAATGATTGGTTTCTATAGTAGCGTGCGAGACATTTTGAGCCATTTTTAACCAGATATAACTACAAATTACTTCCAATTCTGTGCATGTACATGCATGTTGATTACATGTGGATGAAATTAGCTCCGATAACTTTCAGAAATATTTCCGGTAGTAGTGTAGAAGTGCCAATTTCTTATTGCCTTTACAATGATGATAGTTACCCTTCACTTGTGTAATGCAAACGGTGCATTTAGGCGTTTGTTTGTTTGAAAAATGAAAAAGACGTTAGACAGAAGGTGCGTTTGTTACAACTTACCTTACAGGCAAAATCTGAAAGGTGGCTTTTTTGTCTTTGAAATTAAAAATGTAAGATATAAAAAGTTATATATAGAAACTAAATCAAAATCTGATGTTCACATGTTGAAAGATCTCACCTGTTATGCCTGACACTGAGTTGACAGCAAGTATCCATAAGTAATGACGGTAATGGGGGGTCTGACCAAACATCTGGAGAGGTGGGGGAGCGGGAGGTGGAGAGAATGTAAGGATAGAGGTGTTGGAGGGCGACTCAGCAGGGAGATGAGAGCTCCTCCGGCTCCCTACCGAGGTTGAGTAGGCCGTGACATTTCCAATTTGCTCAAATTGATCGCCAGCCAGACCCTCTCTTCCCTGCCCTCCCCGTCTGTGGTGAAACCCGTGCCCAGACTGTGGCGTGTTATGATGAATGGGCTAAATGTCAAGGACTTGAAACCCAGCTCAGATCCTCCATGGCTACGCTCCATTTAGTATTCTGCCTCTCTGGCCGTGAGAGAAATTCTCTGCTGAGCTCGGGAATGTTGGTTTGTTATATTTTCTACCCAGAGAAATGAATACATAGACTCAATTATGTAAATGGCGTGCGAGCGCTCATATTGTACATTTCATCTTATCTCAAAGAATTGTGGCGTTGTAAATAGTCGAAGGCTTTTGTGACTCAGAGAGCCGTCAGACGTGGCCCAGCTTCCTCTTGAAAGTCTGGGAATTCGATGCTCTTTGGGACTGTGCTGTTGAGGTGAGTCACAGTCAAGCTGTGGCACGGCAGCGCTGAGGGCCAGAATCAGTCGATAAGGAGTCTCGCCTACACACTGATGAGAACAGTGGCACAGGCTCAAAGAAACTCCTCCATAGTTAGCCAGCGGGGGGATACCTGGGACAAGGTCACACTTAATTACTGAAGCACACATCAAAGTTTGCCTTTGGAGCCCGTGTCGCATTTGTTTATGGGATTAAGTCTCCTGCAAAGCACACCAAGAAAGTCTGTTTTAAGCCCGACCTTCTGAGAAGCAATAGAGCCATCTTTTCATTAGCAAGGAGGGTGGTACTGCTCCCCGATCCCCCTCGCCCTCGTACTCACTACATAATTGAAAAATTTCCTGGAGCGGTTTCTCACTTTTCACAAGACTCGCATCTTTCTCCTCTCAGATCGCTTTAAATTTCACAAGTGTCGGCCAAAGGTATTCTTTGCCCCCCCCAAAAAAGAAGAAGGTACTCCAAAGAATATACTGCATTTGCCTTTGCTCAGGATGTGATGACACTGACACAACCACCTACATCGCATCGAGTTCAAAGAAAATGTAAGCCAGCCAGCTCAGCAAGAATCCTCCTACATCCTAAACACTTCAACGGGGGATGAAACCGCAGGTCATGTTCTGTTCAAGAGCTCATATCTCACTGGAGATTGTGCTGTCGTGGGGGGGGGGGGGGGGGGGGGGGGGGGGTATACTGCACTGATGAGTGAATATGAACAGGGACGTACAGTAAAGCCTTCCTCATTTCCTCACAGAGGTGCTTTTTTTTTTTTTTTAAAGGGGGTGAGAAATAATGAGGCCCCTTGCTGAGGTGGAGATGTATCAAACGCAGGCCCCCAGTCCGAGGCACTGCCGTTTGGCCTAACAGTCGTGTGAACGCAGAGACGCCACTTTCCATACATGTGAAATTCACTTACCTTCAGAGCAGTGGTCCCACTGAGCTTTGCTGCGCTGCCAATACTAACTTGATTTGGATCCTCGGATGCTGCTCCTCCTGCTCCGCCGCAGGAATATACTACTCCCCTCTCACTAGTTCACATATTCTTACTGCAGGACAAATAATAATAATAAAAAAAATTTCATAAAAGGAACACATTGAGTATGTTTGGTGAGGAGGGTGAAGTGGTTGCACTCAATGTCATCATCTGACAGTTTTATATCAAAGCCCAGGGCCAGACAAGAGGTCTCACTGAGGGGAGTCTTCCATTCAGACCTTGTATATAGTCTGTTCTGTCTCAATAAGAGCCCATTTTTCTGTTATCGCAAAGGGGATATTTGAATTCAGCTGAAGTGCACATGTCAAATTGCATTTTCAAATGCAGAGTTGGCCTCCGTATACACATTTTAGTGATTCTTCATGTGTGGCCTCGGTGGGAATCCAGCTGGGTGAAAAGATTTCCAACTGACCATAAATTGGCTGTCTTCTACAGTAAAGTATTTACATTCACCCCCAAAAAAAATTCTTATCACATATAGCCCATTAGTAATAATTAATTTGGATTATCACGAGCTGGAGAATAATTTACCATTACTTACAGAACCTCAACGACCCAGTTTTTAACCTTTGCCTCTGCTTGGCTCTGATTCACATGCAGAGAAAAATGTACTTTTGAGAAGAAGTTGGCTATTAAAAATGCATTATCACTTGCAAGAGAAGTATCATTCTCGGTGCTGCCCTTTGTGGTAACTTATCTAAGGGAGTAGAGTTGTTTTTAGCAAAAGACAGCTTCATCTTTGGTGAGATTCTTCCTAATTCAAAAGGATTTTTGTATTCGGTTACTCCTGCCACTGAGAATCCCTCTAACTATGATGTTACCACCGCTTAAAGTCAGGAGAGTGGCAGGACACACATAGTAAACCATATTGCAACTTAATCTGGACAATTTAAGTTTTTTTCCACATGTGTGTTAATGTCTTTTTGGAGCAAAAGACGAACATAATCAGTTTCTCCTGCTGGTTGGCTGCTAGTCAGTCTTTATGAACCAAAGGTACAATTAAAAAGGGACATAATCCATAATCCATACATACCAAGATTCCTTGATACAACAAAGATATAATCTAACAAACACAATTTTTCTTACATTGTTGCATGTGATTTTAATTATATATCCTATATTTTCTAAACTATACACCTGAATATAAATCACATCTGTCAATAAATGAGCCATGAAGAGGAAACATAAATATGAGTTGCAATCATGCATAAGATACATTTAGTTCTCCAGATGTCGCTGCACCTTTGATTCATCTTGGCCAACAGCCGCTGTTCGAAATCCCATCTATGAAGTTTCCCAGATTATATCAGACAAAATATTTCTGCTGCTTAGATTACTACTTTTTGTTTAGTAGAGGGTTTGGGTGTTTTTTGGGCCGCATTTTGCTGCCACTGTCTGTCAACTATGGTAGTAATGGAGGATCTCTGATTGTCCTATAGCAGCACTCCTTGGTCATACAATCACATCTAATGCTTCCAAATGGTATGTACTGGTGTATATTGGTATATAAATCTCGATCTAATACAAGTTGCATGACTAGCCAAACAACTAAAAAAAAAAGGTTATATACAATAGTCGTGAGGAATTCTGTAACAAGAGCTTGTCAGATAATTATGAAATGTATTATTGTTATTATTCCTTCACTGATTTCTTTTTTCAGAAAACCACTGCCTTTAGCGCTACTCAAGGCCAGGGATTGGGTTTGTTTTTATTGTGTTGTGCTACATCACTTTACAAAGTTCAAGGAGGCTGCAACGTGCCTCTTTTAATAAAGAGTAGTTTCTTTTCCGGCTACGAGCTACTGTTCTCCATTCCTACTGAATAATACAGTTCCTGTTGGTCTGGACAAAAACAAAAGACAACAGAAAACTCAATAAAGATCTCAGTCCTGGTTGAAAACCGCACTGACTTTTCTAAGGCCGCACAAAAAGATCTCAGACTAAGTTTTGGACATATTTTATGAAGAACACAACCTGATGTTTAATGCACTGACAAGGTGATGGGGGTTGAAAGCTCACAAATCATTTTCACGCTTCAGATTTTGAATGCTTTTGGAAGTTCATTGTACTTTAGAACCATTTTCTTGGTGAGGTTTTATAGATTGTTTATACATTATGGATTGTTCTCAATAAACCCACACCCTATGACCACCAATGACCCAACTCTATTATTAAAGCCGAAGTGCTACCAGGAGCTGTCAAAGCAGAATCACCCCCCCACCCCCCACCCAAGCACATATCTGTACCTCATCACAATTTAATCACACTGCATCTCTAGGAATGTATGGCTCAGTTATTTGTCCTGACAAGCAACATGACCTACAGGACTATTTATTTTTAACATGAATTTCCTGTCTGAAGTGGATTCTGTCCAATTTACTAAAGGTGGATTCTTTATTCCGCCACATTTCCCAACCGTTTTTGTTAAAGAAAGTCATCTCTTTGTGTTGTCTGACTTGGCTAAATGTTTTATGTGTTTCAAAATATTTGATCCAGTTTGAAATGAAGTGAATGTAGTCTTGACAAAAACCATGTTCATTTGTGCGATTGTGCAGTTGCCTTTTTTTGTCATTGTGTAAAGCTCCTACATTTCCACCGAGAAGGAAACGGCATCCTCACGCTGATTTTAATGCACTGCTGAATGCAGGAAGGTGGTTACGATGGTTACCTTGAGTACCGATGACCTACTTAAATTAAATAGAAGCATTTTGTCGTTAGGGGTGCAACACAGAGGAAGGATGAGAAATGCAAGACACAGTGACTGAGTTCAATATAATTGCTACAAAATTGTCCACAGAAATAGTTTGCCTATAAAATTACAGTATATTATCATTATTAAGCCATTATTCTGAGCTATAGAGGCTCATCCACTAAGCCCCAAGCCTTTATTAAACATTTGCGTTCTCAGTTCTAGTCGACAACCCTGGGGTTGAGAATTACCAGGCTCCATGGAGTTTTTTCTTCTTTTTTTTTTTTACGTATTTGTTTCTCCCCCACAGGAACACTTAACGCCTTCCTAAAGCAGAAGGGCCAAACCACCTCGGAGGGTCCTGTGTGGTCGCTGAGTGGTAATCAAGGTGATCGTTGGAAGCAGGTCAAAGTAAGCATCCATCCGACAGCGTCCTTCCAGGTGAGAATAAAATACAGAATCAATCCACAATGCAGCAGCTCACCCACTGTTACGCTGTCTGTTTTCATTCCTCTGTGTGTGTGTGTGGTATTTGCTCATATGGGGGGGGGGGGGGGGGGGGGGTCTGTTCTGGATAGAGCACTTTATTGATATTTAGCCAAGAGGTGGACGGAATCCATGGACATTGTTTGGTATTGAGAAAGCAATATCATTCACACTTTGCCATCAGGAAGCTTAAACATTGCAGGCAGCAGATATAGAACTGTGGCGTTCTCCATCATTTTTATGGTTTGGGTTGTGGAAAGTAATTATAGTTTCGGCTGTGCTTATTTCCTCTCGGATGTCTCGCTGTTCAAATGCCATGAACATTCTTAGTTACAAATTTTGTGACATTAATGTTGAAACAAACTCTTGCCACCTGCTGTATCTTATATGAGCAATTTAACTAAATTACACTGTGATGTGACTTTTTTTTTTTAATGTTGCAGCAAAATTTCCATAATTATACGGCACCGCTTATTACAGATATTTATATTGAGCCATAACATTATGACCATTCATATGACATATGAAGTGAATAACATTGATTATATCTTGTTAATGGAGCAAGTGAGATTGAAATGAAGGTGTAAGACGGAGTGTGTAGGTGTAAGTTGTTTGACAGCGAGAAGACTGGGTCTGAACATGAAACTGAAATGGGATGTTCCTGGTCTACAGTCATTAATATGCATCAAGACTGGTCCACAGAAGGAAAAACAGTGAAAAGGAGAACTGATACATGAGATGAGAGACAGTCCACATGACAACACACCACAGACATCAGATGGAACAAAAAGACATCAGCCACGGCATGAAACAGGAATACATACAACAAGAGAATGACATGGACATGGCAGGGAATCTAAGAAATATATACATGAACCATGACGACAAGTTGAAGCAACATGACAGGACATAAAAGACAAGAGAGAAACACACTGGAAAAGAAGTCATGAAGGCTTTCAAAACTCATCTCATATATGTGGATGTTACTCTGCTTTGTGGCAGACAGTGTCGCTTTACTCCGTCATGGAAATTGTGCAGAGGAATGGTGGAATGGCAGTGGGAACTTTCACAATATTAAGCACATTGTCTTTGATTTTAGAATCAATCAGAGCATTTTGAATTTTGAATTTTTTTTACCCCCCCCCCCACTATAGGTGGTGCTGGAAGGTGTGCGAGGACCAGGCATAGAGGGAGACATCGCCATAGATGATGTCACGCTGGAGGAAGGAGAGTGTCGAGACTTACCGCCCAGTAAGTAGCGCCACACATCCACCTATACTCCAACACCTCCCATCCCTCTGAGCTAAGCTTCGGCTTTACTGTCTTCCTCTCCGGACAAGGTTGAGATTTACGGGAGGGGATTTAATCTGAGACAGTTGGCAGCATTGAACTACCATCTCATGGGGAAAACATGGTTGCCATAGCAGCAGGGTTGTAATCACATGAATGATAGCCATGTTGGCTGAGTGGAGCACTGTAATTGCACCGCAGGAACAAACGGGAGGTAAAAAATAGAAAACGGGGCACAGAAAAATAGCCAGCAATTGACAAGGTGATATTGGTTGGCAGACAAACGCTGTTCCTTTTGATTTAATTCCTGTTATTTATGCTCGGAGGAACATTATTTCTGAAAGCTTCTCAAGCTCAGACATCTCTTTAACATACCATAGATGAATCGAGCCAATGTGTTTTCATTTTTCATGTCAGTTGACAGAAAATAACCAGGCGTCTGTAAAGGAAAATGAAAGGCGGCCATCATAGTCTGCAAGATGTATTTGTGTCATTATTCCAGAATTATGATAGAAGTTATTTGTCATTGGGATCTCTTATGATTCAAAGCGACAACATTAATTCATTCACAGTTAAAGGAGTGGTCACCCAGGCCGAGGACAGAGTAGTGCCATGAATTATGCAATTCAATCTCACATGATGAATCTTACATGACTTTATGTGATGTAAGAGGGAAAATTGAGAAATATCTCATGAGTGCTGATCAGAGGTGACTTCTGACTGATGATGTTACTCAAGAGGTACAGTTCAGAGAGGGGAAGTTTAAGATGGAGGGAAGAGTTTGATGTTTTCAGGGGTACAATATTTGCTTTCCGCGCCGAGACTCAGATTAGATGATCACTTTGTCTTGTATGTCTGTACACAAACCAAACCCGCTCAGTCAACGTGGCTGCGGAGCAAGTCCTCAGCTTTTTGTTGCAGGGCCGAACAATGGTAACGGCCTTTTACTTATTACTTAAAAGCATATTGAGGACCAGAGAAGCACTCAGGGAAAATCATGATCATAATTGGTTGCTGAGCTAGTCATACAAACTAGTTTTTATTTTTTTTATTGTGAATCAAATGACTCAACTAAGATATTCTGAATTTGTGTCATATTAAATAAATCAGTGTTTTTTTTTTAGTTTTTTGTTTTTAAACAATGGTTTATCTTCTATTTCCCATGTAGATCTCAGTGCCAGGGCTCTGTCCACATCTTCCCATATATGGCTGCTATGTGTCACCTTGGTGGTGGCCCTCCTGGAAGGTCAGAGGTGACCCTTTTTTCTTCTCAGAGGCGAATATTCAGACCCACCGTCTGTGAGCTACACCCTCGGCATCCAATCACCAAAGATTCATGCATCCTGAAAAGCAGCAGGGTCCCCTCCCTCCACCGACGGACCACAGAGGGGCCGAAGTTAATGGAAGAGAGTTTAAAAAAAAAAAGAAAAAAAAGAAAAAAAAAACAAGTTCTAAAGAAAGATGCGCTAATTTTTTTAAAGAGACCTCTTTTACATGAAACACTCCTCGGCGCAGGACTCGGGACGTCTTTACGAGCACAAAGGCAGGTTGGCGAGGAACGAGCCTGGACTTTGGCGGAAGAGTTCACAAGCGTCGAGAGAGGATAGTTTGTAAAGCACAAGTACAATTTTATGAAGTTACGGAAATATCCGTGGAAGGCGGCGGAATACAGACACTGCTGACTTTTTCAATATGAAGTAACATTTCCCCTGCTTATGAGTACATGGAATCAGACCTTTCTCTGTGTATCTTTATCTTCATTTTCTCGCATCAGATGCCAATCATCCACATTTGTTTTTCACTCCGGCCCGGCCTCACGTCACTCCCTGGCATTTCTTTATCTGCTTGGTGCTGTAACTAGAAAAAAAAAAACAAACAAACAAAAAAACAACAACAACAAGGACTCCTGGCAACTTTTAGTTCTGTCTGCTTTGTCTCCCTGTAGCTGCCTATGTATCTTTTAACACTGTGCTCACGAGTCCAAGTGGCCGACTGGCGGTCTGGTGGCAGAACAATAAGAATGAGCAGAGGTGAGGACAGCTGGAGCAGAGAGCAGAACGAGGTCTGAGCTCGGGAGGTGAGGTGGGACGGGTGGAGAGGGAGCAGAGGGGAGGTGGGTTAACGGAGGGAAGGGGAGGTACAGAGCAGAGAGCGGAGAAAGGTAAGATTAGAGAGGCTTGACTTGAATATTCAGTCAGCGGTCTGCCTGTGGAACAGAAGCCACTTTACTTTCTGCCATGAAACAAAGTGCCTTCAGATTACAAACCGAATCGTGAGCCTGGGTGTTAAACAACGTCCAACAAATCTCTGTTCATGTTTCCTCTGATGGGCTATTTTTTTACATGTTTCTTTTGCCCCACAAGTGCTGGTGGGAGGGCCCCGGCGCGTTCGCCGGGAGTGCGGAGTCGCGCCACGCCTGGATGCTGCTCCTGACGGGACAGTCGTCTCGCCCGTGTGCGTGTTTGTGCGCATGCATTGCACCTACAGTGAGCCGATGCCCGCGCATGGTTTGATGACAGGGCAGCGCTGGCAGACCCCCGAGCACAGATTTGGAAACAATTTGGATTTTAAAAAATAAATAAATAACACACATCAGCAGCAGCAGTGAAAGTGAGGCTCTGGATCTTCTTTTTTTTTTTTTTTTTTCAGTTTTTTCCTGTTTTTGCAGAAAGACAGTTTGAGGATAAAGACTCTTCGCCGAATGAATACCCCTCTCTCTCTCTCTCTCTTCCCATAATTCTCCTTCCCTGCGGGTGAGCATTTTTTTAACAAAAAGAAGAAAAAAAAACAACTGCTGAATAAAACATTGCGTTGTACAGGGAGGAGAGTAGGAACTTTGGGACTGCAGGCTCTTCATTAGGGTGAGACGCCTCGGCCCTGTCCTCCACCATTTATATGGAACAATATGAGAATAAAAAGATAATAATGACCGTAATAATAGTCATGATATTTTATTACTCTAGCGAGAATGTTTCTCTGCTTTTACACAAACTGTGAAGATTGACTGTGGATGATCTACCTGAGACCATAACCTTAACCAGCGGGGTTTTTAAAAAAAAAAAAGTATTGTAAAAAAGAGAAAACAAGAAAACGAAAAATTCCGTTCATTGTTGGTTATGACAAATGTTTTGAGGACTTGTGTCTTGTTTCTTTTTTTTTTCTTTTTCTTTTTTTTTTTTTGTTGAAGATGACTTAACTTCCTTTTTCTTCTCGTTGTCTCCCTTTGCATTGCTGAAATATCAAAGCTGATGGAAGCATACGAAGTAAACCAATTTGGTAAATGTATAACTTGTAAATGTAAAAGAAGCTCTATTCAAAGGTTTATGATAAATGTTTTATGTTGGAGTACAGGAAGCACAACATACAGTTTTAAGGTCTCAACATATAAAGTCCATTTTATATTTCTCTTGCACATACATGACCTCCCCCCCCACACAAATTCAGGCTTACCAACACTCTGCAAATACTTTATATTTAACAGAAATCCATGGGTTGTATTCATATTTATAGTGCAACCACAACACGAAAGGCGAAAAGGCAGCCGAACCCTCCCCGAATGCCGGCTGAGTGCACGTTGGGTTTTGGTGTTGTGGTTCAGCATATGTAGCCTCTCCAGTGGAAGCCTGGGTTAGTCCGAGTGGGTTGTGTACATGTGTGCGCATAAAGCTGTGTACAATAGGTGTGATACATGTAAAGAAGATAAATATGCTGAGCAAAACAGAGCAGAATGATGAGCTTTTTCAGGGCATCCTTACTATATCATTATGGTCTGTATAATGTTATTACAGAGACATACTCATGAGAAATATTATATGCTATCCATTGCTGTATTTTATTTTAATTTTTTTCAATATGATTTTAGACATTTTCATTTAAAATATAGGATCACACTGAATGTAAATGGAGTTCCTGGGAGTTATTTGCTCTTATAGTCTTACTAGATGTAATGTTTTACCGAAGCATATGTTTTGTGTGCTTTTGATGATGAGAACTTTAAGACTTCTATCGGTTTTTTTGGACACATCAAGAACATCTGACTTTGACGCAGACTTTGACACAATCCCCCCCCCCCCCCCATAAAATACACGCTCAGATAAACTCTCCATTAGTTAGCTGTTCTATCTTCCTGGGGTACAACAGGTGATGAAAAGTGCCAAAGTGCCCCATACAGTCGTCAGTAAGTATGGATATGAATTTGTTATGGTATTTTGGTAACTGTTCCTTTTATAACCCTGAGTATTTGGTCAAATCACGGTACCAACAAAACATTCGCATTTAGGCAAATGAAACCTTGCACTTGAAGTTAATTTAAAAAGAAAACCTGTGTCATGTCAAAGCTTAAAAGTTTTTTTTTTTTTTTTAGGTTACCTGAACAGAAAACTTCCTCCTTCTGAATCAGACCCTTTTGATATACTCGGGCCCCGCTTTCATGGAAACATTTGAAGTGAAAACTCATAAATTTTGTGTTTTTGGTTCAGAAAAAGTTTTGCGTTTACACAACAACGTTTTGAAAACCATGTGAAATGCTGCAAATTAGTTTTCATTCACTATATAGACTGGGAGTCATGAAACCCCGGAGTCCGCCATTGTTGTTATTGTCTATCCACTGACGCATTTACAGGACTATTTACCCGTTGTGCGCATTTTCAAAAAGTTGCATTTTCCCCTGTTTCCACGGCGACAGAATCGGACCACCTTTTAACCCGTTTTTTTTTTTTTTACATTATCGATTCAGTTCTTTTACATCTGTGTATGTTTTTAAAAACAATTTGTCTAAAAGTGGCATAGTCACAATATGAGCAGAAAACATAAAAGATCAATGAGGAGTCACTGGTGGAAGGAAGAAAAGACCATTTTCATGTTGACCGTCACATTCAACACGAAAAGTTGTTTTGAAAATGGCAGGAAGTTTGAAAATCACAGCAAGACGTTTGTACCGCGAAAGAAATACAGCTGAAACATTTAAACCAGGGTTTTTTTGGATTATCCCATTTGTTAGGAGCATGAAATCCCATCAGATCCAATCATCGCAATTATGTGATTACTCACAAAAAAAATGCATTTAAACAGCTCAGTGACTTTTTTTTTTTAATCCATTTTTATTTGATCTATCTTTGAACAATAAAGAAAATCAAGGATTTTATTTCCCTCAAACATCAAACTATTGCTCTTTTTAAAAAAGCAGCCCAAGTCACACTCAAAGCGAAACTCTTTTGTGGTTTGTGTTTGCTGAATTTATATCAATATTAGTCAGACCTCATTTCTACCCTCTGTCTGTGATGTGTATGATTTAAAACTGGGTACATTCATGCGAGCTGAAAATGTCTTTTGGGTTAAGAAAATCCTATCTAATTTTCCCCAAATTGCTTTTTAAATTGCACAGCAAAGTGAGGATTACTGTTTATTTCCGTGGTGTTGCAGCTCTCACCGTGTCCTTGTTTTCCATTGCTGCACTCAATGTCAGCCTCTGCCATTTGTGTACATGAGGGATGTGATGTGGGGCTGGCGAGTAGCTTACACACTCAGTTCTGCTCTATTTCTTGATAAAAGTCCTTTAATCTACTTCAAAGTACAACTGGGTAGGATTAGCAGTTGTGGAATATGTACACAAGCGCTGGTTATGAATCATGTTTTTTTAACAGTTTGCTGACTGATTTTAACAGCGGGAGGCAGGAATGTGTAAAGTGTCCATAAACTTAAAGAGGCAAAATGTGGGGGGGGGTTTTCTGTGCGAGTCTGGGTGCTTGAGCGTAATTTGACCGCATGTGCCAAGTGTTTGGTTTTTGCGTCCTGACACATTTGCGGTGTGTTGTTTCTTTCCAACGATTCACATTAATGATTCATTATTCTACCTTATAGAAATAAAATCAAACTTTTTTTTTTTCCTCTTCCATTTTGCACATTTGTGCAAGATCAACACGTTCAGTAACATCGCACTCTTGGTCATTTTAAAAAAAATTTCAATTATCATTGATTTTAGGTTTTAACCAGCAACATTTCGTGTCCGCCATAATTGAACACAACAGTTCAATAATAAAGCCCAGAGTTACCGCAATCCCCCACATGGAGGCTCGAGCAAAGAGGCCACGCTTACATCAGCTGATTTTTGTTTCAAGATGTCTATTTATGTGTTCGGACACTTATCTCTCATTCTGCAGTTATGTACTGTGCTGCAGCACTTAGTCCATTACCTCAACGCTCTCCAAATAGTCTGAATATCTATCCATCCATCTATGCTTTACCCAGCAAACACAGAAAAACAAATAATCACACACATTCACATCGTTAAGCAATTTAGAGTGAACCGTTAATCCAAAACGCTCTTTTATGTACCGTGAGGGAAAACCCACAAATGCATAAGGAGAACATGCAAACTCTCCAAATGAAGGCATTTAAGCCTCCTGTAAGCCTGCAGCTTACTAAATATCTTGTAGCTTAAGTTCTCAGGTACAAGTTCTGCTGTTTTCTGATGGGGTGCAGTGAGCGCTCTAAAATGATTGACATTAGTTCCTTATTATTGAACTCTGGTGCTGCTTGAAGCTGCAGTTTGTATTGGATAGTTTTTGTGCTTTTGTTCAATAGGATCATCATCTACAAAGTATAGCCTGGAAATATTCCACAGGTCACGACAAACACTGCTCCTCACTCATCAGTCATTTGAGATCGTTGTATTTGAATAAAACGCATTTTACTCGCCATGTGCAACGAAATAATTGCCTTTAACTGCAGAGAACAGGCATCACGTGTCAGTCTTTATTGCACCGTAAGCAATGAACATGTGGTTAGTGGGGGGCGGGGAGCGGAGCTGTCAGCAGAGATGCTTTCCTTTGATACTGCCTGATATGGTTCAATCGATTCACCACCTTTGTAACCTAAATGTTACATAATGCTCTTAATTGAGCTGGAAAGGGAGTTGTCAAATCTGGTAGAAGCCTGGAGAACCAAGGAAGCAAGCAAGGTCTTGTTTTCAATGCTGTTTCATTTGAAATTCCCTTTAGGAAAAAAACAAAAATCAGTTGTCTCATTTGTGCATTAATGAATACATGAATGAATAATGCAGTTGTGCATGAATGTACCCAGTGCTTACATTAACACCATTAAAAACGGAGGTACTGTAGCATTTCAGGACGTGGACCGTCAGATTGAACAAAGTCGCTGCAACACGCAACATGTTGAAACCATTTCTCACTTCTTTGGCAAATTTGATTAAACTTATCCATGTGAGTAGAACCATGACTAGTTGCTCCCTGACTAAATGTAATTCATAACAAAGTATTGCCCCATTCCTGGCAACAGGGAGGCACACCGTCAATACGATTAACCACATGTGAAAAGGATTGGAGAGAAACCGCTGCTGGTATAGTTTTGCTTTCTCCGACTGTAATTCAGTTAGAAATGATATCCAACCAAGAAACTTTGCGTTTTGCTTACTGAGCTTTTATCAATGATTACCTTCGACTGTGAAAACCATCTTGCTCCAAGGGTCTCTAAAAGGAACAGTCCCAACATTTCTTTCTGAGTGGAAATGTTCTCATTTTCTGTTCAACCTAAGAAGGGCTTTGTCACATTGTGCCATTTCATTACGCTATTTCAGCAACACCCCCCCTCCAAAAAAAACCAAAACTCCCATTCAGTCTCACGAGCGTGATACAATTGCAGCTGGTCGCCCTAATTATCACCGTACGCACAACCTGCTTTGTTGGTATTGATTCGGCGGAGAGAATTGGTGCCAAGGAGGGGACCATTGTGGTAACGGGGGTTAAAAAAAAATAAAATAAAATAAAATTTGCAGTAGCATTGAATTTGGCAGCCGGACAGAAAAAAAAATATCATTCGAAAGATTCAAGCAAGAACAAAATGTCTGTCACATTAAACTTGAAGCATTACTCGTGTGGGGGTGGGTTTCTCTCAAATAAAATTGCCGCCTTTGATGCGGTGAGTTTCTTTCACCTCCAGACGGAGAGTGAGTCCTCGACAGAAGGCCGACTGCAGCCTCACTAAATAACTGGAAAAAGGTAGACACATTTCTAAAGGTCTCATTTTACTCTGTCAGGGAAGAAGAAGTGTCCTCGATTCGATGGCGCGGCTGCTGCTCAGCGTGACGACTCCACCAGAGGGAAAACCGCCACCTTTTGGTATCAAATCTCACTGCTTTGGTGCAGATTGACTAAATAGATATTCAAACCCCCTCCACACACACACATACATGAAAAGACTCCTCCCGGGGAAAAAAAAATCTTAAATTTGATGCTGCGATATGGAGGACGTAGCGAAAGCATTGTTTCAGTGATGTTATTGATCTCGTTCTGTGCCAACACCCTGTAATGATGACCTGTCACTCTTCTCTGTTTTGTGCTCTATATTTATATATGATCAGGCTTCTTTTTCACTGTATTACTTTGGATTTATCACCCTTTTTTTTTTTTTTTTTTTGTGCCATACCTGCAACTAATGACAAAAATAAAGAAAAGAAGTATTTTATGTGCCGTGTCGAATACATTTCACACCAAACAGAATGAGATTAAAACCTAATGGAGCAGAACACAATAGGATGAATTATAATATGCAAGCCTGTTTTATGTCCTTACTGCCTCAAAACACATCCTTTTGTTTCTGTGGCTTACCTGTGCTTGACACCTCTGATGCCAGTTTTTTTGTTGGTTTTTTTTTTGTTTTTTTGCAAAGAGAAGGCAAAGCTATTCCCTGAGTGGCCACCTGTCTTCTACTCAAAGGGCCAGAAACAAAAGCTTTTGTGTTGTGCAAATTGTTCCTTTGACTGTACTTCCCAGTCCCCGCTTCTTCTGAGGAGTTTGCTTGTTTTCCTCTCAGAGTGGAGAGTGTGCAACCCGATTGTGGCAAGAAAAGCAACATCTGAGGGGGGAAAAAAAACAAAACTGAGGAATAACAATGGACTTGAAAGTCATCCAAAGGTTATTCAGCGGGGTACTCGACGGCGAGGAGGGCTCTGAGAGAACCCGAGCGGGATCGACGGGACGCCAACTGGTTGCACGATTGTTTTTTCCTGACCAGTTCAAAGCTGCAAAAAAATCAACAAACCGTTTATTTTTCATAGGTAGCCAGAAGATTAATGCATCTTGTGGGGTAATACAGACAATTGCATAGGAAATCTTAAAGTGTCCTGTGGGGTTTTCATCCACTATCAACACTCTGGAGCCGAAGGGGGATTTCAATTGTCGCTCACAGGTTTACTAATGCAATTCAAGAAACATCAAAGATCGTGTCCAAATACTGCTGCATTAAAAGTTATGAGGATAATGAAAGGGTCATATTGAAGACATATGTCCTGAATAATTGACGATTAAATAACTTTTGTTGTATCATTATATTCAAATTTTTGTGTTTTTATTAAGAGCAATATTTGGTACGAGTAAGAATGTTATATTTACTTGATATAAATGACTTCAGTTTTCATCTTTAAAAGCTAGCGTAATTTGATTAAAACTAAATAAAGACTAAAGATCTGATTACTTTAACAGTGATTGAAACACAGAGGTCACGACGTAGACAGCAAATAAGAGAGCGAATGGATAATCATGGATATATTTTTATTCTATACGCTCGTCCTTCCCTTCAAATGTCTTGGTAAAGTAGCTACTTACTAAAAGGTCAGTGGCACCGACCTCCTTCCAGAGATTCTTCCAGTCATTTGTACCTTGTGCACAAAACTCTTGCGCATTCAGACGAGGGCACGCTCTCGAAAACTGAAAATGCATTGATTTGCATCTATAATAAGCGCTTTCGGTGCATATCATATTAATTGCAATTATTTGGTCGTATTTACAATAAAAGAAGGAGCAGAAAAGCTTCCAGTTTTACCAAGGAAGACAGGAATACTGACGATCCCAAACTGCCACCCGGAGGTGGCAAAAGTACTCACAGATACTTGTGTGAAGAAAGAGTTTGGTAAAAGTACTTATTTGACGTGTTTAAGTAATAGCTAATAAAAAGAACAGGCTCTGTAAAGTACAGTTTTAGTAAAGTAAAGTTTTAAGGGACACAAACACATTCTCATTATTTGTGGGGGAAAAACTAAAAGATCAAAATACTTCATATAAAACTATTTGAATTACTTTGAACTATGCTGTTTTGGAAGCATTAAATCATTACTGATGTTACTTAATCCTCCTTCAGCCTGCATTTCGGTTAAATCTGAATTATCATCCTTAAAGTTGAACTCACCTGTTTGAAGAATGCGAGAAAGATAAAGGGTTTTTGTGTTCAAATCTAGAGAGTCAAAATGAAAACCTTGTGGCAAAATTAACTACCCAAGTGAAGTACAGATACCTGAGGACTGTTTAAGTACCGTAACAAAGTGCAAAGACTCTGCAACTTGTCTCCAACCACAATATTCACGTTGCTGCGGATGTTCATCCAATAACAAGTGGCAAGAGGAAAACATCAAGTTCGCAAAGTTTCAAGCAAAATCAGTGGAAGGTTCATAAGAAAAGGAGACGCCAGTTAGACCTTCAGGCGAAACTTAAGCTTGGTGAGTAGCACTCAATGTCAAAAAAACATGTTCGAAAAATAATATTCTGAAGCTTCCTATATAGCAGTTGCTTTACGTTACTTTCATGTTAAAGGAAAAAAAAAAAAAAAAAAACACGAGCGTGCTGAAGATGGCAGCGTAGCTGCCGGCAGGATTCTTTCCAGCATTCATAAATATGGCTACCAGCTACTTCAAGCTCTGCAGTTTGTAGAATAACGTCTTCACATGTTATCATCACAGAGACCTGCATGCTTTCTGGAAAAACGTCAACATTTGTGATTTTTGTTTGTTTTGTGACGTTAAAAGAAATGACTGGCAGATTTTTTTTTCTCTCGTCTTTCCTTTTATTTCTTTTTATGCGATAACTCCAGACCTTACAGGAAAGCAAACAAGCATAAGTGTATTACCGCACTATATATTCTTTATATTCATTTTAAGTGGTTACGAGAAGGCCATGGTGCAACTTCCTGTCCATGCACTGCTGACAAATACAGCAAAGCTTGCCAGAAATGATCTGCCTGCACTTCCTATGTTTCTCCTCTATACTGCCCTCCTTTCCCCCAGGGCCAAGCACTGTCCATACACTTGAAAGGCACGCTGTTGTTTTTCTAGAAATGGAGGAATCTGCCAGTAGTGTTGTTTGTCAGCCCCATACCCCGGGGGAACAGCGGGCAAGTGCTTTATTGTTTTATGAGATGCTGATTTTGTCATCAGTCTCCCTTTAGCCTCGGGGCTTTCCTAAGGCTGCCCACCGATTTAGAGGATGCTGTGGCTGTGCGTGTTTGTGGAGGGCATGTGGGCACACATATGTGCGAGTCCTCTGGTGACAAAACACTGAGTTGTTGCAACAATATTTGTGCCTTTCCCCCGTGGTGCTTTTGCAGGAATTTGTAGCTCTATGATGGACAATCACTAACACATGATGCTGAATTCTTAGCCCTCACCTTTACTCCCGGCTTTGTTTTGTCCTGTATTTCAGCATTGCCAATGACGAAGGCTGGCTTTACTGATATCCAAGAGCTGATCTCTGTGTAAATACAGATTCATGCTGGGGGGGGGGAGTTTCTTCCATTACACTGACAATTACGGTGGAAGGAACTGCTGCTGGTAAGTGGAGCTTCTTTATTCAAAAAGGTTGTTGGGTACACAACCCTAACATTGTTCCGGCAAACAAGCCACTAAAGGTAATTTTACAGTCTTTTAAAGGCACTCTAAAGTTTGCTTGTGGCCTTTATAATCTTGTTTCCATCCTGCGTACCCTCTGTGAAGCGTGACAAACCTCCTTTTTTGTCCAGATAATAAGTTACTCCCATAAAAAATTCAGATTGTTTCTGCTGCTGATAACCCCTCGTAGCATTTGGCCTTTAAAATCCAGAGCACTTTCAATTACCCTGCTGCATGTCCCATTCGTCCACTCCCTTATCGTCTCCCTCTTCTGTTTCAGCGAGCCAGAGGTTGCCCTGCAGATCCGCATTAGAATGCGCACCTGGTATCTCGGCCACAGAACAATGCCATTTTACATTACATTCTATTCCCTTTTCTCCTCGCCATGCGCCACAAAAGCACTCTGTTTACAGGGCCACCACCGCTTTCTGGACGGACGGGAAAATGTCATGGAATGCTAATGGTCTGCTAATTCTCCTCTGACAGGCCTCCCCATGTCAGTCAAACAATATCTATTCAGCCATGCCAGCGGCGTCAAAGTCATTCAGGCAAACATGGGATGACCACGGCTGCAGACAGTGCGGCGTTGACATATTACCAATATTAAAAAACACGCCTCATTTATGCCCCATCAACATGTGTTGTGTTTGGACTAATTTATGTTCATCAAAGATGATTGAAGTTGATTAAAAAAGCACATCAGGCATAGAGGATCTGAAAGAGTCCCACACCACTGGGATTTCATTTCATTCATTAGCTGGTACATACCTTTGTTGCCTCAGCGCATCTTTGCCAGGCAACACTTTGCCTTAAAACAGAGCAAATGCTCCATGAGGTATTGCTCTGCTGGCATCGCCATCACCGGCGTGTTAAGTACCGAGGCATCACAGTCTCGAGCAGGGATTTTCAAAGTGTGCAACGATACTGGCATCTTCTCACAAAGGTGGGGGGGGGCCTCTTCCTGTTAATTCTAAGATTTTTTTGGATCAAAAGCTACAACAAAAAGCATGACTCTTCTCGTGTCCATTTAATATGTTGTGACTCTATATTTACTCTGCAACTGTTGGTTTGTCTTCATCATACTCAAAATAACTGATTATAATTCTATACAAAAGGGACAAAGCATTCATCTGACCCCCCCCCCAGATTTGTCCTGCTGCTGCAACCTCACCTGAAGCTCTCCGGCGCCCCCCAGAGGAGGCCTGCCTCACAATATGAACACCACCCGTCTCCAGAAAGCTCACAATTAGCATTTCCTCCACCAGGAACAGTGATTTGCCGCTCCACATACATGTGAACACCTCTCACTCAACTCGTGGCTCTGAGACATCTCCTTGTCCTCTCATGGATGTTGCATAAATTAATCCCTCTCATGTGCTGCCATCTGAGCCGTGCTGATGCAAAACTTCAGGCTGAATAATTTATCCGTCTGCCCCTCGGAAGCCGGCGCTCGCACCGGGTGCCACCTCGCATAACTAGGAGTTCTCATCACAGACCCGAGCCCGCTGGCATCCACTCAGACATCTGTGTTGTGTGATAAGAGCACACGTCACGGGAGGAAGACATCAGATCTTATTTTGAAATCTGACTACTAGTTAGGAGTACAACAGGGGGACTAGCTTAGGGACTGCATAGTGGTCACCTGCGCTTTTGTTTCACTTCTGCAAAAGCACACTTTTCATTCTTTCAGGTGATTAAACAGTAGAAGGCATCATGAATTTAAGATTATTCAAGGTGTCGCCTTGTAGCAGAACTCATTCAAATATGCCCTTTATTAAAGGGTCTAATGTTAAAAGATGGACTTTAATATCTTCCGTGTGAGTCTTTCAGGTGCTGTGCAGATTGATGATGACTTTTCTGAAACTCGTTTTCACTTCTGTGTGGTTGATTCTTGTGAGAAATTTCAAATGAGATGTCTAATTCCGCCTCTCAGAGTAAATATTCGCTTCAGCATTTGTTTGCAGAGCCCTCTTTTGTTTCCGGGGCTATCAATGTATAGTTCCCCCGCTAAGTGATTTTACCAAATTAATTCAGGCATAGTAAGGCATCAGCTTCGAGACAATGCCTCCCCTCGTTCTCCCACATCACGTCCGTCATGTTCACAATATTTTTTATGGATCATTTCTCAAAGAGCTAATTGACAAAAAAGAGATTTCATAAGCTTTGTTTACTGGTAGGCTATGAGCATAATGCTTTGGAGCTAGCGAGATAATGATTGGTGCTCCTGTGCATATCAAGTAGGGGATTCATTTGTTCAATATGAATTGTGTGTTTATCCAAGCAGCGTCTTGGGTGTGAGGACACGGGCTTTTCATTACTGTTAAATGTGCTGATACAGATCAAGAGAGCATAAATCTGCTCCCGTTCCGTGTCAGCGAGAACAAGACCGAACCCCGGCGCGTTCCCCAAACGCCGCCACGCTTTAAGTCTGCCGTCTCAGTCAGCGAGTTGCATTGTGAGGAAGGTTGCAGGCAAGGTTGTTCATCATGGGACTGAGCGAACCCCACCCAGATCTTTATCCGCCCACCAGATGAGTTGCCTTTCGCGCCCCGTCCCTGATGGACTGCGCCGCGTCGGGGGCAGCCATCCGATCGGTTTTGCATCACGCTACAGGACAGAAGGGGCGTGATGACTCGGGTGACCTTTGGATCATCTATCAGTGCTGAAGTCTTTCTCCTGGAATAAAAAATGTTGCATTAGCTCAAATGACCTTTTCTCATTAACACGTCCCGATTACACCATGCCACAAGGATCCACCCCCACTGCTCCCTTATCTCACCGCACTTATGAGCAGTCACGCCATTAAAAATGAGCCCAAGAATTACAACTTCAAATGTCCTACTTTGAGAACTGTTCACAAATTTGATCTGGTAAAACACTGAGCTTTTCTTTGTCTTATCTCTTTGCGCTGTGTGTTTTGACAGCGCTTGAGCGTGAGCTGTGAAGGCGCTGAGGAATGACTCATTGTACAGTGTGATGAAGTCACACGCCCTTTGAATAAAAATAGGTCACACATGAAACTGAGCCTCAAAATTATCACCAATTTACACTTATTGAATCAGCATTTCCAACATCGACGGCTATCTCCCAGGCGGCTCATTCATCCTAATGAGCGCATCATGATATATTTGTTTGGCAGATGTCACTCCTCTTCTGTGACAAGTTTAATACCAGGACAAAGCTATATGTGGTGGTTTATTTTTTAGTCTGTAATGTGTCCATTATTTCTTGAGAAGAATTGCAAGATTAGCTGATAATTCTCTGCAGGTTTATTCATTAAAAATGGTTATTTGATAAACTGTAATATCAAGACCAGCTTGAAAAACAGGAATATCTTAAAATGAAAAAAAAAAAACTGTATTTTGCGGACTCTTCATACCAACAATAATAAAAATATTTCCTCAATTAAACACCCTGTGGATATCCCAGGAGAAATAAATCCACTGAGGGCTTGTTTTCAACATGATTTTCTTGTAGGTCACATGGAGCTGCTGAAATGATGAAATGAGAGCCATAAAAAGACGTGTTGATATCAGACTTGTACCAAAAAACTTGTTATCCTCTCTGCATTCATTTGCACTCAGTAGTTTTTGATATCACACGTGTGACTTTTGGAGGGATGAGAGATAGATAGATAGATAGATAGATAGATAGATAGATAGATAGATAGATAGATAGATACTTACATATTGTCCTTAAAAAAAGATTTATCAGACATGTTAGTTTTCGAACGCCGCCTATGAGGATGAATGATCCAAGATTCAAGATTCAAAGTGTTTATTGCCATGTGTACAGTAAAGAAACGTGTTTCCCTGCACAATGAAATTCTTACTTTGCTGCCCACACTAAAGGCCACATCATTTAAAAACTATAATAAACTTAAGCAATAGAAATATAAATCTATACATTAAGACTGTGCAAAATACAAGCGATATGTATAATATACAGTTTTAGGTGGAAGTAAAAAACGCGACAGTCTGTACATAAACGTGCGAGGTAGTCAGCAGTAGGTGGATGAGATGTGAACTGTGCGCGTGCGCGTCTAAAGTGCATATACAGTACAGACGTTGTGCAAATTCAGTGTAAATGAGAGGTATGGGGGGGCATGAATAGTCCATTGGACTCCTGTCAGCTGTTTAGGAGTCTGATAGCAGAGGGAAAGAAAGAGTTCTTGAGTCTGGTGGTCTTGCATTTCACACGTCTGTACCTCAGGCCTGAGGGTAGAAGTGTGAACAGTCCGTGTTGGGGGGTGAGTGGGGTCCTTGATGATGGCAGCAGCTCTCCTGTGGACTCTGCGCTTGTAGATGCTCTGCAGAGAGGGCAGATAGAGCTAGACAAGATTCCTTCCCCCCACACACATATTTCACAGTGTGGCTGAGCTGGTGTCAGCTTGAAATCATTTGAGAAATATATCGTTGACAGGTATTTGCCAACTTCTGCAGGTTTCAAGGTTTCAGTTAACACGCTGTGTTTAACCAACAACCCTGTTTTCTGATATCAAACTTCCACATAGTCAGACATTTTAAATATTAAGCATTCACATTTTTAAAATCTCTCAATAAGTACTGAATGGCTTTCCCTGAGCTTTCCTTCATGCATACTCTCACACAATTCAAAGATCTTTACCAACCTAATACTGTTTGTTTGGATCGTGGTCGAACCGGCAGATGCTCAGGGAGAACATGAAAACGTGACACAGAATGATTTCTAAGGCTGACATTGAACTTTTTTTTTTTACTTTTTCTGTGCAGTAGCTCATCATATATCTGCTTCCATAGTTGATAGTAATTTATTACATCAATGGCTCCCAGATATTATTCTTTCAAAATCATTATAGTGTCTCAATATAAAACCTCGTTCCTGGGAGGATGAATAGCAATAATTTTGCTCATTTAAAAACTTTATTTGAGCCTCATTATCCAGCTCCATTCATATAAATGTTTGGAGTTTATATGAGTTTGAGGTTGTGAAGCAATTAATTGTGCAGATGCTCAGATTAAGCGGTAAAACTTGTTGGTTTTTCCAAAACAACTACTCAGTCAGCTTCATGCACTGTTTTCATGGCCAGCTCAGTATATGACCTATTGGCCCTTATACTTAAATCACTTTAGGTACATAAACCATTAAAATGCTAAACTGCTCAGTATGAATTACATCAAATTGGAGTAATGGTTTCCATTGAGAATTTCCCTTTTTTTCCCTTTTTAAGTAGGACACAATGCACATTCATGCTTGTTGTTTCAGCGAGACTTTCAGGCACCAAAAAAAAAATGCTGCAATGCACCACTGAGAGCTGGATTTAAGCTATAAATATACAGTAAAAGTCTAGAGGTTATCTTCAACTCCATCTGTAGTGTGTTACTCACCTCTGTTCTCTGTTCTTGTATCTATCAGTTTACTTTATTAATATCCTTTAACTTTATGTTCCCTTTTAACTTTGCTGTTCCTCATTTTCCTAATATTGACAGTCTGTAAATGCAGTGAAGTGTGAAATTTTAATTGTGTGCCGAAAGCTATCGCCAGGTCCCCCGGGGAAAGAGGTGGAGATGCAGATCTGGTTCAGTGAAGTTTTCACTGCCTGGAGCATCTATCGATCAGGAGAGAACAGTAAATAGTGCAGCGTGTGGTCACACACAGAGACCCCCCTTTTCTTTTTCTTTTTTGTTCGGCTGCTTTTTGCCACTTCTGCCTCAATTCTCTGGAGATGAAGTCCTTCTCTCTTGCTCCTTCCTCTGACAGTGCTTGGGTGAAAGTTTGATTATTGAAAAGTAGCATGGTTCACTAAAGGGGAAACTTGGGATCCTTTCTAATCAGGAAGGACAAGGGGTGAAAACACGAGTGGGCAGCAGCAGCATAACATGCTCTCTCTTTTAAGAACAACCTATTCCTCCTCTAAAGGAATTAATCCTCGTATTGTGCTACAAATTCCTCCGGAATGAAGCAAGAAGTCAATTCAAGTGTGTGAGAGATTTGTGTCGACGTCAGCGTGTGCTTGAGAATTTAGAAGACACGGGAAAGCACTTGAAATTTTTTTTTGCTTTCAGGAACTTGAGTTGGATTTGTGTTTCAGAGCAGCTGAGCAATGAGACGAGAGTAACTAAACAGCCGCACACTCCGACAAAGGGTACCAGTGATACCCCGCCTGCGCTGCTCTGCCTCCTCCCAGCTCTGGTGTAAACACGAGCCGCTATTTTTGGTGCTCCTTGGGTGCAGGTGTCCAATTATATTTCACACTCTTGTGAAGGTGCAGTGAGAGGCTGCCGCGAGTGGAGTGGCACTAGCTCGCTTTACTGCCCCTCAGCGGAGCGCGGGAGAGAAATGAGCAGCGAAGAATCCCAAGAATGTGAAGCAGGAGAAGACAACTGGACATTTTATTTCAATTTCTTGTTGCCTAATTTTTCTCCCAGAAAAGATGATCTCCGATGTTGAACCATAAGCATCCCTCCATCCGCCATCACCTTTGACCTCCACCTGAGCTTCATAAAAGCTATAACTGAGACACTCTGTGGTCTGCCGGACGGCGGGGGAAGAGACTTGGCGGGGGTTTGGGATCCCGAGGTCAGCTCTGCAGTGCGAGGGTAGCTTCTGAGTTCACTGAGGCTATTTGTTTACAGCTTGTGCACATTTTCCATTCCAGATGGTTAGCCATCCTTTGGGTTTTATTTCAGTGGTGCTTGTTTAGCCCCACTTTTTTTTGTTGTTGTTGTTTGTCTTCCTGGGAAGGAAGACGCTGGTGGGTGGGGAGAGGATTTCAGAGGTTTTGTTTCTGTAGGTTCTTAAACATGCTCCACATTTTTAGAGAAAGAGCTTTTCTTAAAATCAATACACACATCTACAAAAATATAGCTCAACTTGTTCCTGAGATTTTTTTTATTTATTTATTTATTTTTACTGTTTGTTTACTGCGCTGCAGAACACATTAACACCGAGAGGAAAGTGGAGGAACAGTTTTGTTTTGTTTGTTCTCACAGCCGAATTCTGGGATGTCCTGAGGAGCCCGATAATGTGAAGGGGCCATTCCTTGAGGAAGAATTGACATATGCGGTGCAACGCTGGAAATATATCACTGAAATAGATGCTTCTCCAACACGGTGGAGACGGTGACAAGCTCAATGCCAACAATGCTCTACGGCTCCAGTGAAAGTGACAGAACCGGCAGTCTAGAACACCCAAACACCCCCACAGACTTCAAGCAAGATTGTTCTGTTTAATACATCCTGTGGCAATCTTTTATTCTCTAAAAAAAGACGTGGAATTCCTACTATGCTGAAGGTATTATGAGAACTTCATTCAGTCTTTAAGGGGTCTTATTATGCAGAATTCACTTTCCAACCGTTTTCCAACACTGATATCCATCCTCATACCTGGGAACATACCTCTCTCTCTGCCTGAACTCCTTTTTTGTTTCTATACATGCAAATCTTTAGTAGATCAGGCTAATGGTGTGTCTGGTTCAAATAAAAAAATGGGAAAAAAATATGAAGTAAATGGTAAAGTTAATTGTAAAAAAAAAAAAAAGATTTTCCTGTGTTTGAGCACAGTAATATGTACCTTTATTTGTTTATATTTATAACTCCTGAAACTAGATAACTATTTTGAATGGGATGTTAATGGAGAATAGACATATTCGGTGTCGAAGAGACAAATATCAAGAAAAAGATAAATCTCACGTCGCCTCAATCTCCTAATATTAATTTAATTGACACCAACTGGTCCAATAAAAGCTGAGTTTTGCCTCATAGCTTTAACAGGGCATATTTTAGAATTAAACTGCTGATCACATAAAAAGCCACTGCGACCAACTGTTCCACAAAGGAATGGTAAATCTGCTCTCTGTCAGTTTGCAGTGATGTGTCATGTGGCAGCATAATCAAGACAAACTAAGCACTATGAAAATGATGGTTAATGACTCAGAGTCGCTTTGGAGTTTTCAGTATAAAGAAAACCTGCTGGGATTCTGCTTAAGTTTGCACAATCAATGTTTTCGGAATCCTTCCCCACTTTGTTGTTTTCTTGTGTACCAGATCAAAACAAGGATTTGTTTCAGGAACACTTCAAATTCAGCACAGTTTTTTAGTTTTTTTTTTTTTTCATTATTATTTTTATTCTGTTATTGCTTCAGTGTCTCACAGACGCATTCAGTATCTCCAATTCCAGTCACACAATTGTCTCAACAGCCTGCGAGAAGCATTTTCTAGAAATAGACTTGTTACCATGTATTGCACATTTGTAAAGTACCGGGACAGCCTTGACCACCAGCACGTCCTCGGGCCAAACTCACATATTCATGCAAAGGTGTAAATTTCTGTAATCATCTCTGTCACTCCCCATTAGTTCAAAAGTTCGATTTAAGAACTGCTGAAGGCAAATGTAGGTGCTTATTTAGTTACACATCATTACACTCTCCACTCACAGCAACAATATCAGTGGTTTGGGTCCAGGCTTGGAGTTTGCATGTTCTTCCTCAGGTGGATTTTCCGAACTGATACGAGCAAGATTTGTCTATATTAGTCCGTCACTGAAATGTATTGCATCCAAATTATCTGTTGTTAAGTTTAACCAGCCGCCTGCTTGTACATGATTTTCCTAAATGTACCGGGAAATGATGAATAGTGAGCTCAGGCAAGACTAGACTGAAGAATTTTACAGTTTGGGTACGATGATAGTGAAGCTCAAAAAAACAACATTAATAGCTGCTCCCTATTGCAGGGACACAACAGTTATTGCAACTTGCACCAGAGACTTACGCATCTGTCCTTATCCGAACAACCAATAATGTAATAATGTTGGCCTTTTTCAATGAAATAAATCCAATTAAGTAATAAAGTGACAATTGTGTAATAAAATGTTTGATCAATTATCATAATACCACATTGCCAATAATATAAGTTACTGCATGATTGGAGCACCATTAAAACACATCCATCCAAAATGTAATAACTGCAGCCAACACTGTAATAATACATAAATAGGACTGCATTTATTGGAAATAAACACATTGTTGTGAAGGCTTTGTAGAGTTTGCTTATTAAAAATAGATGCAGTAGGTGAGATATTGTGTTTCATTATTGGGAGGTCATCGCTTTATTGGTTTTATGACATTCAGAATGGCAGAAATTCTTGCATTATTGACCATTAATACGTATATTATTCACCATTATTACATTACTGGTTACAAGTGGGATTCAAACCCGGGTCCCTCACAGTCAAGGCCAAGACTTAATATGAAGCACCACCAAAAACCCCAATAATATTGTACAGAAATAAGGAGGATGGGGTCTTACTTCATTAAGTGGTTAAGCTCTCACTGCTCTATTCATTCCTTGCTCTGCCTATATCGTCACTAGCTGCTTTACTTTACAGTGTTACATACATAGACACTGCTATTTAATACTATTACATATCGACTGGCCCTTTACATCTTTATATAGTTCAATGAAATTACTTGACTTTTTATTGCTTGATGCTCCAACTTTAAACCATTTCATTGTAGAATTAAGTAACTATAAAGTCCAATTTTCTTTCATAAGTGAATAAATCTGCCACTGCAGTAATAACTTTGGTATTTCTTAAAACTTTGGCACTTTTCTTTCTTTCTTTTTTTTTTATAATTCTAGGATAGCGACATACCTTATTATTTCTTGTTCCAAGTCCATTGTTTCAAGTTAATTGAAATGAAGTAGCATTAAGGTCACGAAACTATCAGTAGAGCCATTTGAAGTACATTTTGCTGATAATACTTTTTTCTTAATTAAGAATTGGGATGCAAATGAGCTGGATATTTCTTGTACATCTGTGCATATGTAACATTTCCACTCGGTGGCTGCAGCAACCGTCAGATTGCGAAGGTGCATCCTGGGGTTTGTTGCATGGCTGTGAATGAGGCAGTTTGTACACAAAGATCAGTCAAGTGGAGCTTTAAAAGAAAAAAACGACTTTCGTGGAGAGGTTCTGTTAATGTGCAGTTAGTCAGTAAAATCAGGCAGAAGTAAAACTTTTGTGTGACAGCACTGCTTTTATTAACCTCCCAGCAGTTGGTATAAAGGCTAAGTTCTAAAATAGGACATTTAAAGTGTTTCTTTCACTCACTGACAGTGTGTCTGTGGCGCTTATTTCTTTTTTGCCAATCAGTGTCCCCACACTTTGCTCTTAAGCTGTCAGAGCCATTGGTTCATCTCTCCTCTAAACTTATTTGCCTTAGGGCCACCTTCCCCTGTCCTTTCACTCTGATTTCCCTCTTTCATTAACCTAATCGCTCACAGTCTGATTTCCCTCCGCCTTTCCCCTTCGACAGTCCTCTGGCCCATCCCAGAGGGGAGCATTGTGAAGGTGAGTCAGCCGATTAGCGTCCAGCTGATGTACTGTCCCCTTCCAGATACGACCTCTATTGTGTCCCAGTGGAGCAGCCCACTGTGCGGCAGGGTATCCGGTCAGAGTGAAGCTGGACGACGTTTCTGAAGGAGGTGGATGGATGGGTTTGTTGTGGGGCAGACCGTAGCAGCAGAAACTTTTTGGTTTCGTGCACTTCGGCAACTACATCGATCCACAGTTTGACTAATGAATCAAATATGAGCTCTCCACTCTGACGGAGAAACGTGTGAAGTGTAATGATGTTGAGGTTTCACATGAACCCATATATAAGTCAAAAGAATGTATTTCTTTTTTTTTTCCCCTCCTGTGGGAAGAAACAAGATCCGGAACAGTTGCAAACGATTTGATAAAAAGGTTCTTTATTCATTAACACATTTTTTTTTTAAAGATACAAAAGCATTTCTAATCGCATTCAGAATAGTTCCTATAAGGTCAATCATTGCTAAGATACTATGGCTCAGTTGGTGGAGCAAATCCTTTCTCAATAAGAAGATTGTAGGTTTGAGCCTCCATTTGTCCATATGGGTCTTGGGTATGTGAAAAGCAAAATATTGACTTTGATTCAGTTATTTTTTTGTGAACCATTAAATTTAATCATCAAGACCCTCCTGAGTCATATGAGGACATACATGCCCCATTAAGTCCCAATAAAACCATATTTTTGCATCTCATTTTCAAAACAAAATATAATGTCAGGATTTTGTTTAGCCTTTTAATATTAGTCCGAGTTGTTCACTAAAAACACAAATTTCCTCATTATAGGGTTATGCATTAAATGTTTGTATAGATAAAACGACTGCAGTAATACTATATGCGCTTTTAAATGGGCATCGGATATATACTTGAATATTAATTGCACATAATTTGATGATTTTATGACAAAAAATCAACATTCAAATTCATATTCTATGTTAAAAACTAAAGACTATATGAGCATCATGTCATCAAACTGGCTTTAAAAGGGTCAATATTATGATAATTATTCAATGTTTGATAGTTTGTAAAAGGACTGGAGTTAGTCCAAAGAATGAAAAACTACAAAGCATTAAAAATATTCATCTGTACTTTTAATATAACAGTACTTTGAAGTGGACATGTTTGTCCTTATTTGCTTAAGAGGATGGATCACAGTGTTCTATGGGTCTATTAAAAGAAATGAAATTTGAATATCAACATTTGTCAGGAGGGAGCCTTAATTACACAAAACATAAAAAAGAAGAAAAAAAAACATGCACTCACACAGCCGGATGGCCGGATCATTATATCTATTTCCTCCTTGCATACGAAGAAGGCAGAACTAAAACCAGATATGTTCAGGGGTGATGTTATTTGGGACTAAAATTTGTACAGTCATTATCTCTCTGTTGGAGGCACAGAATCGATGTCCTGCCAGCGCTCCCACATGATGCAAACATGAGACACGTCTTGGCTCGGAGCAGCTTTCAATCACAGTCTCCAGTCCTAATAATAGCATCAAATATCCGGATGAAACCCAACTTACCAGGACGATAACACGTGCGCGTGTCAGTGTATTATCAACTGCCTAAAATTCACAATTTATTATTTGTCTGGCAGCTGAATTTGATTCACATGATGTCCTGTGTGCCAACATCAGTCACGTTCACACAGAGATTTTGCATCACAACGAATGACTGTGACGAGTTTCCCCTCAAGCGAAAGCTGGCCTGAGTATGAAACTTAACATTCAGTGGAGATGAGACAGAAACACACCTTGCATTAGCATGTGAATGTAATCATAATAATGTCCAATTATCGCAATAATGTCTGTTCACACACATTATTATTATTGCCTCGGTTGTGTGATCCTCACTGAGGTGTTACAGTGGTAAAACACAATGATTCCCCCATCTAGGAAGAGGTGTCCAGTAATAAAACATTTGTACTGCATTACTGGATTGAGAAACATCACAATGAATCTGATCCGCCACTATCGTTGGCATTGTTAACTACTCACACATGTGTAGAAGAACTGTTTACTGTGGTAGTGGTGCGCATGTCCGGTGGTAGTATTTTCCAAAAGTTACATTTTCCTCCATTTCCACAGAGACATTCCACCTTGGGAGCCATTTTCAGTAGCTCCTGGGCACATGCGACAAAAGTTTTCCATTTTCACTTGAGTATTTATACTTGTTCATAAATAAAGAATGTGAGTACGTTGCCCCCAAGGAGTAAAGGTGCAAAGGCACATAAACATAATGGGAACATAAAGCTACAAGCACACAGGATTTAAGACCTAAACTGCAAACAACAAAGTGTGTGATTTTAATCAGTCTCCGCATTATAAATACTCACCTGACAATGCAACTTTGGTGACGAGATGTTTACTTGCTGTTACCCACTAACAGACGCGATCATAAACAAACCCTGTCTATTTTCAGTATTGTTGCTTGTTTATCATCAATGAAAAAAGCCAAAATGCTGTGTGCATCAACTAAGCAGACGTGTAGAAGCCATGTTTGCACATTTGTAATTCATTTCCACTTTATAGGACTTATAAGAACTGTGGAGTTCAGACCCGCCACAAGTCAGACGCAGGCACGAATACTAAAAGACTCATTTCTCAAAGTTGTTTTTTTTTTTTTTTTTGGTGCACACCCTTCACACACCCGCACTGTGCCTGATGAGACCTCTTAACTGGATTGAGTGGGCGTGTACAGACCGTGATTGAGTAGCATCTTACTCACTGTTAGCTGTGTTGTGCCCGCTAGGGGGGGGGGGGGGAACTCGCAACTTTAAAGTCGTTAAAGGACATTTTGACTGACATTTACTTTGGCACTGCTCTTTTCAGTGTTCAGTGAGCCAGTGTGCAGACTACCAGGGGCCTGGAACAAAACCGCAAAAAAGAAAAAAACACTGAGAACTAAGTCATTGTTAATGGTGGTATTTACACCTCAGCCTCAGACTCTTTAACAAAAGCCTCCTGTTTTATGTGGGATAAGTCGAAGTTAACTCATTGCAGGCCGTTATCAGAGACACACATAAATTGGGAAGAAGGACCCGCATGTTTTACTAAACAGGTTTTGCATCTGAACATTAGCAACAGCCTGATAACATTTTGGAAGATGAGGATTTAAGCTGAAATTGATAGAATAATTGTCAAACATTTATATAATCACCTAAATGATGGAGGTTTTTTAATGCATGCTTTAATTATTTGTATTTTTTAACCTATTTCTTGTGTTTTAAGTTGCTGTGTTTTCAATTGTATGGAAGTGCTTTTATTGTTTAGTGTTTTTCTTTTTTTTTTTTGCATGCAGTGTTTTTATTGCCGTTGTCCCTGAAAGCAACAGACACACTGACCAAACCCAAGCAGCAATCAGTCAACCAACAAGCAGCAGGTGCAGCGGGTAAAGAGGTGAAAGGAGGAAGCCAGAAGCAAGCTGGAGACAAGCTGACCTCAAGGACAACAAACTGGTAAATATTACCCCAGGTTTGTGATTATAAATTTGCTCACCAATGATTTTAACGAACCTACAGG
Organism: Lipophrys pholis; assembly: GCF_963383615.2. NCBI lineage: Eukaryota > Metazoa > Chordata > Actinopteri > Blenniiformes > Blenniidae > Lipophrys > Lipophrys pholis. The sequence goes on from NC_137649.1 coordinate 18,401,901, forward strand.
TTCCTATAAAGAGGGTGTCACGGTGCTACCGAGGAACTTTGTCTCCATCGAATGAAGACTGACGTCATACACTGAAGTAGTTTGCAGATCAGCACCTTCCAGTCTGAGTCCTTTGTTTTCTCACAGAAAACGATGCCATGCAAGGTGATTGAATTCATTATCCGGTGAGGTTTTATTCCTGAATCATAGTAGAAGCGATCGCGCGATTAGCTGCAGTCGCAGTAATGCAATCGCTGCACTGCTGTGAAGCCAATCTTTATATTTGAAAGACCCAATGAATGACATTCCAGATACAAGCGAGAGATGGTGACTCACTCTTCACACTTTAGAGAGAGGAGCTGTATCATCCAGGGAGATTCGAAGTCGAGTTGCTTCTCCTCCACATTGGGAAGAGCCAGTTGAGGTGCTTCATTTCATTAGGATCCGTCCTGATTGCCTCCCATCAAAAGATACAATGTACCAGGAATGTCCCACAGGGGGGGGGGGGGGACCCCGAGTTCAGCCCGGGAAGAAAAACAGCATAAATATCTCAGTCACACCCAGTAGCAACCAATAGTAGATCTTCATTAAATCGTGTTTTTCTGAGGTTGACTAGTCTGATTCAAATGAGAATATGTAAAGAAAATCTGCAGAAAAGTTTTTTTTTTTTCATATAATCTGTGTTGCCCTCATCTTATAAAGCAGATGTTCTCTATAGCAGACTTTTTGTTTGTTTGTTTGTCAAAGCTTAACAAAGCACAGGTGTAATTGATAACCATGGAAACATCTCCAGACAATAGAAAGTCTACCATGTAATTATGTTTGCATACATCAACACTGAACTACAGAAGATGCCTCCAACACAAGTTGATGAAAATAGAGACAATAACAAAAGTTATCCATTTGTTTTGAAAGTCAGCAAATTATCTTTGCATCCTGATTTGTTTACAGTTTATCTGGGACTTTATCGGGCGGCGTAATCAGAACGGTCCCTCGAATGACTTGATAGTGCTGACTGTGGGCTCCCCGAGGCATCCATTGTGCCAACCTGAGCTGTTTTTAGCTCCGGCTGGCAGCACCAGGCCACACTATTCACCCACATCTTCCTCTAGCCGCACATACATGTCCACTGTACCAAGATAACCCTGTTACTGCTTCCTGTTTGTTGATCCCAGAGGCATAAAAAGAGGTTGCTCTCCAAACTGAAGCTACCACACTGTTTGTACTCGTGACATGCGGCAGAGCAGCGAATCGTTGAGCGGGTTAGCAGGCGAAGCTACAATCCATCACGGCAAAAAGAAAATCAAACCAGCTCAGACTCCGCTCTTATTGAGTTCAATTGGATGTAAATGCAAGCAACCCATCTTATTTGTACAATGATTCTGCAACATTACATCTATTGACTGCCATTACATTTCTTTATGGACTTTTTGAATGCGTGATTGGAGCAAGCTTAGAAGTTTGAGATGGTTTTCAGCTGGATTATTTTAAATTATTCATAACTGTGTTCATCAGGGAATTGCTTTCTCTCCATTACATTATTGGTTTATGCAAAACAGGGAACGACTTGCTGCTGGGATGGGAGTGTGTGTGTCTGAGTGAGAGGGTAGGTTTGCATGCATTGTAGTGAGTAGCGGAGGCTCTTCCTGGTCTGTCGTCGTTTCTGTTTGTATGAATGTGTATCTTGTTTGTAGACAAGGAGTTGCTCTAATGGTTTATAATTAAATTAAAGTGAAAAGACCTCATGGGATATGGAGAATGTTGTCAAAGAAGTCATATCAGAGGATCCATTCTGATTTCAGATTTTTCATGTGTGATTAGTTTAAGACAGATCTATTTGTTTGAAGTTTTCCACCTGAGAGCAAGACCTATCATTCAATCTTGTATTTAAAAAAAAAAACGGTGATTTGAGCGTCCCTTTTCAGCATTTTTTTAATATGGGGTGAGACAGATTGTTTTTCAGCTGCTCGCCACAGCGGATCATGTGAAACCTATGTTTGACTTTGCATAAGTTTTAGGTCAGATGCAGGACTGCTTGAAACCCCCCTCCCCCGCCTTCCTTTCTGATATTTCCCCCCAGTTCAGTATGATTTAAAGAAGTTACTAAAATGTGAATTAATGCACAGCTTTAAAATGTATTCATGTACACTGATTAAAAAAGGAAATTATGGAAACATCATAGTGGTAGCCTCAGCCTGAACTTGGTCATAGTCTAATCATCTGACTGTTTGAATATTTTATGCATATTTCGGCAATATACTTCAAATGGATGACTAAAGGCGTGCTTACTTTGTAAACCTATGTCACGTATAACACAAAAAATACCCTGAAAATATAGAGATAAGTGTGCTCTAGGTGTGTTGGAAAGGTTGTATTCCGCGTCATACTCACCCACGTCATAGTTTGATTTAGTTTTCAAGTGAAAACAGAAAACTTTTGTTGTGTTTTGAGTGTCTGGTGCTTGGAGCCGCTGAAAATGCAACTTTTTGAAAACACTCCGACTGTCTCCGTGTAAATGGAGGGAAAACATAACTTCTTTGAAACGTTACTACAGCATATTTGCATCACAGCCATAGTAAATATGGTAATTCTTCTGCACGAGTAGATGGACAATGACATTTCCTCCAGAGTGTCATGACTCCCAGTCCATATTCTAGTTTGATAGTTGACAGTCACCAATCCAGTTTCGTTGCCTGTCCATGCAAGTGTACTCACCATTGTTGATGTTTGTAGCGTGTTGTTCTCTGCGCTCGTGTGTGTGGTTTCATCGCAAAATCAACCAACAGCGCACACCAGTGGCCCTTCATGCTAATTCCATCATTTTCAGCATTTCTGCTGTTTCCGTGTCAACTGACATTGTTTTCAAAACTTTGCTGTAAAAATGTTTCTGAAATGAAGATACAAAAACGATTCGTTTTCACTTGCCATGTTGTCACGTAAACGGGGCCTTGGTCTGCTGGTAATCATGGCACACTCGTTGACAAAATGTCGTCTCTGAACATTTAACTGAAGTTAACTCTTGCTGTTGTCCATTGAACATTAAACTTACCTTATGGTTGAGAAAGTAACAGAACTACTATTTAAATTGAAGACTCGCTTTCATTACCACTGTCTGTTTTTAGTGTCGGTTTTTCTTTTTTATTTTCGCATGCCCTGATAGAATTGCCTGTGCCCGAACTTGCGCCCTTTCCAGGGTATATCCTGCCTTCACCCATAGTTAGCTGGTATTGACTCCAGCGCCCTGTGACCCTGCACAGGATAAAATGGTACAGATGATGGATGGGCAATCTTAATTTTTTTAACATGTTGCACAGCAACAGCAGGCAATAAGCGGCTCACAGGGAGGCTTTTAAACTTGTGCTGTTAATATCAACGATATGGACCAAATGTGATCCATCTCTGGGTGGTCCCCGCCTAAACCACTACACAGCAACAACAAATACGGTCCAATAGGATCGTCCCCGACATATAGTCCTTGCCTAAGTAAAAGGGTTCCATCATATTGTCATTTATATGGACCGACGCCAGCACTCTCTGCTTAGCTCAGTCCCCGGGATGATTCTGACCTTCTTTTCCCTGATGTGACGCCCTTCCTCACCCAACCTGAGCAGTTAAGGGTTAAGTGTACGATGGTGACCCATCAGCAGAGCGATTTCATCCACCACTGTCAAACAACACAATTCGTAAACATGCTCGATAAACTTCAGACTTCAAAAAAAAAAGAAAAAGGGACCAATATTATTATTCTCTTTCAATAAATCCATTATTCAAAAGTTACTAATTGACACGTTTATTCGTGTTTCGCTTCTTGTGAGTACAAATCTGTCACATTCGGCTTTGATAATGATTATCTGCCATGTTTCAAGTTGAACAGTATTCGTATTGTTGTAGTAAAATGGTCTGACATGAGTGATGGAGAAAATGTGCGAAAGATTTGTTTCTGGTTGCACTTCGGTGGCCAAACAACACAACTCTATTACTCTTCATTTGTCTGTGAGTGACAGATAACAATATAAATGTCATTTTAGCAGATTTGGCTTTTTTTGTTTTGTTTTGGTTTGGGGTTTTTTTGTGTATTATTTGACAATAAATCTGTTTCGGGTTTTTCATGTGGTGAATGCATGAAAGTCCGGTTAAAGTGATTATCCTTTGGTCAGAGTAACTGGAGGTCACCTAAATGGAACATTTTCGCCGCTTCCATTTCGCGAAGCACATTTCATTGTAAGTTACATTCGCTTATTCACACACACAATCACGGACTACCACTGCCATGCAACGTGTTTGACCTCCATTGGGAACAACTTGGATTTCAATGTCTTTCTCAAGGACAATTTGACAGAGCGAAGGGGGAATTGAACTGCCAACCTTGGGACTGGAAATATTACCAATTCACAGACGCCTCCAGTGGACTTTCCGAGTTTATTTCAGTACATTAGAAGCCCAGAAGAAATGTGTGTGCTTTATTTATTGTATCTGTTTGTGTGTGCTTGCTGTGATTCTGATAAAACTACGTTCCCCATGAGAATCACAACCACAAAATCTAATGTGGCCACAGTGCGAGTGAACAGACCAGCTCACCAGTCATCCTGGGGAAGGTGTCCTGATTCTCGAGTATCCCTTCGCAGCACGTTAATGATGTCCCTGCGGTACAATTCATGATGTACTTGAATGGGTCCTCATGAAGGTCTGCAGTTGCCAGAAAATGTGCTGTTCATTTGAATTTCTTCCAGCAAGGAGACGGCTCAGGATTGCCAAACATTGTATTAGGACCTAATTGAGACGATTCTTAAAACTCAGGAGTTTACGTTTTTGACGGTAACTTGCATGTACAACAATCACCTACATTTGTGCATAAGCAGACATCTAAATATTGTTTTTGAGAATCAGATGAATGACTTTCAGCAGTGCATGCTGGAGATATAAAACACTTTTATGCTGATGTATGAGTCATAGATTAAAGAAAGGCTTTTTTTTAAAAATGTTTTCAGGGGTTCTAAAACTACACAAATGTTAAGAGTCTAGAGTTTCAGTATTATCTTTTTTTTTTTTTTTTAAACAACCAAACGTGTGTCCTACTTTTATAAAAACCCCTTGAAGAAAAATGTGATTAAAATATAGATTGAATGAGGTGATACATATTTTTTAAAAAGTAGCAGGACTTACCTGGAGTTGGTTAGAAATATATTGGACAAGTAATACAACATTGTATGTGTTATTGTGACAGGATTGCAGGATTGTCACTTATTTTAGTTCAGGGGCCACATGCAGTCCAATCTAGGTTTGGCCAGAATGTTTGAATAATATAATATTAACTTATAAATAAATAAGAATTATCTTTGTTTTCTTAAAGCACACCTTATTGCTTGAGTTGTGTAAATAGTGTTACATGAGCCGTCTCATTTTTACTCATTTACACAGACAGTGTCTTTCCTAAGATAACTCCAATATATGGCCAGATCAGGATGTTCAGTCAAACCTCCAAATGATCTACTCTACAACTGAATCACAATCCATTTCAGTGCAACATTAGGAGCACAAGTTTTCTTAAGTGTTTTCCTTTTTTTGTTGTTACAAAGTCGACTATGTACAACCAGAAGTTTCTTAAGGACTAATAGTGCAATCCGATGTTGAACCTGCCGCAGTGTTTCTCCTCAGACAAATGCAAAGAAAAGTCTGTCTCCTCCCAGCACACAAGATTGCTGCGGCCTCAAGCATGCCGATTTTCCCGTCAGCCACATAGTATGGGTTTTGACGCTAATGCGACTTCACGAGCAACAAGGTGGCCCGCTCCCACTGCTGCATCACTGATTGCTCCACTCTGAGCATCTCTGCTATTGAGTTCCAGGACTCAGTGTTGCATTATGTCCTCTGCGACTGAAAATAGGGTGACCCATGGCCATTACTGTTTTACAAAAATTGCAGTTAATGTATTATCCAGCCATCCCTTATGATATGTTTTCCAACTCTGTATTATGGAGGGCTGCAGCTGATCACAGCCCTGGGCCAGATTAAACCACCTTCGGGCCTAAATAGGTTTCTTTTACGTACACAAATAAGAATCTGTGTCCCTCAGAGTATTTAAATTTTGGTCTGAGGGATTAATTGGTTATCCTATGTTTTAAACTTTGCTAGTGAAGTCCTCTTTGTCCGGGAGAGGTAATGTTAGCGATTCAACTAACCATTTCTGAAAAAAATTGCAAAAAAATGTGAAAAAAATGTCCCATTCAAAGTGGACGGGATTTGAGTGAACATTATTCTTTCACACTTCTACAGCGATTTCAAAGACACAAACTTTCATCTGAAAATTTCTAATTTCTGTTACTTCTCCTGAGCAACACTTCACAACACTGCCCCTACAGGTCATCAGTGGTAATACTCTTCGCTAAACATCCGCAAGCTTCCTGTAAATGCGCATAATTAACGCAAAAGACGCACAGAAGGCTCCGTCTGGATTCTGCTGCTTATTTAGTGACGAGCATATTTGAGACTTTACGGGCTGGTTCTGGTGAGCAGGCCACTTGTTTGCCTCCCAAACGTTGTGAGTGATCATCGTTCGAGTCAATCTCGATGCAACCGGAGGCAACTCACAACAAATCCTGTTAGACACACACCTGCCAGGAAATCACATGCACACTGCAGTAGACGGCCACAAGTCATACAAAAGCAGACACGCATTTCTGTACTGTATATACTGTCAGAGGAGAATCGAGACAAGGCATTTCTGCTTGTACTCAAATAAGAAGTGTGTCTTGGAGCCTTTTTCGTGTGAGGGGAGGGTAAAAAAAAAAAATCTCTGTATAACAAATAGGTTGATCTAAGAACAGCACTTGGGGGATTTGGCGAATATGGTTTGATGGGTTGGGTGACTTCAAAATACATTGTTATCCCTCCAGAATGCATACCTCCCTCTTCATCACTGTGTGTTATCACTGTGACGATCAGGACGAGCAAGAGGAAGAAGAGAGGCAAGGGAGAGCGCAGGGGGGAGGCATGGTGGGAGGAGGATGAAGAATCTCAGAAGTCAGATAAGAGGACCCAGACAATCCCTCGGCTCATCCCCCTTGTTTTTAATATCTGGGGGAATATATCATTCGCTGTGTTGTCTTGGCTGCAACAGCGATGGTCTTTGAGTTAGCGGCATCTATTAGGAGGCATCTGTGTTCATTTGTGAGCTGGGAGGAGGTGACGTGAAAGAGGGAGGAGTGCGTACTAGTTTCGTCTGACGTAGTTGTTTCAACATTGATCATTCTGTTTTTGTGTGGACGTGCAGTGATCATGTACAGAGTACACACTCATATGTTGCATCAGTGATTGGCTGCAGTGAGGGAGAAGTAGAAAGAGAATTGTATGGATGTTATGAAACAAAACCAAGAGAACGTGCTTTGATATTCATGTCCTCTGTGGGTCGGGTGGTGATATAACACATGTTCTAAATTTTTCATGCCAGATGAAACGCAGTATGTAGGCTACATACCACAGTATTGAACCAGCACGACTTTGAAAAGAGTAATGCTAGTTTTATGCTTGAAAAATGAGATGGAACATTAGCTTGTTTCCATGGTAAAAAAAAGAAGAAAAAAAAGAAAGAGGTAAAAACTACTCTTGTTTCATTTTTGAAAAACTGCTCTGCAAGACTTTGTCTGTTTTGCAAGTCCTTACAGTACCATTATTAAGCACAAGGGCAATCATCAGTCATCATCACTTCTATAATAGTACTCCAGACTGTGCGAACTGCGTCGACATGTACTGTATGTCAGGAGGTTTCATTGATTGCAAGTTATAGTTGCTGCAGGTGACGCAAATGAGGAGATGAGACAGTGTGAAAAGAAAACTTCCCGAAGGTCTTCCTGTACAATACGTATGCAGTTACACAAGTAAAGTGTTTAACCTAAATAAGATTTCTTTTTTTTTTAACTCATAAAAGAAGTTCCTGCCCAAAGGAAAGTTCCACACCAAAGAGCACTCTGTATGTATCACTCTCAAAATCCCACCAACAGGCAATTCAGATAGATCACATAACCTTGGGCTGTTAAAACATGAAAATAATGCACGCAACATGCAAACTACCCAGTAACAACCAATAATGTAATAACGGCCAATATTGTAATAATTATGGCCATCCTGGACACAATAAAGCATACAACCTCACAATGATACTGTAATAAAATAGTTCTGATCAATGATTGTCAACACCCTAATTGAGAGAGTGTCAGAGAATATGTATCCTCAATGAATGAGTATGATACTGTCTGCTATACCTATTTTTGAACCAGCGAGTTCCCTCTTTTCCCTGCTCAAAACCTTTTGAGAGAGACTTTGTTCATTCGATTATTGTAAATGGACGACATTTTGTAATCCTCAGTTTTTTTTCTTTGCTTTGTCTCAATGACCAGACCTTTTCTTTAATTTGTTTTTCATTTAGCTGAGAGGAAAAAAAAGTTTTGGTTTTTGATTGATGAGTTGTTTCCAGCACTCTGTGCTTTAGTTGTTTAAAAAGTAATAATCTTTGACTTCGGACCGGGGTAATGTTATGCACGAGTTGCTCCCTATACCTGGCATAAAACAAAGGTCCAACAGCAAATTGTGCAAGACAAAACAAATAAAGTAGTATAACAGCAACCTAACATTTCACTAGGTCTTTACCCGTGAGCAGATCTCAGCCTACTGTGGAACGATCTGGCCAAGCCATCACACTGCTAACGCTCACATTGAGATATATATATTTTTTATCTTTACTTGTAAACATGTAAAGAAACAGACAAATAAAAAATGAAAAACATCCATCTTCAGTTTGTGCCAATCTGGCTTTACTTGTTTGAAAGGGAGCAAGAAGTGGAATGTTATTGAATCCTACCCCTATGCATCTTCGTCATTAACTTCATTTTTTTATTCAAAAAATCTTTTTCAATACATTAATACACCCAAATATCAGCAGTTATAAGTTTATACAACAGTTACAGCACGTCCATCAATCAAAGTAAGACAAACTTCGTCGCTGTCATAACCGAACCCTGTACCTACCCAGAACCATCTCTTCACGTCTCTTTGTGAAATGAATTAAGTTTTACATTCACACCAACCAAAAAAAAGGGTTTTCCAGAGTCGTCAACGAATCCAAAATCTGAATGAGAAACCAGAGAGACAACGCAGGAAGTCTCCAAAGCCTGGAACGACACTGCGATGAGATGTTAGATGAGGCGCTAACCATTATTCCACCATCACCTTCAGGTTCTCGTTTTCGTGTCTGATCTTCCTCTGTGCCTCCACCACAATGCCCATAATGGCGAACGAGCTTCCAAACTGATGAGATGAGAACTGGAAAATCATCACAGCCAAAGGTCAGGAATAACATATGTTGTATGTTTATGTCGGCCGCGTATTGATTATTTGTACAGTAAACTTCAGACGGAATGTCTCGTTTTGAATTTTGCCACTACCTTTTTGTTCAATCCAAACGCGTTCCTTCATGCAGCAACAGCTATATAAATATACTTTGCAGCTTATACTCTCTCAGACAGCCATCAGCACATCGCAGCCCTCCAGACCCCAAACCATGACACAATCTTCTCTTGCTTGTAAATTCTCAAATTGGATTAACCTCTTTGGAAATGTGCAGGTCAGACGGGAAAAAAAGGTGAGACCACTAAGAACATCTAAATCTTTTAGTCCACCTCCACTGGTGCTATTCTGAAACCACAATATTTGTTTTGGGTGTTTTTTTTCCTACTTTCTTCATGTTAAAGATGGTTTAAATGGCAAGCTGTTTTCATTTGCACGTTTTATTAAGAGTATAACTATACAAAACCCAAATTCTGGTTGTGGTTTTACTAGATTGCTTTCTTTTGTCGTCATCATCCTGCCGTTATTGTTTTTTTTTTTTGCATGTCACTTCTCCTCACTTCCTATTATTTATTGCCTAATCCTTTTTCATTGTTCCTTTTGCTTACATTTTATTTTGCCACTATGTTGTACTGCCACTCTGCACTTATTTGTATATTTATGTATTTGTTTATCACTGTCTAATACCGTTCCTCAGAGTGGAGTGCTTTTGTTTTTCTGAACATCATTCTTTATCTCCCTCTCCTTCGCACTCAGGAGAGAGAAAAAAAGTCTCTCGTTCAAGGTTAGGCTCGTAAATAAGAATTTGTTCTTTACCGACCTACATGCATAAACAAAGGAGGTTTTCAAGTCTCTACACTACTGAATTCATCTTCCAATTGTCCTTGGGATTCAAAGCTGGCACAGGGAAGACCCAAATCATCCTCCGTAGGAATAACGGCAGAGAAAAACTCAAAATTGCACAACAAACTCTCGCGTCTTACATTTGGGATCTAATTCTATCCAAAGCTCAAACAGCGGTGCAAAACACTCAAGTCGAACGGTCCTTTCTGTTATTGTCTCAGTTCAAACCCAGGAGATGTGTTCTATTAGAAGCGGGCCATATGTTACCGCTCTGATGGCAGTTTGTTTTTCTCTGAACTCGCAGATGAAGATATCCATCCCCAGAGACCGAGAGCTCTTTCGCTTGTGTGTCGGTGAGGGAAGAGGGACGCATGCAGTGAGGAAGCGTGGCAGAGGTTCACCACAGCTGCAGCGTTTACCGGGGCCGGCACAGGGGAGGGTCACTCAGAGCAAGAACACGGCGTATGCCAATGTGCCACAGCTGTGGCCATCTGCACGCCTAACTAGGACTTTTCCCTCGGAACAAGTCGCCGTGCACTTGGGCCCATATGGGATGGGACAGATCTATGTCATCCACGCATGACCACATTCTGAGTCTTGGACTAACAACACAAGTAGGTCCCCTGGGTGCTCACAAGCAGTCAAGATAATGCTTCACCTCATCTTCTGACCCTTTACATTCCGGCGTGATTATAAAGGTCCTTTCACATTGAAGACATGACGACAAAAACGTCCAAATGTACAATATTCATGGTGAGGCCTTTCACCGCACAGCTTTCCATGAAGGAGTCAAATATACTTGCAATAGCTCATTTCTCAGAAAGTAGGTAAACTTTTGAGCCATATGTAATCCAGGTTAAAAAGTGGAACCATCTCATTGAATAATTTGGATAAGTAATTAATTCTTACAAATTACTCAAGTCCCAACAGTTGTCATTTAATTATTATTTTACAGTGAGTAGCAATAAAAACAATTTAATAATATTCTTTTAAAAAGTTATCATTCTACTTCCGCTTTAAGAGAAACTCCTTCCGTGCCCGCGAGCGAGTGACCGGAGCAACAGCAGTAGAGAAGCACAGCGGAAAACGTGTGAAACCAGAGAAAAAAAGACGTGAAACTCGACTTCCAAGTTGTGGGTCTTCTCTTCACTCTTCCTGGGGGTGACAGTCTCAGCGACACGGTTTTGGTGAGTCGCATGTTGTTGTTGTTTTCATTAATTAGCTCAACGAGTGTGTGTGTGTCTTGCGGGAAAGACGCTACGGCGCCATTTTATGTTAGCCTGTCATTACGTTAATGATAGTTCGCTTTTGTGTTGATTCAGTTGAAATCTTTTTTTTTATTATTATTTTTGTTTAAAGAGACTTTATTGTATTTTTATTTTTATTTTATTTTTTTGTGCGGCCTATCTGCGGGCCAGGTTTTTTTTCCCGCCCGGGAGAACGTCTGGACCTTGTGGTGGCTGCAGACGTCTGCATGCGCTACAGCTCGAGCCTGACCCGAGGATTCCCGAGGACCTGGATTTTCCATCAAGGACGACACCACTGCTGGATCCCTCAGCTGAGGTTGTTACTGCAACATCCCTCTCATGGTAGGACTGGAACTTCCTTCACTCACTGAGCTGAGTGAAATGAAGTAAGACATAGAACTGAACTGAACCAAAAAGGATATCCCCAAAACTACAAGTTTCTTCTGGAAAGAAGTTAATGTTTGTTTGTTGTGAATTGTATTAATTGTGATCTGCATACTTGATCAGGAGGTAAAACTTGAGCAGAGAAGTCTAATATGTGTCTTCAAAAGTATTTATCTTCATTTTCACTTACAATACAAAATTAAGGAATAGAATTAACGTGACAAAACTTTAACTACTACAAATCCTTTAATTGTTAATCTAAAGGACCGGTCCTATCAAAACAAAGTTAAAATTAGCATTTATTTCCAAATTTAGAAGTTAAAATATACATAGATTCCAACCAAACCTAATTTAGAAATTAGAGAAACTTAATTTGTACATTTTCATTCAAAATCTTGGACATGAAAGGGTTATTTAATTGTGATTGCTATTCTGTGTTGTATATATTTGTGTTCTGAATTAAACTGACGGTTTTGTTATTTCACAAGCGATCTCCAGTGTGTTTTCTGTTCCCCACTCCATTCGAACCTAGAACTGGTCCAGTAGCTGTGTTGCCTATGGTAAGTGACACAAGTGCTACACATATGTCCCAGAGGTGTGAAATATTAATGTTTTGGTTTTTTTTTGTTTAATTTAACATTGAAATGAGAAGTGGAGTTTCGGCTACTCCTGCAGGAGCTTCAGCTCCATCATGAGAGGTGCGATGTCACATGACTTCTCCCGAACAGAAAGTGTTTCCTCGTCGACAGAGGCACCCGTTCACCGAGCAAACATAGTGTGATTAAGACTGAAACCATATTGAGAGCCCCCCCAGGCATTATTGTGCTAATTTGAAAGCGGCACAAAAATAATAAACAATTTGCCACAAAATCTTCATTTCTGCGTTTGAAACCATGTTTGGTATGACATTACCCGTGACAATAACAGCCGCTCACAAACTATATTAACCGTACAGCTGGGATCAGTTCCAGCACTCCAGTGAGTTAGAAGATGGATTAATAGATGAGTGGTTTGTCAAAATCTTCACTCAAACAAGATCCAATGAATTAATAAACTTTTTTTTTTTTTAACCCACAGAGGACTATGCATTTTGTAATTCAGTCTGTATTCACAGCAACAAAGTGAATATGGAATTGGTTCAAAGTGAAGTACCATGCCTCTGTTCTTCGTAATGAAAGGACATTAATGTGTTTTGTGAAGTGGAAGAAGCTCTATGAAGTTTAACTGGGGAAAAAAAGATGGCATTTGTCAGACTCAACTAATTGTAAGCTTTGGTCTTTATCTGGGGTTTGTTGACTACGAATAAAGCAGACAATGCCATCTGCGTAGCCTTTTAAACCTGAGAGCATAAAGGTTAAGCCGAGTGTGTACGTGGAAGAACAAGGTTTTGATGTTGAGTGCCTTCGCCTCGTACGTATCTGCATAAACAGGATAAACAGAAACAAGATCCTTTCAAGTGAGTCGCCTGTTAATTCCAGGTTTGGCGTAACGAGGGGAGGGTGGTATCAAACAGCCCGAGTGAAAACTGCGTTCTCAAATTGCGTGCGCCTGCATCCCACATGACAGCCGCCTTCTCCGTCATGCCGGCGTTGGCCACCTCTCTCACACGATGATTACACCTGGTAATGAGCGCGAGGTCTGACATTAGCCAGCTATAATTTAGACTGAGACATGTTTACTGGGGGACTCGAGTGCAAGAGGGAGGAAATTGTGCCGTCCCTGGAGGATGAGCGTCCCGCTGAATTTCCTGTGCAAGCAAGAAAGCGAGCACAGGGAAGAAAGAGGGCATGAAATATAGGGAGACAGAGGAAGAGTAAATTTGCTCTGACATTTTAGAGTTAATACAGGAGTGTGTCAGAACAGTTCTGCCTCCGTGTGACTTTATAGGAGGTGACCTCCTTTATTATTCATGCATTTAATCTACTGTACACACGTAGTTTGCTGATTCGAGGAAGAACCTCTGTACCGCTGTACTTTACAGTATGTTTAGTTTGTGTTTTTTTATGACACAAATGGCAGGGTGACCTTGCCCGCGGTTGTGTAAGCGTGCGCTTCACAATAGTTCAGCAAAAAAAAATCTCGAGTCTCTCTGCAGCCTCTGTGTGTATGTTAGAGGCACACGGCTGATTTTAAATCTGCACACACATGCAACCTCGCAGCGTTTTTCTGCTCATCTTTCCTTTAAATTGGGGCAGGGTGCCAGTAAATCGTAAGACGCTGCCAGCAGAATATGAACGCCTTCAGCTTGTGATCCTGACAGGGCGAGTGGTCTCTTTATCCCGTCTGCTGGCTGTCATGCCTGCGGAGCCCCCTGAAATCCCTCGGCCTAACTAGCTCCCTGATGTCATTATCTGCTTGATCAAGGGCTAGATTGAATAAAGGTCACGTGTGTTTAACCCCTGAGAGTGTAAAATGGAAGAAAGGGACGACTGTGGTGGGCACATTGAGAGGAAAGACAAGGTTGTGTCACCAAGTAGTCGATGTGTCCGCACAACTGAAGTGACGGCTGAATCCTCCGTGTTAATAGTGGAAGAACTAGTAGGTTTCACGCCTTTTCGTCTCAGTTAATTTCATCCATCCATCTCGCGATCCCGCTTCTATACCTGCTTTATTTGAGCGCTGCGAGGAGCTGGAGGCAATCCCAGCTGACATGACCTGTCACCGGTTCATCACAGTGCCAAAACACAAGACAAAGAATTTTTATAGGGATTTTAACAACCTTGTATTGCTTTTCATGGAATTTCTTTCATTTATTGAACAAATGTACAGTGTTTATATGCTTGAAATTACAATCCAAAATGTTACTTTAAGCACTTTCACTAGGAGATGATTTATTTATTCTTCTAAGTTCTGATTCATGTGTTTATATACGATTAGAATATGATGCCGCCTAAAAAGTGTTAAAAAAAAAAAGGCTTCTATATTTGGCCTTCCTCCCATTTGAAGCATTAACTTTACGCTCGTTCTCCTTTGTTGTGTAAAGACAAGCAGCCCTTCACTTTGAATCTAGTCTGGAAGAAGACAGAGTAATTGGAAATCCAATTTAGCAAGTATACAGAGCAACAGTCATGTCAGTGTGTCCATTGTTGGCTGTGTTTTTGTGCTTTAGCATCCAGCTACGATAGCGCCACAGTGTGGGATGTTTCCAGAAGTGAATACTAACACACTCAGTTTGGCTCTGGAGATGCAATAACACCTCAAAGGTTTGAAGCCAAAGAAGAGAAAGCTCTTGGTACTGTGTTTGACTGACTAACCCTGTTTGGTCTTGATGAGTTTTGAACTCTAATGCTGATTCTTTTGAAGAAGTCAAATGACTAATTTATCCTCAACATGAAGGTTGAAATCACCCTCACCCAGATCTTTGCTGATGGATGGAAGCACGCCAAGGCTTTTTAGACAGTTTTTTTTTCGGTTTCCATGCAAAGCTGTTCTAAAACACTAAACCACGGGTGTCAAACAAAAGGCCCACGGGCCAGTTGTGGCTTTTGCAGTTGTGTTGCTGTTGGCCCTTCTGGGCCACCGTAGCATCAGCTTCAAGGCCTCACTGTTGTTTGTTTGAAACAAAAGTTGCAAGCAAAAAGTTGCAAAATCCAACAGTTATAATTGTTGTTTGCACATTTCACTGTATTTTGCATCATTAAAATTGGATTTGTCAGATTTGGAAAAATATCAAAATGTATACTCTGTGACACAACATGGAAAAACTTGACTATAAATTTAAACGTTATTATCCCACTATTTCACCTGTCTGGCCCACTCGGATGACATTGGGCTGTATGTGGCCCCCGAACTAAAATGAGTTTGACACCACGTGTTGGTAGGTTAGATGTAACGTGCAATAACATCAAATCGTAGTGCCAGTTCACCAAATAATTCCTCACTATTTGAGAGAGAAAAATCACATAAATGTACATTCCACACTCTCACACACTCGTGTCCATATCAAACTAATTCATTTCTCACGACTGACATTGTTCAAGCACAATTAGCTATGCTTTGTTTGTGCGAAACACATTTTCCTGACATTTTTCATCTGGAAAAATGGCAGCACAAAAATAACTAATTAGGGGACAAAGATGAAGAGGATGTAGCTCTATCACAGCAACCTAATTGATGTAATTTAGTCTAGTTTGTATCACGTAGCTTTGGGGTGATACAGGTAACAAATAGATTAATTGTGTGATTACCCCATCAGGTTCCATTCATCTGTGCTCAAAGCATTTCTCTCTTACACGTTTCCTAAGCCGATACTGAATGTAGGCAGTGTCTTCAGGCAGGAACTTCTCCCACTCGCTTTACTTTGGGTGGTTTTTATTGTAAGTGTCTGTTTTGCTCAAACAAAAATGTTCTAATTCATTATTGGGCTTTCCCAGTTCATGTCTCGCAGCCATCTGTGTTCTCTGATACAATAGCTCCACTCCTTTCATAGACAGATGACATAAATATTCACGTGAGACATATGTACGGCTGAATATTCAAGACCCGTCTGATTGCACAGTCCTCCTCTTCATCCTGTGAGCGGCAAAGTTCTGCCACTGATTTAATGAGTGATTGGCATTTTGCATTGCTGGATCTTCACCTCTCCCCTCGGGTTACCACAGCCCGTCCTCTGAAGCTCAGAAGTTCTGGATTGGCCAATTTAGATCCAAGCGGCAGAGACATCCTCTGACCATAATTTCACCCAGCTAAGATGCACCGTGTGCCAGAGGTGGACTGCGTGGGAGGGAGCGTGTATGTGTGCTCTCCGGGTATTTCACAGATATGTGGAGGAAGAGAGGGAATGAAAACGCATATAGAACCACATAGAGAGACAGAATGCCAGGATTGAGAAAAGTAGCTGCTTAAATTAAACAAAAATGTCAGCATGAAAAGTGTGCTTTGAATGCATATGTGCCTGCAGATTTCAGAGACTGGTTGAGTGAATGCATTAAAAAAAAAAATCCAGATTCATGTGGTAGGATTACTAATGGATTTTCCTCATTGAGAGCGAGCTACTAATGAGGAAGTAGGCAGAGAGAGGGCAAGCGACGGGTCGGCAGAGGAGGTCAGGGGGAGGGCTTATTGCTATGCGGGTTTCAGGTTAGAGTGCCAGGATCACCGCACTGGATTCAACAATGTGGAGAAAATGTAATGACGGTCTGTAACGTTACTTAAACCCATGACGGCATCGTACCTTTGCTAATGGTCATTTTATCTTTGAAGGCTTCACCTTACTTGCATGAATACCAAAGAGGAGCAAAAGGGGGGTTAAGCAGAAAGTAAGGTGGATTTTAGTGGCTTTTACTCTTAATGTTTTGTTTTGGGGTTTTTGTATGGCTCACATTTCATTCATTTACTGCACCATTATAACACAGTGAAGTGTGTGTATTTTTAAGGGTTAGGATATGGTTTTAAGGGCTCAAGGTTATTGTAGAAAAAATGTTCTTGCGTCTCTATGAACGGACCTCACTTCCTCATAATGAACACATGCACTCCTAAGACATATAGCTCAGACCCTGTGATAAAACGCTGTAGACTTCTGAATGTATTAATCCTTACTGCGGCAGTTATTCCTCGACAAATCAGTATTAGAAATCACCACCACCAGGACATCATTTTCCTCACCGTGAAAACGTTTTTCTAGAAATTATTGAGAGATCTTTGCAAACCTCTTCACTAGGCTGAAATTCATCCATGGGAATCCCCCTGAAGACCTCAGACAGTGGTTTAGCATCTCCACATGCTGCGAGCACATTTATTCATATTGTTTAATTCACTGTGACAGAGCGAGGGGGTTGCAGTGACTCGGTTTGCTCTGGAAATGGGTCCTGAAAATCAGTGTAAGAACACAGCAGAATAACACAGCAACAAAACAGGTGTGATTAGCTGAAAATATGCATACAGCTTTTGTAAAGGCCGCAAAACATTTATTAAATGGCTTCTATAGGACTGTGGAGTCGTTTCAATAATGTCTGCATCACAAAGCAAGAAAGAAAGAGACTGCAGCTCTTCAGCTTTCATAACTGCATGTTGTCTTCAGTCTCTCGTCGAGGAAAATCACATTCAGCCCAGTCAGTTCATGCAACTTCTCTGCCGACTGTCTGACCACAACATTCAGTTAGTTATGCTTTAAAGGAAATGCATGTCAGCTGTAATGCGTACCATTAGTTTGATTCATCTCCGTCTTTGTAATCAACCTTATTACGAATACAGACCTCAATCTCTACTAATGTCCTTTTAAAGAAGTTTCAGTCTTCTAATCTCAGCCATTATCTTCATCAGTGCATTATCATGACTGGTTTTATTTATGTGTTTTCCAAGACGGGTTGGTACTCCAATGGTATTTATCAATAAAAATATGATTGGTCTGATAGTTTAGAGTCATAGTTGGGGCACCGGCTTCCAACTTGCAGAAACTTCAGTCAGAAAAAGAATCAATGTGGCCAACAGACTCGACTAATATATTCAAATAAACCACTTCTTTGCATTTCCTGTCCTGCCTGGGGATATTGAGGGGAGGTGGCAGGTTAACCCAAGGGTTGTTCTTCGGGCCATTTAACTGACAAAACGAACGACACTCTCACACACCCCTCCCATAAATTGCCTCCAAGTATAAAAATTAGAACCAAGTTGCCATAAGCTGTAATTACCACTTTTCTAAGTCCTGAATAAGTTTGTATGTTTAGCAGCCTCTTGACAAAGACAACATTGGGGGAGGAAAAAAAGAAATTAAAGCTGAGATTGAGCATTAGGAGTCAGTTTTGAACAGCAGGCAAAGAGCAGCATGTAGCCTGGAGACCTTGTTAGCCTCTCCCCTCTGATCAATGAAGAATGACAATGCCAGGGGCGAGGCACAGTCCCATGGGTGCCGCAGTCAGCCGGCACACGCCAGAAGCACTACCCACCTAAAACACACGGCTTCAAAGACCAACAGGGACACGAGTGCTGCTCAGACCTTCATGTTAAATCTTTAAGATGTCATGTTTCGTGTCTCACTGATTCTCGCAGGGGCTTCATGTGTGAGTGCCTTTCTGGAAATCTAAGCCTCTAAGATGAGACGGCGCGCTCAAATAAGCTGAAGGATGCACCTCTCATCATTTAGAGGGAGAAACCTAATCCTCAGCTTTTTATTGCATTGGAGCAGTACACAGGAGCAAGTACAGTGATGCTTCACAACCTAATGTCATAAAAAGTTTGAATGTAAGCAAGCAGACTCTCACTGCCGAGGGAAATTGTCAAGTTTTTAACCTTCATCTCTCTGAGAGATATACAGGGCGGTTTTCTATACTAGCTTGCCCTCTAGCTGTGGCGTGAGGAAGATGTGAGCAGGTTAAGTGATCTAATCTTTTATGCTCTTATGTTGGAGGAAGAAATACCACCAGTGATTAAGAAGTCCCATTCTACTTTTTTCTCTTTTTTTTTTTTTCTTTTTTTTTTTTTAAGGAGAAACTGATGAGGTCCCAATAGGTGATGTTATTCCTGCAATCAAGCAAACTTCCATTTAAAGCTATTTTTATTCTGTCATGTTTATGACTCTGGGTGCGGATTGTGGGTCGAGGTCGAGAAACATGATTCATAACAGGTGCTGCTTGATCCACAAGCAGCTTAATTGCACTGAATAAAAGAAGAAATTATGCTTCTATGCAACTACACAGAGCAAAATATTCTTATCCCTGTAAAGGGTTATTTTAAGGTTTTGCCTGCGGCAGGAAAAGTAGACATTTGTGGAATAATCATCAGTTTTCAGGCCATTATTGTTTGTTCCTGCGCAAAGTAGAATTATGACGTTAAAGCAAAATAGATGGACTCAGTACGCACCTGACATTTAAATGCAAGTCATATCAATATTGTATCTGAACACCTGATGACATTAGTACTGGTGAAGCCGATTGTCTTCCAATCCCACGACTGTTGGTTTAATCCCCATCCCTGCCTGCTTCTCTGTGTGGAAATGTCTTTGGGTAAAACACTGAACACAAAGAGTGTGAGCAGCCTTCTCTGCAGCTCTTCTGCCATTTGTTCATTGTGTGTTTTTTCTCTGTGGATGTTACCGTGCCTTCATTACTTCTGACTTCCTGCCACGATCCAAAGACAGGCCCGCTAGGTCAAATAGGCTAATTACTCAGAATTGGCTCAGTGTGTGCGGCCTTTGTGTTTTTGCTCGACAGCATGCTGGAGTCAAACTATTTTGAGCTTTAATGCATTACCACTAAATGTGATTACTTTTAAACAATTATTACTAATGAATGTAAAGCATGTTGCAGAAGCCTATCTGAATCTGTTTTCTCCCCGTTTGAGGGACGGATATTACTTTTAAGGCATCTTGAAGCCCGACCAAGGGTCCTCCTTTTCAACCGACGCCACAATATTTGTAAAGCTAAATGTAAATCAGTCGTCTGCATTAAAAAAAAATGAATGTGAGTGGATGCAGCTGTATGTTTATCCTGTTCAGTTCTGAAAAGAAACACTCAGTAATTGTTGTTGTTCTGGATATTAAAATGCTTTTCCTACTCACATCAACAGAGGAGAGTCTGCTGCTGCTGCTGAGAATTTTTGTACAGAGCCTCAGGCGGAAGTCTCCTCTTCAGATAATTAGATTATTTTAATATATTCCAGTCAAAAGTTAAGGTAATGAGCAGCATTAAGCCCACTGTAATGGAGTAAAAGCTGCATCTTTTTTTCTCTTTTGAATAGTCAAACATTTTGCATTTAAACTAATCTCACAAATATAATTTATCCACAAAGCTACTCAGGTAAATGCAAGAAAGTAAATGTAACTTTAATGATATAACAGACTACTCAAAGGGTTTTGGCTGATCACAATCCGTCCATAGTGTGAATTGGGGGTGTTTCCATCTGTGTTTTAATGTAGATATACTACACTTAAATCATTTTTCCTTGGAGCTCCACCAGTTGAGTCTAAGAAAGGCTCCAGATCTCTTCTGTGATCTCTGATCTATCAAAACTTTGGCGAAGTCAAAAATTGCAAGTCTGAGATTTGTTGTAGAAAGTGTTGCATTATGGTTTTCTTTGACATGCACAAAGGTCATTTCTAGGCAAGGCATGGAGCCCACCCTGTTATTTCTCATGTCCTTACTGTATGCGCTGCACGCTATCACCCACAACTCCCGTTAGTGCTGGCCTGCAGTGACTCCAGAGGAGGGCATTAAATGTATGAACAAGCAAGTCGCCACCTGTTTACATCTTACCTCCATCCAATGCCTAGTGAGGGGAAAGAAAACAAGCGGGTGTTGCACACTTGGTGTGTTTAGAATAATGAACTCTGCCAGTTTTGCTGCTCGATGAGAATTTAAGGGCTTTGGACGAGGTCGAGACATTCGGGTCGCGGCCGCATCTAAGTCTCTGTCGTTATGACAAGCTGAGCTGTAACAGTCAAAGAGACACAGGTTAATTAGTGGGATTCCTTGCCACTGATGCCCTGCACCAGTGACTAATTTAATGGCTTTATTACTGCGGCTCTCTGGCTAATTAAATTGCTCTAATCTTATTTGCAAAGTATTGTGAGGTGTAAGTTCAAGGCGCTCCCTCGAGCTTCAGGTTTGTCACAGTGGTAATACATGCAAACTCACAATCCACACGTACAGGAACACGTATCGAGAACCGAGCACAATTGAGCAGTCGGATGAGGCGTGCTTGCGAAACGGAAACCAGACTGTATTTGGCAAAAGCCGAGATTCACCACAAAGGTCCTCACAGCTAGAAAACAGCAAGTCACATAGCGTTGCAGAATGTTTTAGAGACTACAATCAATTGGTTCAGCTGACAAATACTCAGCTAGACAGAGCAAAATTAAAACCAACCAGTGACAGTATTTATCCCTCTGGCAACAGGCAGAGCTCCTCAGTTGCTGAGAGACTGTTCAGTTCGTTGACTCCTCCTGCATGTGGTGACAGACGCCCCTGTCAGACAGACCATCACTCACTGTAATGGTGTCACCAGCTGAATAGTGCTGCTGCTGCTGCCGCCGCTGCTGGTTGGAAGCTCTCAGGAAGCATAGCTGCATTACATGCCCAAGAGATCTGAATGTGTGTGTGTGTGTGTGTGGGTGGGTGTGCGCGCACAAGCAGCCTGTCACACCGACTAACTTTTACTCGGGGCAAACGATTAACATGGCTGCCGTAGGATGCTTCGACTGTGTCACCATTTCATTTTAATTCGGGAAAGACTGAAGGAGAATTTACAATTCAACCTGACTTTATCGGTCTTCTTACACTCAGGATGTTTTCCGATTTAATTACAGTCTTGTTCTGTTATTTTACGAACTGACACAAAGCTTCTTCTTCTTTTCCACATGTTGTCAGCCAGCTTTTCAAAAAGTCAGCTGTAAGTAAACGGCTGTAAAATGAAACTTTGGAAATCTTTCCTGACAAATATAGCCTGCCTTGGGGGAATATTTTCAACAATTCTGAAATCTGCTCATTGACTTTCAAGAGCGAGATGAGCCGATTATCGCCACTGTGGTGTCATTGCATTAAGTACTGAGCTAAAGCCAGGAGGCAATTAGCTTAGCCTGGTTGTGAGGAGAGGGAAATGAATCTCTGCTCTGTTCAGAATTCAGAAATCCACCTCCCAATCGCTTCAGCTCCATACAACTAAGATGTAATTGATTATTAGTTGGGGGTTTTTTTTTGGGGGGGGGGGGGGGGGGGTGATTTATTCACGGTAAAATCTATTTCAACACAAAAATCCAGGCCCGGGTCGCAAATGGTTAACAAATATACACTTGACTTAAAAATGCAAGATTTTATATTCAAAGAAAGTCATGTGTCACTCTACATTAGTGAAAATGTATTTCATACTACTTGTCGCATTGGCAATGATGAACGATTGTAATATCAACGTAACCTTTAACCTTTTGTACATATATACGTGAATAACGCCGCTATTAAGGCACACAGACCTTTCTTCGGTGTTCTTCTATAAAGTAACGCCACAATACGAACGCTAAAGCCGCTGAATAACGGCCCAGCCAAGCACCGAGCAGAGAAACATTAAAGCTTAGTGGCTTGACACAGTTTGAATTTCACGTCTCTGTTCTTCCATTCAGTGAATCTGGAGTAATATCCACATCTCCATCCTTCAGCAGCTGCAGACTGCTCTCATGTTTGCTTTATTCTGAGGATTTTTCTCTACCAACCTTATGCAACGGGAGGACTTTTGCGAAGGCTTGTAAAACGTATCTGATTTTAACTGTCATGTGACAAATTTACAGGAAATACAGATAAATCCCAGCTACATTAACTCACAAGTCCGTTCTCAGCCAAACGGTGCAGCTTATAGACACAGCGTGTTAAATGTTTTAACATCACGGCGTCCTTCGGAGTATTCTGGTAATTGGTGCAGTCTTGTGTTGCTTTCAGCGTGTTTAATTCCTTGTCTCGAGCTCAGATCAATGCCTCACCATCTGCTAGAATATTATTATGGAGGAACCCACTGAGGACATCAAAGTTGGGCAATTTTGAACACAACACATAGACTCTCTGAAGTTTTCTGTAAATTTAACAATTTATGTATTTTTCCAATTAGTCGGTTATTGTTGTGGTGTTTGTGTTTTCTGAATAATCAATCATTGGCTTCCATTCATGCACATTGTTATGTGGATGCCTCCAGTTGTTCCTCAACCTTCAGTCACCATTTCTTTGTGGTTGTTGTTTTTTTTTTTGGTTTTTTTTTAGTTGTTGTTGTTTTCCCCTTTTCTTCGGTCCTCTGAACACAGACGGCTTGATTTGGTACGAGTGTGGACCGATGTCAGCTCGGCCCCGGAGATGGTGTCAGCTGGACAATGATAAAATGGCAAGCAACCTGTCAGGAATAGCATTCATTGTTGTTATCTGCGTAATTTATTGTCTGGATGTACGGAAGCTTTGCCATGCCCTTCTGGGGACGTTGCCATTCACGCTGATGGGATTGGCAACAGACTGCGACAGGTCTCATTGCTGACGGACACAAAGTGAAACACTCGAGACAGCCGCGACCGCCGCGAGTCACCTGGATCCCATTTACCCCGAGGCTGGCGCCTCTTCACACAAATAACATGTACATTGCTCGTCAAACACACACAAGTCGCACACTGACAGCACAGCACACAACAATATCTAACAATCACTTGTGCTTGTAATTTAGTAAATAACTGCCACTGTGCACAGTTAATAAATTAAAAGTACACAGCAATTCTACCTGTGGATATAGAAGAGGCACAGCTACATGTGGTCGTACGTGATTCAAAATGAGCGCTAAAAATGTGTGTTCATCACAGTGTATTGCTCTGTATTTCTCCTGCACCTGTCTGACCAGGTCAACATCTCACTTCATATCAGCCACTGCTATAGTATAAACATTGATCCACACTGTACATGCTTGAGACCATGTTTTAGTCTGAGACTGAAGTTCTTAGACCTGCCGGGGTCTTTGAATTTGAGGACTTATTAAAGCCAAGAATAGATCTGTTTTAATACAGTGACAGCTGGAGCTTCTTCATGTTAGATGTATTGCATATCCATCCACAGGCCGTTTGCACCTGAAATAACCAATTCACTCTCTTAGGGAATCAATAACTTAATCTTACTTTAACACTTCACCCCCACCCCCCCACCTCTCACACACACACACACACCTTTCTTTTCATTGTTGGAACCCCAGCCCTAAACCCCTGCCATCCACACACACACACACACACACACACACGCACGCGCGAAGACTATTTATTTACGTCCACATCAATACCGCTGAGACAGGAGGACATGGGCTCACATACACAAAAACACAAACACATCCCTCAGCCAAGCATATGTCTCGCCCCACTAAACAAACAGGCGCTCGCACACAGTCTCACTCGCACGCACACACACACGCACACGCACACAGACGCTCTCTCACTCACATACACATTGCCAGCTTTTAAAAGGAGAGCAGAGAAGCCTCTTAAGTTCCAGCACATTGCATTTGCGATGAGACCAGCGGGCAATCATCGCCCATCTCCGCCAGTGAAATGAGCCCAAAATTGTGAAGAAAAGAAGGCCGTTTTGACAGGCAGGGTACAAATACAAGGCGATAGAATCTCAATGAGGCCTGAAAGAGGGAATGCATAAATAGATTAGATTGAAGGGACTGGCGCCACACAGAAAGCAAATCTAATTATGAGGCGGCTGTGTCTCCTGATTTTCGAATAGGGGAAGCTCATCTCTACCCAGCGGAACCTGCTGGATCCACTCGGACAACAGAAGCCATTGATGGAGAAAGAGAGACGGCGAGAGCGATGCATATTTCATCTTCTAACAGGGAAAATTTCCCACTGTGCCACAAAGACCCAGGTGCCAGTGTCGTTTTATAACAAAAGTAGGCAGCAGACTGGAAGGGACATGGCAGATGTTCAGGTTACTCTGACACACATAATACTTTCGACGGGGTCTTGATGGAGTAACAACTTCGCCAATTAGGATTTGTCTGAAACCGCCATCTGATGTTGGTGAAACAAAAAGTTATGAATCCCACTTTACTCACGACAGAGCGTGACTTCTCCCCTCCGCCATGATGAGATTTCCACCAGGATGGATCGTGCTTCTGCAAAGTGGGTTAATAGCGCACGCTCTGACTTCATGACAAAGTTATCTAGATGGACTCCATTCTCCCTCATTTTTGCCAAATATAGTATGAGTGCAATGTTTCAAATCCCAATAAAAGTTACCTCGCAGCGGGGAGCCTGAAATATGTGCCAATTTATTTTAAGATTGGCTATAACAATTAAAATTCATTTTATACTAATTATACAGAATCAAATTAAACACAGAGCTGTTCCTCTAAGGAAAGTGTAACGCCTGTAATTGAAATATTCCAGCATCGCAATGGCTCACACAATTAAATGTGCATTAGAGGAGGAGTGCCCCTATCAGTCAAGAGAAATATATTTCACTGTCAACAGCCACAGCCGGTCCACATGAGCTTTAGCACGGTGTGCGCTCTGAGCGAGATGAAAAGCATTTTAAAGGCCGCCGCTTTTAGATATTGCGCACCACGGTACAGTACTTTCCCTCATTACACATGCAAATGCAATGAGCAGATACAAAACATTCAAATGCCACTGTCTGTGCAGCAAACAGCGCCGGTGGCCATTACTATCGCTAATTGTTATTCATTTTACATCCATCAGTGGATTTGTTCACATCGCAACAAGGAGCGAAGTGATCCAACAAAATAAAAGGAGGTGTTTGGCGAGATCCATGCAGCCAGATAAAAGCCTACCGCTAAAATAAACTCGGAGGCCAAATTGAATTAAAATGAAGGTTAACTCGATGGGTTCAGAGGAACATTGTTCAAGGTGCTCATCGGCTTGTGCCCGTCCTCGCAAGCTGGGACTCTGCTGGTGTGGTGCCGCATGACCCAAAAGCAGCGGCAAACTTCCTTTCAGCAATTTGAATAATGAAAGGGAAGCAAACACACAACAAAAGAAATAATCACAGCAAAGCCAGTGCACTTATATTAACTCCTGCTTGGGTATTTCAAGGATATTATATATAATTCACTCAGAGGCAGAAGAGGGGAAAATGAAAAATTGATTTGTGGAATGTGCTATATAGTGAGAGGGTTTTCTTTCTTTTTTTTCATCTTCTGTTCCCCAACACACATCTGTCTTTTTTTTTTGTTTCAGTGAGTGTTGATGTGAAATAGGAACAGTGAGATGGTTTTTTAATTGGACAGCTTGCATGCACAACTGCCGCCTGCTTAGTTTAATAGTATTAATTACACAAACATAAACATATGTGTTGAATGCTGTGTGTTTTCCATGGTCAGCTGCTGACATCCATCAAATAATCTCTAATTACATTTATCCTCAGAAAGCAGCCTGTTTGTCTCGCAGCGTCTCTGCAAGGCCCACATCTTAGTTTTCTCTCTGTAGAGTCTCGCATGCAGTCACTCATTCAAAAAAATGTCCACATGACCTCTGACTCCTCTGCTCCCCTAACACCACTCCCCAGATGGAACATTTGGGCCGTGCACTTGACTACGACCTCCAACATGCCCTCTGCCCACGCTCCCACGAGCGCTGTCCGCGGTAATGGAGTGGCTAGCTGGGAGGTGTAGTCCAGTTACCGCGGGTGCAGCCGTCCGCCGGTTGTGCTGAATGATTGGTGGCCCACAGGTCCGTCGGTCAGCAGGTGGAGCCGGTGCTCGGTCAGCGCTGCATCTCCGACCTTCAAACAACTGGTTTTCTTCAACCCTGTTTCCAGATGGGGTTTTTTTGTTTGTTTTTTTAAAACACGTTTTTTTAAAACACGTTTTTATTACAACGGTTTCCGAACCAGTGAGATCAGGGGTGTCGAACTTGTGACTGAATGACAGCAACAACACTAAGGGTCCGTTTACACCACAACCTTTTCAAATCTTTCAATGCGTTTTAGGTGACTGTTGACACAACGGCGGTGGGAGGTACTGAAAGTGCCACTTTTTTTAAACGCCTCCCGAGGTGGAACTTTTTGAAAACGCCCCTTTCATCTCTTGTTTTCATGTAAACGGCGGGAAAGCACAACTATTTTAAAATGCTTGGGCTCCATCGCCATGTAGATGGCAGATGCACGGCTACTGCACACGTGCACCACACCCATAGTCAACAGTTTTTCTGCACTTGCTCAGTAGATGGACATTAACAACAATGAGTGTCATGACCCCCGGTTCATATTCTCCTGGGACTTTGTAGATTTATAGTTGCGAGTCGCGAATCCGGAATAGCAGTCCAACTCTGTCGTCTGTCCATACGAATGTCCGTGTACTTACACAATTAAACAACAGCACCCACTAGTGGCCCAACATAGAAACGACATAGTTTTCAGCATTTCTGTTTCTGTAGAAACAGGCATTTTCTTTTTTTGCACACAACCTTTCTGAAATAAAATCAAAAAAAGTGATGCGTTTTCACCTGAAACGTCGTGGAAACGGGGAATAAATGTTCCCCTTCTTTAAGTGAAAAGAAGTTTGATTATGTTCTTGAAAACATTCAATCAACAATATTTTCACAAACCAGTAATTGTGTGGTTAAAATAAAAGTGCAATCATAACATTGTCATTTATTACCATTCCTTCTACAAAATAAAATCTGAAATCTGCAGGGAAAAACAGCAGTTTTTCTTTTCAATAAGTCTGAAGAAGCTCATCTTTTCTCAGGCTGCCTTTAGCATGCATGTTTTTACAAATTCACGCTCAAAGCATGGCTTTGATGCTAATGCTTCTACGCCAGCAATAAGCTTGCCCACGCTGACATCACTGATCTCTTACACCCAGCCAATCCTGCCAATCTGCTAGTCTTTCCTCTCAGTTTTGCGCTGCTTACTAAGCATTCTCTATTGAACAGGGTAATTTTACTTGAAATTGTCAATATCATATTTTTAATTTTTATATAGGAGCCAGATCAGGACCTCTGATATGGACCATTTGCTTTATGTTTGACATCCCAGAATGAGATTGTAATAAAACTAAATGAAGGACTGAAAAGCCCCAAGTCTTGTTTGTTATTCAGTGTTTTTCCAAGTCTCTTGATGTCTTCTGGGCCACTGGGCACCATTATAAAAATGCATTACCTATAAAACTCACATTCAGCTCCCGTGCTTTGCAAGATCTTACAAACTCGGCTATCTAAATCAATCAGCTATCCCACTGATTCTAACACTCTCAATGTAAATTCAGGGAGGAACCCATCAATACAAGCTGCTCTTAGTTTAAATAAAATAGCTTACATATCTATTGGAACTGTAAGTTTATTTCACATATTGTTTACGAAGATGAGTCCATACCTGTGGCACAAACTCCGACCTGTCTATCGCCGGCATTAACGGCCAAGAAAGAAGAGAAAAGGAAAGGCTTTAGAGGAAATCCTCAATGGAAAAATTCAAGGTGGGTAAAGTGATTAAGCGGATGCTCCCTCTCTCGCTCTCTCTCCTTGCTCGTTTCAACAATTAATTATGATAAGCCCTCAAACAGGCACTTAAACCTGTTTATGTTTAGGTTTAAGACTCTGGTTATCCTATTATCTTGTCTTGTCAGATGTTAATGTGTGCTGCAGCAGTATCCATCTGAAGCCTGTCGTTGGCTGGAAAGGAGCATGCACGGTCAGCAAACCATCCACAGACAAATAAGGAAAGAAGACGGAGGAAGAATGTTATCCTGGATCAAGGATAAGTCAAGCCGCCTGTTCCCTCCCTCCACAGGCTGATGCTTAAATCCAACACCAGCTCGCCAAATAAGCCTTGAGCCCGTGCGCTATTTCCCTGAGCCGCAGACCTTGACCCTGCGTGCCACGGGCCCAAACTCACCGGCTCTGCCCCGGTATCATGCCTGCAGCCACGGAGGCCCGGGCAGATAAGACATGATGAATGCAGATTGTTTGCGGTGTGACAGACTCATTCGTTTACAGTGGGATGGCGCCTTCACGAGGGGCAGAGTCGTTCAACCTTTTTAGTCTGAGAGCGACTGGAGGTGGGGCGGAGAAAAAGCAGCGAGGAGAGGTGGGGGGGGGACAAAGTGCCAATGTAATGGAGAAAATGAGAGATGGAGAGAGAAGAAGACAAGTGCATGGACATAGTGTTCATTGTGGAGGACACCATGACACGGGGGAAAGCAGAGAAGAGTCCATTTTCCCTTCAGGCAGGTAGTAAGGAGAAGGAAATTGGAATGAGAGGAGGGAGAAAGGACATAACAACAAAGTGAGCAGAGAATAAAGAAGAGATGGAGACAGAAGAGATGCATCCTCCACATTCCCGTGTCGCTAATCTCGCAGCTTTTATCGCTGTGCTGTGGGATTTATGCTTCTCCCTGACATACAGACAAAGCCCTGTCTGATACTCTCCATGGCAACTGAACGTAGTGACTAATTTTAGGGTTGCGGTTTGGATAACACTTCAGATATTAAATATCTATCCGACAGCTTGAACGCTGCACCTCGTTTGAACGGGAGAAAAGCTGTTTAACATACTTGAGACAGTTTGTGACAAAAAATCCTTTGATATGGATGCTGCAAGTTTATGATTTATTCTTCTGCAGGAGCGAGAAAAAGAACTTTAATACAATCCGCTGTAGGTCGGTGTAGTGGTTGGTACTGTGGCCTCGCGATGAAAAAGTTATAGTTTGATTCCGGACTTGGTGTCATTTCTGCAAGAGTGTTATATATTCTAAAAACATGCATTTGTGAGTCATTGCTGTCTTTAAAATCGTCCATGTTGTTGATAATATGTGTGAGACTGTCTGTCTCTCTCTGTTGGTCCGTCATGTATCCGGCCTTTGGTCATTGACATCTGAGTTCAGCTCCAGCGCACGGAAATCCTGTATGAGATAAAGTGGTATAGAATTTGTGGGGGGGGGGGGGGGGGGGGGGTCTTTACTGAATTTTGTTACAAAGGATTAAATATAGCTATAAGAGAATTGAAAGTAGTATTCAAGATTGATGGCCTTAAAGTAACCCATCTTTCCACTCTGGAGAGAGTAGACTCATAGAGTTGAATACAAAATGATCTAAACCTTTTTAGAAGAGAGATTTCTCTGTTATTTTTATTTTGGAACACATTTGGTCCTTTTCTCATTGTATAACATTCCTTCAATTGCGATATCGCTAAAAGGTTTCCTCAATTCATTTATGAGCTAATTTGTCCTCTTGTTTTGCCCATTTATTCACGTAATGAAAGGTGGTTTTCTTTCTTTCTTTTAGTTTCTTTTGTTTTGTTTTTTACAAGAGCCTCCTAATCAATAATCTTTAAATTAGACCTGGGTATACGGCTCACCTGCCACATCCCTTGGCTGTCATGAGGACAATGAGAAATTACGAATTGAATGAAAATGAGGGTACATGATGCATGCAGTACAACAGCTTTCCTTTATGTCGGTTATCGCCTCAGTTTTATAGTGTGGGTAGTTTATGGTTGTGTCTGTGACAGTATTTGTATTTGCTGCCTTGAAAGCTATCAGCGAAAACACTGAAAGAAACAGTACCTTATCATTTTCATCATATTAAGCACTGCAGCATTAATTCAATAATGGAAAATGACATAACTACCTGTAATGTAATAATTTTTTCCATTTTTAATCCAATTATGCCAACAGTGTAATAACTTGCCAATGATCTAATAAAATAGCTAAATATTTTTTACAATGATGATGGATAGACGGTGTTGCAGAGGATGTTTCCTCAATAAAGGAATATGATGATGATGATTCCAACCACTATGCATATATTTTATGAGCAAACTGCAGAAAACCTGCCAAAAAGCTTCTATTTCCATGAAATACATTCCTATGTATGTAATATTCCAATTAGACTTTAACTGCTACTCATTCATATGACGACTTATTAGATTATTTGAAAAATGGTAGTGCTGCAATAATGGCTGAAATATCCTATTAAACTATTAGCAAGTTATTACTTTACTGGTTTTAGGACATTTAAAATGGGCAACGGTATTACATCATTGGCCATTATTACAATATTGGTTGTTACAGGCACAAATGAGTACTCGTTATAGCTCAGACCTACAGTAGTCCACTCGGTAAAATCAATTACCTTGCTTTCCATAGTGAGCCACCAATTCTCCGTCAATGATGCTGTTTGTGGTAGAAGTTCCTACATAACCCCCTTGTAAAGTTTAGTAGAATAAACTCGATGTTTTCCTCCAGAAGAGCCACAGTATACAGTCAGCAGTGCTTCTTTTTTTTGGCATTAAGAGATGGTGCCATTTCAAATCGCTGCTATCACTTTAACAAATCCGTTGTGGCAGCCTGCTGACGGTCCACTTGGACGTCTCTTGACTTCTGTCCGGCGGACGCGGGAGCCCTGTGCTGGTCTGTGGTCTCGGTTGTCAGAGCGGAAACTGCTTCGCATCAGGACAATAAGTAACTCGGGATGAGCTCTGAGATCGATGAGCTATGAGATCCTGTAATTCCTGTTGATGCTTCACTGTTTTTGTGATTCAGTGCACACAAACACACTAGTGTCAACAAAACTGACACGCGAACGTCTTGGTTCGAGCACCGTATCATGCGAACAGCTCTCATTCTTCATGTTTTCGATCTATTAGTACAAAGAATGTTCGCCGATTGCTCATAGATGTTCTTGTTTTCGCAGCTAAATCTTGTGATTGACTTGTGACTGTGGGGGAAATGCTTTTATCTTACAATGCCGAGTTTTCCTTCGCGACACATTTACATCCAACATTTGATATTTCTGTCCTGAACGTGGCCGTTAATAGCAACCCACACTGCCATGCAGCTATAATTTACATCTTAAATCAGGGGTTTCTGCACTGTAAGATTGCTGCAGTACAATCCAGCTGCCAGCAGCACAATTAGCTGAAGAAATCCTGTCATTTGCATCTACCTTTAGATTATATTTCATGCCTGGGTTTCTTCAAGGCCTTATGAATAATGAAATGAGTCTCGGTAGTATGGAGAGAAGGACTTTTTCTGTCTTTTTTTTTGCTATCGAGCACTTTGTTTCGATGCCCAGCTTATGACGAAATCCCTTTGAGTAATGCAGAGCCGCTGCACACTCTAAGTGAGAAATGATTGACTGCTTAATTGATACTCTCCTCTGCCCATATGTGGGCCGTTATCCCAGCAGCCCGCAATTATTGATGAATTACCATATCATCAATATTTAAGTAATCTCTCACTGGGTAACCAAAAAAAGAAAGATTATAATGGTCTGCAATTTGTAAAATATTCAGAGAAGGGATCTCTTGGACCAGCTCCATCTGTGATGAGGGAGTAAACGTTCCAAAGCGGTGGCGTCTCTGTCTCCCATTACCAGGAGGGCAGCCGTCCCCACTGGCTCCGGATCGACAGGGGAGTCAGACGTTGTGAAGGACAATTGGCAGCTGGTGAAACTTTAATCAGGGCCATGAATTAATCAATAAAAAGGGGAGGATAAATGAAGCAGGCCCATGCACCTAAATGATGGCAGGGGAGGCCCCCGTGGTCCGCTGCTACACTTACTTCCTGAATAAATCATTTCCTGTTGAAGGCCTAGAGTGTCCTGCGGAGCAACTGCTCCCACACTCCAAATCTTCTCCCTCTTGAATCTCTCCGCCGTCGATCTCAAGGCCACAACAGAGACCAGGGAGCTGAGTCTGTGTATTCACCTGACCAAAAATAGACTCGCTCAGAATATTTATCACACGGGGCTCTTCTTAATTTCTTAAGGGAGCCAATTTAAGGGAAGCTTTGCATGTCAAAACCCTTCTGTCCGATTGCTATTTGCTGTAGCATGTTAGGATGTGTTTTCCTGTGTCCACTGGTACTTTATACTCCGTGTGTCTCCTAATTACCGGCCATACCTGTGGCTAATATGTTGGCACGGAACCACAGGAGACTAATGGGTTTTAACAGTTGGCCATTGGTGTAATTGTGCAGCTTAAGGGGCTTGATTACTGGCTTTCACAGTGGCGATTGCAGTAAAAACAAATATAATTTCACACACTGCACACAAGCCGTTGATTGTAAATAATCCAGCTTGCGTAGCGTGAACAAGCCACACCGCTGGCCGCTCCAAAACCAGCGAAGCGTCGTCGAGTGAACCTGTGAACTTCTGCACGTTCTCGCAGGATCGACCGGCTTCCCGTGCGGAACGCGGAGGCTCGACACGGCAATACTTGGGGGAAAAAAGAACGATCCGGGCGTTTGTCTGGTGTCTGCATTCACAAATATTTGGGCTTGATTTTCTGGCCAAGTGAATGTGAAATTGAAAATGTGAAGGCACCTGGCGGGGTAATTGGTAACTCGGGCTCCGGCAAGGATAAATCTGGGGGAACAAAGTCCACCCAAAATTGAAAATGCGCGCCTGTGGCTTGTGTGTGTGTGGAAGCCAAAGACACTGAGAAAAATCCGATGTTGTCCATTGGTAGTTTCACATTATGTTCAGCCTTTTAAATGATTATTATTCAAAATGTGTCATTTTGTGGGGAAATCATACAGGAAGCAGTTGTGGAAAGATATAACAGTGTGTAGCATATTTACTGGCGGTTGTCAAATATGGGGGGTGGGGGGGGATAAGAAGCTACCACGGAGAGAAAATCAAGCGTGACAAGAGACAGAGATCAGGAGCAAAGAAAGCAAAAACAGAGCGACTTAACCTGACAAAGCAAACTTCAGCTTCCCTCTGGCTCTGCGGTGCGCTCGGAGCCAGGTACGAGTCTAGGTAACCATCTATAGCAGCGTGGCGTCTCTCCTGGGCTCTCTTCTCTTCGATCTCATCCTCAGTACTCAGTGGAGCACGGCAATTGCTCCTCTCCACACCCTTCCACAGATCTGCACCCGCGATTACGCCCCAAATCAAATGAGTCTGGGACTGGGAGATGGGGCGAGGGCGGGGAGGCAGGGGGAGGTTCAGTCAGAATGGGGACGCGGCGAGAGAGGTGAAGAGGAGGCAGGGATGGTTTGGCAGATGTGCATACAGATTCATCATGCCAGCTCTGTATCTGAGTGGTTGGAGAGGGAAAGTGAAGAGCGGAGCACATGGAGTGCTTTAAAATTCATAAAAAGCCTGTTGGTTTAAAAAGGGCGTTCATGCGGAGAAATGACTCGAGCGTTTTTGCACAGATTTGATGTGAACAATAGTGAATGTACGACAGATATGTTCCCTGAACCCGAAGTAACATTTCTTTTCACCATTTTTTTTAATGGAAATTGAATGCTGGTATCCACATTTCAGCCTTTTTTTTTTTTTATGGGAGACGAGTGTGGCGTGGATAAGAGGCGACTATGACAACAGATCAGAGGAACTTTTAGGAAAAAAATCTTTCACCGCCACTACAGAGTTCCACTTTTCTTATTTTTTTAATGACCAAATTGACAAAACACCACCAGCTGCTAATGTGGAGCAAAACAATCTGCGTAAAATGCTAAAAATGACATAAATCAGTCCCCAGATAAAACAGTAACTGTGGTCTTTCTGTATCAAAAAAGTATGAGTGAGTCCTCAAATAACAGGAAACGGTTTCACTCCATGTGGCGCGAATGATTTGAAATCATGGCTGAAAATGTCATTTTCCATGAGAAGCACCAGGAAATGGTCTCTGGGCACCACTTTGGACAACTACAAATACCAGCACAGAAGCTGTTCACAAAAAAACGTCACTTCTTGCTCTTTTTGCGATTTTGCTGATAATCTGTGAGGATCTGATCTTTGCGACACTGCTGGGGCTCATGTTTGTATCCATAAAATGGAACATTTTGTTGTGTTTCGGATGTCTTTTTACACGACAATGATGCTCGGAGCCACTTAAAATGCAAGCTTTTGAAAGTGGCTCAGAAGGTGGAAGTTTTTGAAAATGCTCCATCACCTCACCCTCGGTTTTTGGTTGTAACTTGAGGAACTCAAACTCGCCAGCACGTCGGGCCAATGTAATGATTACGAGATCAGACCATGTATTGGCTTTTTCCTGGGAGAGGTTGGTGCTGCTTGAACAAAGAGTGTTTGTGCGGGAGATTTTATGAAGCTTGCACTTACCGACTCTCGGTGGTGCTGCACTTTAGAGTACTTCCATATTGGCTCAATTTTCCAGCCACAGTTGATGCGGCCTGATTTAACATCTTTCACCTTCCTGTTTTCTCTTTTATGACGAGCGATCTTTGTGTTTTGGCTCAGTCGACATGATTTACACCCAGAGAGGAGAGCTGCTTCCTGTGATAACATTCAGAAAGCCCCCACTATATGCCGCTCAACACAGATGAACGTATCGCAGTGAGAAAGAGAAATATTCACGTCAGGAGTTGGAGGCCAAAAACACACAAAAGACGATAGTGGACGTTATTTTGGTGGGGAGAAATATGGCGTCGAAAAAATTGTCTATATATATTTATTTATCAGGGACACATAAGGACTTGTGATTTAGTTTGAATTATATCAAAAAGTGTTGGTTTTTTTTTAGTTGCCTTCATTGTGGTTACAATTCTGTGAACTACAATGTCCAAAATGTAACTCAGTCCAACATTACAATATATTCTACTCTCAATCGGTGACCTGCACCTTACTAATAATTACTTTCATTGATATAATAGATTAGAGTAGATTTCAGGGAGCTTTGACCAACATCAAATTGAAAGCGTTTATTCAAGACGAGGAGTAGAACAAAATGAAATGGCTGAAAACACACATGGACACAAAGACACGGTTGGAGGACTACAGTATTTCTGAATGTTGGCACATGACCACTATGTTTCTTTAAATGTTTTAGTGCTTTTTGTTCTTTTCTGTACAATTCTAAATAGCTGCAAGAGTATCGGTGCAGAAGTTGTTCCGTGAATTGAAAAAAAAAAGATGGGGGGTGGGGGGCTGCCGTTTCTCTTTTCTTCCACTGCCCTTTTCTCTTATTATTCACATCACACCTGATATTGTCGCCCATGATGCATGGCTCTGCAGTTGTTCCCTAAAATCCGACCGGCCTGCGCCGGGTAAGAACATACGCTTTAAGAGACTGATAAAGAGGATTCCTGAAAAGAGAAACAATGAGTGCACTCACGTGGAACTCTTCTCGTAAAAGGAAATCACAGCTTTTTAAGAGTAAATGGGGAAAAGGCTCAAATTTGACCAAAAGTACCACATCTGAACGTAAGTGGCAGCGCTGGTACTCTCATTTGAAGAAATAAGAAGGTTGCACAAGGCTTCACAAAGGTGAGGAAATATGTTTGTAGTGGGGCGCTCAATGATATATATTTGGAGAAATCACTATGTTCTGTAATATTGTTGGATGCTTTATTTCATGTGATGATGCCAGTTTGATTCTTCATCAAGATAACCAGTTTGAAGATACAAACACAAGCAGAATGAATGCGGGTGTAACTCCAGGGCGTTTTTCAATAGTGAACTGGAAGTGAGCACATTGGCGTCACGACTTATAATTTCTTTACCCTCAGCGTGTGGTCCGACATCAGGCAGTTTCGTGTGTCATTTTTTTGAAAAAGTTGCCCGAGTTAAATTCCATTTGACAAACTCAGTCGTTCGATTGTGTCACTTTAAGGTTTCCGCACATATATCGAGTGGAGAACAAGACAAGAACAGTGGGATAACAAGAGAGGTGTCACAGAATGTCCTTTTTGAAGCTTTGACTGACATTGTGTGACAACATTAAATGTAATTAATGTCCCAGGGTCATATTTAAATTATAGCAGAAAACAGCATGTTTATCAGTATTTACCTCGACGAAGAGCCGTCGTCTCACCACCAATGCTCGCAGGAGATTACAATATCTGAAAGACTCAAGCAATGCCTGGCATTTCGGCCTGAATTCCAACTCATTTTTGGT
Source organism: Lipophrys pholis (assembly GCF_963383615.2). Lineage (NCBI taxonomy): Eukaryota > Metazoa > Chordata > Actinopteri > Blenniiformes > Blenniidae > Lipophrys > Lipophrys pholis. The sequence continues at coordinate 18,438,967 of NC_137649.1, forward strand.
TGATTTTTAAACTGTCAAGTGGCTGTGAACGCAAGTGTTTTTTTGTGTGTCAACATCTGCATAGTGAGGAGTGAAGGTTTAAATAAGCATTAGGTTGAGGAGCCAAGTTTCACTGGAACTTGGCCTAACCAGCAAACTGACAACCACCAGATAGTGTAATGACCTTTAAATGCCGACTAATGCAGTATTTCCTGTTGTTTCTGTGCAAAAAAAAAGCAAGATTACTACTTTACAATATTACTTACTATTAAACTAGAGTTGATATTTAACAAAGAATTTAAGAAAATACATTTTTATGGTACCTCCGATGAAGAAATATCGGATATTTGACGCCCATATTTTCTATTTTGTTGAATTTTGTTGTTTTGTTTTGTTCAGAATTAGACGAGATCAGAAACTTAATGATGTGCAGCTTGATACCAAAATATCAATAATTCCTACATCAAGTTTGCTTGTATGTGGAGGGATTCCCATGTTAAAATATTTGCATTGCATTTACTTTTTTCCTGATACCATTGTATGAATAAATGAATATCTCACACATGCTGGAGCTGTGGACCGTTACGTTATGTGAGTCCTGATGGGAGCTGCGATCAAGAATAAGAGGGTGAGATTTAACTTCTGTGTCTTTTTAATAGATAAAAGTTTTGATGGGTGGTAAAGTACACCAAGTCACAAATAAAGTGGGGTTTTTTTTTCCCCAGAAGTAGTATTTTAATATATTATCATGCTATATATTGCTTAATATGATCAAATGGAGTCATTAGCTGCGGTTATATAGACCATAAGTAATCCAGTTGAACAGTCTGATTCAAATCATGACACGTAAACGCTGCTGATGGAAATTATGGTTGTATCTGAGGAAGTGGTGTTACCTTAATTGTCTGATCGGAGTTCACTCACCGTATAAGACTTCATATACTGTTTTAAGACCATATTTCTGAGTTGCGAAGCAGAAGTGTTTGATGCAGGAGACAACGCACAATTGCACAGGAGCATTATGGGATTGCTCGGTGTGCTGTAGCACCGGCAAGGCGTGCAAAATAATGGACGGCTGAGATTTTGAGACCAAATAACAGAAACACAAATACTTCAGGTAAACCCACAATTAGCCCAAAGAAAAGTCCAATGGCATCTTCTTGGAAAAAGTTGCATTACCGCCATCTGCTGGTTCTATTCATCTACATCCCTGATTATCGTTTCCCTCTCTTTTAACAGCAGCTTTTTCAACCCTGATGACGGTTTCCCCTCCTTGTTCTTCTTCACTTGGGTTCAACGGCAGTTGACATCTGTGGGGTCGCACTACCCTATCCACTAGTTCCACCTAGTCCGTACCTTTCCCACTGCTCAAAAAAAAAAGAAAGAAAGCACCTAGGATAGTACTGTTTGCTCCGTCTCTAATGGCGTCCCACAAGTCATTGTGCTTTCCCACCTGACAGCGTCACCAGCATGCCACAGCCACGAGTAAAATACTGATTCAGGATAAATCCCTGGTGCATATGAACCTTAAATCTGATAACTTTATTCAGAGTCAAACAGGAAGTCTGATATATGTCAGTGACGGTCTACAGTTGTTACCTTGAGATGGGAAAACTCAAACTACATCCACATGAAAATGTTACTGCTTCAAAAAGGGACATTTGCACTGGATCCCCACACAACTGGAAAAAAAAAACCAACCTGAAAACAAAACTTTTCCAAATCCTCCTGATGATCTCAGCTTGACACTTATGAAGCATTATGAGCCAGACAGTCTTGTTTGTTTTCATGAATTGGTCCTTCCTTCATTTATCATACCGTTATCACATGCACCTTTTCAAGAACAAGTAGTTAATTCGACTTGGGTAACGGAGCCCAGGTAATGTTTACTAATTAGCTCAGGTGCCTTTTACCCGTGCAGATGTGTGTCGAATCTCAAAGTATACATTTTTTTAAAAAAGCCTTCCCGAGAAATGTGCTCACGGTCGGGGATTTTCGCTCAGTGTTTTGACAGCGAGCGGGGGCTGTCTCGAAACAATCGAGAAGTATAAACACCGCGGCGTGAATGACTCAAAGCGGAAATGAAGGAGACAACAGGGTGAGTGCCCCATTGCACTCGAAAAGAGACACAGAAAGCAGAGAGGCTCTCTCTGTTTTTCTCCAGGGAGCGGAAAAGAGGGCAGGAGGTGTGTTATTCTGTGTGAGTGAGGCAGGAGGAAGAGATGGGGAGTGAGGGGAGATAAGGTTCATTAGAGAAGGTGCGCAGGAACAAAGCGTAATCTCCATTTTAACCTTACCTTTAGAGGAAGGCCACAGTTGCTGCTGTGATAAAGGACTAGTGCAGCCCTAAGGTATGCACAGAATACTGATTAATCCCTTACTATTGTTATCAGGAGATGTCAGCTGACGCTCTGATGGTGAACCACACTGCTGCTGCAGAACGGAGGAAATTTCTCTCTCTCTCTTTCCTTTGGGTTTCTCGCGCTCTTGTCCATTCCCTGAGTCTATCCATCTCCCTCTCTCCCCTCATGAGTGGAGAATAGGTGCCTGGGGCCTTTGATGGCGTAAGGGGGCGTTAGTGTTTTGATAAGTATTGATATCAATCTTATAAATCTGAATTTAATGACCCAATGTGCTCGACCGCGGACATTTGTCATGCAATTCTCATATGAGGAATCAAGCTAAATAGCTTCTCTGAATTCGCTTTGGCTCATTCTGACAGGAGATTGCTTGCTTACGCGTTATAAACTATGACGGTGACAGTCCCGTGTATTTGTGCCATTGACTTACCCTGCATCCTGCCAAATACACACCGCAGCAAGACAACAGAAGGCGCGTTTTTTTGGTTTGGTTTTTTTTTTGTGCTGAGAGCAGGAAACAACTCCAGGAAAAAGTGATGAAGCAAAAGCAATGAGAGGAGTTGAAAGATGAAAGGCTTAAAAAGAGAGAGCAAGAGACAAAACAGAGAGACGAGAGAGTCTATACGGGTTTGGGCGCGTGGTTGAGTCTCAGCGTGAGTTCTCACGTCCGTCCCTGTTTCCCTCCAGCACCACCTCCTCCCACCGCCCTTCCCTCTTTCAGGCTGTCTCTCCTGATGGATTGGCCCATCAGTTGGAAATAATTAGGATGAGCTGTAGTCTTGTCTAGCTGCGTGCAGTATTACAAGGGAGCAGGGTCAGGCCTTGGAAGCAGAACTCCATCCTGCCTTTACTTCACATCACTACAAGGGGGTTTTGCACATTAAATTGCGTCATTCTGCTTTATTACTGTGATGCGGGATCATGCGAAGATGAGCCATTATAGTCAAATAGTCGATGATTTCGACCTGCTGCGGCTTCATGGAAACGATGCCTGTGCAGCACGTCGAACGCTGCTATTCCTGCCTATCAATTCATTTCCCGCTCGTATTTATAGTCTTCTTTTTTTTTTCCTCTTCTATTTTATTGCGTTCTATTCAAGTGCTCCATCCTGTGCTGGATTAAAATGTAAAACTGTAGTTAATGCACATAATGTATAACTCCTGTCACTGTTCAAATTACTGAGCCTGAAAGCCTCATCACAGACACATTTTCCGCTTCTTTCCGCCTCTGTTGTTATTCATCATGGCACCTTCGCTGTTCAGCAGATGCTCGTGCCCACCGCAGTCACCGCACAAAACTGCAAAGTGTTGATTAGATCTATCTTCATACTTCTCTAATGCGTACAGTTTGCTTTTAAACCTTAGCGCGACACAAGTTGGATTGAGATGAATAACATGATGGCTAAAAAAGAAGCTGCAATAAGTCATTGTTACAGTAGAACGGTCTGACTTTGTATCGTACGCGAAACAGGAAAAAGTTTGTTTTGTACAGTTTCTTTTCTTCGCGCTTCATGATCACAAGCTTAAAACCTGTTGAAGGCCATTAGGTTCACTATTAAATACTTCTACGTTTGTAACAAAGCTGCATGTTTCTTCACACTTCAGTATTCCTGTGCAAAAGAACTTGATTAATTCTCCTTTGACACAATGTTTTTTGTAATATAATGTTTAATTTTGGTGTCCAAAATATCCGTCTGAGATAGTTCCATTTTATTCTATTCTAAATATCATTCATGTGTGAATTAGTGTCTGACGTGTGAAATGTAAGAACTTTCATCCACACTGTGATGTCTTTCAGAAAATGGGCCCAATCTGCCAAAATGTGTAGGATTTTCTGACCACCGTGAGTCAAATGTGAACTTAAATGCATTTAAGGCGAAGGAAAAGATTGACTCTCCGGAAAATGAGACTTTTTACTTAACTGTGGCTTCGTTCCAAGACTTTAGGGGACAACCTTCAACACAGAAATAAATGAATTGCATTGCCGCTGCCTGTGCCAGAGCAGAGGATTGCCAGATAGCACTACCCATTCCTAATGACAGCCGTCTCCACCTGTATGGGTTGTTATTGCCATCCGGCGCTGCCTCGCCGTGCCTGCTGTGTCCGTCGTCTGCAGCCTGCCTCTCCGTCCTTTACACTGATGAGTCCAGAGCCCCAGCGGACCATCTCACCCGTACAGATAATGGCTTTTTTGTCAGAACAGAGTCTGACCTTCTGCTTATACCGGTGAGCAATGGTATAATATCACAGTCATTATTATCATGATCACCCCTGCCATATTCCGCTCTCTGTTTGGCACTTAAGTAACACCTAGGGGCAGACATAAGTTTGACATGGATTTTTCTTCATGGAGAGTTTGTCTTCTTTCCACTCGGTTCTTTCTTCTTGGCCCATGCTCAGACAATGTATTCTCTTAGATGGATGGTTTAAACTTTCCCTGACAGACACTGAACCCGTGGTCACTGCCTCGCCTACTTAAGGAAAAGCCAGCAGAGCTCAGACAGACACCGAGTTCATTCCTGGCTCAGATTCATTATTCAGACATGACCTTTCCGTCTCGTCCTCCTCTTTAACAGCGGTACCTGCATGATTTTTGTCAGATAGCCAGATTGGTTGGTGGCGGTACCACAGACAATCTGGTACATGGCACTCTCTCTAATTCTCCATCACTGAGACGACCGGAAACAGCGGAAGAAGTGGCAGGAGACTGTGGCGTGGGCATCGCGCTTTCAAGCCTAAACAGAGGAATGGGTGCGTGTCAAAGACGGGACACATAAAAGACAAAGTGTGTGCGGAGGGGGGGGGGGGGGGGGGGGGGGGGGGGGGGGGGGGGGGGTGCCCGTGTGTGTTTATGTGTGTCGGTGCCGCGGCGTTCGCCGAGCCTTTCATGTTCGCTGCGTGGTGCTTTGTCCGTGTCGGGCTTCACATACTGATCAAACTCCGCCCGAGTGACTCGGAGGGAGGACAGGACAGCAACGCTGCAACAGACTGGTCACCACTTTCATGGCTCTTGTTGGTAATGTCCCATGTTTCTTTTTATTTTTTTTTGTTTTTTTTGTGCCAGGTGCACAACTTCAGCACGCACAGGATTCAACACTTCGCATTTCAAAATGCCCTCTGTTCTCTCAGTTCCTCTCATCTTCCTCCAAGTGCATCCAGCCACGTGCATGGTATGTTCTGGTGGGGGGAAAAAAAGAGAGGAAAAAAATGACATCCCTGGACCTGAATGGCCTCTGGTGTGTAGTCATTTTATTTGCAAACAACATAATAGCTTCATGACTCATGTGACACTATCAGTCGCACGCTCCCCTACCATTGTGTTTCACCCTCAAAAGGAGAGCTCAGCCTCAGAAAATAACCCTCAGGATGTGATTCATATAGGCGACGTAAAGGAAAAACGTGTTAGTTTAGCAAGATGTCGTCTCGTCTCCACAGGCGCGGTGCATTTCACATGGCAGACGCAGAGAAACCTGCTTCATCCCAGTGAAGGAACCGATGGGAGCATGAAGGAATTCCATCTCCTGAACACAAACCCATTTTCAATTACACAAAAATGCCCTTCAGCACGTGTGTTTGTCCGTGTGTGTGTGTGTGTGAGTGTGCAAAAGAAAGGTATCGTTCTAAAATGCAATCCAATTCTTGAACAAATAAGTGTAGAGGAAAAAAAAACCTCTGCCACATCCCGTGTTTGAAAACACATTCCTCAGAGCGTAAGTAGGGCGCAATTGCTCGCTTTTACTTGACATCCTAATAAGGCAAAGGTGGCCCGTCCTTTTTCTTTAAGAGAGAAAGATATGCAGCTTTAAATTTGTCTATAGGTTTAAATGCTTTTGGTGCAAATGGAGGGTTAATCCCTGGCAAAAGTTGAGTGTCCTGGTATGAAATCATGACTGGACAGCCGATACGAGCAGTGGACCACTTTAGTTTTGAAGGTGATCTCAGTTTATTTCCTGTAGACGGAAGAATAAGTCAGTCAATTTTACGGCATATAACTTTGAGCCCCTTCATGAATCAAATGCTCCAGAAATATAAGTCCAGGTTTAGAAACAACCTCATTCTAATAGATTTACAGTGTTAAGTCATAGGAAAGTGGCAGAAAACAAAATGTAGCAGGTGGAATGATAACAAATGTAACTATTTTGTGTGAATTTACCAACTGCTGCTATATCATTTAACTTAATATGCACCAATAGCTGAAACTGTAATATTTTTTTGATTTGTCATAATTCAAACACATCGGCAACGAACAATCAGTTTCCCAGGTTAGTATCATTTGTTTTCTTCTTCTCCATTTTCAGTGTGAATAAACCGAGCGTTGCTTCATGCACCTGTACATGTTAGAAAAAAAAGTAATAAAAAAAAAAAAAGAGTACATGGTCTGTCAGTGTCACACAGTTCTGTTTCTGTCTCAAAATCCTTCCAAATCAGTATTCCCTCCACCGCCTCATTGCATCGACCAGGTGCTTCCTGAGGTTTTCCACTGAGACCCGCACACGGGATGAAACACGGGGGGGTCATGCGTGCAGTGTCCCTCTTTCAAAGGTCGGTAAACACAAACTGAAGCTCCGTTTTAAGACCGATCTCCGGGCCATCGGCAGAGAGGTGGAATGATGTGTGTCTGGGTGTGTCTTGATCTCGGGTTGCCGGGACGGAAATGGTTGCGGGACGACTATGCCTCATCGTGATCGACTCACAAGAGGGATATGAGGATTGTACCCGCTCATCTTTATGACGCTATAAACCGCAGTTTGATTTTTGTTGTAAAAAGCACATGAAATGCCGCGACTGCTTTTTTTTCTCTCCTGCATTACTACGTTTGGTGTACACAGCGTGAGAGGGACCCCTTTCAACAAAGCTATTTTGGCTTCAAAAGCAACAAACGCACAGCTGGAATTAACGGCATCGCTGAGTCGGAGCAACACAACAGTGTGTAGCATATTTCAAGATAATCCAAAGTGGCAACCAGTGGAAAGCGTGACTTTTCCTCTCAACTGAACTGTGCTGTTGAGAATCTGTTGTCTCTGTGTGACAGCGTTGCTTGCTCTGTGGTCCACAGTCTTTGTGTCCGAAGACAAACCAGGAGGAGACAAAGGAGACTGGATGTCGGGGCCGATCGTCCTCTCTCACCCAGCTAATAACTGCATTTTTATGTCTGCAGGCGGAGAGGAGCCATTAGCTGAGGCCGCCATCATCTTTTCATTTATTCTTCCTTATGCAGGAACATGCATACTTACATCTGTCAGTCCCATTATGATTAACATATTTTCCCTGCGACGCCTTAAAGGAAGGTGTTAGGATGCGTTCACACTCACTCAGAGGTGAGCCGATTCCATGTTGTTGGCGAAAGGTCAAGAAGGTCTCATTTACCAGCATATATCGTTTTGCCTTGAAGGCGCAGGTGTTCATGTGCTCCCCGTGCCACGCCAGAGAGGTTTTGGTGGCTTGAAGACGAGATATTCACCTCCATTTTTCTGTGTCCACCTGGAATCAACCAAACAAATCATCGTTTCACCAGCCTTCAATCCCAGCGGCATCAACATGATATCTCCAGGGACATTTTCTACATCTTGTTCCACTCAAAGTTGAACTAATTAAAATCTAGAGGCCAAAAGTCAAACTTTAACCTTTCATCTATAACAAGGGATTATATTTAATGCCTTTCGCAGCTTAATATCAATCAAATTAATTCCGAATTATCAATTAAGGATTAATCACGTTTGCTAAAATAAAGGTTTGTGTTGAACAATTAGATCCTTGTGTTCATTTAGAAGTTCAACATTCTTCCAAATACTTCATCCAAGCATCTATTCTTCCAATTAGGGGAAAATGTAGACTATTAATCATTTGTGGGATTTCAAGTCAATTTCATCTAATATGATTTTTCTTTATTAAATATAGCTTTAATTTTGCTTGACCGATTAAAGTTATGAAACTTCGGCATCAAGCGCACTATTAAGGTTAAACTGTCAGGGAATGGGTTAAGTTCTGATATTCTCCAACTCAAGTTTTGTTAAGCTTTTATTAAGGTAACGCCACTATAACCTTGTGTTTGTCCAATTTTCCACTCCAACTTGGGGGAAAAAAATGTTACGTTTGCAAGCCGATCCACAACTTCCCAGTTTGGTTCTGCAGATTCTTCTGAGTTTCAGGGACGGTGACGCCTCACTTTTACATATTTGTCAAGGTATGTCAGGATCATTTATCGTTCCTCTGGACCGCTTCATCCGGCTCAGAGTCCCTGAGTTGACGATGGCAGAAGAACACATGGTCACACACAATCACAACTACTGGTAATTTTAGAGTAACCAACCAGCTCAAGTTTTATATTGTGGAAAGAAATTGTAGTACAGCAACAGGGGGAATATGCAAACTATACAGAGAAAGTCCCCCAAGCCTCAAATGTGTATGTATATATATATATATATATATATATATATAATTCCCATAGCATAACAGACTTACTAGTATTTGAAACTAACACAAGATTGATCTAACTTTATGGTCAGCCAAAAGAGAATAACCCGAGAGGGAACTTTATTCTTGCCCTGGACTTTGACTGGTGTTTAGGAGTGATTGCTACCAGCGTGGGAGCAGTGGATGAAGATATACAGCCCAGCAGATACATAGTGATCGCAGCAGTGGCAGCATTGTACAAATCGAGTGGCTGTGGGGAGGATTGTGGATTGTTTGGCTGAAAAGTTCCTCCAGAAGAAAGACGGTAAGGTTGGTGCCGTGTGTACATTTTATGTCCGGATGGACGGAAACATGGTTGGATGGACTTTAAATAATGGCGACTGTCTGCAGGGAATTTCAGGCTGTAGGATTCTGTATGTAACGTCTGTCTGATGTGTTTATTCATACATTTGTGACCAAGTGTAATTTTTTGGTCGGAGCCTCTTGATATATGTCTGTACAGAGAGTATATTCTTTGTTTTCACCCCACAGCAGATCTTCTGCCATCATCACCCTCAATCCTGCCTCTTCCATCGTACACCAACCGCCTCTATGTCCTTCTCCAGCACATCCATGGGTCACCTCTGAGCTCTCCAACAGATCCACTCTGAACCTCTTAGCTGTACCTCTAAACTGATTAACGTGACCTCGGAGGACATCATTCCATTTCAACAATATTTATCAGGTGGCCTCATTAGGAGTTCTGTGCTTCGCATGTCCAAGGCCCAGCGAAGGAGGAATTTATAATGGAGTGTTTAATTTTAGAATTTGCACTGCAGATGCGGTCAGGCAGCCATGAATCCCTTTGTTTAAATGCAAACCGACAGTGTGAGAGTAATAAGAGGAGACAAGAGTTTTGGGAGCATGTGGCTCGGAAGTCTGTCCCTTTAAGCCCGGTGAGATATCATACCGGGACCGGTTCCAATTGAAACTTCAAATCCATCTTTTCTCTTTGGTTTCTAATTAGCGGTTAACAGATGACGCATCCCGGAGACAGAAGGGAGAGAGCGTGCATCGGTGTACAGCAAAGCCTCTGGTGAGTGAAATCAAACCCTTCATGCCACCCAGTTCCTCCGATATTGGGACAGTTTGGGGGGGGGGGGGTTTCTCCTTCTTCAGGTGAGTGAATTTCCTCTTCCTTTGCACGCCTCACATCAGGGTTGGGCTGATCTCCGTTAAACTCTTTAATAAGCCCTATTTCACGGCATGCAGCCAAGAGATTAGATCTGACAGGGCAGGCGTGGGCTAGTACTGAGACTACAGATCTGCAGGCTAAGCTCTGGATTGGAAATGTTCCAAAGCATGGAGCAGCTTGTTGGGTGGAGAGCTCCGTGCAGCATGAATGAGACCAGGAGCATGATGCTGAGAAAATTCCACACTCCCTGTTGACCAGCCCACCTGCTACAGAACACACTTTAATCCAACCTTCACTCCTCTCCCAGGAGACGCAGTTATAGGTGGAAGTTTTATGGAAAGAAGGTAAAGGCTCTTACTTTCTCACTGCCAGATGTTGGCAGAGTTTTCAACTCCTGACCTTTGTGACCTTCCGGTCGGACAGAATCCCCCGGGAGAGGCAACGTCTACCTTGTATGGGGTGTGGAGCGCCGGGTTTGAGCCGAGGCAGCATACGAATTATTTTCTATATGAAGCTCAAGACATGTTCTCACAGCCCAGGCCAGGAGCGGGTGAACCCAGCCCGCCATCTGGCTTAAGGGGAGCTTATTAGGCCTCTGAGCAGAAAACACATTATCCACTGTGGACTCAGGCCACCAAGGGATGATTTCTATTATTAAACCCGGTAAATCTAGTCAAATGGAGGGAGCTGAAATGTGTAAAAATATTTCAGGAGAGGGGCGGTGTGCTGTCTGCGTGGCTCAGGGTGAACGTGGTTAATCTGTACAGCCTGTCTAATCCCAACTTTCACCATTTGTACTAATTTCCTAATACCATTAGCGGCATTGAGTCGCACGTGTCTCTTTTTGTCTTTTCTTTCTCGCACCAGAATCGCTCAAAGAAATAAACCAAATTAGCAGTTCACACCCCTGAAAGGCACAGAGACACTCCACACGAAGCGCGTACCACAACAAACAGTGCCCATGTACACAGCAAAGGCTCTACTCTGTTTTACTATTTCCATTTTATTTCTGCTCATCTGCACCTGTCATATAACGCATTGTTATATCTTCTTTTTATATATATATATTGCTATGCTTTTGTAGTCGAGAATCACGGACATTTCCCTGCCTCTCGAGCCTCAACCTTCACTACTGAAACAACCTTTTTTTTTTTTTTTTTAATGCTCGTAAACCCAAGCTGAGTTCAGTCCTACCAACTGTAGGTATAGGCCGACTCCTTGAGGACAAAAAGTGGAACTACACTCAAACTCAACTCGATGGAGCAACAGCGATTATCGTGAGAGCCACAATAACTATTATCTTCACTGGAGCTTTAATACCAGGACAATATTCATATATAAGACTCAGAAATATTCTGTCATATCAGTAGTTATAAGTTATTATATTGTAGTGCACGACTATGTATATATATATATATTATTTATTGTCAATGTTGCTGTACATACAAGACACATGGTGGAATAAATATGTTGTCTTGCTTACCCTCCTACAGCACCCAACATAGAAAAAAAGAGAATTCAGACAAAAGGAGGTCACCTAAAATAGAAGAAAGATAAGAGAATAGAGGCAAGAAAAGATTTTAAATTAGAAAATAAAAAACTGAAATTTGCAACTTACCTCTGAAATGTTAAATATCCAAAACAATACAGCCTCAGAATAAGTTGTAATCATACATACATACATACATACATACATACATACATACATACATACATACATACATACATACATACATACATACATACATACATACATACATACATACATACATACATACATACATACATACATACATATAGTAGACAATATAAGAATAAATCATTTTCTCTCTGAAGTACTTACTTGATATTATAAAGAAATAAGTCACTTCTACCAAACCCCAGTCATTTGATTCAATTTAACTTTATTTATATAGCACCAAATACAACACAGTCATTTCTAGGTGCTTTTAACAGAGAAAACCCAGACGAATCCACTGCATTTAATCAGCAAATCTCCATTTTTGACCACCAAGTGTTGTTCATTACTTTAAGTCTCTTTTTTTTTCTCCCCAGAAGCTCTTGTTTTGCTTGAAGAAGTGTAATGCAGGTGGTGGGGGCCACAGGCCTGCTCTGGATGAGGTTGGCTGTGTGTGACACCACAGGCCTCGAGCTTAATGTGTCTAAAAACCAAAGAGATGGTAGTGACCTTTTCTTCCAGCCTGCAGAGGTACCAGAGACCAACTTTAATCCATGGTGCCACAGTGGAGATGGTAGACCAGTACAAATCCCTGGGCACTGTCTAATAGGAGCACGGATGGAATAATTCCAAAAATGTGATTTAAAAAAGAAGAAATACTCTCCTCCTTTGGGGTCAGCAATGCCGGCCTTGCAACCAATGACTTCTTTTTTTTTTTTTTTTTACGTTTTCATGTATTTAAAAACCACAAAAGAAGCGGTTCATAAGAATCAAAAACATCTCCTCTAACATTATTGGTCCCTGGTTCAGCTGTTTGAACAGCCGATCTGCAGGAAGGCCGGAGCATCCTCCAGGACCCTGCACATATCCCCTCTTCTGCAGTCCAGTTGCTTCCCTCCAGACGGCGTCTTATTATATTTTAATTGTGTTTTCTGTTGCTCTTGCTCATGTGTAGCCTTCATAATTGGCCCCCGGGGATAAATGAAGTATTTCTGATGCACCTATTCAACATTATGGCTGTGTTTTACAATATCCTTCCAGCGGCCATGATTAAAACTCCATATCTCTTGGTGGTCAAGGCTATATGTCATCAAATACAATATTTATGGAGTATTCAAGTTTAACAATTGTCCTCCAGGCTGAGGTTCTCTCCTATAGCATCTGCATGTTTGACTTCTTTCTTGGTTTTTTTGGTCCATTGCATCACCTCAGACTTTTAAAGAAAGAAAGTTTAAAGGGGGGGGAAAAAAAACCACAGTGCTGTCGATGCACAAGTCTGAAATGAGCGTAACGAAGGATATAGTTGTGCAAATACTACCCGAGGATTATGTTGTTTTGTAATCTCGGCGCCGAGATGCACGTCTTGGAGTACGTGTCCCACTTGTTTGTGTAACCTGTAGATGTGAAGCGCTCTCAGGAGCGGCATCAAATTAGATTCCTCTCTGGCTTGATATGTGAGCTCATTTAAGCTGCTCAGCTTTGCATTCCCGAGAAATAATTCATCGCAGGGCATTGCACCAGACGTGAACCTCAGTCACATTTTTATTTTAATTTTTTTTTTTTATCCCCCCCCCCCACACACACACACACACACACTCTTCTCCCCAAACTCCCCGGCAACTTTCATCCAGAGACGCTCAAACACCGAGAGATGAGAAAGTCGCTGTGAAACGCGAAAAACAAACATCCCGACGGTGGAGCAAACAAGTCCAAACTCATGACTGTGCGATACTCTGACAGATGTTTCAGATCTCAATATTAAAAGGTTTTAAATGGGGCCGATTTATTAGACACCTGCGACTAAAGTGCGGGGCTGTGAGGTCGTGTCAGTTCTTCTGGCGCCAGCCTACCTCCACACCGTGTGCCGCAGCGAGCCTCTTCCCCTCACCGCCAACAAAAGGAGATGAAATGAGACCTGGGAGATTTCCTATAAAGAGATAATCATCCCTCTCCTCTTCCTCGTGAGCTCCTCACCCAGTGTCACTCTTGTTGCCTGGTAACCAACCCGGGGTAGAGACTCCGCGCGAGCCCCATCCCGGAGTGGTGACGGAACGCCATCAGCTTTTCCAGGGGTTCTTGATCAGCGGAGACGGCGGAGGAAAGTGACGGGACATGTGAATGGGGATCTTTTCTGAGGCGCTTCTTTCATCGCCGGAGTGCAGGGTTGTCAAGACAATCAGCGGGGGAGCAAACAGGGAGGATGGGTGATGCAACAAAGGCGAGATAAACTTCACTCGGAGGCTGCAGACTGATAGAGCGTGAACGCAACACACACGCACGCGCACACACACACATACACACACACACACACACACACACCTAGACTGGAGGAAGCACATTTGGTCAGTTCTGTGCAAGCTACTGACTTATTGGTTGTTTGCAACACTTTACAGTGACCTATAATAAAAAGTTGCTCAAGGGTGTAATTTTCCCATCGCTTTCTATTGTGTTTTTCAATTAGGTTGTCTCGATGAGCACATAATCATATTGTTGCTCGGCATTAAGAAATGTGTCAGCACTGTGTGTGTGTGTGTGTGTAGGAAGTACCAAGCAAATTGTATTAATTTAAAAGAAAACATTGATATTTGTAACAAATCTCTTAAGAGTAGCAGACACAACACAACACTGAGCCCAGGGCTGAGATGTCTCTGACTATAAGAGTTAATTTAATAATTGACTGAGGTGATACAGCAACATATTTAAAAATAAGTAGAAGTTTTGACAGAGGTCATTAGACAAGATGGTTACAACTACATATCTGCTACTAAGATCAGTAAATAAACAACATGGTGGTGTCTGGTTTATCACTCCTGCCTCACACAGAATATCCTCAGTGTCCTCATTGCAGGGCCTTTCTGTGCAAAGTTTGCATGTTCTCCCTGTTTACTTCAGATACTCTGCCTTCTTTACAGTTTTTATTGCACTTATTGTAATTTGTCTTTTCTGTCAATCTGAGTATGTGTGATCGTCTTAGTGTTTTTACGTTTGCCTCTTTGATACCTTCCCCATCCTGTAAACCTGGTCTTTGAGTTGTTGGTAAGTCCTCTTGATTAGAAAGAAAGAAAAAAATAAAACTCAATCTGCATCATTGTTCCTTTTTCACACTGGCTTATATTTAATTCATGACCTGACTTCCTGCAGGCTGGTTCCGGGATAACCAAAGGGCTGCATGTGGCCCATGGGCCATGCCATCTGTACGTTCACTATTGCAAACTACAACTTCAATAGCAGTTCTATTTCAATGACTTTCCCACCAAACAACATGTTGACTGAAGTTAAATGGTAAAGATCAGTGAATGAGATTCCCTCTTTGGATTCAGTCATACACAGGAGAAAAGCACAGAGTGGTAAATATCAGTCTGCCACTGGAGGAAACATCGGGGGAAATCTATGTGTCCACACTAACGAAACAAGAAGATTCTTGCCGTTGATAAAAGATGCAGTCTTTCGGTCACTCAGCAACTATAATTTACCGGATCCATGAAGTACATGATGTTGGAAGGGGAAATTTCGATTGCAGGAGTATTAAACGACCTCAATTAACAAGTCTCGAGCAGTTCTAAATTAATGTTTTTTTACATTAATGTGGCTGTGGCAGCACTGTTAAACATCAAATTGGTCAAAGAGCGTGTAAGTATTTACCTATCCATGCAACACAGCAAACGGGAGGAACGTTGATACGCGTTAAACAGTGAACACTCTGAATGTTTTGTGCTGTATCATGCTGTGTTTATATATTTCTCTGGAGACTCATCTCGTGTTGCAGTGCCTCTGCATCGCTAAATGCACTTCACGTAGTTGTCCACTAGGTGGCAGCACACCCCATCCAAGCAGTCAAAATTATATTACGCCGTAAATTCTAAATTGTAAAGTAAACGAATTGGGGGATAGCTATGTCAACCAATTAAAAAAAAAAAGGCTGACATTTATTCTATTTTATTTAATGTCATACGAAGAAAGTTCAAAGTTCATCAGTTCGCCTCTCAAAATGGCGGATGAACCAACCCGGGAGTGGAGCGATGAGCAGCTCAAAAGTGACGATTTGCCCAAAAAAGACATAATAAAGTTCATCCAGGACAATGCAGCCCACTCGGTACGTTCCTCACTTTACTCCCCTGGCTATTTCACTGTGGTTATCAGCATGTTTGAGCAATAATGGGGACTTGGAGGTGCAGCATGCTGCGTGCTGAGTTAGCCCCTCATGGTGTCTGCAGTGGTCTTCGTCTTCATGCATCCATGCAGACGCGAACCACTGCCCGTTACCCCACTTTCCAGTGGAAACCGTCTGCAATGACTGTGCTCTGTCTTTCAGTTTCTCAATGAGCACAAGCTGCTGGGAAACATCAAGAACGTGGCCAAGACGGCAAAGAAAGAGCAGCTGATTGTTGCATACAATCAGCTCTTCGAGACCAAAGTGAGTAAAAACATAAAGACCACGTGTTGCAGAATACATGTGAACAATTTAGATTTTTTTTCCATCCGCACATTTTAGTCTATTCCCAAGAGAGATCAATACAGGATTCGAAAATCCCCCCCCCCCCCCCCCCCCCCGCCCCCCGAAAAAAAAAATCATCACATTTACAAAAGTATGCACATTCATCCATAAAGATATAATGGGGCCTTTCTGTGTGGAGTTTGCGTTCTAGAAGGGGTGGACCAGGTTTAGAGTGGAGTTGTACGTGTGCTATTGTCACTCGCCCCTGGACAGATCTGCAGTCCATCACAGGACAAACACACAGAGATGGACACACACGTTAACACCTACTCCAGCTCCTCACGACCCTGATTTGGATAAAAACCAAATTTACTAGATGGTAGAATCTCAAAATCTAGTTGAATATAGGATAGCTCATCTGGTATCTTCCTATGTGTTCCAGCCAGAAGCCATACTTCTTTGTCTTTTCTTTCTTTTCTTTTTTTTTTTTTCCAAACACATGAAACTTTTCACTTCATTTGTTCTGTGTGTGAAAACATTTTGCAGAGGTTTAAAGGCACAGAACCTGTGGAGGAGGTGACCGAGCAGGTTAAAGCTGTGAAAATCGAAGAGAAACCGAAAGAAGTCAAGACAGAAGTGGTGGATGAGGTACCGCTGCTCTTGGTTCAATAATCTGGCTTTCCTCTGCTTTTAGAGTCACCATGAAAACCTTGTACTTGTCCTCTCAGGGTCCTCCAAAGTACTTCAAGTCAGTCCTGAAGAAAGGCGACAAGTCCAACTTCCCAAAGAAGGGCGAGACCGTGAGCTGCTGGTACACCGGCACTTTGGAGGATGGAACCGTCTTCGACACAAATATTCCCGCATGTATGACAGAGCCACGTCTGAGCGTTGCACTACTTTGTTCACACGAAAATAGGCTGTGTTTCCAGCGTGTGTCCCGTTAACATGTAGTAACTGCTGCCCTTTCACTGCAGTGGCGAGAAAGAAGAAGCAAACCAAACCCCTGAGCTTCAAAGTGGGCTTGGGCAGAGTCATCAGAGGAGTAAGTTCATTTCATGAGCCTTTTCTTTGTTCGTCCAAAGTGTGGTGTTCTTCCATGATTTCACGTTTCTTTCTGCTCCACCGTTCCAGTGGGACGAGGCCCTTCTAACAATGAGTAAGGGTGAAACGGCCCGAATTGAGATCGAGCCGGAATGGGCCTATGGTAAAAAGGGTCTGCCAGACTCCAAGTATCCTTTTCTGCCTTCGTGTTCACATATACACACACGTTTTTTCCACATAATTTGTGCTGTATATCCCCTCTGCTTGAACTATTTGCCTTCACTCCAGCTCTACCAGAATTCCACCCAACGCAAAGCTGATTTTTGAGGTTGAGCTGGTGGCTGTGGATTAACTCAGCGACGCCGACCAGCATGCACTCAGTGGCGAGACACATTAAAAGGCTGCGCTGTAAAGGTTAAAGGCCAACACGGCTCTTGGTTTGTACGGCAGCTTTTTATGGGAGAAAATGTTTGCATTCTTGTTTATTTTACCAACGGGCTGGATGAACAAACTGCACACCAGCCAGCACATCTTCAAGTTTTGGGGTAAAATGGGAATGCTTGTCGATAATGATGTTCATAACGAAAGCCGTGAATCTTTGTTTTTGTTCTGCTTTTTTTGCATGTACACTGTAAATGAAAATAAACCTGTTTCAAACACTCGGTCCTTGACTTGTACTGGAATACCTCCGAGCTCTTATCAAATCTCATACCAATAAAGCCATAGCTGATATCATTAATACCAAGACTTTGGATAAATTAGGTGTACAAGGGATGAGCAAAACTCAGTAATATGTCATACCTGTTTAGAGGTCCTGAAATAATCTGATACCAGCAGGAGGAAAACTTAACTAAATTACATCTCAATACTATACATAAAATACAACAGAACATTCATTTTTTTTAATTAAAAAAAAAAAAATCACATGACCCAAAGAGACCAAGCCAAATCTTTTATTCTGTACAGGATAACATTGAACTTGGTACAAAGTGGGCTTCCAGGCGCAGTGAGGCCTTTAGGAGTTGGCGTTGGGGCCCTTCTTCTTTCCGAAGGTGGGCACAACATTCACGAAGCGCCTGTTGTACTGGATGCGACGCTTGGCACGGCCAGTCTTCTTCTTCTTCTTCTCCTGCTTGTCGACCTGAAGAAAAGTACAAGACAGTGTTATGGTAAGGTGAAGAGGGTTTTTTTTATTGAGAAATGATGCACAAGTTTGTATGAGAATCTTTTGAAGCCATTTACTCCAAAATTGTTTATAGGTGTGAGTCTTATTTTTTTTTTTAAACATTCAATCACACATGGCCAGTGAATTAGTCTTTACCTTGGGAGTCTGTCCTCTCACTTTTCCGGCACGAGCCAGAGAGCCGTGAACCTTACCTGAAGAACAAGGGGAGAAGAAATTGAGAATCAAGACAAGTCAGACGTAAGCAGAGACACGTTACATACAGGTTTAACTTAATTCCTTAAACAACAAAAGTTGCTTAAAAACTGACCTCCCAGCAGCCTGCCAGCGACCTCCAGGGTACAGTGCTCTGACACACCGCAAGATGCCAGGCAGGCATCATCCTCCAGTGGGCACCCAGCGAGCAGGAGCACCTGATCCTCAACTAGGAGACCCTCCACGGCCTGGACATGAGCCTGCAAGACACCACAGTGGGTAAGTAAATCAAACAACTTCTCAAGTTAAGGTCTCGATGAGGTTTCCATGAGATGTGTACCTTGATCTGGCCAACAGTCTCCTCTCCAGTCACCTCAAGGGTGTGGGTGTTCTGGGCACGAAGGAAAAGCTGCATCTTGATGCTGAACAGAAACGGAAAGTCATTTTTAAGTGTGGCACAGGTGTAAAGGGCATCGGTGTCAGAATACAAAGGAAAACATAGTCAAGAGTGCTAATTCGAAGAACGCAATGATTCTGAAATAATTTGTTTTTCTGCGTCTCCCGGAAATCTGCTTATAGAGCTGAGAAACAACATTTTGACTACCAACCACTCTTTTTTATATAGCTGGAATACAGTAATGGGGGGAAAACGTGAATCGGTAACTTTATGCGTGCTGTACAGAGGAGAAAACCGGGGTAAACTGTGGTGATGTCCCGGTAAAGTCTCAGCATTCCGCCTGACGCTGCTCCATTAGACTGTGTAACAAATGCTAAGCTCGTCCAGCTAGCCGCATGGGGAAACGCGCTTTATAAAAGTAGCTCAAAATACAACAAATACACTTCCGTTTCTCCATATAAAGCTTGATTCGTGATCACTGATGATATATGGACAAATATCACTGTCCAAAACTCACCTAGGTTTTATCTAATCTGATATATTGACTTAAAACTTTCAGGTCTCACCTCGTTTGATGCTAGTCGCTCAACGCTAAGCATAAAAAGGGCCGTTTGAAGGTTGATACTGCGCATGTGCGGAAATACGTAAAATGCGTCAGAGGTCGTAGTCACGCCCCTGCCCGCTTATCAGTCTGTCCAGTGGCACATTATGAAAGACCCTTATAAAAGTGGAAATCATGACAAAAATAATTCAAAATATGTTCATCATTAAATATATTAGGGAGCTAAAGCGTCCCAGTTTTTCACGCCATGTCAGAGGCTTTATAAATTCATGAGAATGTCCGGTTGTCAGTCATGTAGACAAACTGACTGGCACTTTGCATATAATATATTTAATATATCATGCTCACAACAGGGAGCAAAAGGCAGAGCAGCACTGCTTCAAATCTGCCACGAAATGTTTATTTTATACATTATCAAATTTCGGAGAGGCTGCAAGTAAGTTGTGTTAGATTTCTAATATAGAATTCACAACAATATTTAATATCTTACATGTATTTGTCAAACAAAGAACTCTGAGGTGTTCATTATGTTGTTTGTTCTAAAAGGCGTTTCAATGATTTCATTGCAGTTATTTGTATAGCAGATTCAGGCATAATACAGTATGTCAAGTGACTTCTGAGAAGCATGTCTTTATGGTTTTAGAGATATTTTATTCATTATGTAACTGAAATTTCTATCCACACAAAAGGCACTGAATATGTATATATTAAAATTATAAACTACCTTTGAATGAACTTCTATCACTTAGGTATTTTGAGGCCGAGGCAAACATCTTTTTTGAAAACCAATCTATAATCCTACTTTGCATATTTTGAATGGTACGTAACTTTTTAAAAAGTTCAGGGTTATAGCGTACTGTACGGTGGAACTTATGTAAGCATGGGTTCAACATCCAGGTTGGCTTTATCAGAAGATATCCCTTTGGAGGAGTTTGTCTTGGCATGTCCATAGAAAATAGGTCAAACAAGTTTAAAAACTTTGGAATAAATGTACTATTTCTGGATGTTTAACTGATTAACTCATAGAAAAATATACAATTTAAAGACACACCCGTACACAAATTTAAGGGTTTTCATCCCCACTTTATCAAATACATATGAAATGTAATAGTGAGCAATCATGGTCAAGCATGGAACAGGATTAGTCACAATGAAAAATCGAGAAAAAATAAATAAAAAGACCATCTCAGGATATCAATCTCTTTATTATGAAATCAATTCAAAATAAAAAACAAGGAACTCTTCATTACTCTTCATGGAAACATAACCACGACTTATTAAAAATCTTTTACTTTTGAGAAGAAACAGCTCAGATACATCCATGAAAGCCTCCTTGAACAAGCTTAAATCTTCACCACCAAAAAAAGAAAAAAGAAAAAGAGACCAAGCTAAGTCATCTGATCTAAAAATGAAAAGCTCTCAGTCAAACAGGGGGAAAAAAAACAACCTCTGCCTTCACAAAAGGACATGCACTGATGAACCCAAGATAGAAGCCAGACCCCAACTGGTGTGTGTGTCCCCCCCCCCCCCCCCCAAGTGTGACTGATCAATAGGTTTGTGACGGAAGATCAACTATATCCCAACCAAGGGCAACAATGTGTAATTTAGCCAATTAGCACTCCTCAAGTCAGAAAGAAGGGCAGGAATAGAAAAATAATAGTCAGGCCGTGTTTTCTATGGTCGAACTGAAACCTCCATTTAATCCTGTCAAAACAAAGCCCCCGTTTCAAGATCAGAGGGGACGCCGGGTGTCGAACTTCTTCCATCATGTAGGAGGAGGTGGGTAGTACTGGTTATACTGGCCATACTGGTTGTACTGCCCCCAAGAGTTTTGTCCCCAGCCGCCATATTGCTGCTGGAAAAAAAAAGGAAGTAAAGAAAAAAGAAAAAACCTGTTAAAATAATTGGTACTGAAATGTTAGCTGGTTTAATGCTCTTTGCTGGTCGTACCTGGTACCAGTTGTAGTTGTATGCAGAGTTGTTTGCCTGCGCGTCTGTCATAGAGTTCGCTGCAGTGCCAGAACCGTCATCCACACGCTGTCTCTTCAAGTCGGGCTCCTGGGAGCTGGAGAAGTGGAGGTTCACATTAGATAAACCAAATCTAACTCATCAAATGGACTTCAGTATTGAGTGAGGACATTCTTGTCTTAGTAGCAGTTGACCTGTCCAATGTATTTTCCAAACCTGCTGTAAAACGACAAAGATGGGATCAAGCCCTGCTCTGATATCTACCTGTCGTAGCCATTCTCGGCTTTTCTCTTTGTAGATTCACATTCTTTCTGCAGCTTCTGTTGCTCATCGTACGCAGCAACAAGTCTGAAAAGAGGCACAACAAAAACTTTAAGTACACTAACAAAGAGTGGAAAAACACAAACAACACATCCACCCTCTTTTTTTTTTTTTTTTGCAACTGACAAAGACATCCACTCACATATTGATGTCGCTGCCAAAGTCTTCCAGGAACTCCACCTTGCGCTGAGAGAAAAGGAGGCGGGACTCGACAGGCATAGGACTCTTGAGGGCTCGGTCAAAACAAGCCAAGATCTCGGCCTCGTTCTGAGTCACATCGCCACTGTACTCCAGCTCCAGTAGGTTTAGATAAAGCTTTGGACTTGTCTATAATGAGGGAGGGGGAAAAAAAACAACAAGTTATGAATCCAATATGGCAGACCAATAAGACCGGTTGGGCCTGTGCATCCACCAGCTCTCACCTGGTCTTTCTCAATGGCCTCCAGCAGCACCTTCCGGGCCTTGCTCAGACTTCTCTGCACCTTCATCATCTGCCTGGCCAGCTTCACAGCATAGAACGATGTCTCAGTGGAATTCTTCCCCAACTCCATCGCTTCCCTCAACAGCCTCTCCGCTTCCTCCAGGTTACCGTGGCGACGCTCCAGGCTGACCCTTCGAAGGCGCGCCATAGCCAAACCTGGGACCGTGTCTTCCAGGGACTTCAGGATGACGCGAGCCTCGTCGGCATTGCCTGGGTTAAAACAATCAAATCAAATAAGCATTACGCAATCAGCCGAACGTCAAGTAATACCATCGGTATGTCAAGAATAAAAATATTTGAGTTCCAGTCACACTCGGCGTCAAGCCCTCTTGACTGGAATAGTGATTTGGAGGAGACGCTCACCTTGCTGCTCCTCAAAAGCAGCCCACAGCAGGTGGATGGTTGGTTTCTTGGGCAGGTGGCTGGTACACGCCTTCTTGTATACATGTCTCACATGCTCAGTGCTGTAGCCCTCTAGATATTTTGCATACTTCAGAGTGAAAAAGAGAAAGCAAGTTGGAAGAGGTGCAGGAGAGGACAGAAGAAAAAAAAAAAGAAGGAAAGAACAGAGAAGGAGAAAGGCAGAAGAGACAACACATTTTAAACCTAAAATTTCAGTTGACAGACAGTGAATTTCTTCATTGACAAGATCGTTTTTAGAAATTTTCTGTGTAAACCCATCAGCACCTTCATGGAACCAATTAGATAAGTTTCTGTAAGGTAGTGGGAGACGAAGAAGATGCAACGTAGTAGTTGGCAAATGCTGCAGTCATATCTTGTGTGGCAAGCTGGCCATCTCCTAATACAACAGATACAGTCACATATCAACGTTACACGCAAAGAGAGTGCAGGACGATTTACTGTGGCGATGTGATATCATCGTAGATGGGGAAGTGCAGGGAGGTAGCAGAAGTGCGACGGGGAGACATCGAATGTCAGATTACCTTGATCCAGAACTCCTCGTAGAGAGCACAAGCGATGAGGCAACGTTCGAACAGAACAACCGCGCGCTCTGGAGTCCCGTTTTCAATTTCAAAGTCCAGGTACTCCCTCCAGTTGTTTAGCTGCGTCTTCTCCAAGGCTTTGACATGGAAGTACGGTCTTTTAATCTGAAAAAACATGGATTTGTTAGCATATTAAGCTCTGATCATGAAAAGATCCCCAACTTTTTTTTTTTAAAAGCACATACCCCTTCTTCAAAGGCCCACCGCTTGCTGACTTCGTGTTCATTCTGGTTGAACACTTCCTGCCGTACCTCGATCACCTTGTGGCGCATGTTCTCGATCTCTGTCACTCTCTACATGAAACACACACAAACAAACAAGGTTAGTACATCCGTGTCTGAGCTTTCACGTATCACATTCTCCACTTGCAGAAACTGCTAGTCCGGCAACCAAGGATTTACGTCACCATGAGCTGGACAGAGACAAGAAGCCTGTAGAAGGGGGAGGTATGTATGCACCCGGCATGTCAGCCTCAGGGGAGCAGGTGCTGGGTTCATTGGGCCCCGGTTGATCCTAGTTTTAGGACGAATCCCTGACAGGATGCCAACTTGAATCCCCCCTGGCATTCAATGGCTTGGCTGCTGACATAGAGACACCTCTTCAAACCTGAGCAAATGTTGCTTTCCATTTGAAAGTGGACAACAGGCAAGCTCCTGCAAACCCTGCAAGCAGTCCGTTCAAAGGTCGTCTTCCATTGTGGATTGGTAATTTTGTACCTTCGCAGGGTCCGCGAGATCCTCTGTGCCAGGGGGGAGCTCCTCCTCAACACGCGTGTCTGCATCTTCGCCGCCCATGGCCGACAGGCTGGCTTTGGAGAGCTCCAGTCTCAGCTGAACAAACTCCTCCTCTGACAGGAAGTGCTTGGGGTTGTTGGTCTGCACATGATCTTTGAACCTACAAATGGAAAATAAAAATTTAATTATGGTTTTATCCACTTTGATCATAACTGAATTATGAGTAAGAGGGTGATTTATAGTTAATTTTGTATTTACTTCTGGAAGTGCTGCGAGTACAGCTGGGTTGGGATGCCCAGGATGCGATCGTAGATGGCCGTCACATTGGCGAGCTTTTCCTGTTCCGTCTCCCAGCTTATGTAGGACTCCCACAGTCGATCAGAGCGGAAATCTGTGCCAGCTCCAAGCACCGCATGTTCATAAGTACTGATGGTGCAAGAGGACACACACACAAAAATTATTGCTTTGAAAGTGGTGGGGTACTAAATCAAGAAATCGTTGCTTAAGACATACCATTAGGAAATTAAACTTTAATTTCTGCAATCAAATTAGCAATTGTAGGGTATAGAGTAATGCTGTAAAGACTGTTTTACTCACGCTCTTATGCGTCCCTCAGTTTCTGGGTCGGTCAGATCTGAATTCTCTTTGATGAAAGCTAGATAATGTAGCCAGAGGTCCACGCTGAGAGGGATGGCCTGCAAGCCTCTTCTGTACACCTATTAAAGAGCAGACAAGTCCATCAAGTGTCCCCTTTTCCCAAACACTCACGTTCACTTCTATGTACATCCCAGAAATTTGGACCAGTGGTTGATAAGATCTGCCGTCTTGGATTCTTCAGAGTCTCCCTGCTTCAATGCATCCAAATGTACTGATTACGTCATCACAAAGATCCTGAGATAGACCAATGAAGAGCCTCTCATTGCAATCATGGGTGTTCCATAATTGAAAAAAAAAATAAAAAAATCAGGTTTGCAGAACCCTGATTTAGACATAGTCATATTATAGTTTTCTTGAGCATGTGCTGATCTGATTTTGTCAACCTTAGCAGATGCACCCTCTTCATCATCTCTGACAAAATCTGACCCCCAAAGGGCAGATCTAAGAGGACTAACCTGTCAGTCTGATAGTGACAAATTACATTCAAGCTCCACACAAAATGGCAAAACAATCGGATTTACCTCTTCTGCCACCTGGATGTGGCCATGCTTTTTCTCAATGTCTGCATACTTCTTCCAGTACCCGTAGCAATATGGATATCGAAGGAAGAAGACGTCAAATGACTGTCTCACTGCAGTAAGGGCATTCTGTAAAGAGGTAAAAGCCAACAGTTAAAATATTTCATCTAATACTTAAGTGAAACAATACATTTATCCTAAATATTTTTCATTCAAAAGGGATATCTGCTCACCTCTTGCTCCACATACTGCAGGAGGTAGACCCAGCCATTGAAATCATCTGGATTCTCTTCACATCCTTTGAAAAGTTTTTCAAATTCTGAGGGCACGTCTGGCAGTGGAGGAGCTGCCGTTTCTTCAGTTGATTCTTTAGCAGGTTCTTCCAGCTCCATGCCATCCTCTGTGCCCTGTGGTGTCTGAGTCCCACCTGACAAAGACGACAAGAAATCAAAGTTAAAGTGTAAATGCTAATTTACAACCAAAGTGGAGTACTGTTGGACTTGTGAAAAAAAATTCTGATCATATGTGTTTATATGAACACAGCAATGGATTGGCAACGATGGATGGGCACATAAGATGCAAAGAAACAAGCAAATGCTGAATGATTTACCTTGACTGTCAGAATCTGGCTCTACACTCATGTGGTGTTGAGACTCCACAGACTCTGCGGTTTGTTCTGTCTCTTCTGCAGGCTGTGGCGGGGGAGGAGGCGGTGGTGGCGGCGGCGGCTGCTCCTCCTGGAAGACCTGAGCACTGGTTAGCTGAAACTGCTCCACTGCTTTTTCCACAGATCCTAGGTCCGTGGAGTTGATTTGCTGATTGGGTTGCTGCTCGAGCGCTGAAGCATCCTGAGACGCATCTGAATCTTCAGGCAAGATGTTGGGCATTGGCTCTGGCGCAACTTGGTCAAGGGACCAGTCGGCTTGTTGGCTGAGGACAGGAAGGTCAGGAAGAAATGCATCCCCGTTGCTTTCCATGGCAGGGGACTCAGTGTCCAGCATTCCAGTGATGGCGTCGTCTGAGAATTGCAGGCCTGGTATGAAAAATACCAAAATATGAGGATTACAATGCTGCAGCAATGACCGCAAATCTGAAAATAAATCTGCCCAATGGATATTAATAGCTTATTATTGATCAAATTGTAAAACGGGAACATGTGACCTATTCTGCATCATGTTGTCTTTATTTACAAGACAGATCCGACTACATTTTAAATAATAGTCTTTTGGATAACAGAAAAATGTTTAACGTTACATTAGCTAATGTGTAACAACACAACATGAGGCCGCCAACTGCACACTTCCTTGTATCATTAAACCACCTCAAGCTTAAGATCCTGACTTCACCACTAAAAATAATACTTCCGCGTGATCGCTCACCAACACATTGCTTCGTGTATATATAGCTAAAATGCTCCCCGCAGGTCCACTTCGGCTTGATTTGTGGTTTAAGGCTGCGTCTCAAGAGATAAAGTTTTCAGAGTCAAAGTTCAAACACAAGTTGGGCCTCTGTCACTGTCTATTTCATGAAAACTACCGCCGGAGTGAGCCGAGGTCTGTTAATCATAAAGTCAACTGTAAATAAAAGATGTGTAGCTGCAGACCGAAACGTACCACTACAGGAATAAAGGCATATTTGATGGTTCTATAAGTCAAACTTTCGCGTCTTCGTACTGTAGCTACCGCCACAACACGTCATGCGTTAACTTCCAAGTAATAGACGGCGCCGGTGTCCGCTCCACGCTAGCTACAGCCCCGCCGCTGGCGAGCGTTAGCCGGCTATCTAAATGCTACAAATTCCGTCACTTTGCCCCGCAATGATTTTATAAATACGTGTTTCGACCTTACCACTATCTTCCATGTATTTCGGAACGACCTCAGGAACTTGCGTGCAGCTTTCGGCGTCGCTCGGTTTAACCTACAACGGCGAGGCTGACTTCGTCCACCATTCTCATCAAGTTGGAGGAAGAACAGTAGCGGCGATTGCGCATGCGCGGTTACGTCATCAACGTCCGCGTGCCACAGACGTTTCCCGGGTTCCTTTTACAAGCTGCGGGGCGGGACCCCACTGAGGGGCGCCAAAGGCTTCCACAGGGGACGGAGCAACAGAAAAAAACAGCGTTCAACAATTAATAATAATAATTACTATTATGAAGTACCGTTGAGCATGGTACAACATACTAAGGAAAGTTTTATGGGGGGGGGGGGGGTCATCTTGTGAGAGGGGGCTTCATCCTCCAACACTTTGAGAATCACAATGTCATCATTACACTCTGTTACAAACGCAAATGCATACAAATAAGGATGACTACACAGAATGATAGATTACATCATTTTGTTCAGTGGGGGTTTAAACATGTAATATGCAACTTATCTCAGGACACTTAAAGTAGTCACACGCTGTTATGCAGTTATGAAGCAGCAGGTACAAATGACCTGGTTGTATTCCCCCTAACATGAAGGACACAGTTGGAGGTCCGACAGAGTTTAGGAGGGGGTCACCAATGTTGTCCATGATAGATTGAAGCTTGTCTAAGATCCTCCCGACCTCTTTGATAGACTCCAAAGGATCTCCATGAATCCTTTTTTGCACTTATTCGTGAGCAGTCCACGTCAGTTTATATTTTATTCAGGTTTAATTAGACAAAGTAGAGACAGATTCTAGCCTTGTAAACCTTAAGATTCAGACTTGACCTCCCATTCTGCTTTTATACCCTTTATAAACATTGATTAAACCCAGATTATGTGAGCAAAGTGTTTCAGTGGGATATAATGGGTATACAATCAAGCTTTGTTGTAAAGGGCTTTATATGTTTTGAGGAGGGATATCATTTCTATTCTTAATTTTACAGGGAGCCAATAAAGAAAGAGTAAAATGGGAGACACATGAGCCCTCTCTTGGGTTTCTGTTGCAAAATTTGGTTAAAAACAAAGTTTTAAGCTGAAAAAACAAATGCAAGTGTAGTTTGTGCAACAGTGCTGATTTAACAGTCAAATACAGGTCAGGTGGTTACTGGTGTAAGAGATGAAAGCAAGCATTTTGAATGCACAATTGGGTAGCTATAATTACATAATTGATGTTACAGATGATATTGTAAAAGGTAGCGTCAACTTGTTGATCTATAAGACCACATTTGTGTAGACAACATTTTCAAGGTCTTGGTCTTGACTCGGTCTCGCATATATGATTTAATAAGGCGAGGTAATATAGCAGATTTGTCGACGTCTCCGTTTTTGGAGGCTCCATGTCTGCAGATGTTTCTCGTTTGGAAAGGGACTTGTTTTGGTCTTGACAAAGTCTCGGCCCCTTAAAATTGTGGTTGTGTCTTGGTCTAATCTCGGCTCCTTAAAGTCTTCGTCTTCTTCTTCTTTTGGGCTTAGAGGCAGTTTGCATCCATAAAGTTGCATTGCCACCATCTTCTGGTTCTATCGATCTACATTGTTTCCCTCCTCCTCCTCCTTCTTCTTCTGGCACCGCCAGAGGAAGTACTTCTTCCTCTTCCCAAGATGGGCACGTGTGAGCAGAGCCAGTCCAGCTCACACAGACACAGCAAATTCTGAATGCAGCTCATATGATCCAATATTCAAATGTATGAAAATCGAGGAAAAGCTGCATTTGGGGCAATGAACTTTGAATACAAAGTTTTGGGGCCAACGAGACCCACGTGAATGTGTTGAAAATCTGAATAATATGACCCCTTTAAAGTCTTTGTCTCAGCCCCCAAACTTCTTGGGGTGCTCTGGTCTTGGTCTTGTCTGGGTATAAGGTTAAGCGGTCTTAACTACAACACTAGTAAAACAGACTTGATAAACAGGTGGCTGCCTCCTCCCTCCATGGAGCAGGGTGGCGCCTCCGCCCTGCTCACGCACCACTTCCACGTCACTCAGGCACGAGCTGTTTGAATGAATGACCCCCTCTGACGTCCCTAGACCTGCCAAAACCCCATATTTACTCCATTTACACGATCGCTGGTGTCATTATTGCGTTACAGTTCCGCCTAGAAGCGGTTATATTAGTCATAAAAGCTTAAATGGTGTCAATACAACCCAAAGGACCGAGCTTCGGTTCAATTTTTTTCTTTCGCGCATGCGAAATGGCGTGTGGTGCGTTTGTGGTCAATCGGAAATTTTGGAACTTACTCTAGGCATTTCATTTAAGGTTCTTTATTGATCACATATACCGTTATACTTGAAAATATATTTGTGATTTTAGCCTGCCTGCATCTGTAAAGGAAAAATATAGCTGTCAATTATACATACATGTTTATACAAAAGGGCTTGGCTGTTACAGGATCTTCTTATACAGTTTGGACTTCCTCATTTTAACAAAATGCTTGTCATTTTTTGGGATCATGAATAGTCATTTACTGAAGGATCATTTGAAATATTCACAAAAATATGATAGCTCATGGATGAAGAGCTTATGCTCTTAGTGGCCAATAACATAAAAATAACAATTTAAAAAGCTAAATGAATACTTATTTGTCCTTATAATGGTAATTTGCATATCACAATTCCTGGTATATATTGATATGTGTAAATTTATTGCAGATATAACATCTCACAACAATAAAACTAGCTCATAGTTACAAATCCTTTTTTTCTGAGTTGTCAATGTATGTGCAGTCTTAACTTCATGTATTATTATGTTGTGATCCATGATGTGAACAATAAAGTTTTGTACATTGCAATCAATGTCATACGTGTGTACATGTTTTTACGTGGCTGCATCTCCACAGGATCTCTGTAGCTTTCTCAAATTGACCCCTACATTAAATAAACTGTCAATCTTCATATTTCTTTTTTGTTGTTGTTACACAGCAGACATTTTGCCAAAGGAATCTTTTTTTTTTTTTAAGTTTGAACTGACAGATATGAGTTAATACGAGAGTTCTTTTTTCACTGCATGTGACTTTCTGCATTATGAGTTTCATTGCATATTTTGGTGCATGCCGTGTCGTTGTTACATATTTCTAAAAAATAAAAATGGCTAAACTGATTGATAATAGTTCAACTGCAGTTTTGGTGAATACACCAAAAGTCTTTACACAAATTTAACAGCTGTGCTATCTTGTTTTGCGGCTCCAGACAAGTTTCATTTGCTGTAAATTAAAACAGCAAAACTGACTCTTTCATTCACACAACTTGCAGATTCCCGAAGAAGCTCGTGATTGATATTTCCGAGCTGTCTGCGAGTCCCTGAACGCACCAGTAGTGTGTGTGAGGCGTGTGGAGGAAGTGGCGGCTGATCGGGGTCCGCACCTTTTCCGGTAACACAGCGCGGAACGGAGGGTTGAGAGAGGGAGGCGCGGAGCGGATAGAGCGGGGAGACACGGCTCGAGGACTGGGGGAATGATCGATGCAGAGGCAGGTATTTTTCCCAGTTATCTCCCTTCACTTCCTGTTGAGCTTACTCGGTAAGCGCGAGGAACATTTGCGCGGATTCAAAGTTGTCCTCCGTACTAAACACCCCTCCCTTCTCTTCTCGTGTCACAGGGGGGAAGAGGAGAAAGTCGGATGAATCAATGACCTGGTTTTTTTTGTTTTGTTTTTTAATTATTTCTTTTTAAATTTTGGAACGCCGTTTTCTCTGAATGTCCCGGCGGCGAGGTTTTGTGACAAACTGCTCTGAAATACATCGACCGGAGTCGGTTGAGGCCAAGTGTGCGGAACCGGCGGCCGAGGAGGAAGTGGGAACCCGGGCTCGGACTGGGCCTGATTTATAGAGTCCGCTTCGGGTGAAAGGGACCGATTAAAAGCTCCTCTGAGTCAGATCCGGACTCCAGAGAGAGAGAGAAAGCGAAGAATGTGGATTTTGAGGGAAAGTGTGGCGAGTTTGAAAGAAGAAGGGATGTCATTTTATTCTTCTTCCATCTGAAGGGCAGCGGATCATGAAAGTGTCTCCCCACCCAGTTCTGACACACTGAGCGCTCACAACAAGCCGTCTTCTCAGGTCAAGACCTCCACAACTGTGCCACACGCTCCAAAAGTACTGCGACTTGTGTGAGCCCGCCGAGGGCTTTCTGTCGCCCCTTGCACACTGAAACGCTCGACACTTTCCTCTCAGTAGAGACGCAGCTTTTTCCCCCTTCACCTTCCCACGAAAGTATTTATGCTCATCAGACAAGATGGGGAAGATGTTTTCAAAGATCTTCGGGAACAAGGAGATGAGAATATTGATGCTCGGACTTGACGCCGCCGGGAAAACGACCATCCTGTACAAGCTGAAGCTGGGACAGTCCGTCACCACCATCCCCACGGTCGGCTTCAACGTGGAGACCGTCTCCTACAAGAACGTCAAGTTCAACGTGTGGGACGTGGGGGGGCAGGACAAGATCAGGCCCCTGTGGAGACATTACTACACCGGCACCCAGGGTCTCATTTTCGTGGTGGACTGTGCCGACAGGGACAGGATCGACGAGGCCCGGCAGGAGCTCCACCGGATCATCAACGACCGGGAGATGAGGGACGCCATCATCCTGATCTTTGCCAACAAGCAAGACCTCCCGGACGCCATGAAGCCCCACGAGATCCAGGAGAAGCTGGGCCTGACCCGGATCAGGGATAGGAATTGGTACGTTCAGCCTTCATGCGCCACGTCGGGGGATGGACTTTTTGAGGGCCTGACCTGGCTTACCTCAAATTACAAATCTTAACGTTGCCCCTCTTCCTCCTCTTCCTCCTCCTCCTCCTCCTCCTCCTCTCACCAGCCTGGACATTTGGAGGCAAAAACAAAGTAGCTGAGAATGACAAACGTATAGAGAAAAATGCAATCTGAAGCAATTAATACCACGACCTCTCTGCTGAGTATGTATCAAAGAGAGTCGCAATTATATTTTCTTTATTTTTTATTTTTTTTTCATAATGACAACTTCACTATAACCCCTGATTTCATTTAAACAAAAGACTATTGTTTTTGGTTTGGTTTTTTTTCTTTGTGGCTTTTTCGTAGTTTGCATTCTATATAATCAACACTCTTTAATTATACAATACCTTTTCAGCTTTTAATGCAATTCTTTGGGGATTATTTGTCTTTTTGTATACCTTCTTATAGGGGACCCAGGGGCCACGCATTTATAGTTTAGCCCCTCGCTTAGCTCTCATTCAGTATTTCTCTCAACATAGCTACATATCCAAAGGATGGGACAGTCCAGAAACCATTGCCCACATCAGCATATCACTTTCGCGGCTCAGACTGCCTCTTTAATGTGTCGGAATGTGTATTACGGATAAGTTCGGATTTCAAAGAAGAAGAAGGAAAAAAGAAGAAAAAAAAAACTTTTCACAATTGATTGTACTGGAATGAATGAGGAAATGTGCTCGTACGTATCTCCTGTGCCGTGATTTCATCCATAATGTCTACTGTGGAGGTTTGTTTGAAAGACAATATGTGGACGCTGGATATTCACACACACACACACACACACACACTGTGATATGGATATGTGCTTTTCTTATTTCAGGGTCCAAATCTATTACCACAGTCTTATTATTTCCTCTTCTGGTTCTCACAGAGCTTCCATTACTGTTGAGTATTTGTAGTTTCAGCTGCCTTAGGAGGGACCCGGGTTGCAGGTTTGCCCCCAAACCGAGGCAGTTCCTACAGCAGAAGGCCTTTTCCACTGCTGAGTTTGCACTTTGACAGGGGATGGTGGGGGGGGGGGGGCGTTGCAACAAGCTGGCGGTGCACATTTTGAGTTTCTGTCAGTGACTTTTGGACCCCAGCAAGTGTTTACGGAATTCCCAACCCCCCACCCGCCACCTCCTAGTGTAGGTGCTTCACCCATTTCTTTCTTTTCTTTTTTTTTTTTTTTAAAGCATCGTCATCCGCATTTAGGGATCGTACAAACACACACAATCTTTCTGTTTATCGTTCATAAATATTGCTGTTTCAATTTGTTTTTTTCTTTCCTTTTCTTCTCTTGCTATGCTGATGAAATAATAAAAAAAATATATATATCCAGATCAGTACGGAAGTGGCGCCTTTTCAATGAGCAGCTGGTCCTTTTAGCGAAAGGTTCAGCCCATAAAAGAGGAAATGAGAGTGTGAAACGTTATGACGGTTCTATGTGAAGTGAAACTTGGGCCTGTTTCCTTTTGGCCCTGGCGCGTGTGAGTCACTTGCCGTCAATAAATGATGAGAGCTCTGGTTTCAGAATGGCGATTGTCAGGTAAACCGGGTATCGGGTGGGGGGGGGGGGGGTGGTCAATCGGTTCATCTCAGAAGCACTGTTGGTGCACGTTGGTTCAGATTTACAGCGATGCGAGGTGAAATAACACTTTATGGGCCGGGGCTGAGAGCTTTGAATCTGGGTGTTTTTCTCCCGCCGCTTGTGCAACTTCTCAGGTTAGTCAGTCTCATGAAAGGTGTTTTCACCAGCCCTGACATTTTGCCTTGAGTGAG
The DNA here is from genome assembly GCF_963383615.2 of Lipophrys pholis. NCBI lineage: Eukaryota > Metazoa > Chordata > Actinopteri > Blenniiformes > Blenniidae > Lipophrys > Lipophrys pholis. The sequence continues at coordinate 18,472,470 of NC_137649.1, forward strand.
CGACTCGCCCTGAGGCACAGATCTGAGATCAGGTCATCGTTTCAGACCTGGTCCCTTTTTTTCCCCCCTTTGTGCGTCACAATGATTTCGTATGCCATTGTAGTGAAGGAAAAAAAAAAAAGGAATTAAGCCAAGTGTGTATGGTGAACTTCCTCTCCGCACACATCTGAGGAGGAGGGCGTGACGTCAGCGTGTGAAGTCAGGAAACACTTGCAAAAAGAAGTCAGTTGTCATGGAAATGTGTGTTTCCCGAGCGACTCGCCTTATAACAGGTTGAAACTGACAGTGAGCGCCGATCCTAACGTCGCACCTGAGCTGCATGTCATGAAAACAGGAATGCAATTCATGAGTTCGAACCCCTTGTGGAACACATGTTACTGTAGAAACATCGAAGAGTCTTAATCTGGAAATTCCTGTGCAGGAATGTTTGTCGTCTGTCTCAGCGTTTGCTCTGTGTGCTCACGCGGTGTTTGCTCTGCGGCTGCCGATGTGAAGTTTGACCTGTTGCTGCGCTGCGAACGCCTCCCTGCAGGTGACGTGTGCGTGCGGCTCCAAGGACGCGGCGGCTCACACTCAAACTGATCTGCAGGGCAGTGCCCCAACGGCTGTCAAGTGTGATCTTGTTCCCTCCCAAGTTTCTTTCCACCCGCGAGCCTCATTGTGGATATGGAGATTGTGAAATTAAACCGACGAATGTTTTGCTTTTTTCTCGGGAAGGGATTGAAACGGGCCCTTGTGTTACGTCAGCACACATGTCCGGGGCCTTTTGTACAGCTGTCACCGCGCCGAGCAGCAGATGCTCTGCACACACTGGCTGGTGTCAAACGCTGTCAGGCTCACCTGTGGCCCTCAGTTAAAAGACACCATTCAGACCTCTTTGTTTTTTTTCCTCGAGGAATTCCTGTCTCATGCAGCATTTCTTTTCTTCTTCTTCTTCTTTTTTTTTTACTCTTTGGGATCTTGCTTTTGATCACATTCAATTTTTTGCAGCCATTGTGTCGCATGGGTGGGAAAGCGCTAGACTATTGTACACCCATGAAGGGGGGGAGGGGGGGGCTTCAAAAACAGTCCAACAACGGCTCATTCCTTCTTCCTGTTTCTCTTTGATTCTTATAAATACACCAGAGAATGTATATTTCATCAGGGAGATGAATACAAATGCCTTCTACGTGTGCTTTCGAGGAAACGGCCCCTTATTTGCTTCATGCTGATTTCATTAATGACATGTTTCATGCCACCGTAAATCTCAAGACCTTGTTCACTGCAGTGTAGCGCTGATTATGTTTGTGTTAATCACCTGAGAAGCACACATTAAGAAAGTATGCATATGATTGGCTTTTTTTTCCCCTCACACCTCAGGCGCCTTGTCGAGTGTGTCCTCCCACAGCGGTTTCCATAGAGCTGAGGAGCTCACATGCTATGCTCACTTTACTCAGAGGCCATGAAACACTCATCATTTCACCCCTGAGATCTTTTTTTTCTTTCTTTTCTTTTCTTCACAACACGTCTGTATTTAATCTGCATCTGTGGAGAATAAAGTAAAGGGATGCCAAAGTTACTGTGTCGGTTCCATGTCAAATTTAAATGAACGCGATCGTATGCCTCCTACACCATCGTATGGTTTATTTCACAATGAGGCGCTGGCTTTGTGGGAGAAAAGACATGCAAACCATGTGCCTGATTGATTAAAAAAAAAAAAAAAATTGATTACGTGTCTTCATAGGAAAGACTTCAGCCTTGCTGTGTAAAATCAAACATGCTTCAACCCACGACCTCTTATATCACAATCCCCTATTGTGACTAAAAACCATGCTTACGCATGGAAGAAATGATGCCTCGCAAGTATCGTGTTAAGTAAGGGACTTTTGGAGCATGGTAATGTTAGTCATGCAGGATTGTATTTCATAAACTGTTCTGAGAAATCTGGTTTCATGAACTTTTGTTTGAAATTGTAGACGTTTTATGCAATTGCGTCTGTAAAAATATGTTCTAAATGTAGATGTTTTGTAAAAGGGAAGTAAATCAAATGGTTGCTATATAGAATGTGGGTGACTGTGGCTCAGTTGGCAAATTGGGGTTTTCCATTCGTTACGTTGCAGGTTCAATCTCCGAGAAAGACACTGAGGTACGAATGGGTGAATCTGACTTATGGTGTAAAATGCTAAAGCAGTGGGGTAAAAAAAGTTATTCATTCTACTATTCCTTATGGTTAAAAAGTAACTGATTTTGTGTAGTTTTGGGAATAGGAGTTTTAGTTTGTTTTTCAGTGGACAAAAAAGAGGTAAGGAAGGGAGCACATGATGTTTGGTTCGGAGACGCTGGCTGGGATGAAGATGCTGAGATTTTCTGAGGTTCAGCGGATTGGATGAGTACAGTTTTTCAGTCCTTCCATCTCTCCCTTCTCCCCAAGCAGACTTCAAACCGGGTATTCTAATCTCGCCGTGCAGAACGATCTCCCCACACACCCTTTTGTCCAGGTTTATTTATTTGTCTATTTATTCTTATCAGTGTGCGATTGTTCTCCCCACTGTGTTTCGTTGTTGTCCTTGTCTTCTGATTGAACTATTATCTGCAGTTGTCTGGAATGGCATTTCCGGCCCCACATGGCACCGCTGGCACACAAAGTGGGACCCTGGGACTGGCAGGATGAGCCGGAGACACAACTCGGAAAGTTTCTGTCGTCATGGGAGCCGTTGGAGCGGCATGCAGAGTGACATTCAGCTCCCAGGCATGTTTGTACGCTCTTCAGAATCTGTTGCACATTGCTTTTCTGTCCGCCTCGGACAATGTGCTAATAATTATAGGGAGCCCGAGGCCTGTGTTTGCATTTGGCAGCGAGGCTGTGCAGTGGGAGGGACGTGTGCCTCTACAACTGCAGTGGTTCAGGCTCACAGATGTAATTAAACAGAGGCTGCGCGTTGAGCGCCGTTGCTTTTTCACATCCTTCTACAGGAAGAGTGGTTATCACAGAATCTTTACTAAAATTAACATGAGCGGAGGATGTGATTAAAATAAACTGATCTACACCTCCAAGTGTACTCCTATGAGTTCACTCTCTTCATGTGAATATTTTCAGTACTATAATTCTGGCTTTTGTGGCTAAAAAATGTTTTATTTCAAACATATGCCTACACCTTCGATGGAAATATTGATTTTGTACCTTCGTGATCAATCAAATCAAAATTAAGAGTTTAAGGTTTTTATTCCAGAAAACGTCGCCACTGTATGTACAGCTGCAAAATGCTGGCTGAGCACTGCGCTGCGCTTTCATTTGTGACAGGAAAAGACATGTGCTGCAACCTTCCTGTGTGACACATGGCACGCCACACAATGACAGATGGGTGCTTCGAGATAAATAAAAAAAAAGAAAGACCATAATATCGTGAGAAATACTATCCAACATGTTTGTGTGGGTCTGAAACAAAAATGGACTGGAGGGCTGAAGCGTTGTTATTCAGATGTAAATTATGTGTCTGTTAAAAAGCACTGTAATTACCTGCACTGGCTTTCTTTTGTGGAACGCCAGAGTGGGTGTCGACTGCAATCACTATTGAGGATATGACTGGTCAAGACAGTGTAACTGCAATTTATTTCTGAATGAACCCCCATCTGAGTCCTGAACCAGCAAAACATTTTAAACAATATTTGTTTTTTATCAAACATGTGCTCTTTATTTATCTAAAAGTGTGATTCGTGCAATCGCGAATTCATTATAGGCTATTCACAACACATTTCCACACCAGAAATCTGATGTGGAAAAGCCTAAACAGCACATCTTAATTTAAGAAATGACGTAAGATAATTTAATCGGCCAAAACTTTTTCAATGAATTTCAATTGGAAACAAAGGGTGGTAGTTGTAACTCATTTGTTTTCATTCTTCCTGAATATTTGAACTACAGTTTTGGTCCCCCACTGAATCAGCTTGTTGATTTTATGTCATCACAAATTTCTTGATAGCTGAGTGAATGTGTGACCTATAGATACTTCCAATGTCAAATGTCTTACTATGTGTCTTTTTGGTGTTTGAATGTTAATAATAAAAAAAAACAACATTTGGTTTTACTCGTTAACAGACATACAATGCTCCATTTCATAATGTTTGAAGCAATTCATATGAATCAGGCTGGTTCGAGTCTATTTGTGGATATTTACTGTGGGAATATTATCTGTTCTGCTTGTGCTGGCTTTCTTCAGCTCCTCTGATTTCCTGCCACAGTTCAAAAACATGGCTTTGAAGTCAGGGGTGACTCCAAAACGAAATGCCTGTCGGTGCGTGCGTTTGTGTGGTTGCCTGTCTCTGGGTGTTCCCTGTCTTCACGCACACTCAGCTGGACAGAAGATAGATAAACATACCAATCAGCAAAAACCTTAAATGTGTAAATGAAAGATTTTCAGTCTCCGCCTCTGTACAAGAACAGCTTATGAGAATAATTCACAATTTAAAACTTTTAAAGTGTTTTTTAAAAAAAATCATCAGTTAATGCCACATGATATGTGAATAACGTGCTTGGAGTACAGAAAAAGAGCTTTTGGTGAATTTAGAAACGCAGAGATGAAAATATAGCGATGGCAATGAATGAACTGACTAAAGGTGTGTTTTGTGTGTTGTCTGTAAACAAGTCTAAGGAGGACACATCACTAAAGTATAATAGCTCCAAATCTCAAAATTGCCAGTTGTTGTGGCAAAACACTGCTTCTGCCTGCCACGTCTCGCCTTAACTGGCGGCGAAACAATCAACAAGTGTCACTCTTCAGAACCTGTGGTAATCAAGGCTGTTACACCGAGGTTAAAGGTCGCACGTTGTGTAATTATTAATGTGCTCGCTGTGGAATACTGTCAGCCCGAACAGGGAGCCAATTACTCTAAATGTCGCTCTCTCGCTCACCTTGGTGCCTGTTGGCAACCTCCGACTCACGCAAACACAGAAATAGAGTCGCCAATACAACTTTCATCCCTAAATAACACACATCAGTAAATCCAAAAATAACGCGCCACATGCAGCCCCCCCACCGGCTCTTCCTAATGACTCGTCTGAAGGGCCATCTGCCTCATGTAAAGCCCTCAGCACCGAGGGCTCAGGTCATCTACGTGTATGGCAGGTGCTTTGTGCAGCTCAGTGACACATGAAATGAATGAGTGTGCTGAAGCCACGTCTATTAAAGCAATAACCCCCCCCCCCCGCCGCCGCCCCACAGAGTAGGACATGTTTCTCTTTTTTGTGGAAAGACACCGTTTAAGAACTGCTTCACAGATCTTTTCACGCTTAATCTGTTTACCGATGTTGCATGTTTTGTGAGACAAGATCGTAATTCATTGACTGGCTTCAAAGATCAGCTCTTGTCACATGAGCGGCAGGTTTATTTGGCTCGTTTTTGCCTGGGATTGTTGCTATGAGTGCCTCAGGGACTCCCTTATCTCCCGCTTCTCACATGATCTCACATAATCTTCTCGTGTCTTTCCCAGGCGTGTGAGGTGATCTAGCTCCCTGGTAATTCTGCCCTTTCTTTTTCTTTTTTTTTCTTTTTTTTTTTTTACAAATTAAGTCTGTGACAGCTTGCTAAAGTATGATTAGCAGTATTATGCCATCAATGGCCAGAGTTCCTGGTGACATTTGTTTCCCAGTGTTTTGCAACAAACCTGCTTGTGTATGCAATTAGCTTTCCCCACGGGGAGCCAAACTCTCGAGTGAGGCCCGATGGTGTCTGTGTGAAGCTCACACACAGCGAGCGGGAATATGCTGAGCCATCTGCAGCGTCGTGCCCTCTCAAAACAGGAGACGTCCCCTCCGTCAAGGAGAGGCGAATGTGGTGTCCGTTCACAAGCGCGGACACACACCCGGCAGGCATGTACCCGTGCACTGCAGGTAGGACACTGACACTGCTGGTTGCAAATGGCCACAAGCACATTTCAATAAAATCATTGCATGACGTCAGCCAATGAAGCTATCATAACTGTTGTTTTAGTTGTTTGGTGGCGTGTCCGGTTTTTAAAAGTCTTCAGTTCCGCTTCTTTTTTTTTTTTACTAGACAGAGTAACCAAATAACAGAAATACCTTTGCTTTGTTTGAGCCCGTCTCCTTGGCAACATTGACAAAGACTGAGACGTTTAGAGTCACCGCCTTCACTTTCATCTCTTACAGCTGAATGTCCGCTTGCACTTTTTTACCGCAGAATCAAGAAAAGTTTTATGTAGAGGAGATGGAATGAAAAGATCGGCATCAAATATATCTAATTTGTTCCATACAGCGCTAAAAGTGTTTTTACATAATCCAGTGATAACGTGCAAATATAAAAAAAAACACTATCTATGATACTGGCTGTGACAGTCAGGTGACAGAGCACACAGCAGATTGCAACAGTAAGTAGGGATACACTGAAGCTCAACGGTCAAAGTAACCATGCCTCAACTAAAAGAACCTAACTAGCGTGTAAATTCCAGATTTGAACAATGGAGCAATATCTTTCTTTCAAGATCATGTGACGGGCTCTATGGTTGTGCTTTGTTTACTTGTGTGATACATTGTGCAATGTTCTGCTGGGAAACTTGTGTCCAGCCATTTCACATCGATGTAACTTTGCACAAAACAGCGTGCTAAACACTGCTGCAGAACAGATCATTCTCTTGATGGCAACCATATTCCCAGATGACAGTTGCTCAGTCAGTCAACACACCCTTCTTAAACTGCACAAATTCTTCACTGATGATTTAATGCAAGACAAATAAGTCAAGATGTTAACTTGACCCTGGAATTTTGGGGGGATTTCAGCCTGATTGTAACACGGTTGGGCAGGTGTGTATTTATTGTGTTTTAAAAAAAAAAAAGGATTTCTCTAATCTGAGTCTATTTTCCATGTTTGGCTCAAGTAATTTATTTCTGGCCTGCTATCCATGAACTTTTGATTTGTTCAGTATGTTGGTATCTCCACCAAAAAACGGAGCATGAATCCAGAATGCTTTTCACTGAGAAGTCGGTATCTATGTACTTAATCAGTGAATTCACATGTGGAACAATCTGCTTACTTTGAGAAAACCCGATTGCTGTGTTCAAGGATTAGAACTTAAAGCACCATTACAAAACATCCACAAAAGACGCTGAGAAATTCAAGACTGATGCAGAGCAGCAACAGTCACTCACCAGAACTATGTAACAAAATGCTTTCTGTGAGGGAGATGGATTATATTTATCAGAAGTGAAGTCCGCGTACGGCTTGTTCCTCCACAGCGAGCCTAGTTTTCTGTGTGGCCCCTTAAGAAAATGAATTGCCCACCTCTCTACTCGAGTGAATTTATTCGCAAAGAAAAACATTCATCTGTAAATTATCAGTGGCAACCCCATCTGCTTGGATCCGACTTGAAATACCTTCTGCCAAAATATACACCGCACCGACAGATGTAATGAACCCCGCATGTTAACAATTAGACATACATCTGATCTGTGAGTTGCTTGCCAAATAAGGTATCGGGATAAGTTGAGCGATGTGCCCAAACTGTATACGCATTCTCCTCCAGTTTTCCTGGTTAAACCACATATTATTATTCATGTAGATGACATAAATGTCAAAGCAAGATATAAATTGTTTAGACATTCTGTATGTTTTGTGAACTTTAACTGCAAGTCTGACCTGGCAGCAGCTGAGACCGCGTACTGTGATTCATCTGGGAGAATTTGTCGGGCTGATGGGGCCATAATACAACAAAGCAGCTGTCAGTCAAAACTGCCATGTTCATTCTTAGAAAATTAACACAGCGTCTCTGTTATCAGCGGATCTAAATGACGGACCGGGTCACATCATGGAGTCACGGTGTGACAAGTTTCCCTGCATATTTGTGGCGGTGGCGCGATGTTGTAAGTTGGAGAGATGCTTATTTTTAACAAAGTGTCTGTGATGAGATGCATGTGGTCCTGCCATGATTCATACCTCCCACTGTTGGTATGTGATTCAAAATATTCAATGATATCCGTTAAAAAAAGGCAAAGATGTGGAGTTTGTATTCATTCACAGCATTCTTTGAATTCCTGGTTATACCAAACAAACAAATAAATGATCCCATTGGCCACTGGCTCCTTGCCAGCTGATGGATTATTATGGTCATAAACTGAGGAGCGGGGAGGTTTCACCTCGCACTGAAGGCAAAAACACAGCTGAACAGAAAAAGAGAGCGGAACGAGACGAACAGCAAATGTGGGAGAGAGTGAGAGAGTGAGAAGGGTGTGACCTTAATCCCACAGTACCAAAGAAAAGAGACTCACACTAACTGAAACATGCACGCGCACACAAAGCCGTACACACAGCTGGTTCATCCAGTTCCTACTTTGTATCTCAGAGGAAAAGTATGTTGGAGGTTAAACTTCGGATATATACGGTCGAACTTGCAGATGCACACCAGAAGTGAGTCAGCAGTTGGGACTGGTTCCTTCTTTACTCTGCAAATGCTACGGGTTTTCATTCATAAAATAAGGGTGCGGTTGTTCGGTTCGGTTTGTGCTCAAGCTTGATCATGAGTCATCTCTTTTCCAAAGTGTCATCAACTTTCTTCCTGCACTTGCAGCCAAAGCATGTGAGAGATGTTGGCCTCTACTTTTGAAGTGTTTCCCAACACTCAAGGTAACACCTCTATATTTGTACGGGGCAAATGTTTTAATGGTACTCAACATATCTGATAACAAAGGCAAGCGAACCACACACCTCAGAGTCATGCAGAGTACTGTATGGCGCCTCTGTGCCTTACCCTGCGTGCAAGCCACTACTTGTTACTGCCACAGTACGAATAAGGTTACTGTTGTAGATGACGAGAGACTGGCCGCTCCGGAGACAGAACAGACTGTTACTGACACCCTCGCTCTGGGCTCTGTCCAAAAAGCCTGCAGCCAAGGTTTGGCTTTCTGTCTCATAAAATAACAATGAACAGCAGTCAGTGTTGGGGGAGAAAGAGACAGTATGGGACAAACACTTCGGTCTTAACACTTGACATCACCCATTCATAAATCAGTAGACAATACGACAAATGCATATATATATATATATATATATATATATATATCACAGATTAGAGCAGGTGCCAGTGGCGCACAGCACAGAGGAAAACCCAGTGTCGACTTCTCCCAAAAATGACCAGAGTTGACTGAACTTCATGGGCTGGATGGAAAGTTGTACTTTGCAAGTGCACTGCCCTCATGTGGCAACAGCATTACGCGTTACTACACGTTGTGTGCGCGTGATTAAGTGTGTTTGTGTGCGTGCACGAGAGAGAAAGAGGGAGACAGACTGCATAAGCGTGGGCTCCAGTCGGCCTATATCTGTCTCCGCACTCCCACATGAAATGCAGGAGGGAAGAAAAGGAGGTGTCGTCTGGGGCGCAGTGGTGACCCACATCCCAGCTCCACCAGCACTACCCCCCACCACCCCCAAGCATCTTATTACGTCAGACTCCATAATGACCCATTAGATCAGATTATATGATGACTATATGAGACAAAAAGAAATCTACGAGTTTAAATACACCGGGATACATCTACATCCCAGCATAGGGGGCTACTTGTGCGATTTCAGAAATTTTATTCTATCAGTGGGAGCCAGCTTCACATTGAGGATTCATCCATTCCGTGATCCAGGGGAGGGTTTGTCACTCAGCCCTATGTAATATGTGATAGAAAATAATATTGGCTTTCATAATTATTTCTGTAGTATTTCCACACGTTTAGAATTCACTGGAGGCTGGGTTACTAATCTTGCATTTATCTATTAAAACTATATCTCCTTACATTTAATAACCCCCCTCCCCTCTTCAGTGGGTGGTACGGCCCACTCCCTGCCGTTAGCCGTTGTTGTATTCTCTCTGCTACTGAACAGATTTGTGGCGATACAAACTAGCATCTCGCCGGCATTTAAGCCACGAAAAGATGCTTCATCAGGGGATTAAAACACTGAAACAAACGGCAAAAAGTCTCGAAAAACTTTACCCAACTGTGGCCAAACTTTGATAGACCGCAGATCCCCAAAACCACTTCCTTTGCAGTTTCGAGTGTGTTAGCATTGTTTTATCTCAGTGGCTTTGGACGCGTCTCTTCTCTTCTCCTGGAGCAGTCCAGTCTGATGAATTCACCGAAAAAAGACGGAGATGATGATGTGCCCGTTAAAGACCCGGTGAAATACGGCGAATTGGTCATTTTGGGGTAAGTCTTTCCTTTTTTTTCTTTCTTTCTTTTTTTTTTTTTTTTAAAATTGTGTCGTGATTAAACCTCATTCCAGCGGCAAAATTAAGATTAAAGAAAATGCACTGTGCTTCGTTGTTAACAATAAAGCCACAAGATTACGTGTGGGTTCACATTTAATCCAGTTTTTTTTTTCTTTTTTTTTTTTCAAATCAAGCACATCATCCTCACGCCTGTTTTACACACATCCTAGCTTGCTTCTCGTTTATCGTACGACGAAAGTAAGTTTATGGGCCACATTTGAACAAGCTTGGTTTATTGTTTGGATTGTCTCGTGCGGTGCGTTTGAGTGCAAAAGGTGCAGAATGTGCTGCAGTCGTAGTACACAAGGCTACTACGGATGTAGCCGCTTTCTTTTTTTCATCAATGGTTGTAGTGGGGGGATGAAGCAGGCTGAAAATCCCAATGATGTCATCCTGTGCTGTATGTGTGATGGCTAAAAGTAGGACTGAGGAGGATCTCATTGTCTCAAACATGCATGTATGATTTAGTAATCACCTTCCTCGTCTGGTATTACTAATTAATATAACGTTTCAGCCAGATGACCATCCAGGCCAGGAAGGGAGGAGGAGGAGGAGGAGGAGGAGGAGAAAAGCCCCTCTACATCACCCACGCAGGCACACAGTTGGCAGGATGTGCTGATGACAGCCACCAGCTTCCACAGCATTTCCAGCCCTACCGTTTCCACACCATGCAGGGTCCGCAGAGACCAGAAATGCCACAACACACACATACACACACACACACACACGCAGTCATATCCGGGCTCACACAGGCCTCCCTCTTGCCCCGCAGAGCTTCCTGTGTATGCCAAAGATAACTGACCCAATGGCCTATCTCTTCCCCTCTGGCTGAACGTAAGAGTGAGGAGGCTGGAGCCCACCCACATCAGAATACTGATTAGTCGTCCTCCCCGTCATCCGACTGTTTGAACACAGCTGCCCTTTACATCCTCGGTTCAGAATAAGGGAGTTTGAATTGGACACCTGTTTTGAGGCGTTGTGGGCATGGGCCAGAACGCTGAATGTGTTTTCTTTCCCACTGAAAATGTGGTCGTGTTTGGTTGCTTTAAAAATCGGTTTGATCTCGCAATCCCCTCAATTGAGCTCTCTAGTTTTTAACGAGAACTGGCTGAGCTAGATAATGGGGAATAAAAACGGTCTAATATTCAACACAATTTACAATGTGTTAAAAAATGCCACCTTCTGATTGCAGCAGCACATGACTCACTCATATTGTTAATGTATTGTGATGAGCGAGGCCCGTTCCTCTCGTCCCAAACGTTCAGCTGGTAACTTTGACGGCAGACGGTCCACGTGAGAACACGCTGTCTTTTGTGCTTCTTCCTCTCAAATATCATAGTTTGCCGGCCTTATCTGTTCAAGTGTGGCTTGACTTTGCATCTGTCAGCCTTGACGATCACATGCCTCGTGCGGTCGATGTCTGCTTCACTGCAGGCCATGTGATCTTTGCAGTGGCTGTCTGCCACCACTCATTACCTTAGTTAGCCTGGACACCGTGTACGGTCCTGCCCTGTTCCAGCGGCCCACCAGAGCTCGACTCGTAACCCACGCTCAGCTTCGCTCCACAGGCAATTCTCCCTGCGAGTCTTCCCACACACCTTTTTAACCCTCTGTGTCCCCAGTCGGAGCCCGGCCCCCTGTCGCATTCCCCCGTCTCCCATGCAGCCTTCCCTCTCGGCCAGCCTTCCTTCCTTCCTTCCAGTGTTTCGCTGAGTGCTGACTTTCACCGAGGCGGGCCTCCTTCGTGACTTGCCCTCAACAAAAATAAACGCTGTGTCGGGGGGCAGAAGGAGTGAATATTTCATATTGTGCTTTATGGTGTGTGCACATGCGTGATGGAGGACAGAACTGCCCACACTTGCAGCGTATGGAGCCGTTCGTCCACTGGCCTCTCCCCTCGACCTTTAAACGTCACCTCGACTCCTGGCCTCTGTCCTCCGTGTCTGGTCGCTGCACGTCTACGTTTAGCTGGATGTTCACGATGGCTTCCGACTGCTTTTCTATCTTGCTTTTTGTCAACCTTTTACTTCTCTTATCCTCTCATCAGACTTTCACTCATGTGCCCTTTTAGCCTGTGCCCTATATCATATTCTCTACCTTTGAAACGGACCCACAAAGATCTGTCCTCACGTGTCTCCTCTTCCTGACGCCGTCTTTCTCTCGGCAGACGGTTCAGTTTGATCTGACAGGCCAGACTACAGAGGGCTGATATCAGCGCTGAGTCATGCTCTTTCTTTGGACTCAAAATTTGGCAAATATTCATGTAAGTGTGGCCAGTTTGAAGCCCCTCTCCAGGGAACATATCAGATTCACCCACCAGAACTCAGGATGTGACACTCACTGACATTGCGAGCAGTGCGTCTCATTAAATGTACATGAAGTCAACAACCACCTCCTGAGAAAATACTTTTTAGTATGACAAGTCAAAGTGGCTCGTTTAAGGTTAGTTTAATAATTGGAATCGGCTGAGGAGAAAGTCAATGTGGAATTAATGCAGATGACAGAGTTGTTTTTACTTCGCGACATCTACCGTATTTCCTTTTTCTGGGTTTTTAAGGGACCAGCAAGGGGAAAAAAGTGTCCTTTTTAAAGCTTTTAAAAACCTAATAACCATTACACATCGCCAGACCCAACAGAAACTTCTCGCTTGCTCAGTATAATGTCCAAGCTTGTGGCAAAACTACAGAGAAGCTTCCTTGTTCAGTAATGGACATTCATGCGTCTGGGACACAGGCCCACGCTATAAATGAGCCAATCTCAGTCCACTATGGTTGAACTATTGCATTTGTAACAATCCAACTACCCACTTTGACATTGTAATTTGATGAAATACCCTCAATCTGATATGCATTGCAGATTGTTTTTTGAGATACTGGTGCCTCGCGACTTATTTCTGAGTTGCATTGTATGACCACTGCAGCAGTGAAATATGGTTGCGTAGCTCTGGGGCCAGAAGTGAGCCAGTCCAGATCTGATTACATTTGAAGGCCACTATAGACAGTTTATTGTCTTTATTGTTGCCCTCTTGCTTGCTGGCTTTCATCTAAGTCTTTTTAATAGGATCCATGCCCTACTGATAGGAAAAAAGTTCAAAACCAGCTCACCGCCTTCTGTGTGAACTCAAACTGTGAAAGTCCTATTTGACTCATCTTTATAGAAAAAAAAAAACTACTGTAGACATATTGAGTTTCTTCGCTCTTACACCAGAAATAAGTTAACATAATGCTGGCCTGCTTTTCATTAAAAGATAAAAAAAAAGAAAAAAAGGTGATCACTTTTTGAAAGAATGAAGCATCCAAACTGTGAGGAGATCTTTGATTTTCATATTTCTCCTATTGATGAACACGTGCCTTCAAAGTATTCAGACCGGTGCTCTTACTCAAAGCCTTACAGTGAATGTAATAAAACGGAATCCGTCATGCTGAAAACACTTTAGATCGTAAAGCATTTGCAACATGACAGATGAGATGAAGGGTGAACGTCTCTGCAGTGAACCTGGGCTGTAGGTAGTCGCACCGAGTCATTCAGATCAAGTCTTTGCGGTCCTTCCCGTTCAGGTTGAGCAGCTTTAACAGGAATCATAAGCAGCTTGAACGTGCCGTTTTAATCCATTTTAAAGTATAAAGCAATGACAACGCTTTAAAAGCACACATTATTAGTGATCCAACAAGTTCCTTGTTATTACACTGGCAACATCTTCTTTAAAAGTGAGGATATCTTATAAATACAGGTTAATATATAGTATTTAACATTATTAGGCTTCCTCACACTCGCCTCACTGCAAGTCACTGCTTTGAAACCCTGGCTTGTTGGAGTTGCATGTTCTCTCTGTATACGTGACATTTTTGTATGTTCTCTCCATGGTTTTCTCCAAATCTAAACCCACACGGATATATTGACTTTGTTGCTCTAATTTTTCAGTAGGTACCTGTCTCTGTCTCTGCTGTGTGTACAGGGTGTACCCTGCCTCCACCCAGAGTCAGTTGGGATCGCTCCAGATCCTTGTGACTTCTAGATAGATAAAGCGGTTTAGAAATTTGCACGGTCAAGATTACTCAGTAAAGCTATTGCATACATGTGCCGATTCAGCCGCAGTTGTATTCCTCCCCAGTCTGGATTACTTCATCATCATCTGGGCTCATCGCTTGTTTTTCCTCCTTTAGGTACAATGGCTCTCTTCCAAGCGGAGACCGTGGGCGCAGAAAGAGCCGTTTCGCTCTGTACCGAAGGGCAAAGGCCAACGGTGTCAAACCCAGTGCTGTGCACATCCTCAACACACCACAGGACAGCAAGGTATGCAGACCCACCGCACGCTTCATCAGTGTGCGACATTGGATTCCTTCCTGTGAGCCCCCTACCCACGCACTCATTCTTGAAGAAGTGTGTGGGCATGTGTCTGCATCTATGTCCTACATACGAATGTAGTTGATTTTAGGCTGAATCATTATCCATTTAGAGATAAAGATTACTTCATTTTTATCAAAGTTGGGTCATTGTGAATTTCTGGTTTCATACATCAAATCTCTTCCGTGAGATATCCGTTAATAAAAGTCTAAAATCGGTCAAACACGCTTGAGAAAATGACAGTTTGTTCCAGCGGCGGAGTGCATTGTAACGAGGTTTATTGCGGCTGCTCTTGTCGTTGCAGGCAGTCCACAGCAGGGGGCAGCACAGCATCTCTTTCACACTGTCCCGTAACCAGACGGTGGTGGTGGAGTACTGCCATGACAACAACACAGACATGTTCCAGGTAAAACATCATCTAGGAAACCAGGTCAACTGTTGACAGGAAAGAAAAAAAAAAAAACCATTGATGGAAAAATCATGTTCAAGTTCCTCCTAAAATACACTGTTGTGTAACGTCATCAAAGGAAGATTATTTTTGACCATTTCGTAGTAGAAATAAGAACTTGTGTGTAGTATCTTCAAGAAAGCCTATTTTTATCCACTGATTCCTGCAGAGGATGATGTCATAGATCTGCTTTACTTACCCTAAAAATCCTGAACTTGACAATGAGAAAAAACAGTCCCGATTTAAAATTTATTAGAGTTTGCAACCTTTGTAAATCTGGCATTGATCCAGTGGAGCAGTAGCGGTTTAATAGTCCCTCAGTTTTAATTCACATAATGTGATCACGTCTGTAAATCGCAACGTTCCCGTTCCCCTTTGCCGTCGCCTGCAGATCGGACGCTCCACGGAGAGTCCCATTGACTTTGTGGTGACGGACACCTCCGGAGGGGGCAAGGAGGGGGAGGACCCCTCCATCGCGCCCAGCACCATCTCACGCTTTGCCTGCAGGGTGGTGTGCGAGCGCAACCCACCTTACACCGCACGCATCTACGCCGCAGGCTTCGACTCGTCCAAAAATATCTTCCTCGGGGTGAGTGGACGGATTCCCCGCCATCAGAGATTTCCCATTAAAAAGCATGTTATTGGCAACAGACTTTTTTTTAAAAGCGTTACCTTCTTCCCACGTGCCCCGATGAAACGTTGATTTATTCAAATGGACTAAAGCGTGTGGGGGAAAAAGTCTGGCCCCTGTGGACTCTTTGATCTTCCACTCTGCCAGTTGATTGATACTTAATCAATTTGGGAGAGGCCGACGTGCAAGCACAAGCAAATTGTCTGCTAGCCATTTATTTTGAAACCCCCCCCACCACTCCATCGCTCTTCCTACACACTCACGTAAGGATAATGTGTCATATTTGTCCTTGAAGCCAACTGTATTTATTGACATCTTTGTCGGACAGTTTACATTCTACTCTTCATGCGTTCGCTTTCACAGGAAAAAGCAACCAAGTGGAAAAATCCGGACGGGCACATGGACGGTCTGACCACCAACGGTGTGTTGGTCATGCACCCGGAGGGTTTCCCAGAGGACCCGAAACAGGGCCTGTGGAGGGAGATCTCCGTCTGCGGAGACGTTTACGCACTGAGGGAGACGCGCTCTGGACCCAGCCGCGGCAAACTGGTGAGTTTCCACGCCCGTGTGGCTCCTCGGTTGACCTCGCGCGTCGAATGTTGAGCACGTTCGTGTTTGTCACGTCGCCTTTCAGGCGGAGGGGGAGAGCAGCGCGCTCCGTGACGGCTCCCTGGTTGACCTCTGCGGCGCCACGCTGTTGTGGCGCACCGGGGAGGGACTCATGCGTGCCCCCACCCTGCGGCACCTGGAGGCCCTCCGTCAGGAGCTCAACGCATCCCGGCCGCAGTGTCCTGTAGGCCTCAGCACACTGGCCTTCCCCAGCCTCCCACGCAGCCACAGGTGAGGCCTCGTGTAGCTCAGCACATCGCGCTCCACCTGTGCAAAGAGTAATAATAATGGATCGGCACTGTGGGCGTGTTCCCCTAGCCTTGAAGAGCGTCAGCCCTGGGTCTACCTCACCTGCGGCCACGTCCACGGACGCCACGACTGGGGCCAAAGATCGGAAGGACAAGTGGAGCCGACGGAGGGCGATGGCTCCACGGCCCGGCGGGAATGTCCCCTGTGCAGGAGCGTGGGCCCCTACGTGCCGCTGTGGCTGGGCTGCGAGCCCGCCGTGTACGTGGACGCCGGCGCGCCCACTCACGGCTTTGTGCCGTGCGGCCACGTCTGCTCAGAGAGGACAGCCAGGTACTGGGCGGAGACGCCGCTGCCCCACGGCACGCACGCTTTCAGGCCCGTCTGCCCCTTCTGCTCCGCCGCCCTCAGCTCCCCCGGCTGGACGCGGCTCATCTTCCAGGGCCCCATCGACTAGTCGCCGCCTCCTCAGCGACCGCCATCACATTAACAGGAAGCTACCTGAGCTTCATTCAGGTCGCAAATGTTGATCAGTGTGAAGAGGTAAGGGATCTGGACATGATTTGATGCTGTCCACTCACTTCCTGTGGGTACAGCCGCTCGCCACATCATATTGTGCCACAGAATGAAGCTCAGTGCTGAAGAATCCGTCCCCTTGTTTATCCTTTGGAGCTTTGTTATTGGTATAAGATCAGAAAAGTGGGTCAAGACTGACTAATCAGTACTGTAAATTCTAATTTTTTTTTCTATTGAGTTTCCTTAAAACGAGGCATAATTCTCTGAAGTAAGACGCAGAGTTGCTAACAGCCATGCTGCTTGACCCTCCACCTCGTTATCTTTAACAAAACACAATCGCTGAGTCATCAGGTTTAAACGCCCTCCTACTATGAGATGATCATTATATTTCTGCACTATTTAAAGCAATGGCCTTGTTTCCCGGTTTACCTGCGGTTTATTGCAGGTACAAGAAAAAAAAAACTAAACAAAAAAAAACCAACCTATTGCACTTGTTGGTCTGATATCTCACCGCTGTCGCTCTCTCATATTTCCCGCTTGTATTCTTGGTTGCTTCAAGGTTTTGATCACCAAAACAAAACACCTTCATCTTCATGTTGTCAAACGTGATCGGTGTGCTTTCGGAGTTCGCTCTTTTCCTTTCTGCTGATTTTTTTTCTATTTTTAACTTCTCGTGGCAAACGGTTACAAAGAAGATTTCATCGGCGTTTTTGCGTCCACGCAGTTCCTAGGAGTACACGAAAACGGGTGACATTTTGAGTGTATTCATTTCGCGTATTCTAGAGTTCTATCTATGCAGAGAGCCCCTTCCACGTAAGCACTTCTCGTGTCGTGTATTCGGTCCGAGAGAAGCGCCACCGTGGCTGAGGAGCGGTGGGAGGAGATCTTATCCCGATCAGGAAGCAGGGCGAGGATAAACAAAGGCCGGTTGGGTGAAACTGGGTGAACTCCCCACTTCACAACTCTCATGAAGCAATAACGGCACTCCCATAGATAAGCTTCGGTTTTGAACACGCCTCTGGTTACCGGACTGAGCAGGGTCCGTTGTTAGTGTGATGGTGAGTCCATGAGTTCGACCTTGTGTAACCTCAAACGAAACTCTTTTGTTTTAAAGAAAACTATTTTGTTAGGGGGGGGGATTCTTTTTAGATGTTCAGTGTTGGGGGGAAAAAACAAAAAGAAACGAGAAAAAAAAAAAAAAAAAGTATTTTTCTAACGGACAGTTTTAGTTTCCTGTTGTTACTCAGTGTAAGCAAGTTGCGTCTCTTTCCAAATAAACCGGTGTGGTAGATGTAGGAGAGCTTGTGAGTGAGAAGAAAAACAAACAAACAAACAAAAAAAAAACAATTGCCAACACTGTGTCCAACAAAACACGCGCGTACACAAACGCTACCGTAGGAGGAAAAAAACAACAACACATTGCCCAGACAATGAATGTAGCCAAATACTCGGGCTATGTTTAGCCTTCCCTGGTGCTCATATTGAATGGTCTATATTGTGATACTATTTTTGTAACTGAATATTATGGTGTAGCTTCGCTGAACTCACTCGGAAGAGAGCCGTTTCAAGGATAGCCTCAAGTGTGGATGAAGTTATCTGATGATAACTCACGCACACACACTTACACACACACACACACACACGTGCACACTTGCGTGGGAAATTGTGTCAAGCTTGCATGTCCGGAACGTACACTCACACACACACACACACACACACAGTATGCACACTACACACATACAAGAAAAAAGAAACTTTGCACGGTGGATTGCCAACTTGTTGTTCATGCTGAGTTCAGTTGTCTTCCAAGCAAGCGTTTGTTATTTTTTTCACTTTTTTTGTGGGGGGGGGCAGAATTCAAGAGGGCAAGTGACCCTGAAATAATCCTCATACTTGATGGAGCTCGCCGGAGTCCCATTTTCTACTACTATGCCACTATTTTCCGTCAAAAACCAACTCGCTGCGGAGAGAAAGAGAGATGTTAAAAAAAGTTAAAAAAAAACAAACAAACGTGTTTACATTTTGTATTTCAGACCCATCGTGAAACGTTCGGCTGCTCATGAAAGTCGGCATACTGTTTTCGGAATGTGGTATTTTTTTTCCAAAGTCCCAAGATTTGTAGTGCGGTGGGTAAAAGTGACGTAGTGTTGACGATGACTTTGCTTTTGTAGCTCAGGATTAGTGATTTTTCAGAAGATGTGAAGAAAAGTCTGTTAGAACTGAGGGGGAAGCCCCCCCCCCCCGTCTGAAGACCAGACACCGAGGGGCAGGAAATGGGGCCGTTTCACACACGGGTGGAAAAAAAAAAAAGGGCGCCGAGAGGGGATGAGAACATCTCCGCCATGTGAATCCTGCTTCTGAAGATATAAATATTTCTATATATAAATATATATATAAAGATATATACAGAACAACATGTATCACAATTGGCATGTGGATGGAGAACCGTTGCAGCACCCTCACTTGCTTCTACTTGTATTTGTTCCACTTTATTATTTCCCCTTCATTTGAACCCACCTCTGGGTCGTAGACGTCTTCATGTGAATTTCTGTCTTTCTTTCTTTCTTTCGTTTTTTTTTAGACGTTAGCATCGATAACGAATTCAGACAGTATTTTAGCTCAGCCTCGGGTTGTAACGTCATCAGCTTTTTCCTCAATTTACTTTATTTCTCACGTCGTATTTATCGATTGAAGTCCGTCCCAGACGGTGAAACCTTCATCCCTCCTCTTACTTACGAAGCTCGGGAGTAGCCGACGTGTATTATACAGCGTATAAACCTCACACTTTTAACAATGCATTCCTTTTTATTATTATGTAATGACTGTTTTGTATCATTTTATAACATATTCTTCTGTAATCGTCCGGTGCACAGACAATCGCTATACACATGTCAATAAACCAGATTAAAAACCATGTTTGTTGGTCTCCATTTGTAATAATTAGAGGGAAAAGTATAGATTATTTTATTAAAAGACACATTTCAATGGAGATTAGGTCGCAAAACAAGTACAAAAGCATGTAACTGTTCCAGGCTATAAATAAAGACTAACCAGATATTTATATATATTACAAGGTTTATGAGAGGCGGTTTCATCAGGCGGCACCTTGGAACTCCTCGGAACTCGACTATTTTAACAGAGACAATGTGCTTATTGCAGTTTATGGAGCAACTGGTTGTCTTGTGCAGTTTCCAGCAGATGGCTCCCTCTACCAGCTCACACACACACACACACACACACACACACACACACACACACACACACACACACACACACACACACACACACACTCCACTATGAGGTTGCTTTGAGTTGCATCACCTCTTTAAAATAATCATCTGTTTTAATGAGCAGTTCTGGCACACGTGTTTCGTACATCACCACGCAAATGTGATAAGATACGAATTTTTTTTTATAAAAAAACAAAATTAAGATCACAAAATGCCTGATTTTAAATAGGAATTTCAAAAGACTTCGCAAAGGATTGAGGATGTCTGGTGAAAGGTTCCTGCAGACCTGCTGAGAGAGACGCTATTCAAAAGTTCATGCAGAAATGATGTCACTCTTGAACCGTGAGGAGGAGGAGGGGAGTGTGGGGGGGGGGCTCTTTTCTTTCACAGAAGCCGGTTTCATGGCGTTCTCACTGCACGTCGACGCTTGGAGCCCCACAGCCTGACTGAAAGTAAGGAACTGAAAAAGAAGGTCAATTCTGCTGTTAATCCTACACTGAGAGTTAAATCAAATAAATTCAAAATAGACACCAATTATGGATGCAGAAATAAATACGGTCGTGCAGGTGAACTTGTTTTTCAGTGCTTCTATTTTACAAATACTCTTCTGTTCATCTGTTAAAGAAGTATTTTATTTATTATTGCAATTTTCATTTGATCCAGTTTTAAAGTCTTGCTTTCAGAATGGAACCTCTTATCCACTTTAATAATTTAAGAATGTTGCTGTGATCTTTTCTTACAGATTTTTGCTCCTTAACATAGTTAATAACTTGTTAAACTTTTAATCTCTTCAGGATTCAAACACTTGATTATATTTAAGTGATTGCGTTCAGCAAATGAGGCTCATCGTGTAGATAGTTTAAAATAATAAGGCATAAATAATGCGTAAAGTTTAATTGCTGTAGTGTGTTTCAGTGTATTCTTACTGATCTATTTATAGCACAATAGGATCTCTGAAACACATACTGCTTGGATATATTCGTTATGGGATCACATCAGAAAACGTACATGCGGTGGTTTCCTATCTTTTAACGGAAGTACTGCAAAGAAACTGAGGAAACTCATGTTTTGTGAGACATTTACATGATTTATATTAAAATGTGTCATCCCACGTTCTCCCTGGACTTTAGAATAACGCTTTTGTTTGATGTGACTGTGAACTGATTTCCGTGTGGCGCTTTTAATGACGTTTCCCAGAGACACCTGCCTCTTCGGTGACCTGCGATCCAATCTCCATCCCCCAGCCGTCACCTTTCTGTCCCAGCAACTAAACTCCGAGTCGGTGTGTATGTCTGCAGATACATTTATAGTTGAGTGCTGCGTGACAGAATTGATGGAGGAGAATCAAGCTGGTGTGTCTTTTGCCAAGCTTTATATTTTTAAGTGAGTGCGATGTAGGTCATGCAGATCTAAATATGTCAGGACACAGCGAAAGAACGACGGCTTGAACTTTGGATGGATAAGAAACTTCAATTAGACGCTTATCGTTGCCATACACGTTCAGTGTTTGGAATCGATTTTCACAAACTGATTCCTGTCAACTCTCTGGCGACAGAGCTCAGAATAATGCACAACAAAAGAGGGAAGCAGATGGACAAGGAATATAACTGAGTGAAGCTCTTCATCAAATCCTTACAGATACCAAACAAAATATTTAAGAATAATTATATATGTTCTCTAACCCTTTTTATGCCCACTAAAATATATGGGCGTTAATAAAATAACCATCAGATCTTATTCTGAATAGAACTGTTCTGAAAGAAAAGGTACAATATAGTAAAACTCCCCACAATGCATGCTTGTGATCCATGAGTGTAATGAGAACATCTTGCCGCTAGATGGCAGTATTTGCACATCAGAAAGAAGTGATCATTAGTTAAATGGAAACGTTTTCTCCAAATTGTCCAGAAATGTCGGAGAAGGGAAATATATGAGCTAAGTAGGCTAATCTTAGCCTTCAGGAAACGACAAAACGAGAGTTTAAAAGCAGAATATGTTGTTTTTTTTATTATTAAAAAAAAAAGAAAAAAGAAGAAGAAGAACAAAATTTGAAGTGGTGCCGCTTTTAAAGCAGCTTTATTGTCATCCTGACATTGAAATGTTTTTTTTCTCCTGGATCGTTTGGCTTGTAAAATTTCCTGACCAGATGCAAACGTTGAACAGCCTCCGTTTTGTCAAGAAAAAGCCTGGCACACAAGGTGGGAGGTGGATTTGCTCCACTTGGTTCTTTAGTTGATTTCATGATGCGAGAATAAAGTAAACCTTTGTAATCATGACATCGGTGTGCATTACAGTCACATCTATATTTGTGTGAACAGATGTATTTGCAATAGATTATTTCTAAACGCCAATTCTACTTCTGTCTTGTCAAGTATTGTAAAACTGACCAAAAGCGCCATTTTTCATCATTTCTAGTTAAAATTAAAATAATAGTTTTTTAAATGCATTACTCACCTCAAGTACATCATTAAAATGTGTCATTCACAAAAAGTACACAAAATATGACTAACTGACATATTGGGTAAATGTCTAAATAAAGATGCTGACACTTTTGAAAGTTTTTGTTTCCAGTTCTACCTCAAAAAGAAGACCCCAGAAATAACTCGTATAGCAATAACTTGTACAACAATTTCCTTTTAACTATGTTATTGTATTCCCTTTTGTTTACCATTGTTAGTTTAGAATAAAACAACTGTGTGGCTTTGTCCCATGACTGATTCACTCGTTCATTTCTCTTGGCATCTAATATTTATGCTCACAGGTGAATTTGGTTATTTACTCAACAAACAATAAGAACCAGCAAAACACAAATAAATACATCTACAAGTGCTAATGTAAATCTAATAATATAGTATAAGTGAAATCCATTTAGAGAGACGGCAACTTCCTATCTGTTTTCATCTAGGACAAAATTAAAGAGTACAAAATGTCAGTAATAGTAGCAGAATTCAGTCCGTAGCGTTGGGTGAAGTCTTGACCTTGAGTGTTGAGGACAATCCGGCGGGAAAGACTTGTTTGCAAAGACTGGCGGCGAAAAGGAGGAAGCTGAATAGACACGTCGTATTAAAGTGATGAGGACTTCGCTACCAAAGGAAGTGGTGTCCCGGTAACATGTTGTGTTATAATGCATTATTCCCTCCGCTGCAGCTATTCCTCTAACAGGAGTAATGGGCCATGTTCTGTATGTGCGGGTCAAGGGACGTACCATCGGCGGTGGGTTTAGCAGTGCAGTGGAATTCTCCGTGGGGGGATTTGTAGGTTTTGATCCCAGCTAATTAATGAGAATCCCTCTATGGGAGCAGTTGTATCTGGGACTGGGAAGTTTGAAGTCTTATGCGTTTGTATGTGTGTGAGGTGAATATGAAGGCATCTCAGTTGGTTTTGTGTGTGTGCGTGTGCGTGTGCGTGTGCGTGTGCGTGTGCGTGTGCGTGTGCGTGTGCGTGTGCGTGTGTGTGTGTGTGTGTGTGTGTGTGTGTGTGTGTGTGTGTGTGTGTGTGTGTGTGTGTGTGTGTGTGTGTGTGTGTGTGTGTGTGTGTGTGTGTGTGTATCAAAGGCTCTGAAATCAGACCTCTCTGAGGACCCCTCTCTCTCTGCTCTCGAGGTGGCATGGGGCGTTGGTGCCATTGTTCCCTCAATCCACCCATTAACTACAAACACTGGGAAACTTTAATTAAGCTGGGACCACAGACGATTAATTAACTTTAAGACTTTCCCCTCTTTTTTTTTTTTTGTTTTTTTTTCTTCTTCTCTTCCCATCTACACATTTCACTAAGTCACTGAGCCACAGAAAGTGTTAATTTAGCCACATAATTTACAAATCCAATTAAAGCCAACATTAAGGCATCACAATCTGCTATCCTGCGTTGAATGCCGGCACACGTAAGCCGAGCAGAGTGCGTTAAACAAGGGCCAGGAGTTGTAATAACTTTGATTATTTTATGGAGTTTATTATGCCGTGTTATCCTGTTAGGGGGCCGATGTTGCCGAAGTGGATCATTAATTCTGACTTTCTTGTGTCTCACTAAGCGGCCTCCCGCTCCGCCGCCGTGGATGCTGCTGTTGCAGGTCACAATTTGGGAGGAGGAGGCCAATCCATCATCTTGACGTTTGTCACCGTGCAGGTCAGTTCCAGCTTGATGATATTAAAATTTCAGGGTTATTTTCTCTATGATGTGTTGTTTTTTATATATATATATATATATTTAGGACTTTATGCCGTCTGCTCAAACACAACAGGTGATTTTTATGTTTATGGTTGGATTTTATAATAGAATACAGTATGTTAGAATTTACCAGTGCACACAAGCCGATCAATATTCATCGACACTCTTTAGGAACAACTAATCTTATTTCAACCATTACATGAACACGAAAAACAAATAGTTATGAGGTTTTTTATTTAAGTCACTACTGGATAATTCCATGTCAAACCAACAGATTTTACTCTTTCTTCCTTTTTCAATCTTTAATTTGTGCATCAAATACACATAAAGGGGAAATTTTGAAACTGTAGGATATGTTTTATTTGAAAGTGTGTGTTAAAGATTTTAAGTAAATAAAAATTTAAAGTGGATATGATTTAAGTCGGTAAGATTCACTTTATTGATCACGTATTCATCAAGTTTGAAGGCAGCAATAGAAACAGCTCTCTGATAGCTAAACATCCTATATGGCTTTCAGCGTACACAATACCTTAGTCTGAGTTTATTTTAGTACAACCACTGCTGTGTATCTTAACATCGTGTTCACTTTCAGCTAGATTGGAACAAACCGGAGCAACAAGTAAGCACTCCGATCAAACCATTCTGCTCCTGGTGCTTTTTACTTAAATGCGTATTTCATGTCTCGTATTTCTTTTGCTGTCATTATTTAGTTTAGACGGTTTTCATCCTTCCACTTTAGCACTATTCCTGGTCCATTTTAAGGTTTCTCCGAACACTTATTCCACGTCTACTCCAAAAACACACCATTACTAAATCAGCCCAAATGTCCCGTTTCTCACGGACACTGTGGCCAATCGCAGCCCTGAGGACGCTGCCGGAATGTCCTGAAGACAACAACTAATATAAGGATATATTCCTTCTCATTACTCTCTTTCTCTGGTGCTCACTTAATAGAAGAAACCAGTATTTTACTTTTTCCTCACTCTCTTTTCATGGGTGGAAGATTTTGAAGTGTTCCTCTCTTTTTTTTCTCTTCTGCACCTTTGAGGGCCTTCAACATACACACACACACACACACACACACACACACACACACACACACACACACACACACACACACACACACACACACACACACACCCTCCTCTTTGGCTGTGTCAAGCACACGCTCAATTAGCATGGCATGGTAGGTGAGAGCCGTTTTGAAAACATTTCTCATTACACCTTATCACCGGGGCACAGAGGGGGGGCGACATGAAGCAAATTAGAGGGGCGAATGAGACGGGGAGAGCGGCGGGAGGAGGGAGGGGAGACATCAAAGTGTTCCTGCTCTATTTAAATTGAGTGATCTTGTGAGAAAGATCCCCACTACATAAAGATTAACCCCATCCTCCCTCCTACACACACACACACACACACACACACACACACACACACACACACACACACACACACACACCCTCAGCTAATATCTCACGCCTACATACCCTTGGATTTATGTGTCAGGGGTTAATAGCTATGAGGATGAGGACACGTGTGCTTGTGTGTGTGTGTGTGTGTGTGTGTGTGTGTGTGTGTGTGTGTGTGTGTGTGTGTGTGTGTGTGTGTGTGTGTGTGTGTGTGTGTGTGTGTGTGTGTGTGTGTGTGTGTGTGTGTGTGTGTGTGTGTGTGTGTGTGTGTGAGTGAGAGTGAAGAGATTTTTTGGGGTACCCCCAATGCACATATAGAGAAAATTTTGTTTAAATGCAAAGAGTAGTAATAGCAGTGGTTCAATTCTGGGCTGTATCTGTGGAGTTTGCATGTTTTCTCAGCCTATTCAAGCTGGTGCAAAGACGTGTGTGTGAGTGAGAAGTGGTTTTGCATACATGGAAGACTAAGTGAGGAAGACTCTCAGTTTCATCTCAGGCCCAAAACTGACTGACATGTTACAAATCCCACCAGTGGTGCTGCTGAGCACACCTGGCAGCTCACGCACGCACGCACACACACACACACACACACACATAACTGAAGGACATGATGAAACTGAGAGAAAACGTGTGTGTGTGTGTGTGTGTGTGTGTGTGTGTGTGTGTGTGTGTGTGTGTGTGTGTGTGTGTGTGTGTGTGTGTGTGTGTGTGTGTGTGTGTGTGTGTGTGTGTGTGTGTGTGTGTGTCGCATTGTATCGCAGATGTGCTGCTGCACTGTTTGTGCTCGTTGTCTTTCCGCAGACGACAGACTGTGTGACTATGCCTCCTCCATCGGTGCGCCGGCTCCATCCCACCCGGTGGATTAGTGACGTCGGCGGAGCTCACCCTCTCCCTGTGATAAGGGCGTGCGCCGCTGCCTCGCGCTCCCTGCTTCCCGTGCTCAATTTCAGATAGTGCTAATGGAATCTGTCCCGCGCGATTGTAATGCGAGCGAGACTCATTTTCCACGGAGCTTGGAGCTGTCAGCTTGGCAGGACAGTTGGCGGGGAGGAGGGGAGAGGCTGTGGGTGTGAGGGAGGAGGAGGAGGAGGAGGAGGGGGAGGGGGGCAGAGCGAGTTAAAAGAGGGTTGATGGCAGGATGAGGAAGGCGAGGATGATGATGAGGAGTGCTGTGTGTGTGTGTGTGTGTGTTCCTGTGAGTGTGGCTGACATGTATTATGTTCGAACGCCTCCCTCCTGTCAAAGAGCAGTCGAGGAGCGTCCCACACGTCGCCCGTCATGCTGCTTACACAGACAAACAAACAAACAAACAAACAAACAAACACACTTTCAGGTGATTTAAGGTTTCTGCCACAAAGGCTTGAGTTGCCACACATTCAGCCAGGATGCTGGACTCACCACGCTGGGGGCTTCGGTTTGTGCCCCACTTTTTAGGGGGGGGGGGATCCGCAGTGGAGGAACTACTTTTTGTTTGGGAAAGTAGTTTTTAGAAAAAAGGTGTTTCAAGGGAAGCGTGTGGAGATTAGGACACTTGGCGGTGACGCGGTTTCTGAAAAGCTTTGGAGTGAAGGAGTGGAGACAGAGACTTCCTCTCTAACCACCTGAAAATTACACAAAAATCATCTACATTGTGACATACTGAGAGAAAATATGGAAAAATATGTCTCTATTATCAAGAAAAGTGTTGTAACTGTCCATCCATCCATCCATCCATCCATCCATGGTCCATCACAGAGGCACCACATCACTCATGCATGATACTTTGATATTTATTCCAGGTAGCAACAGACAACATCTCTTTTCGATTTAGTTCACATAGAATATTGATTTTTATTTCATTGTTAGTGTTTTTTAAATTCTGACATAGGCACAGTCAGTCAATAACTCGGTTAATCATAAGCTGATACATAAGCAAGTGACATTGGGTTGTTAAACTTAAATCGCTGTACAAATATATAGAATATATTCTATTCATCACATGAATTGTAGTCAGAGCCAATAATCACAATATATCAACTGAGTATAATATTTTTATTTTCTGACCTTTGAATTAAGAGTTTATGTGGAGTTGTCTCCATTGTTGTGAAGCCCAAATGGATCAGTTCTTTAAAAAAAAAAAAAAAACACGTTATTTAAACTTTGAAAGTTAACTCTATTCGGGTTCTGTTTACCATTGCTGACAAGGTTCTGACATTTTCAACACAGTCAATAACAGTCTAACACAGAGTCAATACACAAAACACCAGCATCCTGAAGCAGGTGACTACAGTTTACCCATCGTGAAGCATTTTAACACATCTCCTGGAGGAAAAAAAAAAAGACCTTACATCACGAGACTAAATATCCTGACTCCATATAAAACCTGCAATGATGTAAGTGGAGTGAAATCATCCAGTTGTGTTACCTGCTGCAACGCAAGCGCAAAATCTATATAATGTTAACTTTCTGCCAACGACGTGAGGCTTTTTTTTATTTTTCTTTCCACAATCAGCTAAGCTGTTTATCTTTTGTTTTTGATAGCCTCTTATCAACGTGAAGTGAGATGAATTCGCACGTTGTAATAATAATACCTGCGTGAGGAGATGACGATGGTCCCAAACACACATTTCTTAAGCATTTCAAATGAGATTGTCACAACAGGCACAGAAACGAGCGGGATCATTTCGCCAGTTTCAAACTCCTGCATGAACAGATGAATTTGTGGGTGAAAACAGATCCCGGAGTCATAGTGGGAATTATTTCTTTATGAATTGACTGGAGGGTCTTTTCAAATGTCTGAACTCAAGATAGACAACCTGCACTGGAGGATGTTTATCCTGATGGACACTGATTGATCAAACACACGGGTCAATGTTTCACCAGGAGTCATAATATTAAATACCAAAAAATACAATAGTCCTGTAAACAATCTCCAGTCTAAATATGGAGGAAATGAGAAAATATTTTGTGTTTTTTTTAAAAATTTTTTTACTTATTTTGCAATTTAATGAAATAGACTTGAACTTAATCAAATTGTATATTTCCCCACACATGCTCTGAAACCACGTAAAATGGTTTGTAGTCTGTTGAATCACAGCGAGACTCGAGAAATGTCACGTGGCTTGATGGAAGATGAACTGTGAATATGCACTAATAGTCTAAAACTCACACATTGGTTGGGGAATTGCAGTATTGGGAAAGTGACGTGTGCAGAAGAGACGCTGGAATACCAACTTCTCCTCCTTTTTAGTTTCTGAGGCAAACTGCCCGGTGGTTTAGTTCTTCTCTGGAAATCTACCCAAACAAACACATCCCTCTTCAGTTCAATTACATTTTATATTTCATATTAAACAATTCCACTTGAGCAAGCATAGTCGACAGTGGAAAGGAAAAACTACGTTTTTACATGAAGAAACCTGCAGAACCAGACTCGGAGGGGGAGACATTGTGCTGTTCTAGTTCGAAAAAGAGAAGGTAATAGGACAGAGACGACAAACCACAAACTTACTGTTCTCGACATGGACTAGTGAAACATCACTGTATGGGGAGTAAGAAAGAGAAGAAGCTCAGCAGCAGTGTAAACCTACAGAAGATTAACGAGACAATGCTTCAAAGTTGCCTGAACCAGCCATTATTAATGGATTTTCCTTTAACTTAATGTCACAGTGAGGAGCCCAAATGCCTATGAGCAATGCCCCCCCCCCCCCCCCCCCCCCCCCCCCCCCACCACCACCACCAGACAGACAGCACAGCACTCAATTTCACATATATATTTACAATTATAATAATCAAGTAATGTTAAAGTAAAGTAAAGTTGTTATTCATTTCTTTTTTAAGGGGAGGAAGCTTGTATTTATTGTGTTGGCTTTGTCCAATCTGCGTTTGGGTCAGGTGTCTTTCAAGCCTCAACCTGCAGGTGGCAGTGTTTACATGGTGAACTTTGTGAGAACATTCAATAGCTCTTAAACACTGACCAGTCACTGACCTCATCTTCCATCATGAACTTTTCTCTCTCTACTATTCAACTGGCCCCGCTCTCACTGGTTCGTTCTCAGGAGTCCAACTTATTATTTACATTGCTTTCTATTATCATCATTACAATTTTTTTTAACATACTTTTTTCCTCAGTATAGAGCATTTAAAAAGTATACAGTATGAAGGAACCAACAGAAAAGATGATTTCTTTGTGTGTCCATTAATGTTTTTTTATCCATCCATCCATCGTGGATCAGAGACGATCTTATTCTCACATTCATACCCATATACAGGCAATGCAGCGTCAGTAATCAGCATCAAATGCACATTGTTTGGACTATGGGAGGAAACCAGAGCTCCAGAGAGAACAAGCAAACTCTGCTCTGTGAGGTGATGCTGCTTATTTCTCAGAATTTTAACCCGTCCTATTCACAGTATATCTTAAGGACACATACTCGGACCAGTCGGCCGTGGCACTCAAACTTGTGACCGTCCAATCCCAAAGTCTGCTTTACGAACGTCTCGGCCACCACTGCCCCCAAAATTGTCATAAATTGTACTGTATTTTGTATGTCGGGGTTTCAGCGCCTCTCAGCCGTAGTCTGGACGAAGCGGGCTGAGCAGACTGGTCAATAGATTTGTTTTAGA
The DNA here is from genome assembly GCF_963383615.2 of Lipophrys pholis. Lineage (NCBI taxonomy): Eukaryota > Metazoa > Chordata > Actinopteri > Blenniiformes > Blenniidae > Lipophrys > Lipophrys pholis. Next base: position 18,502,908 of record NC_137649.1, read on the forward strand.
TTCTGTCATTTCTTATGTTTCTTTAGTACAAGAATTCATTGAGCTGTTCCCTTTGACAGCCAAGTCATTGCAACTTGCACTGAAAGACTTCACCAGTTCATAAGCCGGATTAAACTCCAGGTCTGCTGCACTCACGATCAAGACTGAACCATTTTACATCCCAAAGTTATTTGAATTTTTGGTATTTTTTCAAGAACTATCCGTATCTAACTGGTGACAATGTGGACTTTCCTCCCATTAATTCACGAGTCTTGCCCGAATCTGTTTTTCCACAGTGGAATTAATTAGAGGACTTTGCACCGGGGTCATGCGGTTCGTTCGGGCCACGCAGGTCAGCATGTAACCCTCGCTGTCGTTTTTTTTTTTTTTCCAATCTGTATTCATTCAGCGATGCTCTGCACAGCAATGGGAAAGTAAAGAAATACCAATTTGGCTGTGGTACAGGGATTACAGCGGTTGTGGGCATCTTTAATCTGGGACAGACTGAAGCATTTGTCTGCACTTAAAACTTTCAGCCCCCCCCCCCACACACACACACACACCCATTGCCCTGCCGCTCTGCAACATCCAGTCAAAATCAAAAAACATGAAACACTGCGGGAGCTGATTAGACTCTTTAAAATAAATGAATAAGCAGTAAAGTAAATCTCACAGTCGGGGCCTTTACGCAGCAAGACCCCCCCATTACTGGTCCTCTGGTGGTGTCCCCACCCCCTCTTACTGTACGGGTGGAGGACAGTCTCCAGCTCACACTTTACATGTCCACACCATTGAGACTGCTTTCATTCAATCAGATGCACTTCACTAACTGTCTTCCACCTGCAGTTTGAACGCATGAAAGTAAGAAGTCAAGAGCATGGACTCAAATCCAGTGTTTTCTCCAAAGAGCATGAGAGGACACGCACATATCTGCATGTTCCGCATGCACACAAACACCGTTGCACACGTGCAAAAGGAGCATATGCTTAATCACCACTGGAGTTTCCCAGGAAATAATAATAACAATAATAATAATAATGAAAAAAAAAAAGCCCTCGCTGGATTAAATCCCTCGAGCTGAACATTAGAGAAGTGCAGAGTTCAGCTCTTAGAGGAAAGAAGAAAAAAAAAATCACTATCTTTCAGAGGAAGAGAGAGAAAGGGGAAGAATCAGAGGTTGAAGGCGGCAGACTGTGATACTGAGGAAGAAAGGCATCGTGTTGCGAGGAAGACAGACTGATAAAAGAGCGAAGCCATCGGCGGAGGAAGAGAGGAAAAAAGGCCCCAAAAATTGGCAAAGCAAAGTCAGGGTCTCTCTGCTTTGCATTTCATTTACATGGCTGGCTGTATCGACCAATCGGATTGGGAGCAGAGCCCGAGGCTTAGGAAGGCGAATAAAGACTCCAAATGCCTTCACTGCTCTCATCCCTCTCGCTCATAATACCCTGTCTGCCCTTCTTTTCTCCCGCTCCCTCGCTTCTCTCTCCTCACTGTCATAATACCCTTTTTCTCCCCATTCTCTTTTCTCTGGCGTGGTACTCTAAGTAGACCCTGTCCGATGTGATAGTGGGATGAGGAGGGAGGAGAGGTGAGGCGGGAGAGGAGGGGAGGCTACAAGAGATGACTTTTCTGCCACCCAAGGAAAGCAAAGAGCAAATACTGTGCGTGTGTACTTGTGTGTGTGCGTTTGTGTGTGTGTGTGTGTGTGTGTGTGTGTGTGTGTGTGTGTGTGTGTGTGTGTGTGTGTGTGTGTGTGTGTGTGTGTGTGTGTGTGTGTGTGTGTGTGTGTGTTTGCACACGTATGTGTCCTCTTTGTTTATTTCCTGTCCAGTGAAGACATGATACGTGCAAATAAAGTCATAAATGCTCAGTAACTGATGAGAACAATGCAACGTGTAATTACACACAACACTTGGCTTGTGATAATGACCACTGATCGCTCACTTGATGTTCTCAGTGGAGTAGAGTAGTACACACACACTACACTACACTACACACACCCTAATACAAGTCTCTGCCACCCAAAAAGAGACGTTTTTGTTTCAATTTCCGATCAATCAGATTTAACTTGAGCGGCACAACAGTTTTAAATCGAGGCTAAAACAGCCCTTAAAGTCATATAGTCATGAAAAATTAACGTAAATAGTGATTATGTGCATATTTATTTGCCCCCCACAGCCACCACTGCCATTTCTTGTTATTTTAGCTCGTTTTGTTGTGCCTTTTTCAAAAAGCCCATTTCAGCCAGAAGTTTAAAGTCCTTTTAGAAATTACTTTGTGTTCGTAAATAAAGTTAAAACAAGATTATTTAGGACTATGAGGAGGTAACTTACTCTATCAATCAATCAATCAATCAATCCATATTCTATATCATTTTATCCTGAGCCTATCCCAGTTCAATATGCAGGTCTCCAGACCATCACAGGTTAAAGATGTATAATGTACATTACAAAAAATACAGTCTTTTGTAACCGTGCTGCTGCTGTGATGTGCTGAGCCAGGACTTATCTTTGACGAGTTTCAGCTTTGAATAAATTGACACACTCTGTAAAATATTCTCATCAACTTTATTCCTGAATTGGAAATAATGAGCTTTAGCACAAGTTGAACAAACTTGATTACTGCATGTGATTAAATGAAAGCCAACGATTTGTGCAGGTCTCTGTAAAGTTGTACCTCGAACAAATGAAATGTGTTTATTATTGCACCAGCTTCACTTGATTACAATGATTTTTAGTCCATGCTGATGTACTTTGCATTTTCCTTTCTGACCCAAGTCCAATATGTTTCATTTATAGTCACAGTTTAAAGTACAATTACTGTGTACTTGCAGTGTTGAACTGAAGAAATGTGTCCTGGTCCGGTCAGGCAGCAGCACACAAAACAATAAACCACCAAGGAAAAACTGACAGTGGTGACTTTAATTGATTGGAGCAATTTCCACAATAACTTAAGTTATAACAGATTGTTCAAGCTGTGAAGACAGGAGATGTGTCTGATGCAGCATTGGGACGGAGCAACAGGCAATATTAACAGACAGACATGGCTGAATCGGGGTTAAAAACCTTTTGAAAATCAACAAAAGGTAGAGAAGCTGTTCTCTTCAGGAAGAAGATACTATATTACTGGCTGTGACAGACCAACAGCGATGTGAACTATGATCAAGCACCATCTGTCCACATCCACACTGCAGGACTGTGCCTATAGAACAGGCCTCCTCATACGTTCAATAACACTGAAGCTGGTAGGTTTGATCCAATTATGCAGTGTATTGTATGGAAAAATCAATGTTTTTCTCAATTAGAAATTATGTCTTGAACTCACCTCACTGTTTGGTGTGTGTGTGTGTGTGTGTGTGTGTGTGTGTGTGTGTGTGTGTGTGTGTGTGTGTGTGTGTGTGTGTGTGTGTGTGTGTGTGTGTGTGTGTGTGTGTGAATGAAATATTATAAAAATGTATTTAATATGGAAAAACGTGCCTCAGTCTGTGACTTTAGTCACGTTTTGATTTTGTTTTGAGGTTCCAGCACTGCAGCCGTGAATGAACCTGCCTGATCAACAGGCTGATTCTTTATTCACAGTGTATCTAGAGTATATTCCAAAACAAAAGAGATTCCTTTTATTTCTAAAATGTACACGTGGAGAAACCCATGTTAACCATAAGTGGAAAATTAAGTATTTTATCATCTATAAAAAACCATGAGCTTAATAAAGTCTATTATACAGGCGCATCTAAAACATTAAAACACAATACATTTGTGCCATAATGTCAATCAAACAGTAAAACCTCCATATATTAAAAAACATTCCATATCAATGATTTTTTCAAATATCTCAAAACATTTTATATCTATTGCAATCAAACTACTAATGTAGAAATCCCAAAACTATTATCATATAATGATAATGATTTGATGCACATATTATATTGTAATTCCTTGTGAAGCACCTGCACTTTAAAGCCATGAATCATTATTTATTGTTTTTTTAGGCCTATTATGCAGCACTTTTTAACTTTTGACAAATCTTCTATCTTTCATAAATTTGATTAATTGTCCATTTTATTGAGGTTTTGCGTGTGGGGGAGAATTTCCTCGACAAAAATTGTACAGTCATCTGTCTTTTCATCTCACACACACACACACACACACACACACACACAAGCACACACACACACACGCACACACGCACACGCACACGAACGCACCACCCCCCTCATTGTAGTTGATCACCAATAACAATGCCTTATTTGTCGGGGAGGAATGCCCCCCCCCACCCCTAGGCGTGTCAGCCCCTCCCCCCCCCCACGATGCGCCGTGTCAGCGTGCCACCAATTACAGAGCGCAAACTGAATGAGGTCATAACGGGATGGGGTCATTAGCAAAACAAACCCACCGACCCCATGGGGCAAGAAGACAGTGCAAGGAGATCCCCGCCTCCTCCATCCCACCATGACTGTGTTTCCACACAGGCCTGGTGGCACTTCCACAGCCCGCCCCTCACTCCCCGCCACCGCCATCCAACAAGCGTAACAAGGTCAAAATGATTAAATGCCCTTGAGCAGCGCTGATAGTTAATGTGGGGCTGATGATTTTTTTTTCTTTTTTCTTTTGGCTGTACTCCACGATCTTGGCTTCCATTTACATCACTTTACTGTAATTTTAGTGATAGGTTTAGTTCAGCCGTGCCATTAGAATATATTTAGATGACAAAAAAGGCGCTGAATTACATCATGCATACAGAAGCAAGTGATTAAATTTGGCACGGCAGGAATTGATGGCTACTCTCAAGCCCCTGGGTGCTGTTTGTAATATTGCTCTCTTTTAGTTCTTCACTCGTGACATTTTCTTCATTCATGTCTCTGTTTCATAGGAGGAAAAAGTCTCCACAAGTAAAGGGAATTCACCTGTTTTTGCTGAAATTAAACCCCAACATCTAAAATCAATACATCGTTTGTATTTACACGAGCATTTCTTTGATTTCTTTGTGAAGTTGGAGGACTCAAAAACAGATTGAAGCAAAGGCCACAGGAAGTTAAGGCATTCAACAGTGAGGTCCCTCAAACCACGTCGAACTTTAAATAAAGCTTTTAAAGCGTTCCGGTGTGGGTAATCACGCATTTCACTGCTATTGAGATAATATTACCTCACGTCATTAGGAGCCTTTAATGAACACTTAGGCATGCGACCAAGCAAAGGGCTCTTCGTGCTTCATTGAGTCACTGAGCTCCGTTTCCTTTGCTGACATTGTGAGGTAAAGTCCTTCTGGGAAATCTTTAAGAGGACCGCTTGCGTTATATGTGGCCTTTATGCAGCACGCATCAATGGCCTTTCGTGGCAGTTTGAGTTGTTTGTCCACTTTACTTACTCGGGTTGGCCTGTTGGTTTCTCCTTGTAGACGTCACAGTTTTTAATGGTTCAAAAGTAGGACAGCAGATCTGCTGTGGGTCACAACAAACGTCTCGCACACGCACACGCACACGCACACGCACACGCACACGCACACGCACACGCACACGCACAGAAAGAAGCATTAAAGCAAATCTAACGTACAAAGATAAATTGGCAGAACAGAAACACACTTCAGGCCAGCTGCTCCGGCGCCTCACAGCTTCAATCAGCACAAATAGAAATATCACCTCCCATGTCGTGCGCCGCACTCCAAGTCATCGCATCCCAAACTGTGAAAATATTGAAGATGCTAAAAGCGATTAGCGGTAAGGCTGTCCTGTGTGTGTGTGTGTGTGTGTGTGTGTGTGTGTGTGTGTGTGTGTGTGTGTGTGTGTGTGTGTGTGTGTGTGTGTGTGTGTGTGTGTGTGTGTGTGTGTGTGTGTGTGTGTGTGTGTGTGAGTGTGTCCTTTGTTGGCCGAGGGCATATTTGTGTTTGTGTATCTCCATTGTGACGCGTGTAATCCGCATGCTCTCTAATCCCAGAGCAGGTGGCCAGGCGTTTGGTGGCTGTGGGGGTGCAGAGGGGACACATGCCTCCTGCTCCCCTCAACACAAACACACACACACACACACACACACACGCGTGTGCTTACTCACACACGCATCCACGATTGATCTACAAACCCATGGACGCATCGATGCTCGCTTGCTGATCATTCCCTTCTTTTTTTGAACGACCACAGAGAGGAGGTGATCCACATATTGCTCACTGCACTGGTCAAAAACCTTTGAAATGCACACACACACACACACACACACACACACACACACACACACACACACACACACACACACACACACACGCTTCCTGGACGTTACTGGAGGAAGGCCTCTGTGGGGAAGCACGTGCCAGCGTTTCCCGTCGGGCCCTCCCTGACCGCCTCCTCCCTGCGTGAGACACGCTCGCCTCCAGGAGCTCTCTTGCTGCCCTTAACAGGTGGGCCGAGTCGGGGCGGGGCAGGAGGAGAGGCATCTGTCAGCAAACTGTGCATCCGTCCTCCTCCAGTCCGCTACCTCTCCATCTGCCCAGAGAGAATGAGAAAGGTCATTGACGCAGGGGGTATTATTAGGTGACTGTAACCATGAGGCTTCTCCTGTCGTGTAACAGTTTGTCAGCCCTCTTTTATTTCATGGCCCAATTCTTTTTTTTTTTTTTTGAGCTGGATATGAATGTTTTTGTTTTTGTTTTTTTTCTCTCTCGCTTGAAAAGCAATGGGGGCCCCTTGACCTTTGACCCCTGTATTGTAGCAACAGTACAGGAGAGGACTGGTGGTTGAGGTGTCTGCATGTCTAACAAGTTGCCCACTTAGTGAGCTACGATGTGACCTTATTATAAGGTGCTGTCACAGCTGTTGTGTGCTGGAAACAGGGTCAGGCACACGAGGTGCACCAGGAGGGTGTATATACACACACACGCACACACACACACACACACACACACACACACACACACACACACACACACACACACACACACACACACACACACACACACACACACACACACACACACACACACACACACACACACACACACACACACACACACACACACACACACACACACAGAAACAACCTGCCACTGAACCTCATCCTGACTTGTGTTGAAACCCTGAACACCATGTAATAAGAAGGGCTTATGTGTGAGCTGTGTGGAAGTGTTTAAGATATTTTGTGTACATGGGTTTTTAAAAGTCATTCTACATTTTTAAACATTTGTGTTATTTATTTTGCGCACAGCAATTTGGCCCCCTGTGGTCGTTATGAAGCACTTTATATATAAACAGATTAATAAAGCGCGGGTAGATTAAATAGATACGGACTAGACCGTAAAAACACTTTATGGCATGGATAGTAGGATATTTGGCACGGAGAAGGTTAAAATCACATTTCACAAGATAGAGATTTCTAGAGATTTTACCAGGGTTTCTGATACCACATATTTCTATATTTTTACCTTAATTTCTGTCATTATCATGATTTCAAACTAAAATGACAAAAGTCCTGCATCACAAAGGCGACCTGGTGACCCTCTTTGTTTTCTGATGTTTTGTGAATTCAGATGATTTGAATACAAAAGGACAACTGAGTAACCCCCCCACCCCCCACCCCGGAGAAGCAGGTATTCTCCTCAAAACTGAATCCCACTCTCTCAGATTCTCTTTTTTAAAGCTAAATTCATGTCAAAGCTGTTGGATCAGAACACATTTTTTTGTGAAAAATGAAGGCCCAGAAAATGTATGTGTTGTGGTAGAAAAGAAAAAAATCATTATACTCCGTTTTACAAGTGAAATCCTGAAAGAAACTCAATTTCCATTGAATGTTACTTCACTCACAATGCCTCCTCTTCACTGATGCTCTCGTGTCCCACACAGAAACTTCCTTGACAGAGCTTTCCTCAATCATCTGTTTGCGTCAAACGCTTTTAGCTCAAGCTTATGGATGTAAATTTGGCCATTAAATGCATGTAATCTGTTATTAAAACATCTCCCCATTGCTTGTATAAGGAGATTTAAGTATTTTTTTCCCCCCCCTCCCATGCTAATGGTGTGTTCTCATAAGGGCAGAAGTGCTTTGTTGGCTGAATGTCCACATAATCCAGGCTGGTATGGTCTGAGGCTAAATGGATGCCTTGTAAAGCGGAGAGACAGAAACATTAACGAGGCATTAACTTTATGTAAAGCATTAATTCTCTAATGGAAACTCATTCTTTTACATATGCTGGATGTTCTGTAAACCAGTAATCAGCTTTCGGCTTCATATGCATGTGTGTGTGTGTGTGTGTAACGTTAAGTGTGTTTTAACACTGCGGCGATTCATCACACGTCAACATTTCAGCATTATGTGTAGCTTGTCTTGTGTGTAACAACAAATCACATGATAGAGACTCAAATCCCAGCGCCATTAAAAAAAAAAAAAAAAAAAGAAGAAAAAAAAAAACCTTTCGGTTTGATATTTTGCTTTTTGTTTCGTAAGAGGTTTACACACATTCGGAACAGGCTCATGTCTTGGAAATCAGTTAATTCTACATAAATTAAGATATCATTGGATGAGATTAGTGCACAGAGATTATGAAACAAATCTGATAAGTTTCTGTGATTTCACAGGACGCCTTTAACGGGATTGTGTCGTCGGGAAAATAAAACGACTTTGAAATCAATCAGTATTTTAAGTAATTTTACTAAAAAAAGGAGTTTGGAAAAGAGATGAAATTGTTGTTAAATTATCTTGTTTTGTTTTGTTGTTGTTTTTTTTAACTATTCCCTCATGAAGTTGGCCATAGAACAGAAATAGCACAAACAGAAGCCAAAATCAGCCATTATTATTGCTGGAGCACCACTCGGCAGGTCCAGTTAGAGAGCGATTTGTACAGCGATTTTCATCCTGATCTGGAAAAAAGCCAAATCGACGAGGCAATAAACACCCCAGTGATCTCTGGGGGGGGGGGCTGATAAATGCAGCTGAAAACCATCTGTTACACCAAACATCCTCATGACAGTCAACAGATTAATTCAATTTGAACCAAAAGGTTGTTGCACAGTGCTCCACGTCTGTCCTTTATGTTTGCCATAAACACATCATGTTTTTCCTGAAACCTAAACAAACCACTTTATGTACAATTTGCTGTGTCAGCATTAGTCTATTTAACTTTTCCATTGCATTGTTGTATAATGTATTTTAGTATTCTGTATACATTTTAGGAATCCAGTTGATTAATTTTAGTGGTTATTGCCCATGTTAATAATAATATTACTAATTTTACTGTCGCTTTTATTCATAATGTGTATTATAATGTTGTGTTCCAGCTCTCTGCGTTGTTTGTATAATGTATAATGTTTGTATATTTGTTTGCATAATGTAAGGGCCAAACAATGTGTCAGCATTGGGATTCAAACTAGTGACCTTCTAGTGATAAGCCTGACTCTCACTTTCACACTCAGTGTTATTGTGATTTAAGTTTTTTGCAATTGAAATGCACATGATGAGCAAATCAAATTTCCCTCTGGGATCTTGCAGGAAGAACGCTCACCTGTGATGTGACGTGTTTGTTTGAGGAAGGTTAGTGGCTTCATCACCTGAGGGTCTGGATTTGAACCCCGCTGCCTCTGGGACCCTCAATCAAAGCCCTTAATCGTTATCTGCCCCCCCATGTGCCCTTCTCCTAGTACATGTACTCAAGAATGGGATTTCGTGCAGGGAAATGATTCCCCCGGACGGCGTCAATAGATGGGCTCGTTGTGTGACCCCATACAGAAGTCCATTTTTCTAGCTGTTATCTTCCTTTGACTAAAAATGAACAGCACCTTTTGATCATAAAAACATTTGGAATCTCAGCATTATTTACCAAGCGTTTTAAATAGATTAATAAATAGGTACTCTGTCAGGTTTTTAGCTTTACCCACAACGCGGTTAAAAAGAGTTTGGAAAAGTCACAATTTAATTGACCGAGATATTGTGCAGTCAACATAAAACACGTGTACTCCCCATACACACACATATACGATATTTGAAAGACACGGCCCCATGACATAAGCTCTGATATAAAACATGCACATCAGTTTATTTTCATTTCTTTTTTCACACGTTATTGGATGAATGTGCTTAATTATGATGCTATATGCAATATTTTACAAAGCCAGAGAGAGAGCACATTCAGAAACAGATGTATGTATAATAAATGATAATGAAACTGAGTTTAGACTAGACTACAACATCATTCACTCCTATGTGTGATGAAGCAGTACAACACAGGATAGAATCATCTGCATAGAGTGTTAGTTGTGGAAGCTCTGTAGTCCAAGGTTAAAGATTATTTGTGGATAATAATGGAAAAAGTAACAGGTTCCAGGTAACTGCCTTGTGGAACACCACACTCAAGGCCCCTGCTATCTGGAGACAGTCCCATACAGCTAAACCTGCTGTAATCTGAAAAATTACTTCACGATCACGTCAAAGCAGTAGAACCAAAACCATTACGTAGAAGTTTTGCTAAAATCGTAAAACAATGGTCATCTACAGCTAAAGCATCAATAGCCTCTGAACTGTCAGCGGTTATGTGAATTAGATCATCATCAAGCCATTCATTATAATGGTACTTATATAATAAGTATTGTTTCTCAGGTTTTGACAATTGTTTAACAATTATGTCTTTTAATTCCATTTCGCTTGCACGTCATGAGAGGAAATGAAAACATTACGATAGCTGGAGCTCTTGACTGATCAGCACAGCTAAATATGTCAATTGAGTTGACATACGTATATCAGCCACTTTAATGAAGTGAAGTGTCACAGCAAGAGAAGCTGAGATTTATCATCCTTTAATCGCACTCCAGTAACTATAGCGACAGAAATACTCTCAACAGTCCTCCTGATAAAGTCCCCCATTGTCCTGTTGGTATATTTACCACGTCGATGCGCCACTGCTGAGCTATTCTAACAAAAACAACAGCAGCACTAACAGTTTCAACAGCTCAACAGGCGCTGCCGCCATTAACACCAGAATGAGGGCGGTGCAAGTGAAAGCAAATTTAAAATGAGCTCAGCTACGTCGGGTGTAAAGTCAAATTCGAGTTCAGTGTTGGGAGCAATTAAAGGGATATTTTTAGTCCCATTAAAACATCACATGTCAGCATTTAGTGGGTGCATCCCATAGAATTTAGTTTAATCTCATCAAATTGTATAATCCATGAGATGAAATCATCCTGCACATTACGTGGCTTAACGGGGATGGAAAGGGTCATGAAGTGTTAACGCCACTTTTAACCATTTACCATATTCCTCAACTGTCAGTCTGATGAGAGCACAGAAACACTATTGTTTCATTCATTTAAATGAGATTCCACAACTGCTGTTGTTGCAGATGAATTATGTATGTGTTGCTGTGTGGATATGTGATAGACAAATTGCCTCCCTGGGAATGTAGGACACATAGTTATGCATAACAATAGTCTTCAGTTATATTCTCACCAATTGTTTATCTCGAATGTTGTTGTCTTTATAAGAGAAAGTCTGTTCAGTTTATCTTGTGCATACTGTATGTGTTTTACAGCTGCTGTTGAGAAATGCTGGGCCACTTTCTCAAAGTGGCGGTTGCCTTATCCATGTGGGGCGTCGCCCCAATACTTTCACTAATATCTCTTCATCCTTTGAAAATGGCACACAGTCACATGACCATCAGCGAAAATGAATGTCGGCTTTCTTGAAATATCATCTGGAAGTATTTATTGTTGATGAACTTTCAGGATCCTTTTTTTTTAATTATCATTCTGCACTTAACTAATGTAATAAATCAGTGAGCTTTTAAAAAGTACAGTTTCAAGAACTATATAGGAACTATATGCGAAGCATGACTAGATATGGGTGGGTGTATGATGGATGATAAGCGGATGATATGAATAGATAAAAATTTTAAAGATTTAAAAGAAAAATTCTGCAAATTTGCAATCAAATGTTAAACCGCTCAAGTTGTTGTCGGTTATAAGTAAAAATGCTGTTGTTGATAATATTTAAGTAGAGTAGTCCTCAAAAACTACTCAAAGGAGATGTTTTTATTTAATTGCATTAGCAGTGGCACTCATTACATTCACTGTTTATAAAATATCAGTGATCAAAAGACAAATCATCTGAGACTTATGTTTAAAAATAAATAGGCTGCAGTTTGTTTCATAAATGTAAATACACACAAATGTTCTCTATTTATAACAATAAAGTTATTGGCTCCAAATATGTTAAAAAATTTTTTACATGAATTAAAACAATGAATGTATTCGATGGCAACATATATTTTAAAATGAAAAAAAAAAAAAAAAAGATTATATTGTTTAGGAAGCATGAGTAAAGTAATCTGGAAAGACTCCAAACTGAATTTTACTCAACTACAGATAAGAGAATGGTTGTTTAAAATACTAGAGTAAAACTTAACAGTTAAAAAAACAACTTCAAGTAGGATTTTAATTTCTTTTTAAACGCATTCGATTATTCATAGATAGATAGATAGATAGATAGATAGATAGATAGATAGATAGATAGATAGATATTGTGTTTTATAATAGTGAAAATAAATTGCATGTATATTAATATATCCTGTCAATTATTTTTCTATATTGACAAAGCTCTCCTTTATGACCCGTAAATCCTGGATAAAGTGCAGTATTGGCCTGCGCCCCTCTCCCGTTGGGAGGGTGGGAGGGTGGGGGTCGGCGGTGACCCCGGGCCACGGTGCGGTGCTGCCGGGCCGGGTAAGCCCTGCCTCGGGGCGCCGGGCGACAAAATGTGCGGTCTCTCCTCTTTTTCTTTTTGTTTAACATCCTTAAATGCGACGAGAGGATTAATGAAGCGCGTCTGCATGGCCCATATGTCCTCTTTAGTGGCGTTTGTGCGTAATTAAAACCGAATGGCTACTGCGGTTACCCCCCCCCCCCCCCCCCCCCACACACACACACACACACACACACACACACACACACACACACACACACACACACACACACACACACACACACACACACATACACACAAACACACACCCCCACCCCCTAACTTTCTGCTTTTTAGCGACATTTATGAAAAAAACTGTTGAAGTTGTGAATTGTTAAGAAGCACAGGGATGGATTTATTTTTCCTCAATAACTTAAAGATTAATATTTCTTGGTTATGTGAAATATTAATTAGGTTTCTGTCTTTCTTTCAACTTAAATTAAAGGTTGAATTTATTCCAAATAGCCAAGGTTATTTTTATTTCTCTGTGATAAAGCAGTCCAGAGTTCCCAGGTCCAATAGGAAACACAAAGCCCTTTAACTGCAGCAAAAAGTCAAAGCAGACTTGTAAAGACACTGTCTTTGACGTCTCTTGTCACATCCTAATTAGAGCAAATGCTTTAATCCATGCACAAGTCCCAGGACTCTCTTGAGGAGGCCTCCCAGGATTCAGACACCCTTATGTTCAGCAGGGCTAATCTCAATCTCTCAATCTGATCAAATCGTTCTTGCTTGTTCGAGAGAAAAGAATAACTTTGAAAAAAAAAATCTGCAAATTGAACTTTTCCTGGCTTTAATCTTTCTGTTAATCCAGTTTTAACCATATTTTACTGCAGAAAAGGCCGGTTTTTGTTTGTTTACACTGGTTTTATCTGTTTAAAAGTCGTGTTTGTGTCACCTTCTGTGTGGTTTTGGTGTTAAACTCCTGTGTACCGTTGGACTCTTCCAACAGAGTGTCGCACATTTGTGTGAACTGGCCAAAGTTAGGGTCACGGACCCAAAGCCGTCAATAAAAATGTTGGATTATCCGCTTTATGAGACGGGATTAACATAGCTCTCTCATAATTCACATTCCTGTCCAGGCAGGCGGAAATAGTTGTTTCGTTGTGAAAGAGGCAGCACAGTAGAGAGCGAAGAAAAATGACACTCCACACGTTTATACTGTAAATCAGTCCAATTTATAACAACCCCAGACCCCTCCCTTGCATCTTGTTGACATGTTGTGGTGTTGTACTCTGAAACAATAAGACAGAATTAGATGGATTTACACATGCAGTCGAGTTAGATCAGGTCAAATTGCCTTTATTGTTATATTTAGTGTTTGTGGCTCCCCCCACCACACTTTACAAATGTAACCCTGCTTTTTTACTGCTGGCTTGATACACCCTGCTCTCCCTATTCTCTCTCAGCTAGTCTGTCCTCATAATAATTTATCATTTAACACTGGAGACATGGAAATAAAATCTATCAAATTCACAACTTGCTTGTGGCAGAGGAAAAAAAAAATCGAGCAAAAAGGGAAAAAGAAATTGCATACAACTTACAAAAAATAATTACAACTTTGAAAGAAAAGATATTACAAAGGAGGGGGTGGGGGGTTCAAAAACACATTAAAGAAGCATTTATCCTCACACGCAAACAGACTGATTGTCTCATAACTAATCTGCAACATATTTTCCTCATAAATTAAATAGTGCATCGAGATTCATGCCAGGGCTACACGCGCACGCACACACACACACACACACACACACACACACACACACGCACACACCACAGCTTTGATCAAAGGGACTCCAGCGTGCCAACAAAATTAAAAAAAAAAAAAAGAGAGAGGAGTCCTTAAGGAGCTTAAAGAAGAAAAACCTGACCTATCCCTCAAACTTAACCGAGTCAGGCTGGGATCTCTCGCTCTCTTGATCCTTTCCCCCCCTCTTTTGGTCAACACATTTGTTCCGTGCCCTTGATCAAAGTTGTTTCTCAATAAGTTAGTCCAGCTCCGCTCTGCCCGAGGTAGAAGTCAGGGCCTGCGGACGTGACGCTTCAATTGGCCTCCTGTAATTTTGCAGTTTCTGTTTTTTTGTCAAAATTGTCAACTCACAACACTTGAAATTTCCACGCTGCTTGGTCTTTGTAATCCAGACAGTCCGCGTTGAAGTTGAGCTTCCACGAGGAGGCCGTTTGGTCCTTATAGTCCAGGCAGTCCGCCGCGCCGCTGAAGCCGAGCCCCGCCGCTCCGTACGCCGACGACGTGAGGCCCGACGCGGGGCTGAGGTGGCTGGACACCCCGCTGCCGCCCATGGGGCTCATGGCGGGGCCCGCCGCGGACAGTTGGTGGTGCATGGGCGAGAGGTAGGAGCCGCAGTCCATCCCCGTGAAGTAGGACGAGGAGCCCGTGTAGCCCTGGTTGTAGCCCGTCGCCTGGGTGTAGGTCATGGGGTAGGAGCGCTGCATGCAGGAGGAGGAGGAGGTAGACAGCGGGTCCGACAGGGGGGAGATGGAGGCCGGGCTCCAGATAGACACCGGTGCGGCGCTGCTGCTGCCGCTGCTGCTGCTACTCACAGCCGGGAGCGAGGTGCTGGAGGGCGGGGTGAACTGGCCGCTGGCTCCGCTCTCCGAGCTCGCCTCTCGGACCGGGGAACCCTTCTTCTTCACCGGCCTGCTGACCGCCTTGTTCTGCGCTCCGGTCTGAGTCTGCTGGGCCTGCTGGCGGTGTTTGGCTCGTCTGTTTTTGAACCATACCTGGAGGGGGAAAAAAAACACACCATATAAATTAAATGAAAAAAGGACTTTATCGTGGTATTTGTTTCCTATGTAAAGATGAGGTGCGATCCAATCCACAGTTTTACTTAATTCTTCCCCAACTGGATTTGTGGTTGTCCAAAAATTA
This sequence comes from Lipophrys pholis, assembly GCF_963383615.2. Classification (NCBI taxonomy): domain Eukaryota; kingdom Metazoa; phylum Chordata; class Actinopteri; order Blenniiformes; family Blenniidae; genus Lipophrys; species Lipophrys pholis. The sequence continues at coordinate 18,518,481 of NC_137649.1, forward strand.
AGTACATTTTAACCATTAATACCATCTTACGTAACTTTTAGGAAAGAACGAAAAACATGTTGATATAAAACGTCCATCCAAATTATAAGGCCTGCATTTATTGTTTTTGCTCATCACACGTCCTTAATCAACTTGTAAAAACTATGTGATTAAGGATCATCATTTTTATTTTATTTTATTTTTTCGGTCACTCACTTGGACTCTGGATTCAGGCAGGTTGATCTTCAAGGCGACCTCCTCCCTCATGAAGATGTCAGGATACCGAGTCTTGGCGAACATATTCTCCAGTAGGTCGAGTTGGGCCCGGGTGAAGGTCGTCCTCTCCCTCCTCTGTTTCCGGGGGGTCCCTGATAACAACAGAACAACAATTGTTAGGGCCATAGCGAAATTTAACAGCCTCACTCTGTTGGTTTGAATTTGAACAAGCTAATTAATTTATTCCTGATAATGTACAATTACAGGAGTACAGATTTAGGATTTACTTGATGCAAAAGGTAACTATTCTTTGTTTATTAGGTTATTTAAGATTGAAATGTTTTTATATACATATTTATATATACCTTGGTATCCAACTGACGGGTGCAGCAGGTCCACTCCCGAGGCAGACAAACTCAGTCCGTTCACCGTGTACGGTGGTTGTTTCAAATAGGACATCATGTTTGCGATCGGTTGATGGAGAAACAAAAAAAAAAAAAAAAAAATGGAAAGAAAAATAATCCTCTTGTCCGTTCGCCCAGATCCTAAAAAAAGACACGGGGAAAAGATATTGGTCTTTTTTTCTTTTTTTTTTGAAGAGTGTAAATAAGTCTGCCGGTCCACCGGGTTTTTACGCACAGCCTTTACGCACAGCGGCGGGTATAAAGAAGTGGGCGTCCTCGAACTCGCCGAGCTCTTAAAGCCAAGTGGAGACCCCCAGCTGTCCCTGCTGGACTGAAGATGCTCTGTGTAGTTGACAGGCGTTTACGCCACCAAACACACACGCACACACACACGTACACACACTACGATAACTCCGCCCCCACATAAGCCCCCCCAACTCACAACACTCTGCTCCTCCTCTTCTAGTGCCCCAAAACAAACCATTGTCGTTCAAATGCGCACACTCTCAGCGCCCCAACCGGGCTCTCAATTAGCATATACCCACAGGTTGGGCGAAACTAAATAGACAGCTGATTTGGGGGGGTGGGGGGGCATTTGCAGAAACAAAGCCCAGTGTTGACCGATAAGTAATGCTGATAACAAAAGACTTTAGGGCGCAAACAAAGAAGCCAATCCTGCAAACTGAGCACTCATTCAAAGACACCCCAACCACCTTCATTTCTATATATCGTGCCTATTGTTGGGTTCAACCTAATTCCTTGTACATTCAAATGTAACATAATTAAAATAAGAAGGGACATTTTGCCAAATTATTCGACATTCCCCCCAAAGTGGGGACTAACTGCGCAGTCTTATCGGGTCTCTGGTGTGATTAGCACACCTCCACTAATGAATCGCTCCCGGTAATTAGATTTGGAAGGTGAGAAGTGTTGACTCGAGAGGAGCACTTAATCAAAACAAACGAGGAGAGGGACCCACGAATGGATATTTATCTCCAGGCACCGAAAGACAGTTTACAGGAAAACAATTGATCAATAAATTACGCCTCATTTGTTAAAATAAAAAGAGCGTGTTTAAAGTGAAACGTTTAGGACGATTTACAAGAAGTTAAAAGAAAAAAACACAAAACATATATTGTTTTTAGTTGTGTCTGAATATTCGGGTCACCGTATGAGTTCAATTATTTGTATTGTCATAATAAATTCCGATATTACAACGTCAAAATTCGGAATTCATTTGGTTTATTTTTGGTCAAACTAATAACCTACAAAGAGTAAAAAAAATAAACAATGTTTACATTATTTTTCTTATTTTAAATCAGGTAATTTTGTAAAAATTTTATGGCGAGGCCAGTCCTTGGTTTTCCAGTGTCTCCTACCTGTAGAGTGAGTTCCCAGGCCCCCGGTGCGCTCCTGTGTGCGGCCCGGACCCCAACAAGCCTTTATACTGCCAATAACGGCCACTCCTCTACTCAATCTGTCACTTCTTGCACCCCCGGCTACCGGTTGCTCCACATCCGTTCAATAATAAATACCCAGCCCAGCTATTAATTATTATTGGCTACTCGAGTTTTTTTTGTTTTTTTTTTTCTGTAAGAAATTAACGAGATAATCCGGATGGCACGCGCTGGCCTGATTACAGGACGCCAGCCACGACTCCGCATTCAGGCCTCCTCAATTTTCTGCGTCACGAAAATAAAACAAAGCCTGGCATTGTATTTATCAGACCAGCTGACTGCCAGACAACCCCCCCCCCCCCCCCCCCCACCCCCCACCACCACCACCACACACACACACACACACACACACACACACACACACACACACACACACACACACACACACACACACACACACACACACACCACCAGAACCCATTTCCCCCAAAACCACACCGCCAGCAACCCTGCAACTCACTTTCCCAAACGGACACGCTCACATTATTATTATTATTATTATTATTATTATTATTATTATTATTATTATTATTATTATTATTATTATTATTATTATTATTATTATTATTATAGTCAAATAGTTTAATATTAAATGGCCTATTGTATTTTTTTATTTTAGGGTGCTGTGTCCCAATGACTTCTGTTTGCTCCATTCGGTTGATTATATGTGTTTAATCTCCTATTGTTATAAGCATTTTATTACTGCCCATGGTGTATACATCAAATTATCATTATTTTTTATGCATCAAAGTGCATATTGCATCATCCCTTATGGAAAATCATGTACACACATGATTGTTGTGTTACCTACACTGTTGATATTGCTAAGTACTTCAGGTCGGATGCAATTCGACGTGCACAATGAAAAATAAAGATTAATCCACAAAAGCCTTAAAGAATCGGGTCTTTCGGTGGGTGTCTTCCCATAAGTCACTCCAGTAGTCAGTGTATTATCCGAAGTTGTGGATTGGTCTACTGTCCCGCTATTAATCGGATGAATGCTCCTTTTGCTCCGCGCCCACAGGGGCAACAGAGGAAAGAAAAGTTTCTTTCCAAACACGCCTCCCCAATGATCCCCCTGCAGACCCCCCCCCCCCCCCCCCCCCCCCCACCCCCTCCTCTCTGCACAGTCCCTCACATATTTTAAAAGTCAATCTCCAATCTGAGAAGAGAACACAAATATAAAGAGAAAGTTGAAAAAGACACTTACTGGAGTCGTCAGGTTTAAAATGCCTTGATTAGTCTCCTCCCGGTAAAACCCGCTGGATTTGGAGAATAGTAAGAGATGCTCGGGTATTTATGGTGTGTGTGTGTGTGTGTGTGTGTGTGTGTGTGTGTGTGTGTGTGTGTGTGTGTGTGTGTGTGTGTGTGTGTGTGTGTGTGTGTGTGTGTGTGTGTGTGTGTGTGTGTGTGTGTGTGTGTGTGTTTGACAAAGAGAGAGAGAGAGAGAGCTAGAGGGTGAGAAATTTTTTGCAGCCAATGGAAATGAGAGAAACAACGATGGCAGAGGTGTCATAGGCTGCAGCTGGAATTAAACAACATCTGGGGCACCTCTGATTATATAAAGCCAGTGTGTGAATACATATATTTGATAACAAATGAAAAAGGAATTCCCTGCAACAATAATGAATGTGTGTGCACTGATTCTGAGATCTAATATGGAGAACTGAACTGCAAGGAAGAACCAATCAGAAATAACCAAGGGTATTATTTATTTATTTGTTTTATAAAGAGCTTTCAGTGCAGTGGGCAAGGGTATTTTATTAATATTACACCATTCAGACAAAAGGCAATTGCTTAAAAATGGAATTAAAGAAATACAATACAGTAGCAGTTATTTTCTGTACAAAAAGTATATCATTAAAATTAAATCACAGCTGCATGTTTTAGTCAAAACAAAATGATCAAGCACATGTTATGGTTGCATTTGGTGAAAATACCTTTTAGTAGACCTGTTACGGTTTTATCTGTGTAGCAGGAGATGTAAAAAAGGCCTTTAAACTAGTGACTTTGCATTTGTGCATCCACAGTTGCACCGCTTGGACATGTTATATATATGTTTTTTTCATATGGACCATGTTGTGTTTTCATCTGAGATGATTGGACTTGCATTTCAAGATTACAGAAACCTCTGCTTGGATTATCAATGGAGTTAATCCTGCCCTGCTCTTTTAGCCGATCTACAGCTCTCATTCAAATCCAGACCAGTGGGAATTTATATATATTTATTAGCTTTTTTTTTTTCTTTTCTTTTTTTTTTAATATACCAAACTTTGGCAGCAGTGGATGATGGGTTGGTGATTGATGCTCCCAAACAAGCAGCAGGTTAGAGAACTAATTAGGAGTCTATGTGCCAGATGAACAGACTGTGAGGCTGATGGGAAAATCAATACGACCCATGCACTCCAATCCTTCATAGCATTTATGTGATTTTTTTTTTCTCCAACTCATCATGAAGAGTTACATCATTTTATTGCATCAGAATATCTATGACAAACATGATAATATGAGATAATATGAGAATATGATTATGAAACTATTTATTAACGTGATCAAATTCTAATAGTAGTGCGTTGTTTTTTTTTCCTCCTCCTTATATGCAGATTTACTGTAAGTGGAGTTTTCCTATTCCCCTCCTTCAACGATCAGACTAAAACAAACAGCCTAACGGGGCTTAAATATCTGCTCCCCTTGTTGTCCCACAGCGATGTTCTTGGCGCACGCAGAGGCCTTTCATCTTCAGCTCTGATATATAATTCATCGGAAAATATCTAATAGCCCTGGGGAGCGTTTCGGCTAAACGGAGCCGCGGTTGTTAAAAGGTGAAGTCGCTTGTTAATGTCTGTGGCAATATGCCCTCCCCCTGTCTCCCGGCGAATCGACCAAGTCACGGTTTCTCCTGCTGTTAGGGAGACGAATCGGAGGCTAAGAATCGTGGGACTGAGACGCGCTCTCACGGTGTGCGTAACGCTGGCTGGCATCATGCGAATTAAAAAACAACAAAAAAAAAAACAACAACCAAAAACATCCTCCACAAAAGCTGCTCCACATCCACACAGGAGCCGCTTCCCCTTCGTCCACGTGCATCACTGTATTAGTTCACATTTCTTGACGCTCACTGCACAACCCCAACCCCCTTGTCCATATCAAGGTCAAATCAATGACTTGGCCCACTACACCAATCACCATATGTCACACACTGACAGAAATCTGTGATTTTTCTCTGCCATCTGCACCTAATATTCATGGATTTATTGATAGGCTGTGGTGGAGTATTGAAAATTGCAAGAATCCAAAATGAGCGTCTATGAATATTGAACTGCAGCTTTATGGGAGATGTCTGTGAGGGCTTTAGACGGCAGGTGCTTCAGAGGAAAACAACATGGATGAAGCGGTCCGGCTGAAACCGCATTGCAAATAATGCAGTAGAAGTAGTGATTAAGTCTTCTTTCTTTAGAAGAAGCATATTAACAGTTGGGTGCACAGATTTTGTCCTGTCTTGATAAAGTTTCATTTGTTTTTCCCCCCAAAAAACAAGTTAGGTATGTATTTTGTTTCTTTGTTTGTTTTCTGGCAGTGTCTCACACCATTAAATATACATGTAAACGTTTCACGGTTCTTATGTTGCCGATTATCAAGTTTGTTCAGGATCAGAATTGCTGCTTTATATTTAAAGAATTCATTCAGTTCAGAGTGTATAGCTTGCAAGTTGCCAATATATTACCAAAAACTGATAACAATTGACACATAGCTGGAGAAATACCACTAATACTACTACTTCTATTATTACTGCTACTAATAGTAATATCAGCCTGAGGATGCTGCTTGGCAAAATGGCAAGCACTACTAACTGTAACAACGGTAAACAGCATAGACCCCAGATTTAGATTTAACTGTGGTGTGTTTGGAGGACACGTTTACCGACACATGTTCTTCTGGTCCATAGAGCTCTGTCCTTGTTGCTGGGAAATGATCTGTTCATGTTTTGGAGCTGTGAGAGGTTTACTGATCTCTATAGTATACAGTAGGTCAAAGGAAATCCTTCTTTTTTTTGGCTGCGAGAAATGTGAGCATATTTCAGCTTGATTTAATTTGATTCTTCATCCAAGACACGTATGTCTTCATTTTTCAAATTGAATCAAACAACCACCTTGAGTGAGCATTTAAAAGGATGTTGACATTGTCCTTCACTGGGAGAAGCACAAATCTTAATTTAAAAATCATTTTCGGGAGAATGCATTGGTGTGAATACAAATCAGTACAGGCGCAAAAAGGCTGAAATGTACATGTCCAATTTTATGTCGCGGCAAATACAACATCGTGTGGACTTGAGTGGATCCTTGCATCATCACGGTGTCCAGGGTTCTATGATCCTCGCTAATACAATTCCCAAGTGGAATATTTTCGTACATTTGCTTTAGTTTGGATAATGTGCTCTGTGGCATGCTGTCATTTGGCGTGCACGTTGGCCGGCGGCGCAACGAGGCAACGCGTGATCCAAGAGACGTACTTCTACTGTACAAAGTAACAAAAGCATCTCATCTCAACACTTTTGCTCTGGTCAGTCTGAAAAGCTTCACAGTGTGTTCTAAACTTATTTCTTAAGGAGCAGCTATAATGTGATTTCTCTCTATTTCACTAACAATGAGCTGGCAAGCTTTTTCTGCTGCATTACTATGGTTAAAAAATAAGTTCAACTTTTTTAGTTTGTTTTTACACATCACAACGATATCCATTTGATTTTAGGTTTTATCTTCAACGTCCCTGCTGAAAACGGAGAATCAGTGACTGTACCAGTCTTCTAGCAGGATAAAACTGTCTCCTGACCTTCTGAGATATCATGGCCTCATTGTTTTAGAGCAGAGGACGCTCAATAACAGTTTGATTGGTTTACTTTATCCTGTAATGAATACATCCACTAAAAGAAATGTTCCCACAAACATTATAATAGCTTTTTAGCTGAGACATTTTCCTGTAAATCACCACGACGGACGACTTGTCTTTGATCGCTTTGTGTCCGTTCTGTTTTTCATATTGCTCGTGCAGTGCAGCATTTTTAGTTAACCCCCTTGGTGCCCCATCGCCCTATAACTTGTATTAATTACATCACATTCATGCCCTTCATTGAGATACATCCACCACTTGTGGTTTGCCCAGGGGAGGGTTGAGTGTCTTGTGCCTGCTGGTACCTCGTTAACCTCCCACGGCCTGTGGCTATAGTGTTAGCCAAAGTGAGAGACCTCATACCTGGGTCCCGGTCAGCAGGGTCCGGCCCCAGGGAGCCCCGGACCCCCCAGCGGGCGATGGGCGGGAGGCAGGCCGGACAGAGGAGGCCCAAACAAAACCACAACCTGGCATCCCTACGGCAAACAGCCCACCTACTGTCAGCCAGCATCTGGGGCACAGCACACACACAAGCCCTCTATTCGCATTCTGATGACGGAACACACACACACACACACACACACACACACACACACACACACACACACACACACACACACACACACACACACACACACACACACACACACACGCACACACTAAAAAAAAGGAAGATAACAATCTGTGTTGCGACTGAAACCATCATTTCTTTCACACTATAGCCGAGTTGCAACCCATCAAATTCTGCAAAAAAAAAATTACCCCTAAAAAAATACATATTTTTCTTTCTTTCTTTTTTTCTTTTTCTTTTTTTTCAAATCCATCTATCCAGCTTAATGCCTTGAACGAACACATTCAAGAGAATAAAGTGAACGTGGGGAGAAAAGTTCTGAAATTGTGAGATAGAAACAGACCGGGGAGAAAGTGACAGAGAGAAATAAGGAAGAGGAGGAGGAGTGTAAAGTTAATCCAGTCTGAATTGATGGGCCCGGCTGCAGGAGTGACACTGAAAACAGTTTTTCTTTTCTTTCTTTTCCCTGCAAATTTGCTCTCCTCTCTCTCTCTCTCTCTCTCTCTTTGCTTCCTCCCGTGCCTCTCGCTATTTTTCTGCCTTCTTATCCTTTTTAATTAGAGGGGCTATTCTACCGCACAGAGGACCTTAATCCCCAACTGACCAACAATGTAAAAAGCCAGCCTTTGAACAGCCGACCTGCACCCCTCTCAGTCCCCCTCCGAACTCCCCCAACCATCACCACCAATCACCGCGCTGCCCGGCCACTCCACTGCGGCCGCTGTGGGGAAAACCAGACCCTCTCCTCTCCATCTCTTCCAACATCTTGGACAACACACTCGGGAAAGCGAATTGCAATGAGAACTCGTCTGAAAGAGCAATTCAATATCCGTCAAGGTTCTCAAAAGGCTTTGGCTGCGCACTGAGACAAAGCCAAGGTCAAATGGCAGGTGACTTTCACTAAAGAAGAGTTCCTAAAATAATCGCCTGACATGTGAAGGACATGGAAAAGAGCCGGAGGTTACCAGAAAATAGAAAACGGCGCTGAAAGAGTGAAGATCAGCGCTTTTGTTTGATTTATAAGTTACAAGTCGTTCTTTGCGTCACATTTCGCCAATAAAATAAAGGTAAAAGTATAAAGTAGCAGCTCTCTCACAAAAGGAGATCACTGGGAGGAAGCAGAGGCTCTTCAGTGGATCTTCACATTTCCCCTCTGGGTCTTATTCCCATATGCATATAATCTCAAGATTGAGTCTATTAACGATCCCCTGTTGTCTTGTTAGATGATTATGTGGATTATTAGTGAATTACCTTCAGATCAAAATAATAAGTCAGGGTCATAGGGGAGAGAACACCAACAGGGTTATTAAAAAAAAAAAAAAAAAAGGACATACGTGAATAAAACATTATCAATTAATCATGTTCCAAGTTATGTTTGGATTCTAAGTTTGTTATTAACTGAAAGTAGTCCAGATATTTATAACATGAAGGGGCAAAAATAATTTGCTTCACAGTGCCGGCAGTGCCGTAACAAACCGCTAACTCTGCCTGAAAGTAACTGAACTAATTTTCCTGTAATTTTGTTCAAGCTGATTTACTGTCAACATTTTGCCAACATAGCAGTCTGACAAATTGCCACTGGAGCACAATAACAGCCCTCGTGCTTTCAACCCCGCTCCGCATTGCAAATGACAGGCAAAGGAAAAAAAAAAAAAAAAAACTCTTTCTCCACCGACGACTTGCGCGTTCCTATTTTTCCGACAACGGGCACGCTGGCGCGACAGAGTCCCTCACAGAGACAGGCCAGCCAAACCCTCTGCCTGGCTAATCACGGGCCCAATATTTCCATAGCAGGCAATTAGCATCTCGCTTTTATGTGCGAAATGGCTGAGGCGAGAGACGGAGAGAGTCGGAGAGAGAGGCAGAGTAAAAACAGAGAGAGAATAAAAGAGCAATTAAGATGTTGGGTGAGCAGAGGACAGAGACAAGCAGTCTGCTGCCGTGTGATTTGAGGCTTGCAGGCCCGGTAATTAGCCCTTCATTGTGAGATAATGGACTTGGCCGATCTTCCCGGTTCCCCGAGCCGCCCGGCTCGACTCGACCTGAGGAAGGTCAAAGGGCACAATGTGCAGTTTGGCTCCTATATTTCCATGTGTGCATGTGTGTGTGTGTGTGTGTGTGTGTGTGTGTGTGTGTGTGTGTGTGTGTGTGTGTGTGTGTGTGTGTGTGTGTGTGTGTGTGTGTGTGTGTGTGTGTGTGTGTGTGTGTGACTGAGGCTTGCAGCATCCAGTAAAGTTCAGCTCAGAAAAACAAAGCACACTTTTACAAAGCATCAAGGTGAGTTTATAATCTCCCTGAAGCTGCACAGGTTCTGTTTGGATAAGTCTGCTTTAGCGTTTCGCTGGCCGCAGCGACCGGCTTTGAGGCATCAGGAGTCATCACTCTCCCGGCCTATCACTCTTTTCTCCCACCATCTTTAGAAGAGCAGTAATCTGTGAACCCTGAATCATAAGCTTTGGGTAAATCTATGTAATACGGGTAATTCGATGAAGCAGTATTTTCCTGGTGAGAGGAAAAATCCTGTTGACTATTCAAGGATTGAATCATCCAACAGTAATGCCATTAGACCAGTGCCACGGATTCCTCAGAAAATGCTGTTTAATTGCCAGTAACCAGCCATTGTTTGGTGACGGGTAAACACTAGCCAGGGGGGTGGCGGTGGTGTTGGTGTTGGTGATTGTGAGTGATGAAGCGTGTGAAAAAAGATGGCCCCTTCGGCTCCAGCCAATCGCCGCTGAGAGACGGATTTACTCAGGCTCGATGAAGCCCGCGCTGCGAAGTGGCAGCGGCACTGGCTTAACTAAAGTCTTCAAGAGTATAAATGCAGAGTAACCCTTTCCTTTTAATACAGGATTTGCTCAACAATGCGATTTAGGGGGGTGTCTATTCAAGATAGACATTTTTTTTTTTTTGGAGTGGCAAGGTTTTTAAGGATCAGGCCTTGTTGCTCACGTTTATTAGCGCAGGACTCCGCAGCTCAGGGATTGTTGGTCGTTGTAATCGTGGTGCAGTTTATCCATGTTTGTGTTTGGCTTTATGTATATGCACCCTGACACTAAGTCCCATTCTTCTGTGGAAAATCTTCAAGAACAATACCCCTACCTACTCTCAGCCGGCTATTCTAAGCCACGCTGATTCCCACTTTTTGACAATAAAACCCGATATTAACTGTCTAAATCAACACAAAATCATCTAAAGCTTACTTTTACTTGCTAATCCAATTCTCACCACACAGGGACTTGTTTTTTTATGAGAATTTGAACATTTTGAGGCGCATTGTTGTGCCTCCCCGTGGTCCTGGGCTTTCAGGCCTGTCCTGGAGGAGGCAGATTGGAAGTGAGAGGTGTGGCGGCCCAGGCTCTCCTCCATTGTGAGCCGGTGCCTGGGAGACAAGCGGCACTGCCAGACCAGACACTGATTGGGTCTGACACTGCGTCCAGGAGGCGAGAAGAGGCTTTTCTTTTGCTCTTTTATTTTTTCCTGCTATAAGTAAAGGAGCCCCCTATTTTTGTAAGAAATGCCCCTCCTCTCTTCTTTCCTCCAGCTCCCCCTGGCTCTGTTGTGCTGCTCGCCCTCCTCCTCCTCCTCAGCGGTCTCTTTCTCACTCCTCTCTTTACATTCCTATGACTCCCCCAGTTTTTTGGGTTGTTTTTTTTTATTCTCAGATTAAAACCGACGGACTTCTGTTCCTTTTGTCTTCCTCTTTCATTGTCCCTCTCACTTGGATGTTGACCAGTAAATTTTGATCCTCTGCATCACAACATCACAAAAATACTTTTGTCCGGAGTCCCTAAAGCAGAATCAGCAGTGACTGTTACAGTAATTGTAACCACAAACACAGAGGGCAACTGAAACGGTCTCCTTCTGTACGCCCGACACTGCGCCCCATACTGAGCCCTACACTGAGTCCTCGGGCGCACGCTTTGCCACATAATGCTCCCTAAGCACCGTGCCTCAGGCTATGATCACACACCGCTCAATATCGGGCTTTTATACGAGCTTTATCCTGCCATTTACTTTGCATGTGATACATTTTTGTTCACAAACAGCACAACGCGCATGGGATTTCTGTCTTATAATGTCATTTTGAACCAGTCGTTTTGAAGCACTGGGCTCCAGCCAGAACGGTGATGAAGGAAGAGCATCGTCTAGTTGGACTCTCATGATATAAATCTGCCTGACGGCACATATAGACATTATTTAATATAATAGAGCTATTTACTTACTGGCCATGGGTTAGATTAGCAGTGTGAGGAACACTTACATGTGTTAAGTGAATCATGAGGTGCACACAATGTACACTCAATTTTGGGCTAAATTGGAATCAAATTACCAGTAAAAGTTAGGTTGACAAAATGATTTGAGTAAAAGTACAAAGTACTCCTTTCAAAATTCGCCCAATTTACTCCGCCAACTAAAATATCTACGTTCAAAATTCTCAGATAGACAATAAAGTTCATAAAAAAACTAAATTGCGGTGACATATTTAGTCAGATCAAATGGTTTGAATATTAAATGTTGGCGTACTCAATAGCAGGGTGTGGTTTTAGAAGCGGTATAAACACATTACATGCTTTAAATAAATTAGAATACTTCACCATGAGTAAATTACAGACATGAGAAGAAACTCATGAAAGAACTCATAATTACTACCCAATTGCAATAATGTGCATTTTTGGTTTTTCTTACATCCTCCCCTGTTATTAACAGACAAAGGCTTAAGTCTGTTAAGCACCCAAGTGCAGTACGCCGTTTTCACATTTTAGTTTACTGCACATTTTTTTAAATATTTGAGCTCAGATTACACAATCTGATATTCATAATGAGCTGTAGATGGATGTTAGTTTTGTCCTGACAAGATTTAGATGAAGCTTAGGAAGTTGGTTTCAGGGCCAAGGACACCCTCATCTCCTCGAACTCAGCAAAAAAACAATAATTTTTTTTTTTTTTTAACCTTACTTACTGCTTGAATGGCACCATTAATGTGGTGCAAAGAGTTTAAAACATTGTTTGAAAGACCCGTGACTAAACAATGCATCACAATTAGCAGAAATCATGTCAGAGAAAGTGAACTCACATGGGTCATAAGATAAGTGTTTCCTCAGGCCAGTTTCAGATGATCAGTGACCGAACTTAAATATTGCCACAACGCTCCGCTCAGACCACTGACATCAGAGGCTGTTGGAAGGTGAACTTTTCTTGGAAATTATTTATCTTCCACACAGATCACCAGAGCAGAGCGCAACCATCTCGATCCGCTTAATGGAGCCACTAATGACGAGGCCCATTAGTTTAATACATGCTTTTATCACTGTGCCCTTAGATGACTGTAGCGTTTCATTAGACATGTCTGCCTCATATCTCACTTTGCACCCAGAGGAAACTGTGAAGGGATTAATTTTATGATGGACCCCCTGCTTCTTCCTGCTCCCCTCCTTCCCTCCTTCCCTCCCTGCCTCCCTCCCTCCCATCCTCCTCCCCTCGACTCAGCTCGCAGCCGCAGCTCTGGGGACCCAGGAGGAATAGTGTCTTTGTCGTCCTGCCGTTTTTTTCGAAGTTGAGGAACAAGAGGAGTTTAATCCTTATTGTCCAGGAGACTGCAGAGGGTGAAGGGGGGTCCTCCGGCTGTAAAATGATCCAACTGGCCTCGGCTAATCCCCTCCTAACCCCCCAACTCCGCCGGGCCTGACCCCCCTCTCGGCCATAATTCACGCCCCCCCCCCCCTTATACGAGCGCAGTATCATACTATAAACACCCAAATCCATGCTCGGAGTGTCGGGAACAAACACGCTCCTTCTTAAAAACGAAAAACAAGCCACTGATGATGGGATTCACCCAGAATATGATTGCAGCAGTCTTCTTAGTGTGACGCCCTTTCAAATATGCACACTGCAAAATACTGTCATTCATAGTTATTCACTAAGTGGTTTAGGGGGATATGTTTAAGTGGGATTTAACTTAATCACCTGCACATGGGCTTAATCAAGCCGTCACCCAGTCAGAGGATCTTCCCCATCAGCCGAGGTGTCTAATTGGCTCTGATAGTGAGGAGACAACCTCCCAGTTTCGCTGTGATCACGGGATTGTGGAAGTTGCGGCAGAGTTGTTGGAAGCAGCCTCGGTTTGTTCCCAAAACTTGCCGAGATGAATACGTGTGCGTATGTGTGTCGCGTTGGCGACAGAAGATGAACAACAAAGTCTCACGTCGTCGTTGGTGAGATTAGAAGTGATGACAGTGCAGCGTGCCTGACTTTGGCGAGTGGAAATAAAAACAAATAATTCACCCAATTTCATTGTTGCTCTTATTAACTGGGGGATTATTTTTGAGATCAGACGGGACGGGGCTGGACATCTATTTGACGTTAAGTCTTTCTCTAACAAGACGGAGACTCTCCACTCAGTGCAAATCTTCGCCTTTCAATTTTCGTACCTTGTGCAGAAGCCCTCCCTCCTTCTCCTCCTCCTCCTCCTCCTCGAGGCCCACTCCCGTTCTCTCTTTATTTCTCTTCTGTTTCTCTCTCCCCTCCTCTCTTTCTTTTTCTGCGCTCCTCCCTGAGTGACAGCTCAATACCCAGCTCTCCCAGGCTTATCTAGCCTCAGCAGATGGTTGACTTGGATCACTGTTCATACGCCACGATCTGGGCTGTTGATAAAGACTGCTACAGAGGGAATATATGCTATCTCCTCTTTAGCTTGCTCTTTCTTCCTTTTCACTCCTTCTCCTCTCACCTCCCCTTGATGTGCACTGTCGTTTTCTCCCTCTCCACCTGTCTCTTTTCAACTCTTTCACTCAGCACCCTCTCGCCGTTTCCACCTCAACTTCTCTGCTCTTCCCCTTGCCGTGTCCTCCACCTTGTTCTCAGCTGTCCTGTTTGTCCCCCCCCCCCCCCTCTATCCCACCCCTTCTGCGTCTCCTCATCTCCCACCATCCTTCTATCTCAGCGCGTTGAATCTGGTGCTGCGTGATTGTCTCTGGTTCCCTGCTGGGCTGGCGCCTGTCTAAAGGGCCCCAGGACCCTCGCACACCAAGGGGCTCCAGCCATTGCCAGGGATGTCTCGTCTCTCCTCTCCTCTCCTCATCACTTCATCTGGTCCCCCACTTTCTCAACAGGGTCTTTTTTGCACTTCCTCTGCACTATAACCAAACTTGTTTGTTTCTGCTGTCTATACTATGTCCGTATCCGAGCTGCAGAAGTACACCAAAAGCACAATAAACACACAGTTCACCTTCAAAGTGCTGCAGCCTGAAGCTTTTGTCACTCCAACTTCATTTGTTTCATTTACATGATCACTTCGTTTGAGCAACTGATGTTGGCTTCATAGGCCACTGGTTGCCCATTTTATGTATACTTCACTTGTTCGGACCGGTCATTTGATGTCTCCCTCACATATTTATTTTTATTTTTTTTTCATTACGCACAGCCAAAGCAAAGGGGAAGGGTATAGCTGCCTCTCGCAGATGAAAAACAAGGGACTGAGTGCTGGGAGCGATATGAATGAGAACATACAACACAGCACCTTGTATGGCAGTGGGAAAACAGACTGGCAGAGACATCACTTGCACGCACCATACATTATCAGCTGTGTGATGTGTGCCAGTGTAATATGAGACGGGGAAAACATGAAAGTGAGCAGTGAATCGAGTGAATGCGAGGCGGCTCCTTGTGGAAAACGCAAAAGGAAAGGCTGCTGAAATTCGTCACATGAGAGGAACAATGATGCCAGAAATGGGTGCATAAGGAGCCGCCGTCCCATATGTGGCGGAGGAAAAAAAAAAAAAAATCTCCTCCCCGGTGAATTACTGGTGGCTCTCGCTCTCTCCTAAATACTCCAGACAATTTACAGCCATCTTATTCTGAATGGTGGAATCTGGCAACCTCTCCGGAGCACCTGCATCCGTCCAGCCTGACCCGCTTTTGTTCTGGTCCGACCCCCTAACTTTAGCCCCTAATTAACCCAACAGAAACTAATTAAATACAGCTCTAGTGGACCAGACGCCAGACAAAAAAAAAGAGGAGGAGGAGGACATAGGGAAGTGAGCGAAGTGAGGGGAGCAAGCCAATGTGACAGGCAAGAGTAGGAGATGAGGAGGGGGGGGTCCAAAGCTTGGCCTCCAGCCCCTGAGACCAGTTCAGACCGACAGAAAGAAACACAGTGATTCGAAGGAGGAGAGAATTTGGGTGTCAGTCTCAGCCTGAGATGTCCTGACTGCATCCCCACTCCCTGTGGAACTCCTCCCTGACCCTACACCTCTTTTACATCATGTCATTTTTTTCAGGGTATTTTGGGTTCGTCCTCGTAGATTAATATGTGTGCCAACCGCCGTAATCGCAAGCACACCAGTCACATGATGCAACCGACACCCTGGAGATATTTGGAAAGGGCTGGAGACAGCATGGGGAGAACCACGGAGAGACAAGAGTAGCATACAATGAAAGCGGGAGGGAAAAGGGGAGTCGGTGGAGGGGGAGAAGGTATGGGACCGGCTTGTGAGAAAGAAGATAGGCCTATATAAATATGGGTTCAAACCAGCCAAATGTCTCTGGCAAGACACTGCTGCTCTCTCAGGCACCGCTCGCTAAGTGATAGAGAAAGTAATTAAGAGAAGCCTGTTCAAGTAGATAGGCCTGTAAAGGAGATTTGAAGAGGGGAACTGATTGTGCATGTCTGATTCCAGCTCTTCAGAGAGTTCTCAGCCCCAAGGCTTAACTTGAAAAGGCCCGTCTCTCTCCTCCTCTATCGCTCTGTCTCTGTAATGTATATTTCTAAACAAAATACTCTTCTCCTTTATTTGCAAAACCTTGATTTATTATCAACCGTAGAATAGGACACTGAAAGAAGACAACAGAATCTATCTATCTATCTATCTATCTATCTATCTATCTATCTATCTATCTATCTATCTATCTATCTATCTATCTATCTATCTATCTATCTATCTATCTATCTATCTATCTATCTATCTATCTATCTATCTATCTATCTATCTGAATGGGACCACACTGAGGCTATGGGTTGCACATCCTCACCAAAACCACACAGTACAAGGCTGAAAATGGTATGACTTCAATGTAAACATAGATTCATCCTGCCTTGTATAAACAGTTAAAGGTAGATATGGTGATGTAAAGGTGGTCTAGGGAATATATATATATTTCTTGGCACATGTTGAGCCCTGGCACTTCAATACGTCGATGAAACACTCCAGACTATGATTTTCTTCTCCTATTGGTCAAATTAGGCCATTTTCTGTTGACCAGCTACACTAAAATACCACACCATGTGACATTATGAAATGTTATTTATCTATCGATCTATCTATCTATCTATCTATCTATCTATCTATCTATCTATCTATCTATCTATCTATCTATTTATTTATTTAACTGTGACTTTGCTGTGTTCACCTGGCTTTTACAGTCGCCGTGTACATTTGGATGCACTGAAATGAAAATGTGCAATGGGGCAATCCTATCATGTCAGCGTGGTGCAAAAACTTTGAGGAATGAATGTTTTCACCATCTTGTTGAATCTGTCCCACAACGACTGAAGGGTGGCAGCAATGGAGGTGAAAAAAGGAGCGTGTAAAGGGTCCGCGGACCAACTTGAGGGTGAAATAGAGTAACACTGCCACTTAGGATGAAGCAGGTCCCCCTGCATATGGACTCTGACCAATCAAGTTTTAGTCTTGAAGGGTAGCTGTCAAAATGTGTTTAAGTACTCTTTATTGCATTCAGAAAACAGAGTAATTCTATCTCATATGATTTTTGATATTTTCATGACTGTTAGTTTAGGGGAAAGATTGATTTAGTAGTGATGGTGCAGTACGTATGGTTTAATTCTCCAAACACTTGGATAGGCCAAATACCTGAAGGAGACCGAGGTGCACAGCAAAAGGGCAAAGGTTATTTGGCGAAAAGAAATTACTGAATCAAATGGTATCAAAATGATTGTCATCACTTGCACATTCATGAAAAACAAAATGCAGAAGGGATCTGAAGCGTGAAGTTTGAGGTTTTTTTTTTACCTTTACAGTTTGCTGTTCACACACCAAATGCATTTTCCAGCTGATTCAACAAGCTGAAAGGTAGAGTAATAACCGGAACTGAAAGACCATTTTTCCTTGATTGTTTTTTCCTCTTTGGCGTCCTGCAATACTTTATATAAATTGCAATTAATTTTCTCTTTAAGCTCTTAACAACCAGCCTGTATCACATCTTAAAAAGCCATCCCGACCATATTAGCCCACCTGCACACATTATTCTCAGGCTGAGGGTTTTGGGGACTTCATAAAGTTTCAAAAAGTTAAATTGGATGTAGATTGATCAGCTCCCAGACTCCACTGTAATGGGTCGAGCTTTAAGTTTTAGTTTGGGAAGTAAACACAACTTTGATGAAGTGTACAGTTTGGATTGACTCTCATCATACCAGGTAAGTTGCCGGTTTAGACTGCTGGAAGACCTTATTCAGTTCACTGAGTGTATTTTTGCTGTTTACTCTTCAAATACTTACACAATACCTTTAGATGTCACTAACACCATGTGTCTCTGTACCTTCCTGTGGGGCCTCGGCTGCTCCCATGACGTCTGTGGTGAGTTGAATCGCTCGCTGTCTGATGTCAACTTGTTGGTTGCTTTCTGTCCTGTCCTTTTCCTCTTTTTCTAACTCCAACCAAAGCAAGCAGAACACTGCCACCTCTGTAATAACATACGATCCGCTAGAGACATCTGCTGGGGGAGCTGCAGCATTGCTCTTTCCCCTGGATTAACTGAGGGTTTGTCGCCCTCTGCCGATCATCTAAGGAAGCACATGTAAACGGGAAGAAATGCATTGTAGATCTGCTATGATTTTTGACCTTGATCTAATATTGACATAGAGAAGAGAATATCTAATGTCATTTGGAAAAGTGCTTAATCTACATTGAGAAGACTCTTGCACCTGGACATTTATGAGGCTTTATTCATCACAATGATAGACAGACAATTTCCCATATAAAGAAATTAATGTACTTAGTTTTAAATGTTCAAGTCAATCTGGTTAGAATTGAGAGAGTTATGGCTATTTCTGAGTAATAATCTCCTTTTTAATGAAATAGATTTCGCTGCTATGTTGTGCTTTGTAGGTTTTGAGAGACTCTCTTTGACTGGGACATTTCAAAATCAGATTGTTATTGATTTCCTTCATGCTTTGTGTGTTTCCATTTTGCATTAAGAAAAATAAACTACATGTGACTGAAAAATGGGCCATGAATCTCTGCTTTACTTTTCTTAATTTTTCACGGGTTGTTCTTGGTCCGTTGGTAAAAATATGGCAACCTGCAACAAAAGTGGAGTTACTAACATCCTAGGATATCAATACACTAAGTAAAACTTAAAAGCCAATTTAGTATTTTCTTTGCACATCATTGTTGATATTGTGCTTGAATTTGTTCTCAATTCACTGCCAGATGGTCATTAATTATATACAGCCTGCAACTGTCATATTTGTTACAATTGTGGTTTTGCACTATCACCAATTTTTCAAAAGTTTTTTAATGGTTAATTACATTTACAAGAAATTAATCCATAGAATAGAATAGAACAGAATATAATAGCTTTAATAAACCCAGAGGGAAATTATACAATAATGTACAAATGTACAGAATCATCAGGTTCACCATCCAATTCTTTATTTTCAAAATCAGAATGTATTCTCAAAAATCAAAACAAGAAGATCATAATGGGAAAAGGCATCAGTTTGACCCTGTGGGCCCCTAGAGGAGACCCTCACCTCTAAAACCGGTGTTATACACACTTTAAGACCAGATACTACTATGGTATGTATTTATAAGCTTCTGGCAACGGAAAACAAGAAAACAAGGCATATTTATTGTGTGTGTGTGTGTGTGTGTGTGTGTGTGTGTGTGTGTGTGTGTGTGTGTGTGTGTGTGTGTGTGTGTGTGTGTGTGTGTGTGTGTGTGTGTGTGTGTGTGTGAACCTCGGCTGTCATGCGTCCCTCCACTGTCGTAAAACGTCTCTGACTGCTGTTGCAATGGCGTTTGCTGCGACAGCACTTTGCGGCAGCGGGGAGACCGAGGAGAAAGCAGCGAGAAGCGTCTCCAGCTGAAAACGCCTCAAAACCCGATGAATTCATGTGGAATTCGGTAAACCGACTCCCACACTGACTGCATATCCCCTCGCTTCGCGGATGAAATTGTGTTCAACGTTTCCCCAGCGCGAATCTCGTCCTTAATGCGGTGGGATGGCCACAGTGCCGCCTGGGCCTAGCGCACTGCCTGCATCCCCGGCTGAAAGTCCCCCTTTCCCCGCGGCTGGGAGCGCCGACCCGGCGGTGCAAGACCGGGAGCCGGGCGGCCACGGAGAGCACGGTGTCCCCGCGGGTACAGGGACGAAGACGCCACTGGTGAGCCAAGAGAAGCGCTCGGTCAAGAAGAAGCAGACGAGCATGCTAGCCAGAGCTAGCCCGGCGGCGCTGCACCTCAAAATGCAAGCCCGAGAGCAGCAGCAGCTCAACGGCTTGGCCAGCCCCTCGGAGGACGCTGACAGCCACCAGCACGCAGGGAGCCGGCCTGACAATCCCACGTCGCCCGTGGACAACTGTGACAGCAGCGGCAGCAGCGGCTACGACGGGGCTCCGGCCGCCAGAAACAATAGTGAGGACTGCCAACACGAAGGCCACAGCCCCTTCTCCAAAAACGGCAGTCACTCTCCGCCGGTTAACAATAGCATGAACGGGATGCCGGGCTTCACGAGGACTGAGGCGGCCCGCGACGGCAAACAGGAGTACGAGCACACGCAGCCCGCGAGACCGCCGTGCGACGAGCCCCCGGACGGCGTCGGGCCCGGCGGGGACGAGAGCCGCGGAGAGCCGCCGGCCGCGGAGCTGGCCCGGCTCGACCTTAGCGGCTCCCCCGGCCGAGCGGAGGCGGACGGCCACGGCATCCGCTACGTCCGCTACGAGTCCGAGCTGCAGATGCCGTGGATCATGAGACTGATCACCAAGGACTTGTCTGAGCCTTATTCCATTTACACGTACAGGTACTTCATCCACAACTGGCCGCAGCTCTGCTTTCTGGTGAGTACAGACGTCTCCATGTGGGTGTGACCGCATGTTGGTGGGGTTGAATCGCCTGTCAGTGTCACTTGAAGCAAACCACATATTCTACCTCTGCACTGAAAGAGGCTTGACATGTGTCACTGGCAGTTCTGAGTTTTTTAGTTGTAATCGGATCTGAACTCTTGCCTTGCTGCCACACGTCCTCGATCCTTGTCAGTGTTGTGGACAAGAGTCTGTATAAATAGCTGTCAATTCATAAAAAGTCAAACTGACAGAACAATGCCCGGTGATATGGGAACATCTTGTCTGGTGTCTGACAGCTGAAAAAAAGACTTGCAGTGTTTATGTCGCTTCCTCTTCCACCTGCATTGTCCAGTTGGATTTCCACTTTGCGAAACACTGCCCTTTCTTTGTTTATTCTCTGAGCCTCAAGGTCATAAACTTCCCAGTTCCACTTTTCCAGGAACGCTGCATGTGATACAAGAGGAAGTGCGGTGAAATTAAGGTCGGAGGTCAGCCAGGGAGCCCTGGTGACAAGAGCCTATCAAGCAACTGTTCTGCCTCGCTCCTGATTTAATTTTGGAGAACGTCATTGCAAATGTGTGTTGTCTGTGGCAGGCCATGGTGGAGCAGGAGTGTGTCGGAGCCATCGTATGTAAGCTTGACATGCATAAGAAGATGTTCCGTCGTGGATACATCGCCATGCTGGCTGTGGACTCGAAACACAGAAGGAAAAGCATCGGTGAGATTCCAGCACTGCAGAGTTCACCAACACGTCCAGTTCTTCCAAAACCAAATACTTTTTTCAACTATGTAGATATACTATGCACACTGAGCCAACTGCTCCTCAAACTTTACTTGACTGACGCGGTCTCTGTTTCAGGTACTAATCTGGTGAAAAAGGCCATCTATGCCATGGTGGAGGGTGACTGTGACGAAGTAAGTAAAATAAACTCATTTCCTCACTCAGTTCATGTCGTTTGTCAATTCGCCTCAAAACACATCCAGATGTTCTTTTTAAATATATCTCTGAATAAAGTCGAAGTAGTTTCAACAGTGTTGCTCTAACCCTTGCAAAACATTTAATGCGTGACTTTGGTCGCATTCTCGAGCTGCAGCCCAGACGCTGTGATCAAACATTCGCCATACCTGACACGAGTAGCACAAGTTAGCACTGTGCCATCAAAATTCGGTTCTTTGTTTGGGTTTTAACGCTGAAAAGAAACCAAAGCTGTCCTTCACTTCGCTCCAGGTTCATTCATAACCTCGGTTTGATTCCCATCCCGTCACTACTTTCTCTTCAGCTACAAGCTGTTCCTCTTCCTCTGCTTCTTTTTTACTCGCCACATGATCGCTTCGCTCATACACAGATTTTTTTCAATGTGATTCTTTGAAATAAGATTCTTTTCTGGCTTAGACACTGTGATTAACCGTTGTTGTATTTACTTTAAAAGAAAAGTGGAGCTCAGACTGTGACTGTACGTGAGCAGAATAGATTTCAGATTCAGTTGCATATCAGCATTTTTTCTGTTTTGATCCCTGAAGGCATTACTTGTGTCCTGGAAGCTAAAAACAGCCTCAGTGTATCTGCCGAATTCTCAACACGGACAAACAGTCCATTTTTCTCTCCAAGAAGTATGAAAAGATTTGCCAAATTCATCTTTTCTTACCAACATCAAGCCGTTGCCTTAAACTCAGTGTTCAAGCTTCTTTTTTATAAAGACCAAGTTATATATACCTGCTTTCATTGAATATAATAAAGTCTCATACTTAATCATGTTTTTACATTTGTACTTGCTTAAATATCACTGTAAACCTGAATCCTCACCTATACGTTGACCTTTTTCCCCAGGCGTTCAAACATCCGCTCCGTCACGCCTCCACCTCATTTCTTAACCGTGTACTTGTAACGTCACACAGCTTTTTCCACCATAACCCAGTCACAGTACAGATCGAGTCATAAAGTTATCACCAGGTCCTTAATCGATGATGTCATGATTTGTTGGGTGTTGAAATAAAACAGAGAGACAAATAGACGTGTGGCACATGGACAAAGCTGTTGCTGAAAGTCCTTGCAAAGGGGCTTTATGTTTATTATTGCTGCGTCGTCCATTCAGCAGACTGATAGAATAGCAACACATAGAGCAGTATGATCTGTGTGTTGCCTTTAGGGCTCCACAATATATTGCAAATTCATGATATCACCATGCATATAGTATACATGTTGTGAAAGACTTGAGAAATGGTGAGAAATGACATTTCCATGCACTGCATTCATGCTCTGCAAAATCAAAATGACAGACTTCTAAATATGACAGAAAAATGTGATTAATCCACAAAAATTATGTGATTAACTGATGAAAAAAAACAAATGATCAACTGACAGAGCGTTGTTGTTTGCAAGGAAAATAAAAAAAATGCACAAAGCGTCAACACTATGCACTAATCTGTTTTTAGTTATCACTGTACTGAATAACATTATCCAACGTTGTATGTTGCAGCGTGAGTCTTCTCTTTCCGGCTTTGCATGCTGAAGATATTTTGCATAGCTTTAATTGTCATTTTGTTTGCTTTATTAGTTCTGTGTCACACCTCTTCATGTTGGTTGCTTTGCATCTCTTTTGTTAGTTTCATCTCCTGCTTTACATTTCTTTTCTCAGTCTGGTTAGTTTAGTTTTCTATGTATTTCTCGGCGGACGTCCTTGATACTAGAAGGAATCTGTCTGTAATCGATTACATTCGCCCCAGAATTCAATACTGCAGTTTGAAGCATTATACGAGACGCAGAGTATTTGAAGTCATTACCCTCTGTTCCTTTATTTCCAGCTTCAGTGTAGCAGTAGCGTACTTTGTGTTGTGCGGGACGTTAATAGGAGTTGTCCGTTATTCTCATGTGAAGGACTGTCACTGCATCGTTTGTCAAGTTTAAAGACAGAATTACTTGAATCACTCGACTCGATGAAGACATGAATTTCATTTCATGGAATGAAGATTATAAAAACACATGGGATTAAACGGCTGTTGTCATCCGTTTTAAATACTTGATACACAGACTGGCATGATCACATATCCCAACGGTATAATTTTCGCCAAACTTCTCAGATGTTTCCTGGTTCCATACAGGTTTATATAGCCTTCAATCTATAGTCATTGCGTTCATGTTTCGATTATGACCTGGAGCTCATCATCCCTCGACGTGGCCACGGAGTCACCGGCCATTGCATGTCTGACGCTCTCTTTCTCCGCCTCCAGGTTGTATTGGAGACCGAGATCACCAACAAATCAGCCCTGAAGCTGTACGAGAACTTGGGTTTTGTCAGAGACAAGCGGCTGTTCAGATACTACCTGAACGGAGTGGACGCACTGCGGCTCAAACTGTGGCTCCGCTAGAGGAAAGCAGAGGGGGACGGGGGAGGACGGGACGGGACGGCAGGTGCTGTTCACCTCGGACACGATCCGCTTCGCAGCCTCAGCTCCGCCCTGGTCATTTCGCTCTTATGTTCACCGACACACACACATACATGCATACATACACACACACACACACACACACACTTGTGTCCCAGGAGTATGCACAGTGATATGCATAGACACAGAAACACACCCTCCTTTTATCCTTGACCTCTGGACAACTTGTTTAGGCAGAAATGGACTGAAATCCCACCATGAAGGGGCCCCCGTTACTTTCTGTGACGAGGAGGGGGGCGAGTGAGGGGGTGGTCTCTGGGATGACCTTGACTGGGGAGGGCGGGGGGGGGACTAGATGACAGTGTGACCTTGAAGCTCGGTTGCCTCATCAGACACCCTAAAGGACAAGGTGCCACACCGAAACCATCCGGCAGAACAGACACTGAGGAAGAAAGAGAAAGAAAAGAAAAAACAAACATGTGAAACAAGGCAGCGGGGCAGTAAACGCAGACTGGGAAGAAAATATTTGTGGAGTTTATTTTTGTGTTTCTTTTTTAACCTTGTTAGGTGGGCGGGGTCGGGGGTGGGGGGTGGGGTGGAAAAAGCTATAGTATGACTGTGTATATTGCCTTAAGTGGCTGTATTTTTCTTTTGTTTTTGTGTGTATGAGGTGTGGTTTGATTCACTGTGAGCAAAACAAATGTTTGTGTGAGTGTGTGAGCGCATGGTTGTTGAGGTTGGCGCGTACCGTGTGTCTTTTTAATTTTTGTTTCCCCATCATTTACGGCGGGCGCTGCACTTGCCCGCCGACGCTCCCGTCACCTGCCCCCCCCCGCGGACTGAAGCCTGTAAAGATATGCATGCATTTATTTTGACGTGAGCGTGGGAAGACAAGCGTGTGACGCGATCCGAGCCTCCCGAGTGCCCCCACCCCCCATTTAGTGTGAGCGTGTTGGTGCAGAGCAGATGATTGCAACAAATCACTCCATTAGCACCTCAAACTTTGCCCAACTTGTAATTCTGTCACCCCCTTTCTCGTTTTCTTTCTTTTTTTTTTTTTGCTTCAGTGTCCTTCACTATAACTCTCGTCGATCTCCTACAGGTTTTAAGTCAAAGAGATCTTTCAACCCGTTTTCCCCAAAATGCACTGCCAGCCACTGCAAAATCCCCCAGAAAAGGAGGAAATCGTCTTTTTTTTTTTTTTTTTTTTTTTTTTTTTTTTAAAGAGACTCCTTGCCAATCATGGTTTGGTTGAATCTCCTCTGTTTACTAATTATTAGTCAGATTCTCCTCGTTGCAAGTGCCACTCAATCTGTCAGCACTAACCACCGCGGCAGCAGCGGTCCGCCCGGTGAACGGGCGACGCCCCGCAGCCTCGGCCCACCTTTGGTCTGCCTCTGTGATGAAATCGAGGCAGAGTGTTGCAAATGCTGGATAGTATGGTGTGTGTGTGTGTGTCTGTCTGTGTGTGTGTGTGTCTCTGTGTGTGTGTGTGTCTCTGTGTGTGTGTTATCGCTTGGAAAAAAGAAAAGAGTGTAGAACAGTATTCTTAGCAGATTATATTCTATTGTTTGTTTTTCAGTTTTCTTTGGAGTTGTCTTCTATACACCTGTATAACCTCACGCCGCCTGCGAGCGGCTGAGTCCACGATGCACTTCCCTGGTGCTCTGACCCGATGCACAAGCAACCTCGCTTAACAGTCTGAGATCTCCAACCCGGAACAAACTCCACTGCACCCGGAAGTTCTCACACACACACACACACACACACACACACACACACACTAATTGGCAAGGAAAGTCTGTTTTGACCGCTTTTGTTGTTTTTTTTTGTGTGTGTGTGTGTGTTTTTATTTTCTTATTGAAGTAAAATGAACAAAAGGTCAGATGCACTTCTTTGGAAAATTGCTGCAGTGTGTTTGTGTCAGAATGAATGTTTCAGTGTGCATCCTGTTTTGACTGGTGTGGATCTGTTCCGTTAGACCTTCATTTCTCTACTTTCAGAGGCCTCACACACACACACACACACACACACACACACACACACACACACACACACACACACACACACACACACACACACACACACACACACACACACACACACACACACACACACACACACACACACACACACCACAATGAAAATCGGAGCTTTTCATGGTGCTGCGTTTTTGTTTTGGCCTAATAAGGACAACAGGACTTGTCAGCCACAGAAAGGAACAAGAACACACACACTTTGTTTTTAGCATTTCGAACTCGAGTCAGTGCTCAAGTGTTTTGGTGACGGCAGGAGAACCGGACGGCGCGACGTTTAAAGGGAGAATAAACTCTAAATCACACAACCGAGGTGGAAAATGCAAATTTTTGTTGTGCTTGTAGAAATTCAAAATATGCAGTTGGGCATTTGTGTGCTTTTTTTCCCCTCTTTTTTTTTTTTTTTTTAAAACCTACAGTGTGTAAAGTAAAGGAGCACTGTCGTACACTACCTTGTCGCACTGTAAATTCTGCTACAAATTTTGACGATAGAATAACGAAAAAGTCTCCGGAAGTTCTGCCGGGTTTAATCGTAGATGAGGCGACCTCGATCAGCGACGCTCCAGGACCGCGTTGATCTTTTGGGGTTTATTTTCCCTTTTCGCAGTTCAGCTTAGATTTAGCGTCCGAGGAGGCGAGGACTGGAAGGGAGAGTAAATGTTTACAGTTACCACCTGCATAATGGTGTGTCTGTGTACATCTGTGTGCATTTGGAACAATGGTTCAAATTACATTTTTTTATTTTTATTTTTTTCCAGATTTGTATGAGAGTGTTCTATTCATTGGATATATTGAGCTTCTTTTTTTTTTTAAATGGTGAATCATCTTTTGTGTTTGGGGCCGACTTGGGTTGATTTATCAGATTAGATTATATATATATCTCTTTTGGTTTTGTTTTGGATTTCTGTGCTACTTCAGCCCACCCGGAGGGGTTTCCTTCCCCAGAATGATAATGAGCATACGAAAAACAATCAGAAACCCTGAACACCAACTGTTACCTTTGCTGCTCATCAGAAACTGTTTAGATTTTTACGACCCAGTTCAGAACTTTCTCTGGTTTGATCCTCCACGATTGAGTATTCTGTTCGGATGGATGCTTTGTTTCTCCCTCTCGTGTTTATTCCGTCATTGTTTGGGCTTTTCTTTCTCTTCCAACTGCTGATGAAAGGACGAGGATAGGTTGCACCTTAACAAATGAACCTGTCTTGT